>NC_138670.1:11263337-11868301 GCF_964273445.1 Streptopelia decaocto | reverse complement strand
TACCCCACTGGGAGTAAATAAATAATACATCATCATTTACTTATTTTTTTATTCATTTACTACTTAAAAATAATCCCTGTGATATGTCTTTTTCTGGTACTGAGGAGCAGAAATAACTACATTAGAGTTTGCCATTATTGTAGCTCAGGTAAAAAGGTCTTTTCTATTTTCAGTCTGACAAAGATAAACTGTAGTAGATTTCAAAGCTGAATGCTATCTAGAGCTGTTATCACAACACAATCTAGCCAGAGGTAATGACATGTCAGTACCAACTTCAATTCACCAAGCTCTGCAAAGTCACTCCTGTTTTTAAAGGCATTTGACTCACATCAGTTAGAACTGAAACCCTGAAGAATGGATTCCAAAGTAAATATTTATAATGGAGATTATATTCACTTAGCATTTGTATTATTGTAAAAGCACAGAAAATATTGTATGACTCTATGGTTAGTGCAGCTCACTTTGATCTGTCTGGCTGTCATTAATCTCATTCCTCCCTTATCTGCTCTTTCAGCACCTTACTTAGCCACTCTGCAGCTCGACAGCAGCCTGTTGCTACCACCGAAGTACCAAACGCCCGCCAGCCAGACACAGCCGGTACCTGGGAACGCTGGACCTGTGCCCCCAAACTCAGCCTGTCTGTCGGCTGCGGGGGCAGCGCCAACGGGCAGCTCTTTCAGCTCCACCCCCGGCGGGGGCACCACGAGCCTGCCCGCGGGGAGCAGCTCGGCCTCCGGGTCCTCTGTTCCACAGCTGGCGGCATCTTCTGCAACACCCGGCGTTAACCAGATGAACGTGACCGCTACGCCCGGCTTCAGTGGGAACGTCGGGTCAGGGCAGAACACCAGCACTGGGGGAAACACAGCAGAGCGTGCGCAGGGAAACGCAGGTCCTGGAGGAGAGACGGAATCGGGCCAAAACCTACCACAACAGCAGGAAGGACAGGAAGGGTGAGTTACTTCAGTGCTCAAATCACTCTAAAGTACTTCTGATGAAATTCACCATTCACCTGCTGTCATACAACTTTTAGCCTTTTGTAAATCCTTGAAAGGAGAGGAGCCTCTGCCATGTGCAGCACTGCTGGCCAGGGGTAAACAGAGCAGGGCCCATTTTTATTTGTTTGTAGTAGTTACTGATAAAGGGGAGTTGGAAAAAACACATCTCCCTTTTTTCATGACAAGAAACAAAGCTTGATTCAAGTGCATGAATATGAGCCGGTGCAGGGCCGGCTGAGGTGCCTCAGGATGCTCCCCGGCCTGCGTCTGCAGAACAAGGGGAGCATCAGGTGTCTCGCAGGTTCTGTGCCGGATCTGCTGGCTCAGCCTCACCTGCGCCAGGTACCGCAGGATGTGTCCTGTGCCTGAATGCAACTCCATTTCCCCTGGAATGTTAACAAAGTGCAATCCATGGATTTTTTTTTTCTAATTTGCTTGCAGTGGAAGTATTTTACAAGCAGGTATACTGTGAGGAAACAGGATTATATTGCTGTTACTTTAAAATACATTTTAGTGGCACAACTTTTTTAAAGGCTTCGTTATAAATAGTCATCCATCAAACATAAAAAATAGGGAAATGTTTTTTAAGATCTTATGTAAGTAACTTCCTGAATGGACATGGTTTTCATTACTATCACAATAATGCATATTACTAATAGTCATGATATATGTTACGGAGTTCCTGAATCTTAAGTGAAAAGCCCACATCCTGTTGTAGTTCGGGTTATCCTGCAGACAGCTGTTCACTGGATCTATGCAAAATACTGTTTTATCAACTGCAGCATGATTTCTGACAAAATCTGAGCTGCCTTTTATCACTTACAGATGTTGAGCCTCCTGTTCGTGGTTGAGGCATGGAGGAGTGTTTTACCAGTGAAAAAATGTTCAGTTGCTCCTTCCATTACCAATGGAGCTTTGTCTGGAACTAAACAGAGGACTTCAGTCTCCACGAGTATTACTCGGGCACTTTTCCTCACTTCTCAGTTCCTGCTCTTCCTCTTCTAACTCTCACAGCAGCAAACCCTGAACAGCAGCAGAAACCAGGCATGCACACATGGAAAAGCTCACAGAGCTAATATTAGTTAACTTTTCTGTATTCTTCAGACGTAATCTATTCTGATTGCATTAAATGAAATGTTAGATTTTGTTAAGTATCTTTAATGCATAATTAATAAGAGGTGTTTTGGATTAACAGCTGCATTGAGTAGAAGTCATCTCTCCCCAGTCACTGTTGTCATGGTTTTTGGTTTTGCTTCTGAACTTAAGAATCGGTGACTCCCCTTTTCGTCCTGTGCTCCAGCCTTGCACGCCTTTACAGAACAACAAATTGACAACTGTAACTTGCCTTTGAATTTACCGGTGTATGTGTCTCCAGTGTTACAGAGCGGGAGAGAATAGGGATTCCCACGGAAGCGGAGTCTGCGGACAGCAATGCCTACCCTCCCGCCGTCGTCATCTACATGGTGGATCCTTTTACCTACACTGCAGATGAGGAATCTGCCTCAACCAACTTCTGGCTGTTAAGTTTGATGAGATGCTACACAGAAATGTTGGATAACTTGCCTGAGAATATGAGGAATTCTTTCATTCTCCAGGTAATTCTGCCTTCCTCTTCACACTGGAGAGTCATTCTATCCCAGCATACTTTTGATAAGTACACTATGCTAAAAGATACAAAATGGAAGATAATATATAAAATTACAAACATGCTTTGTAAGGTGAGGTTTACACATGATTTTGTTGACCCTACAAATCTATATATTAAAAAGATGCTTGCTTTTGTTTTGATGAGGAAATGAATTTGAGGCAGCCAGTTCCCTTGCATCCAATCGGTGACGTGGTTCTAGCAATCCTGTCTACTAGATGCTTCCTGAAGAGGGACTTCAGTTCTTTTAAGTTGCGACTTCTGTTGCCATTGCCAAAAGCGTCCACTTGTTCCTTTGATTACTTTGCACGTTGAGTTGTTTGCTTTTTATATTCTCTTGATTTATACTGTTTAATCTAAAAGAAGCATGTGAAACCAGGCATTTAATGCATAATTTAACTATTGTGTTGTTATTATCTGCTGCTTAAAAATAATTTACCATGTAACTTGGCATATAATAATAGTTCCTTACTATGGAATTACTTTAAGAATTGAATTTGTGCAGTCAGAGCTTGGCCGGTTGCCCAGAGTGCCTGCATCCTGTCCTGCCGCGGCTTTCACAGCCGCTCGGCCCGAATGAACGGGGGGAGAGCGGGAGGCTGGAGATGAGGAGCTGTGTGTGTGTGACGTGAGTGATTTCCGTGTATGCTCAACTTGGCTTAAAAGTGTTTTCATTCAAATTATTAACTACAAAAAAAAATTGGGCATGGAAAACGTGTCATTTTTGGTAATCCTGACCTCATCGTTCCGTGAAATGATGGGGGAAAACTCTCACCAAAATATTTCAAGCTTGGGGAGGAAGTGAAAATCAGATTCACAACTTCATATGGTGACAGACCACAGGTAATTTGATCGATTCGGGCCTGAAGATACTAAAAATATAATAGCCACTGATATCGAATGTCTGAAATACAAGAACACGGAAACTATACTGAAATCATATCGTAGTCTGTATAGACAACAACTAATGGGCTTCCCAGCTCTAGTACTGCTCATTTTCTAGGCACTCAGCAGTTGTTTCTCAGAAGCTGTGGCATTTTGCCAGTTTAAGTCAAAATAGTAGACAATTTTCCCTAAGTAAAGAGTAACATAATATAGATACCAGCACAATATTCTCCCTGCTGTACCACAGTATACACAAATACACAGTTATTTCCAAGCAAATAAAACCCAAATGTTTATAGATTTGTTACAATTCATATACAGAGTGGAAAAGCCCTTCTTCTGATGGTCTTGGAGAAAAGTTGTCTTTTAAAAAGATACAGTTGCATTTAGTAAGGAGAATATGCTACCAAAGCTCCAATGGTTTAAGCAAGAGCCATAGAGCAGAAAAAGTTTACTACTACTACAGTATTACTACTGAAAGTATTTGTTAAAAGAATCTGCTTGGGTCCGTTAGTGTTAAATACAACATAAGTATCTTGTATTGACAGTTTCTGCTCCAAAAATCTCACTGTTCAAACGAAAAGACATTTCACGGCCACGTGTAGGACATTGTATGTCTTACAGTACATTAAAAAAATAGTTTGCAGGGCTACAATTCTGATTTTAAAAAGGATTTGAACTGAAAATACTATTTTAGTTACACTTTGTTTGCTTCTGAAGGCATGTTGTGCCATTTCTCCCCCTGCTCTTGCTGTGCAGGAGGCTCCTACCCACCCAGCTCGCATCTCAGGTCTCACTCTAGTTCTGTTTCTTGCTGAGTGCACATACACATTTAGTGTCTTGCTTCACATTACTTTCTGAAACAACTGAACAGCAGCGTAAGATTGCTGAGATTCCACTGTTTACTAAACTGAAAAGGAGAAATAACCACATAAATCGTTGTAACAGAGTCTTAATTCTGTTCTCCACAGTCTCCTTTAGGAATGACAGCGCAGTGCTGGTTCCCACATGGACAGCAGACAGTGATTCTGAGCACAGACCATAAGCAAACCTGCCTAAACACAGCGTTCAGGATGCCCAGACTGTGTAGGAAGGGCCACCCACAAATGAAGATGTTTAGAAAAACAGTTCTAAAAAAATCAAGTGTTTGAATATGGGTGTTTGGGTTTGGACTGGGGATTCAACAATAATAACATCAAAAACTCCCCCCAGGTTTCATGGTATTGCTTTTAATAGCCGCTAGTACTTACCTGTGGTGTACTTCGGTAAATGTCATACTTGTCATGAATGATGTGCCGTTCTCACATTACAGTGTGAATGAGAAAAGTAGACTTCAGAAAAATAAGACTTGACTGGGGAAAATAGTCTCTTCTTTTTGAGTAGTTGATTGCGTTTCTCATTCAATTATGTTTATATCACGGAAAGCAAAATTCATTTATAGTTCCTAGTGAGCTGTTTCTCAGCTCTCATCGCTGTATTAAAGTATTACTCGGTTATTGTTGCCTTATGAGAAGATACTTCTGTTATACTGGACAGTAGGAGTCTCAACTTTCTGAGAGATTTTGTATCCTAAATACATCATTGTAACTCAAACAGCAGTTTTGGATCAGGCAACATAGCGGCTGAATGTTGCAGCCGTTCACGCAAAAGGGCGGTAGCCCTGCCGGAAAACTGACCACCGTGGCCAAAGTGTCAGGCTTGTTATATGACGAGTGAATGCGGGAATCAGGTTTGATATTAACAAAGAGCTCTCTGAAGGCTTTCAGTCACGTTTTATTGTTTATCTGAATCCTACAGATTGTGCCTTGCCAGTACATGCTGCAGACAATGAAGGACGAGCAGGTTTTCTACATCCAGCACCTGAAGTCGCTGGCGTTCTCGGTGTATTGCCAGTGCCGGAGGCCGCTGCCCACCCAGATCCACATCAAGTCTCTCACGGGCTTTGGCCCCGCTGCCAGCATTGAGATGACCCTCAAAAATCCTGAGGTTAGTGTCGGTGTCAAGGAAATGGAAGCCTCTTAATAAACTGTAACTGCTTTTCTCAAATATCAAAAAAAAAAAAAAGAGCAGAGGAAACATTTTTAGGAGTGTTCTTTTCAAGGTATACAAGACAATGATAATACGAAGGGAAAAGGTAAGCAAACACTAAATAGAAAGTAGTAAGAAAAATGTCAGACTACTTGCTTTCAAAACCTTTTAAGCTTCTGGTTTTGAGTCATAAAGGTTAAAGATCAGTGTGAGAGAAGAGAAAATGTACGCTGTTACTTGCCATTCTGAGACATTTTGTAGTTTTAGTCTAAAGTGCGCCTACAACAAAGTATTTATGTCCAACCTTTATTTATATACACACTTATATTATGAAATAGGTTCCTATGCCTAATTACAGAAATATTAAATCCCTGAGGTAATGGAGAAATCCCCCTATTTCAATGGGCTTATCTTTCATCTGTTTACTAACTGTCAATATTCAAGCCCTGTTTCTGGAATTTCAGGGATTTCAAAAGAATAATCATCCATCCTAGTCTCCATGAATGTTTTTCGTGCTTTGAAAGATAATGACAACTGTGAATGTCTTGAATGTATTTACTGTTGCAAACTCACATTTTTCTGTACTCACTGCCAGTCTGTCTTTGTGGGGTTTTTTGCATTAAGTAGTTTTGGATGTATCTGCTGCTGATGGTGTTGACTTTGTTGCAGAGGCCCAGCCCGATCCAGCTGTACTCGCCTCCGTTCATACTGGCCCCCATCAAAGACAAGCAGACAGAGCTGGGAGAAACCTTTGGAGAGGCCAGTCAGAAATACAACGTGCTTTTTGTTGGATATTGTTTGTCTCACGATCAGCGTTGGCTTCTGGCATCCTGCACTGACCTTCATGGTGAACTGCTGGAAACCTGCATAGTTAATATCGATTTACCAAACAGGTAGAAACCTTTATTTTTCACCTTATATCTAGGTGTGTAGTCACCATCTCTCTCATTAGTTTCTTGCACACCCCTTCTAATCATATTTCCTACTGATGTGATCATGATGATGTTATGGTGATAATATTTCAGTTGGCACTTTTATAAACTGCAGAGGAAAAATGTTACTGTATTATGCTTGTTTTACAAATGCTACCTACACATCTTACCTTCAGAAACAACTGGGATGTTTCTCAGTACACTGACACCTCTCGCTTGTTACTGCCATAATAGTACTGAAAACAAACTCATAGTTCTGTGACTGGTTAGCAAAACATAAGTTAGGCATAGCACAGCAAGCACTAGAGAGGGCAAGGAGGGAAATAATTATATAGAATAGAAATGTGAGTATTGTCCTTGATTCTCTTCTCAGTTTTCTTCTTTTCTTCCTTAACCTGCAGGTCAAGGAGGAGCAAGGTGTCTGCCCGGAAGATCGGTCTGCAGAAGCTCTGGGAGTGGTGCGTTGGTATCGTGCAGATGACATCGCTGCCCTGGAGAGTCGTCATCGGGCGGCTCGGCCGCCTGGGCCACGGCGAGCTGAAAGGTACGACATGTGGGTGCTGTCCCTGCCGGGGGCTTTGGAATGAAGACAAGGCATCACGAACCTTAGAAACCGGAAAATAGAGAGTGGTAACTTAGCCTGGTGCTGAATTTTCCTACTGGTTTGCATTAACAATTTGCTTGTTTGTGCAGTGGGTTTGACGCTACTCCTCGTGTTGTGTGGGTGGTGTGCACATTAACTAGTACTGGCACAGCGTATTTCCAAGTGAAGTCGGGGGTTTCATCACATTAGAAAAAGATCTGAACGGTAGTTTTCCTGTCAGAAATAGAAACAGGATTCAATTCCGATACCTAAACTTTAACTAAACAAACAAGGAATTCTTGCAAAAAAAAGTTACTGAACAAAAAAAAGAAAGTAACTTTTTACATTTAATTTAAATCCATGCATTCATCATCTTTTCTTCCATTTCTAATGGCTGTGGCCACCCTTCAGGTTTGGTTTGGCAACTGGCTGGAAGAAAATGCGATTGTGAGAGGGTGCACTCGGCCTTCTCCCATGTCCTGTGTTGGAATATGAAGATGAATTAGCCAGGACAATAAAGACATTTGCCGAGTGTTTGTCGTTTTACATTAATAACTGCAGGAGACGTGAATTCCTCTGGTCAGCACATTGTTAGAGATTCTGTATTTCATGAGATGGGGAAAAAATGGAAAAGCAGTGCACAGTAAATAAGGATTCAGTCTGAAAGCACAAAGAAATACTCTAGGGGGAAAATGCAGTAATTAAATGCCTTCTCCCATGTAGTACATGCAGGGCAGAAGAGCTGCTGCCTGCGCTGGTGGGGGAATTTGGCATCCATTACACACAGGAGTTAAATGGAATGAAGGCAGGAAAATAGATAAAGAATTTAATCGGCAACTCCCTCCGTTTGGACACATAATGTCATTTACATGGCTAAAAGTAGTTTCTTGGATGTATGTCTACACCTCCACTGAAATTTCCTTTATTTAGTGTATTTAGTTTCCTCATAACAAAGTTGAACAAAATTTCTGAGACATTGAGTGTATGAACTCCTGTCTCTTTGCTTTGCAAGTATTCCCGTTGTGCCAGCGCGCAGAGCCGTGCACCCTGTTGACACGGGGAGGCAGCCCAGAGCAGGGCAGCGTTACAGAAAAGCCAAGTGTTACTAACAGTTGGTGGTTTTTTTCAATCAGAAGCCCATGATGTTGTATCGTTTCAGACTGGAGCATCCTCCTCGGGGAGTGCTCCCTGCAGACCATCAGCAAACAGCTGAAGGAGGTGTGCCGCATGTGCGGCATCTCGGCGGCCGACTCGCCTTCCATCCTCAGTGCCTGCTTAGTTGCCATGGAGCCCCAGGGGTCATTCGTTGTCATGCCAGGTACGTTTCATCCAACTATTTAAATGCAAGTGACACTTTTCGTCTTTTATCACACTTACCACATAAGCACATGAAGAAGCCCTTGACCAGCATGGCTAACTGCAGTAGAAAATAGCTTGAGCCAGCAGAATTCCCAAAATCACCATGAGGAGCTCGGGCTCCTGGGGGCGGATTGCTGAATGTCACTGTCACACCGGTGGCCTTTTCCCTCGGGAGGTCGTGTCTTCAGGGAGACCAGTTCTCAGCAGCTGGGATGTGAGGCTGGAACACGCTCTGCAGACACTGTGAGAGCCGGCAGCGGGAAAGAGGAGCCCGTGTAAACGGGACTGAAAATGAACCTGCTTTGCCTTTTTGTATGCGTAACTTCTTTGTAGAGTTCTATTATAAGCAGCGGTCCACAGAGTTAAGTTGAAATAAAATTAAGTTTTGAGGTTCCCTTTATTTATTTGTTGTATTACTTAAGCACATACTTTTTAATGTATGTGGTAACATATCCTTACAAACTACTCTGGCTTTTTAAGTTTAGAAATAAAAGATTACTACGTGGAACAGAATTAAATGAGCTTGTAAATTACTCAGCAAGTTGAATAATTTTCAGAGCAGAGGTTTTGTAACATGGGAAAACAGATGACAAGTTATGCATTTTTCATGTCAACCAAAGTGGGCGGCATTGCATACTTGTACAGATGTGTGTGCGAACATGAAATTTCACTGGCACATTTAACAAGTAAATCTTTGATAAAGGGGCAGCAGAATGAAAGGAAAGATGAGACATTGTATGGGAATTCACGTAGCTAAACATTATCTACAGCTTGTGATCTTAATTTCAAGCTCTTCTAGTAATTAATTCTTTTTAAGATAAGAACCTTCAAACACTTGCATTAGCTTGCAAGCCCAGATTAGCAGTTAACTGAGCACAGAATGTGCATTTTGAAGATGATGCAAATTAACGTCTCTGCCATTGCCTCTGTTCTGGAAGACGCTGTCACTATGGGGTCGGTGTTTGGCCGGAGCACTGCGCTCAACCTGCAGTCGTCGCAGCTCAACACCCCCCAGGACGCCTCCTGCACCCACATCCTGGTGTTCCCGACCTCCGCTACGATCCAGGTGGCACCAGCAAACTACCCCAACGAGGACGGATTCAGCCCCACGAATGGTGAGTAAACACCTGTCGGGTGTGAGACGCTTGCGAGCGCTCGGGGCCCGTTCAGAACATCAGGGGAGCTGTACCAGCCGTGGATAAAACCGAGTGCACCAGGGTTTTCCCCCAGCCCCCAAACCACCCCATTTCATTTAAAGAGAACAGCACAGTAGTGTACAGCTACAGGATAATACACTCTGCTTTTTTCTGAGGTCTGTTTTCAGACAATCCCACTGATCTGTTCCAAAAGCGATACTGACTGATCAATACGCAAAATGGCACAGCCTATAAAACGCTTTTTCTTCTTGTTGTAACTTAATCAGGCCAGCTGGTTTTTTATAGTGCTGGGTCACCTCATGCCCTGTTGTGGACAAAGTTGGTAGGGAAAGAGGTACTTGGTTTAGGATTTTAATTTTCCTGTAAGGCAGGCAAAATAGACCCACCTGAGAATTCGTGATGCCGGCAGTGGGCTTTTGCAAGTGCTTTTAACCTATAGTTTGTGTCAGCAAGACTCTGGTTAATACTTTATATCAAGTAAGTCATTTCCTCCCTGTTTTGCCATAAATCCCTAAAAAGGACTGTAAAATAATTTAAACCAAGAGTAACTACAAACATTTACAATAGATAGACTTTCTGCAGAGGGAAGTTTCAGTATAGAGAGGAAGAAAATCCCCATTTTTAATGGCAGCCTGCTCTGATCTGTTCCTCCTGCCATCCCCGTGGCCTCCTGGCGGGGACATCCCCTCTGTCCCCCCTGGGCCCCCATCCTGCCCCAGCGCTGTGCTCACAAATATTTAACCTGCATTCACCTGCCCTTTAGTGCTTCAGATGCTAATTAGAAGCAGGTACAAGAACCGGCGTTTTCCAAAATGGTGTTAAATTTAATTTTCTTAATTCTGTTCTACTTAATGATTAAACTGCTTCCTCTGCTATTAGCCAGCTCGGTTATGCTTTGGAGGCGAAGCAGAGCATGACAGGAGTTCTGGTTTGTTTGCTGAGGTTGTAGGGCAGCAGTTAATAAACTAAGTTAATTTGTTGCTCTTGCAATCCAGTATTTCTCTGCAGAAGATGAAGAAAAACAACCACCTGCCTATTCGAGCACTAGGACTTCGTGTGGAATTAGTTCAAGACACAGACATTCTTTTCCATTTTCATGCAAATTCTTCTTTTTCAAGATAAATTATTTATTATATGTACAAATGCTTTACTCCTATTAAGGGCTCTGTGTGTTTTAGTATAAATTTGGCTGAAATTCTAATTCATCCAGTTAATTCAGACAGCTCCCACTGTCCCTTTCTGTCTAAAATGTACTCTGAATGTCATTATACTGTTAAAATGTCTTTGCCTGCTGAGAAATCTGAATAAGGAGAAAAAGCCCCTATAAGCTGTATTGTGATACTTGTATTATAAGTTTTTGCTCTGTGTTTACAATGTCTTAGTTTTCCATCGTTTATGTTACTCATGGTATCATAACCTGTTTCAAACGACTGAGCAATGGAAGGTACTTCTCACAGAATGCAAACAGTTTCACTGTGTCTTTATGCCCTTCCCACCAAATCAAAATAGCACATTATGATAGCACAAGTGTATTTAATTTCTGAGATGACAGGAAAATTTAAAGGCTGTGTCCCAGGAAATGCTGGTGCAGTATGTGAAACCGTCATACAAGTGCGTTGCCGAGCGGGAGTGACTCTGGGAGCGGTTCCCCGGGTGCTGCTGGGATGTTTCTGCTCCCCGATCGGGGAGCGAAGGTGCCGGGGCGGGCGTGCGGCTCCCACAGCTGAACAGCAGCGCCTGCCCGGGTTGTTTAATGGTGTTCAAGTGGGAGGTTAATGGATTTCTGGGGCTGACTGCACACAGCTGTCATTTCCCTCTTACAAAGTTCAAGTTGGATTTTTATTAAGTTGGTATGACAGGATTCCTGTTCACTCTGTGACCATTGTTAAAATTCATGATTTTAGTAGATGTCTGCCAACTTTTCCTTTCAAGTGTGTGTGGTTGCAGTCACAGGTACTTAGAAGGATGAAACAGTAAAGTGTTTATCTGTGCTTGCATCGATCTCAAGGGTATCTAAGGAGAAAAAGGAATGATAATAAATCAATGGAAATGGTAATAAATTACAAAAATTTCTTGACAAAAATGAGTGCAGCACATTGGCAATTGTTTTTCTTTCTTTTCCTTTTCAGATGACATGTTTGACCTCCCGTTCCCAGATGACATGGACAACGACATTAGAATTTTAATAACAGGGAATCTTCACTCTTCACCAAATTCCTCCCCCGTCCCTTCCCCTGGCTCACCCTCTGGCATTGGCGTGGGACCCCACTTCCAGCCCAGCAGGGTAAGGCTGCAGCTCCTCAGGGCATGAACTGCTCGAGCACAAAAATACACCCAAATCCTCCAATGAAATGTTTTTTCCTGTAGATTCTCAAACATAATTAGGTCAACAGCAAGCAGAAATTAACATGAAAATTGAAGGTGCTGGTTAAATCCTATTGTAGAAGATGCCTCTGCCTTGACTATTTACATCTCTAGAGTTAATTGTTAGTGTAGAAGATAATTGAGAAGGAGGGGAGAGCAACTTTATTTTTGTGTGGCAGAGCCATATCTAATCGCCCTGTATAAATTTAATCTGTCCTTATCCCGTTTTTTTCTTACAATCATATGGAATGTCCCTGGCACGAGGGGACAAGTGTTGGAGAGAAAGGGAGATGTGACAGCTCAGTTCCCGTGAGTTTCTAGGGGAGGCAAGAACAGTGATAATTCTAATGATAAAACCCTACCCATGGAAACTCGGCAGGTGCTGGATGTTTATGCAAATGTTGTTTTCTAAGCAAAAATTAGCCCAGAGCACATAGTGTTTGTAAGTTACTTTTGTTTGAAGTGAATTTTATAAAGCTGGGTCCAACTCTGGTAGTCATTTACAATTACTTATTTTTGGTAATTGAAGGTATTTTTTTGAACCAGCTTTAGCAGAATCTGGATCATGTTTGACGGAACTCTTTTACTCATTCAGCTGTGCAAGAGATACTCTTAAAATGGTTCCATCACAATTATGTAGAATGTTGACACTCCATAATTTCCTGTGGAGAATCTTTATTCTAGAAATAGTACATTTAAAGCAGTAGCTTAGTCCTTCTTCACTAAATAATACAGTACTTCATTAAGGAGACAGGTGAACTTTTCTTCAAGAAACAGATAGCCCCATAGATTTAAAAGTTCTGGTGCAGTGATGTGTAATGATTTAAGTGACTGGATCTAGATCTGTGACTATCACCAGTGGCTTTAAACAGTCTTAAGAGAAACTCCAGATGTGGTGTGAAAGGAAGGACAGGACACATACTTAGTGGAGGTGCACGCACAGCTGATACGTGCCCGTGAAGGACAATACTTGAGCTCTGTGACAAAGCCCTGCGCTTTTCTACATGTAGAGAAGAGTTTTCAGGAAGATAATTCTCAGTCCCTGGAAATGACTGACCACAGGGGGGTAGTTTCACCACCTGGAAGCAAAAACATCCTGCCTGTATTTTCCTTGCAGCCTCTGCCCAAACGCTTCAGTGCTCAACTTAATACAGTCTGTGAGTGAAAAGTTACTTCTGCGTCGGTTGCAAAAATGCTAATGCTGCATTTAGTGATCTCAGTACACAACCACCTTACCTTACGTTAACACTCCAACCCGATTTTCAAAGGGTACATGATTGCGCGTTACTGTCACTTGGTCATTTCAAACTGCTATGTGGGCAAATTGAAAGCTTTGAATTCTGCTACTAAGCCCTCCAGCCATAAATCACAGTTCATCACTCATTACAGTTTCTCTCTTTTATTTAGTTCATTCAACAGTCTCTACTCTGTACCACTTTTAGTAATAATGCGTTTACAGAACTCGCTCTCAGTGGACTCCATCCAAGTGGCTTAAGAACAGCACTGAAAGGTTAATGACCAAAGCGCTTGGAGGCCTGGACAAGCCATTTCTAGATGAACCTGTCAGAGTAATTCAGTTTAACCATTAACAAGGGCCTCGTAATTGATGTGTAATTTTTGGTTTTAAAAAAGCAACAGCGTGTGATCATTACCTTGTGGGTCGGGGAAGGTCAAGCCTTTGCCCATGTAACCCGTAATTGATGGCTGCGGTTCCGCAGCGCCCGCCCCGATGGCTCAGCAGCAGGGTCAGGTTTGCTGCTGCAGCGCCCGCAGCCGGGTGAGCTGCCGCCTCCTCCAGCTTTACAGAGGGGGTAACGTGTTTTGATTGCTCATCAAGATACTAGTGCTGGAGAAAGACTTGCGTGAAGGATTAGGAGTGCAGGCTTTGTGATTAAGCCACTCTCTGCACAGTAGAATCTTTTGTAATCTTTCTCCATCCCCCCGCCAACCTATTGACTTAAGCTGTGTACGGATTAAATGAACTATTTCACAGGCGTCATCTGGGTCTTCCCTCTATGGTATAAAAGTAAAGAAGAATAATAAAAGGTGTTTCCAAAAAAACAAAGGCATTTAAAATAGGAAAACACTCTAGAATGACAGTCACCCTTTCTGATGCCTAAGGAGACCCTTGCAGGTTGGCTAATGTGGTCCATGATAGATAAGGATACATATATTGTGTATACACTCTGAGGATGAGGTAGGCAAGCTCACCCCAGGTGCTTCTGTCCAACCACCTCAGGTATGAGGGGTTCATTTAGGTTTTATTGTACAGAAGTAAAATCACAAACATATACTGACAGCGACTCCAATGTCTGATGAAATGAGGTTCACAGCTGGTTTCTCATTGTGTAACTCTCTCCTCTCCAAATAACTCTTTGGTCCATATATAAGAATATGAGTAACTAATACTGCAAAAATACAGTATATAAATAAATGAATAAGTGATATAAGTTGAAAAGCAGGACAAGTGTCCATAGCAAGGAATAGCAAGTGTAACTTTATTTTTTCCTGAGCTATCAGTGTAACTAACCTAAAAGCAAACACAACCAAACTTACAAAGGTGCAGATACCTCCTGTTCTTCCATATTTGAGTGTGCAACGCATCCTTCCACTGCAGCCGTCAGGCAGACCCACAGTGCAGACTGCTGGGTTTGATATGGACAGGAAAAGCCTGTGAGGCTTTACCAATTTAAATTGCATGCTGGTCTGCTCTGTGCACACGCACAGCAGCTGCTCGGGTTCACGGCCACAGCCCTGTGCCTTTAAGTTACACTGTAGTATCAGATTCCTCATGTACTCGGTTCCGTTTCGGAGGCTGCCATTGCTGTTTGGGGATCTAGAAGTGATTCTGGAACATCAGCCTGGAGAAACCAACTCGCAGGGCAAAAAGGAAGGATTAAGCAACTTTGACTAAGATTCATGACTAAGGGTAGCTCGTTAATAACAAGACAGAACTGGGTTAAATACTGAGTAATTAGTAAAATCAGTGTTCACAGAATCCCAGAATGTCAGGGGTTGAAGGGCCCTGGAAAGCTCATCCAGTGCAATCCCCCCATGGAGCAGGAACACCCAGATGAGGTTACACAGGAAGGTGTCCAGGCGGGTTGGAATGTCTGCACAGAAGGAGACTCCACAACCTCCCTGGGCAGCCTGGGCCAGGCTCTGCCACCCTCACCGGGAACAAGTTTCTTCTCAGATTTCAGTGGAACCTCCTGTGTTCCAGTTTGCATCCATTGGCCCTTGTCCTGTCACTGGTTGTCACCAGAAGAGCCTGGCTCCATCCTCCTCACACTCCCCCTTTCCATATTGATCCCCAGGAATGAGTCCCCCCTCAGTGTCCTCTTGTCCAGCTCCAGAGCCCCAGCTCCCTCAGCCTTTCCTCACACGGGAGATGCTCCACTCCCTGCAGCATCTTGGTGGCTGCGCTGGACTCTCTGCAGCAGTTCCCTGTCCTGCTGGAACTGAGGGGCCACAACTGGACACAAGATTCCAGGTGTGGTCTCCCCAGGGCAGAGCAGAGGGGCAGGAGAACCTCTCTGACCTACTGACCACCCCCTTCTAACCCACCCCAGGTACCATTGGCTTCCTGGCCACAAGGGCCCAGTGCTGGCTCATGGTCACCCTGCTGCGGGATGTGATGACATAACAAACGTGCCTTTTCAACTGTTCTTTCAGAGCCAAGGGGAACGTCTCCTTTCCAGAGAAGCCCCTGAAGAACTGAAGCAGCAGCCTCTTGCTCTTGGATACTTCGTATCAACTGCCAAAGCTGAGAATCTTCCGAAGTGGTTCTGGTCATCCTGTCCTCAGGCACAAAACCAGTGTCCCCTCTTCCTCAAGGTCCGTTTTGGTATCCATTCACACGGGAAGAATTCCATTTATAGCCTATGAATTTTCTGTGAAAATGTTGGCTTTGCATATTACCCAAAACTGTGGCAGTACTGGAAACAGAAATGCAATTTTAGGTTTAAATTTACTTAAGATACCTGGCTATTAAAACTTAATTCTCTGTCCCTCCCTTTTTGGAGCTACAGATGAAGTTGCATGCTACACTTTAAACTGCCTGGTTTTTTTTTTGTGAATGAGTAGTCCAAAGAGGATGTTTCAGTTCCAGCAGTTAAAACAGTCAGCAGAGCTCCAGGCAACTTCATGAATTCCTTCCATAAGCTTGTCCTAGATTTGTACTGGAGAGAAGGAGCCACCACCCTTCCCTACACCACCACTCCCCAGCCCAACACAATTGCTCTCTCAGATCTAGGCTGAATTAAATGTTTAATTTCACTCGGAACACACTGTTTTGATTTGGACAATTTTTAATAAAAGCAAAGGGCTGAATTCATGCAGTGACTTGCACACCATTCAGGGAGCAGGGTGCTGTCTCCTTTGTGCCGCACAGCACCGCAATTAGGAAACCTGTATGGCATGGGAGGCGTAGGGATTGCAATCAGCTTTGTCTGATTTGGATTAAGTATTTTTGAGCAAAAGTATTTCATCTCTAATGCGTGGGCCATAATTAGAGGAGCGCGAATTAGAGGTTTTGCCTCGGGAGCTGTGTGGTGGATTAGGCTGCCCACTGAAAGGCTCATGTGGCAGCTCTACCCCCAGCACGTGATGGATGTGAAATCCCTGTCCTGCTCCTGTGCAAACGAACACACAGGCCTTGCTCCGGAACCACGGGACGGCCGGGAAAGCGTGCGGGCGGAGCGGGACTAAGGCTGCGGGAGGTGTTCTGGCCAGACACCCCCCTCCGGCTCGGGATGGTTTGTTACTGAACATCAGAAGGAGCACTGACACCTCTGAGTGTTTCCTCTCACCACTTCGGCCCTGACTGACGTGAAGGACAGAATTCCACACTCCTTGATTCCAGTCAAAAAGAGAAGTCAGTTTATTCATAACTATGATCATTATGGAACTTGGAAATACACATGGTCATGGTGGGTTCAGCAAAGAATTGCCAACTTGCCGCGTTGTCCTGAGACAATTCAGGATGTGTTTGTTCACTGTGGATCTTTAGAAGTCCTGGCTGTATGAAGAGTTAATTTGTGCTCTTTTCCTTTACACAGGCCTCATTGCATCACCACATCTCTGTAGCGCAGACAGATGAGCTTCTACCTGCCAGAAATTCTCAGCGAGTTCCTCACCCCCTTGACTCTAAAACCACATCAGATGTTTTGAGGTAACGCCTTTTGGTTTTTTGTATTTCCTCCCTAAGGCTGTGGGGACTGAGCTCTGAAATTTCAGACCTTTACAACCTGGCAAAGTTATTCCTTAGCTTTATCAACAGCTGGTAGCTCTACTCTGTCCTACATGTCTCAGTGCAGTGGGCAATTCTTACGATAGCTGCTGCCTCCCCCACCAAAGAGCAGGACTTTGAGGGTTACTTCATCCGTTTTCCATGCAGAACTATGGACAGGAGATGTTCAAACAGCTTTGCCTTTCCAAGCGGACACCATGGTTTGTCTCCCAAAGATTGTTCTGTTTACCTGGTGGTCTCATCTGGACTGGTTCAATAATTATTTGTACTCACCAAATCAAACTGATTTATAGAGGAGATAAAAGTACTCTCCTGATAAGTGTCTTAGGGTTTGGGATATAAAGGAAACATTCTTCCTGAATTAATACAGGCTTGGGTAGTGTATTGTTCAAGATGACTAGAGGACTGTTTGCCTCCATTCCACCTGTTGGGGCGTGAAAAAAGATCTGGTTTATGAGACAGCATATACAGGGCGGAACACACCAGGGGACAAACACGTACACTGAACCAAGCAGAGAGTATCAGCAGGAAACATGAAGAGTAACCTAATCTAAGAAAATTGGTGGTGTCTTTATTACCTCAGCAGATCTTAATTTGCATCCTCTTAGAGGCCTGAGCTGTCACAGTGTCCTGGGGCACTGCTGTCTTGGAGTAAAAGGATGGTGCAATGCACAGGGAAAGAACGAGGTGCAACAGTCACCAGTTATGACCTGAGGAGTCTCATCAGAGACAGGATCACACAAGGGTGATCCAATACTGGCCCAGGTTGCCTCAGACTATGGAACCTTCATCCTTAGAGCTGTTTGAGACTTCAGGCTTTGAACACAGTGGTATTTGAACCTGTGTGATTCTGTAATCTTGACTGCGGATGGGGAGGGCTTACACTGAAATAGCTTTATTAGAGTTCAGGCATATTAAAACTCAACATTGGCACCAGTGTTAATGCAGCCGGGTGGTCCTCGTGATGATGTGCTTCTAGGACAGACCAGAGATATGGTTAAGTAAATCTAGAAAAGGAGTAACCAAGGGCAGTTTGATTTGTCTCTGCAGGTTTGTTCTGGAGCAGTACAATGCACTGTCCTGGCTCACGTGTAACCCGGCCACTCAGGATCGCAGCTCCTGCCTTCCTGTCCACTTCGTGGTGCTCACTCAGTTGTACAACGCCATCATGAATATACTGTAACCCATAGAAAAGCACTTGTTCTTCTGGCTTATTCTCCCTTCGACCTGAGAAACGTGCCACAGTCTGCAAAGATCACAATTTTGCTTCTCTTCAGACCAGTCCTGTGCTGTGCTTGTGTTCCTCCAAAAGCACATGTGAATTCTGCAGTGTTCAAAACTAAATTACCCATCGACATCTCTGGCAGCTTCAGTCCAAAATCCGAGAACATCCACGAACAGCGAACACAAGAGTAACCTCAAACCAGTGTTAGTTTGGTGACCCAGTAACTACTGGTCAGTGTGATTATTTTTTTTATATCTATTTTTTTTAAGGACGACTACAGTATCTTTTCACATTAGGAACTCTGGTAAACAACAAAGAGCAGTTTCCAGTCTGCAAGTAAAAATACCTTGTAGTGACCAGTCTGGGTTGGCCAAAACTTTGTTGTTTGTTCATCATAAACTGGGACTTTGCAGGAGAAAAAAAACCAACCACACAGTTGTAGTCTCATATAAATATTGGAGTTTCTGTCTACCTGGAGTTCCTGTCAGAGCGGATTGGGATGAATGCATGCATTTGTTACCTGTCCATGTAGATATGAATGGTCTGGAGATACTTTATTTATTTTTAGGTTTGGGGGGGGTAGGGAGGGATTAAATTATAAAGGACCAGGAACAGTAGAATATCTGAAAAATCCAGCTCCGTCCTACCGTAGGGTTATTTATCTACGTGCCTCTCACTCTTCCGACCTAGAAATCAAAAATGAAGCTCGTAACAATCATTAAGTCCAAGCTGGGAAAGGAATCGTGTGCTGGTCAGGACGTCCTGTGGTTCAGGGTTCCAGCAAGACCTGGCCGGCGCCTGATGAAGGACAACACTACCTAGTGGGAGAGGAGTGAGAGAGAGGTAGGGAGGAAAAACACTTTAAAGCCCAATGGAAGGGCAAAGGAAAGTGGTAAATTAATCTATTGTAGAGCTATGATTGAAATATATTTCCAGGAAATTTAGCGACGCTAGAAAAGTATTTACTGAAACCCAAGTCGCCCTTTAATTCTGGGCAGACTCGTCCATGTACATATCCAAAAAGATGGTTTTTGTTTACACTAAATCAGTTACAAATCTGGTGTATTTTTTCTGACTATAGGAATATTATTTCAAAGAAATAATTTTTAAAAATTATATCATTAAATTAGTACTTGAAGTTATACCACTGTGGTGGCAAAGTTACTTTGTTTAGTAAAATGATTGCCATTGTAAAGGTTAATGGCTAATTGAAGTATTTTTATGACTCCTTCATTCCAGGCTTCAAGGGGTTTATATTTAAACTCCGTTGTTAGTGTGTGGTTGCACTGTGCGGGGCAGGGGCTGCCCGTGGAGGGGTCGGCACTTTGGTGGGCTGTGTGACCTACTCGGTATCTGTGGAGAAAAACCGGCAAATTTTAAAGTTCTTCCAAAAGACTTTCACGTTCTGGTTGAAAAAAAAAAAAAAAAAAGAAAATCTATGGTTTTAAAAAGTATTTTTCTTGAGATGATGTAACATTTAAAACAAATTATATAAAATAAAAAAAGAATAAAAAAAGAATTGCTGTGTAACGAGAAGGCGGAGTAACCTGTAAATGGGTTTTGTCCTTCTCTGCACCAAACCCCCGTGCGGGTCTCCTCTTTGCAATGTATAGGTTAAAAAATCTGATATCAAACCATTTGTATCTAATGTGTACAGTGTAAAATTGACTTGAAAAATATTGCAGTACTATTTTTTCTTAATCAGAAAAGACAATTCTCAAGGCCTTTTGAAGAGCATAAAAAGATGAAGATTGTAAACTTGTATAAAAAAATCTAACTTGGGGAGGAAAAAATGTAAAGTAGACATTTGTAATCTTTTACCATTTGGGGTTATTTGTTCCCGGGACTCATCTGAACTTTGGATTCTTATTTTGGTTATTCTTTTTAAACGGGCCGTTTTTATCCAGGGGTTTTTCTTCCCCAGAAACCTGGTTCTAAGCAAAACTGAACAATACAAAAAGGGCAGCGAGGAGTAGTTTTCATCTGGTGTCTTTTATTTAATTTTTTTAAGTTAAGAGAAGCTGGTGACATATTTATACGTTTTTGTGCAAAATAAATGAATGGCAATAGATTTTAAAGAAAAATCTTATGTACTTCAGTGTGAAAAGTTCTGTATAATATTTCCCTTAAATATGCATTATTTTACTTGTGAGTTTTTTACTGAATTAATCTGAAATGTACAAGCCCTGGCTTTCCTACAGACTGAAGAAAGTTATTTTATTTTCTTTTTTATTTCTAACTTTGGAAATTCCTGCCGAAATCAGATGATGATTACAGTGGTTTGAGCTGAAGGGAGCGGGAGGGGGCGGGGAATGTCCAGCATGCTTGGATGTATATTTCAGAACCTTTTATAAATGTAAAGGCTGTACATTTCTGGGGAGTTCGGAATTTCTTTTTGGTTTGGTTTTTTTCTCTGAGCATTTTGCAGTGAGCTTCTTTTATATATAGCCGACAATTTGAAAGAAAACAGACAAAAAAAATGTGAAGTTCATTTTAAATCTACAGTATATCGCTGGTACAATACACTAAAAAAAAGACTTTGATAAAAAGAAACAATAATAATAAAGACCTCCATTTTAAATGTCATTCATATATACCTTGTGGATGAGAGCTATATACTTTTACACACTTTTTTAGATGAATAAATTATTGAATTACTGAAACTGTTGGTGGAGTTCTCTTCTTGTGAGTGTTTTGAGTTGTAGCACTGCTAGAGAAGGTATCGATTCCACGGGAGATGAATAGGGGCTGTTCCATATTTATTGACATCCGAGACACTCGGTGCTGCCCTCCCCGCGTTCCGTGTGCTTCACCTGACTCCATCGCAGGGTCACGGGACTTGTGAAAAGCTATGAAGGTTCACACTGCAACAGCACATTTCTTTAAAATCAAAGCAATATAGAATAGTCATTGTACTTCACATCGTGTCTGTTGTGAGAGGAAACGTGGTGCCACTGATGTAAACGTCGAGATGAAGAGATTTCAAATTCCGCCACAGGGGTGGGTGGGAGCAGCCTGGGATGAGCTGCTGACACATGGGCAGTAGCTGCTTCACACCAGCAGCTCTCATCCCAAGAGCTTCATCAATTACAGACAACATTTCTCTGTATGGAGCGGGTAAGGCTGTAAGAGATTTCAATGGCGTATCGGAGTCTTGTGTCCTTGTGCCAGCGGAACACAAAACCAGACCTGGGCTCTGGGGTGTGAATCCCCGGCCCGGTTGAGCTGAAGATGCGACTGGACACGTCCCTGGGCAGCCTGATGGAGTTACAGTTGGACTGCTGGACTTCAGGAGGCCCCTTCCAACCCAGACATGCTGTGTTCAGCACATGTGCAAAACAATGCTAAATGAACAACTAGACTCAAGCCCTTTCCCAGCGCTACACCTTAACAAGACCAGAGGTCTATTTTGCATTCAGCTCCCATACGAATAGCTCTGGAGAAACTTAAAACAGAGTCTTCAGGTAATATGTACTTTTCTGTACTTTAAGAAGTGACAAACCTGTGACATCCCTAAGTACACTTCAGATACTGCATCCCTTGCTCTACTCTGAAATGAGAAAAAACAAAAGCAGACCCGGCCTTTCTTTGCAGCGGTACCCGCACCACTGGCTGAGAGTCATCTGCTTCCAGCAGTGCTGACCATCAAAATCACGTGAGAGAGTTTCTGCAAACCCAAAAATGCTTTCAGAATGCTGCCTGCTGGCTCGCAAAGTGTCCAAAAGATCACTCATTTTCCATGAAGAGATGGAGCCCACGCTTGGGTCCGGTCACAGCTCCTGTCACGGGGTCCAGGAATTGCCTCTCAACTCCAGGGCTGGTTTAATGGCCACCTGGGTTGCCTCAGTAGTTGTTATTTCTAAGCCCACTAATTGCAGTGCATCTTATTTCTAAATTTAAAATTACATAGTTTCAAAGACAGTCCCTAAGATTTTTCCCTTTCAATTATTTTTAAACTTTCAAGCTTGTTATCTTCCAGTTCACTTTACTATTGGTAGATTCTTAATAAATGACACTGTATAGCTAACTTGTCCAAGTTCTGACAGAATAGTCACACTGCAGCCTTCTACTGTGAGTGGATGGAATTACTGCAGAGCAATACTTCTAAATGGATGTTACTTTGTGGCTAAGACATTGGCTTTAAAGACTAAAGCTACCCATTAAATGTTCTGTGCTTTGAGGACTGTAAGGAAGAATTTAATAGAAACACTAGAATCTCGGTTGATTTGTAACGATAATGTAATATTTACGACAAATGGGTACAGTACTGTGGTCATGGTCTCTTTAATAGCACCGAAGGAAGAAGTTTTTAAAGATTAGGCTGACATTAAACAACTTTTTCCAACTGCCATTTCTATTTTTGGCAAAACATGGCCACCTGAAAACACTTCAAGCACGTGGGGAAAGCATCAGAAGCCGGGAATGGAAAGATCAGGTTGATGGTCAGTGTCTCACCATTTACAGTGGAAACAGGAACAGCCCTGAGATCCCAAACCAAAGTCTTTGGTCTTTAACAACAACATTGTATTCATACAATTGCGCTGCTTCCGCTTCCCTGTTTTGAAGCCAAACCTTAACGCTTGTACCAAATGATATGGAGAGATGGTGGTTGATGTTTCACTGACTGTTCCCAAGTATCAAAGCAGCAGCCCTGTGGGGCTTCCAGGACATACAGAAACCTCAGAGCTATTTTAATGAAAACTGAAATACTCTTCAAAACCTTCAACGAGAGGTCACCAGCTTCTGTGAGCAGCCACCTCTGAACATGGATCACTCTCGGCTGCTGCTGGCTCAGACTCGCCTTCTTGCCTGTAAGAACTGCCCTTCAGAATGATGATGCCATTAAAAACCCCAAAACTAAGTCATAAAATGCTTCAGCGCCCCTCCCAGAGAGCCAACACATGCACTGTGATTGCTAAAACTGACTACAAAGTCTTTCTACAAGAACACAGTCGTGGTCCTGCAACACGAATGAGGGCAACACCTGCCCAAATTTACTCGCTGCCTCCCTCGTTTCACAGAGAGCATGCCTGCATGGCCCAGAGACTGCTTAGTTACAGAACCATTAATTACTAAATTCTGACATGGATCCGATGATACTACAACAGCCTTTGCTGTCCAATCCTGCTCTGCTCCCCAAAGCCAGGTGTCACTTTTCAGTTCTTAACCAACCTTCTGCTTCCTGGCCACCCCCTCTGCCTTTCCATCCCACATCGTGGTTTCCGTCCCGCCACACACGCACCTTTTTCTGTTTGACAGACGTTTCATTTCAGAAATACCCGCTGCCGCAATATTTGTCAGCTCCACATCAGCATCAGCTGACTTCCCAGGCAGGGCTACTCGCTCCAGCTGGTTCCTTTTAAAAGACGCAGACGTGCCAGCACAAAACCGGTTCAGCCCACGTGGCAACTATAGCAGGCCCAGGTCCTTCACAGATGGAATTTATTTTCCTTACACAGTAAATTACTGATATGTTTTAAAAAAAAATCCTACCAGCCTGACACTCTCTTTGTTTTTATTTAAATATTATGCCATTTTGAAAATGTCAAACGGTGGTATAAATGTGTATAAATCCTGAAATGTATTGCTGCTACCTCGAGCTTTTTGAGAACTTCCTGCCAACAGATTCCAGTATCCAGAATATGAATTGAAAAAAGGAACACACTCCACTGTGCAAAAAGGCCACAGGTTCCAGCAGTTCTGTAAAACCTAATCCCACAGATGAGAAAAAAATAGCATATTTTTCTAACTTTGCAGTTGGGTGAATACTTTAAAAAGCCTTTTAAAGCCAAGCACTTTTTAGTTATTTGTGATCTCCTGCACTCAGTGACACCTCTGACGTGTGTCATCGATCACATCTGTGATGTTTTCCATGCCGGGGTTTTCTGACGGTGTAGAAAGTCAAAGCCACATCTCTTGGCTTCCAGCAGGGGTCACGTTTTGATGGGAAATGCAACTACAGATTCCTCATAGAACAGGTTTGAAAAACCAACTGAACCTGCACACAGCTACAGAGCTGGATCATTAAAGGTCAACCACGCGCACAGGTGCGGGTTCACTGGTCAAAGTGCTCCAGCCCTGCTAGTAATCAGGTTTGGTGGTAATTTCATTAGTGCCTGGGGAAAAGACAAGTCCAGGGAGGCGGGTGCTGGGTACGGCGCGCACGGCGGGGACGGGGAGGCTGTTAATCCCAGGGGGTAATGGCCCAGAGAAGTGCTAAAGAAAGGTGCTGTGAGCAACTCTCCTGGCTGCTGCGTTAAGTGGCATTTCAGAGTTAAAAGTAATTGCCCTCGTATGTCGTTCCCCGTGCAGAAGCTGGGAGCGTGTGGAGAAGCCGTTCTGCCACAATGACACACACTGCTGCACAACTGGATTGTCAAGCTGCGGACAGGAGAGAGAAAAGAAACGTGAATGGGAACAGGGAACAGGCAGCGTTCAAACCTGGTCTCAGGGTGACTTTAGACATAAATAACAGGGAGTCCAAGTGGAAAACAACACATGGTTCAGAGCGGGCCTGCTCATCAACATCCGCGCTGTTCTCTATGGCAGCAGAAGGATGGAGGGAGACAGGACACCCCTCTGCTGCTGATCTCCCCCCATCCCTTGTTTGCCCTTCTCACAGCAGCTTAGATTGCTGATTTGTTTTCTGTGTTGGGCCTTTTTAGCTGGTGACATGTTGCTTCCATTTAAAAGAATCATTCCTCCTCTCCCATACTCAAGTGAACATACAACACTCTTTCTACAAGTGCATTTTTGCACTGAGGTGGCAAAACCACAACAATTTCAGCCAGAAGCAGAGATATGTAGGGGGGGGGAAAGACAAGCAAAGGAGAAGGGTGAATTCAAAAAGGAAGAAGGTGAACTAAAATGTTTTGACAACTCCCTTGAGAACACCTGTGTAGAAAGCGGCTCTGTTCCACCAGCTGCAGGAGCCAGGCTTCATTTTCCCAGAATACCGCTGCTTTTGTTCAGTTAAAACAACTTAGATCACTGAGGCTCCGGTTCACACAGGAAACACAAACCATTTCTTGTAGTCTACAGCTTCTTGATCATGGAATGGGACTTAAGGTGACCTCTGTTGTATTTGCAAGGTTCTCATCTGCAGGGTCCTCCACCACAGTTACTTTCCTGTTGCTTTTGACACTTGTTGATTTATGTTCTTTCTGAATACCAAAGAGTAAGAACCAAGGTCCAATTTTAGAGTCCACCTCCCTTTTGATTAAAACATAAAAATGGAAAAAATGTTTCTATCCGATGTCATTACAAAGGAAAACCTGAAAGCAAAATCTCAGTGCAAACGAGGAACTCGGAAACTGCTTTTTTCTTCTTTTATACGGCTTGAGCACACAGCGGTTCAGGTCAGACCGGGGATCACACACAATGCAGCCCGGGGAGCCTGTGCACTGAGGGGCACTGAGCATTAATGCGTAACCCCACACGCCCGGGGCCAGGCCGGAATGGAATGGAACTGCTGTTCCAAGTTTCTGTGCAGCCACTATCCACCAGTTCAGCCTCCTAAACAATGTATTGCCAAGTTATTAAGTCTACAGTTATACAGAAGAGCAGCTCCCGATTTAATAAGCAAATAAAGGAGGCATGCTAGGCATGCTAAAAGGGTTGGGCGGAGAGGTAAGGTCTAAGCTCTAATTCTAAAGCTGCCAGAATTGATGTGTGTTACTGAGCAAATTGTTGGCTTTTTGTCTGTGTGACAATCACAATGATACTGATACACCTGTCTGGATCTCTGGTTCATTGGAAGCGAAAGACCCTCAGAGAGAAGAATGCAGAGCATCGGTCTGCCAGCTTTAGTCAATACAGTAATGATATAAAATTATTTGGGACAGTGAAAACTAAAACTTCCTGCAAAGACTTACAGAAAGAACCCAGAATGTTGAGTGACCGGCCAATAAAATGTCAGAAGGAATTCACAGTGAGACACAAAATAAATTTTCAAAGAAATTATGCCGAACACATCCTCTAAACTAGGATATAACCTTAGGATACAAGACAAATTAGCATGTAACATTCAAAAGATCTCACAGCCACTGTAGGAATTTCCATGAATAAAAGCAACACAATGTCTTCGAAAAATCAAATTAATTTTAGGACTTAAAGTGAGAGAGAGTAAAGCAGAAATCCCACTCCCACTGCTGTATACATACAGTGTCCTGTGCCCTCAGCTCTGCCAGTGCCTGGGGCAGCCAGTCACAGAAAGGATGTAACAACTGCAAAGGTACAGAGAAGGACAACAAACATGATCAAAGACATGGAATGCCCATAATAAAAAAGGAAGATTTAAACAGACCAGGATCATTCACTTCAGCAAAAAAAAAAAGGGATGGCTGAGGTTACACAAAGACCAACAGGGAACAGGTTGTTCTCACTGCATGAGACTCTGAAGACATCTAAAATCTGCACTGCTGTGCTGGGTTTGGCTGGGGCAGAGTCAGTTTTCTTCACAATAGCCAGTATGGGGCTGTGGGTTGGATTGGGCTGGAAACGGATGATGATACAAGGATGTTTTCACTATTGGAGTGATGGCGCTTGTCTTCCCCAGTAACCGTTACGGGTGGTGGAACGCGGCTGTCCTGGAGAGGCTGAACACCTGCGTGCCCAGGGCAAGTGGGGAATGAATCCCTTGGTTTGCTTTGCTTTTGCACATGGCTTTCGCTTTACCTATTAAACTGCCTTCATCTGAACCCATGAATTTTCTCACTTTTACCCTCCCTTCTGATTCTTTCTTCCATCCCACTGGCTGGGAGTGAGTGAGTAGCTGTGCAGGGCTTAGTTGCTGGCTGGTGTTAAATCACAATGTATATGAAGCAGCTGAAGGAGGAGAAGAGCAATTTGGTATCTAAAAATCCTAATTTTGCTTTAATCCTAAAGCTAATCTATCCTTACATGCTTTAATCCTAAAAAGAAGATCCTGTTATGAACAGGATCCTTAAAGCCTTTTAATCCTAAAGCAAACAGATCCTTATATCCTTTGGTATATAAAAATCCTGATTTTGCTTTCATTCTCAACCTTTGCTCTACATGAAGGGCTAAGGGAGCAGGAGAATGGTTTGCTGTCGGTGTATAGAAAGGAAGGGACAAGTACCAGCCGAAGAGGAAAAGTCTGAACTCTTGCAATGAATCTGAACAGGAAGCAGAAGAGCAGGCATTCAGCAGCTGGCCAAATTAAGGACCAAACCAGCACAGACATGGGACAGGGAAAGAAGGTCTTCATATAGAAACGGTCTGCTTTGTTCCTCTCATACTTTTTGTCAAGGAATCAGAGAAGATACTGTAAAAGCTAGGACAGCTTATTTCGGAGCTGCATGCCATGCTTGACTGACACTAAAAAATGCAGGCCATAAATGTACTGCATTCATAATACTGCAGTGTGCATCTGCAGTGTGTTCAGGGCCTAGACAAAAGAGAACAGGTACACTTATCCAGCTGGGAACGTTGCTTATCGGCCTGAACCAAATTCTGAAGATCTCCAGAGATGTGGGGTTTCCACTGACCGGAGCAGCACAGAGGGAGTTTCTTTTGAGATAGTGCCTGATAAGTTCCCACACAGCAAGCTGGCTGAAGTTTAAGTTATCTACTTCAGAGCCGTGAAGGACTGATGTGCTGGAACTCCGCAAACTTCGAATTACTCAGACGCCTCCTCTCACATCAAGGCTTTGGAAGTAAATCAGAAGGGGGCTGATTAATGCCAAGCTGTTACCCTGGTTCCCCTATCGTCTCACGGATGCAGGCAGGGCACCTTTGGTCTGAAAGAAGACGCTGCAGTCTCTTGTGCCTGTCTCTCAACAAATGGCCTCCTTTTCCCAGAGATTTTCATTCTGGCAGCACTTGGCCCTCAACACATATCAACTTATATATAGCGCTTGTCTGGACATATTTGGACCAGTTCTGAGTCTCTGCCCCTTTCTTCTCTCCTCTGCTTTCCAAATAGCCATCCACGACTGTTTACTTTGGCAACGCCTGCAACAAAAAAAAATAGTCTAAATGAAAAGGAAAAATCCATTAGGAAAAGCCAGCTGAGTGGTAAAAGGCCCCTAATCAGTGAAAAGTTTAAAGAGCACCGCTCTGAGAGAGGCTGCAGTGTCTTTCCAACACCTTCAGAGCAATGTGTGAGGCTATGACATGTCAAAGTGAAGCCCCAAACACAGGCACTGTGCCAAAAGAACTGGTTTCGTTAGGGCTGAGGAGAACGTACATGTCCGGGTGGGTGGTGGGACCGAGTTGCTTATGTGGAAACAAATGCATCAGGGCAAACAACTGCAAACAAATTCATAAGATTACCCCTTGCTGGTTACAGCACAGAGCCTTGGCAATTCTCCTCAGTCAAAAGTGAAATGAGAGAGGTTTATCTACAGCTCAGGATTATACCTTGACCAAAGCAGGAACTTAAAATTTAAGGGCCAACACAGTTCAAAGCAAGGGGATCTCAGCAAAGCCAGCTGGAGCTGAAAGGCCACACTAGAAGAGGATCTGGTGCTGTGGAAAAAGCAATGCCCTCAAAACTGTTGTCTTCCTTCATGTCTGGAACAAACAATTCAGCCAACAGCTGGAGAAAGGGGAGAATATAGTTCAAGCTAAAATGCAGCCATCCAAGGAACTTCTCTCAGCTGCTGATAGCAAAGTGAGGAATGTCTGTTCACTTAAGCTAACTGAGGTATCTAATGCTTCAGTCTCTGGGCAAAACCCCCTGTATTTCAGACCTCCCGCATCTAACATTTCACAAGTCCACCAAATAACAGATGTCAAAGCATCCTATAGAAGTCAACAGACTGCTCCTTTCAGCGCCCCTATGAAGAAGAAAGATGCATGTTTTTCTTCCAGGGAGCAATCAAAATATTTGTAATGAATCTGCTGCTCTCTGAACTGGTTTTTTGAAGTTTGATAGAAACAGGATTAGGTTTAGTCCCTTCTCCATCTTTTACAGTTTTTAATCCGGCATGTAAGGAAACTCAGGCACAATTTAGGCTCTAAAAAGTCCATATGCCACTCAAGTGTGTGTACATTGCAGTCCAAAGGTGAGCACACAGATCAGGAAAACACACTTAGGCTAATCCTATATTGCTAGCTCAGCCTTTTGTGTGCACTGTACAGGCTTGTCTTCAACTCCAGGTCACCACACTGTATCCGCAGCCTAATTCACTGCCACGACATCCTTCAGGATCTGTGCTCTCTATAGCTCAGTTCATCTACATAATATCCAAACATCATGGACATGATACACAATTTGCCACCATAGCAAGCACAGCAGTTTCCAGCTGCTGCAGGTGGAATATGCTCTCAGAAGGTGCTTTGGTTATTGAAACCAAAACAATTTTCCACAGAAGAGGAAAAGGATTGGGTGAAGAGCTTGGACTGGTGGCACAGTGTACTGTTACAGTAAATGTGATCTCTCTGCTGCTCAAGATGAAGAATAGGTAATCAAATGTGACTACTGGAAGCAGAGGCAAAATGGAGACATGGAAGAGAAGGGTGTTTTGATATATAACACTTTGAGCTGTTCTTTATCTTTCACATAAGCTGTGTAGATCTCACTCTGTAAAGAATTCTAACACATCTAAAAAAGTGTCAATAATTTAAATTGTGCTGGGTTTCATATAGAGCCATACAAGATGTAGAATTCCCATTATGAAGAGGTTTTCAAAGTCCAGGGTTGTTCTGAGTGGGAGCAACCTTGCTTCCTCCTCCCATCTCTTTGGAAACTTACAAGTCTCACGTTGTATTTTAAATGCCTTAGTGTCAACTTTTAAGAATTTGCATTTATATGGAAAAGCAGAAAGGAATTTTTGGTGCTCTTAGAAGTCTTCCCATAACTCCAATTTTATTACAGAATAAAATTATAGTGAAACATCCAAAACTGGGAAAGCCATGGAATTTTAGAGAAGTATGTATCACACGTTGAACGTTTAATCAGCAGACACTAGATGAGATCCATACAGCTGGGAATGATTCAAGTACAAAGACCACAACATAAACTGAGTTTTCCTTCAAGCAATTAGAAAAATAAACTGATATGGAAGAATGAAAACAGCTGTGTTCTGCACCTTTTATCATCTATAACAGAGCTGTAGAAAGCCCCATTACCCTCACATGTGGGCAGAAGCAGCAGGTAGAGGATGAAACACCTTTGAATCAAGTGATTGTACTTTTTGGAACAGCTTCCCTTCCAGCCACAAAAATCTGAAATATCCAGCACACCTGTTGGAGCAGAAACATCATGCAACATGGGCTTTCCCAGGAAATCCTGTACTGGTGACAATGTGTAGACATGTTGCTATAGTAAGACATCCCTATCTGGGCAAGGCTCAACCCACTTCAATTATCTCCTTGACAGAGGCCTTGATTAATTGAGGATTTCCACGTGGTTCTGCTGCCAGCCAGTCCAGAGGTCTCTTGTGCTGACCAATCCCAACCAGCCTTTCAGGTATATATGCAGCTGCCCCCACTTTCCCTAGCTATAGGAGCCCCATATGAGGCCTTAATGTTTAGGCTTTGGGGTGTATTTTTGTGTGTGTTTGTTTTTTAAAAAGCTGTTTGGGCTTTCTAAGTAGCCCCCATTTAAAGAACTACTACTAATCTCCAGAAGTTTCCAGCTGCAGTAGCCTGCAAGGTAAGAAGGATTTTCTTGTGCTGATAAACTTTTCATGAATGTATTGCTATGGTGGTATTTTTTTTTTGCTGTTCTACATGGTGATTTGGTTGGTTGTGGTGTTTGTTTTTTCTTTTTAGAAGGATATGTGCCAGTCAAGGATGTAACAGACTTGCTTTCTCACAGAGAGTTGTACAAGGATTGTAAAACCATACCTGTATGTTAACTGTTTTCTCCTGGTTAGGTGACCCATTTGGTTTGGACAACTACTGTGTATTTCTTAGCAGTCTTTCCTGATGTAAAACCACATGTCTAATAGAAAAGCCTTAAGCTTGTGTAGCCTTATAGGAACAGTACTTGCTTATGAATATGTGGAAGTAAACAGCTCCTGTGCCCTCTGTATTGTTTTGCCTACAAAGGTACTTGCGTATCTCATGGGTTGATAAATAGAATAGTCTTGGAATCCTCTCCCTGAGCTCTGATGGAGCAGTTGAGACTAAAACTGAAGGTAGAGTGGAGCCAGCCTTCTGTTTGCCAGCTGCCTACCCTTGTACTCCAATGCTATTATTTAAGAGTTTTTGCAGGCTTTCTGCCTGGGATTGTGGCTGCTGCTCCTGCAGGTTTGTCCAAAGTACAGAAGGCTATAGAACAGCACAGTGTGCAGAGGTTCTGCCACAGCTCATGAGTCCTGGCACCTTACATTTGGAAGCTGTGAAAAACATGTCTTGGTGAAGGCTGGCCACGGGGGCTACCCAAGGAAGCGTTTTGGGGCTGTCTCCTGGCAAGCTACTGGTTTTTTTACCTTGTGTTGTCTGTTTCTAGGACACACATTAATTCTAGCTAGGTTGCAATTCTTTGACTTAAGTTTGGTCTGAATTTGGTTAGGTTAGCTTTGAATTTGACTGTAAGTGTGGTCAGGTTTCAAGCTGTGTTGCATTTTTTTATAGCAGGCTGTAGTAACTGCTTATATTCCTCCAGAAGGAACTTTAAAAATATTTTATACTATCTATATTATGCTCAGCAGATATTACTCTAACTTTCATATGGAAAAATAATCAGGTTCCCTGACTGGACCTCTTAAGAATGAGGCATCTACCCTCTAAATGGTAAGTGTTTTGTAGCTCTTTACAGCCCATTTAGTCAGGGTACTGAACGCAATCTAAGATCAGAATTGAAGCACCTGATCATCATTGTCTAATACAGCAATAACCTCTCCCTAAAAGAGAAACTGAAACACAGAAAATGGAATTGACTTGTCAAGAGTTGCTCAGGAAGTTTAGAAAGCCTAATTGGCAGTGCTGCTAAGTTTTGATTCACAGGCCTATACTTTTGGGTACCTTTCCCTGCCCTTTCTTTATCTTCACCTGTAAAAGAAAAAATAAATCAGCTTTGGAGACAAGTATTTGTTGTTCATCTTCCATGGACTGAAATTTGAGTCCAGAAAAAACTTGCTGCCAAGTACTTGCTAAAGAACTGGTGGTGCTTTTAATGACAGCAGTGCTACCTGTATGGCAAGGAGACAAGAGTGAGAGGCCAACCGTAAATGCCATGGCAGGAAGCCTTCTGTCCTATTTGACATCTATGCCGTAGTCCCACCCTGCTTTCAAGTGCTGAGTACAGTCCCTCTAGTAACCAGAAATCTGTGAAGCACTTGGCATTCTGAAATGCTTTAGAGATGCACTGAAAACCATATGGAGGGATGTATAAAAGGAGAAATAAATAGATCTTATGCACAATTGATGGTGAAGCTTAGGGTGGGAAAAGAGGTAGAAAAGTATGTGCTATCATTTTCTGGTTTTTGGTTGTTTGTTGGTTTGTGGGTTTTTTTTTTTTTTGTCTTCCAAGTTTTTCATCATGAAGTTTTAGTGTAGTCAGTCATGACCTGTCTCTGACTAGGAGCAAGGTTTTGCATTTCCTTGCCAGCTGGGAGTGAACAGTCACGGTGCTACCACCACCAGCCCTGCAGCAAGCAGCTCTCCTGCCAAGCTCAGATGAGGATCTGTCACTTTGCAGAAGGTCTCTCCTGTCCCTTGGGCAGAAAGAGTCTGGGAGACTGAACAATTTGTGACTCATGTACATCTTTGGAAGACCGAGGGTCATAAAAGCCATTCTAAATGGGTGCTTTACTGACAGTGCTCACCTTTAATGGACTTTTTGTGAAGTTACAGCTCGGCTTTTAGGCCCTTTTTGCAATTCATCACTTAATCCATACATGCTACCTTGGCCAAGAGTCGGACAATGGGGCCCACTGAGTCTGGTTTTGTTATGGAGCAGCCAGAGTGGCTTTTAACGAAAACAATGTATCTGAAGGAGAAAAATGTAATCACCTTGAATTCCCAACTGATTCAACTTAAGGCAGCTTTGCAGACACTGGTATGTGCAATCAATGAAATCAAAATTGAAGCCACATAAGTATGGCAGAAAGGAGTAAGAATGTATATGCCTTTGCATGTATAAAATATGGGGGGAGAAAACGTGCAGGGAAGAAGGAAACAACTATACACAGAGCTAGGTCTGGAAAAAGACCATTTTCCTAGGATATATTTAATGATTAAATATTAATATAGGGTATACTAGATTGGCAAGGAAGTTAGATGGGCCCCCAACTTATTTCAGGGCTGTGTAAAGCACCTTTCAAAAATCATGTGTCTTCTGGGACAGATCAATCCCACAATCCATTTGTCAGTTCCCTTTAGGAACTGGAAGTGAAAAGAGGGTAAAACTGATCCCCCCAACAGTTTTTGAATGGTGCTGCACAAAGGTTACATGGAAACATGTGAGTCCAGGGTGTCTTGGTGGCAAAAAGGAGCAGTCCAAACCCTGCTGAGACTTAGAACAAATCTAACTTGCCTAACTCTCCTGCTAAAGAACACTCAGACAAATGGAAAAGGTGTATATAAACACTTATTTGGAGGAAAGGGGAAGGATTCCTTCTCTAGGCACCAAGGAAAGGTGCAACTTGCCTTCTGGCACTGCTGTCAATCTTGAGAGGGGGCAGAACCTCACTGAAGTCTGCTTGTGATCCCACACATGCTTCCTCCTGCCAGGGTGCTGGCTGCCGTGGAACCAGTAGGAGCAGGGACACCTGGTATAGGGAAGGACTGGGCTCCAGTAGTAGAGTAGTATCTGTACTACCACCTTTTGGCTCAGGAAGCCTGGGAACTTGCCACTTCAAGGTGGGGCACTCAAGACCACCTTTGGCAAGGGTAGTCTTTGTTTTCTGAAAACGTGAACTGTCAAATTAAGATTATTTTTTTTTTTTAATGAGATGACATTTTTGGCTTAGGTTCCAGTATAGCTTTCCAGGTTAGCATAACATCTCTGGAGGCTTCTAGAAGCAATTCAAAAGATGAAAGTCAAGCCTCTAGAATGCCAGTAGGGAACACTATACCTTTCTGTGAAATTTATCCCACTCTAATTTGGCTCTAGGTACCTAAAACCACAAATTTGGCAACCAAATAATTAGGTGGCTAGTCCAATACTTTATAGAGTAGCAACCATCGGCCTCAGTTAATTTTCTTTCAACAGTTGATCCCTTTCTACACTGTCATTCCACCCGTGTCCTGATCTTATCAGGCTTTCAGTCTTCCAAAGGCTCTCCCCTAAAAAGGGAAACAGGACACACTCCCCTCCTGAACACAAATGTGTAACAGAAACCAAAGCAGGTAACAAGAATTCAGCAACAGTGACAGTTGCCTGCTGAGACTGAAGCCCGAAGACTGTGTGCAGTCGGGCTGTTGAAGCACTAGTTCCATTTGCTTTTTGTCTCGCAGCCCCCCACACCTGCCTGCCATTTAGCTGCCTCTGAAGGCCGGCCAAGGGACATCAGATCAAATAATAAAAGCCACATTGAAGCAGTGTTTCAGCTGAAACAGTATGAGTGGAGGTGAGATGGGGATTGGAAAAGGTTCCCTATAAAAGAGCCCACACATACATGCGAGAAGGTCATTAACTTGTGCCTTGTGCTATCTTTGCAGTCTCCACTCCCTCTCTCTCAATTATTACATCAGAAGGAAATGAGAGAGCACTTTGCCAAATACTAATGGACTTGATGTTTTCATAATCTCAAGTGCACAACAATCAGAGCTGTTTATTTTCCAAAGAAGATGGGAACCAGGGGAGGAGGCTGAAGACTGCAAAGAGGTTCCAGAAAGCTCAAGCCAGTTCTATATTCATCTCTTGCTCCATCTTTAGCTGCCAGGCTGATATTTATCTGAATCATTCACTAGATCAGGCCTTGTGCTTCCACAGGAATGTGTCAAAAGCCTGTAGAACTATACTAAGAGGCCTTGGAGAAACTGTAATATTGTTCTGTTAAGTCATCTGTGCCAGTCTGTTAAGGAGGGGAAAAAAAAACTCTTACAGAGGTGGGCTGACTGAAAAACAAGCATCTAGGAACACTTGCAGTTACAGCTCAAACACTTATTTCTGGGGAAAAAGGTGATACGAGTAGTGAGATGCTGTCCTGTAGCCAGTGTTCCCGAGCTATTCACTATATAGCAACTGACAGTATGTGCCCAGGTTTACAAAACACTTTAGAATCCCACTGCAGCTTGAATTAAGAAGCTTCAGTCTGCTTTTTGTACGTCTGAATGTAGTGATACTGTTACATGTTTATTCCTGAAGAGTAGCAAGAACCATTCCTGGATGAAATGTGGTCCTGAGGAGACAGGGGAGGATATGACTGATCTGACAGGAGGGTCTCCGTAGCAGCATGAAGGAGTCAATTCTGTTTCCTGTTGTCAGTATCCAGCTTCCCCAGAACCTGAGAGCTGAAGCCTGCATGAAATCCCAGGTCTTGTTTACAGAGGGAGCTTAATAGGATACTTGTACATCCTCAAATCTATGCTGGTGTACACACAGTGAAGTTCCCCCAAAGTCAGCTCAGACTTGTGAGGCTTCCGAGCCACTGTAGTCACCAGGCTGTTCTATTTAGTGGACTTATAGAGAGAATTCTAGTCCCCTGGCTGGTGTGTGACTTGAGGGAGCTATGGGAGGCATTTGCTTTTACTAGGAGGATGAAGGACAGTTCTCCTTTTCCTTGCTGCTTAGACTTTAGAAGTTCTGCCTTTGACAGGGCCCTTAGATTCTCATTCCCCATTAGAATGTAAGACACCAGTAAAGGGAATGCACACACAGGGGCTCCTATGCAAATGACTTACCCAATCTTCTAAGGATCCCTCAACAGTATCTAACATTCTCATACATTACCTTTCAAAGGTCATGACTAGAACAAAGGCTTTACATAATTTAGGAGAGTCTTTGGGCTGAACTGGGACTTAACAACTTTCCTGGCATGTATTTATACCTACAATCAGCTCTCAGCAACCGACTGTTCATGTATACAGGCACATGTTTGGGGCCTGGGACAATTCTGCATCAGGTCAAGAAGGAATAGGGCTCTTCATTACCACTGCTCAAGTATTTTTCCCCACTATCTTAGCAGATTCCAGCTGTCTTGTACAGAAAAGAGCTCATTCTTGTCTCCTACGAATTTGGTATCTGTTGTATGCAAAATCAGCAAGTTTTCCTGACAGTAAAACACAGGATTGCCCTGTCTGCTTCTCTAAAGACTGAATAAAACAGACTTCTAGCAGGGACAAAGTTCCTGGATCTCATATTAATATCTAAAGGAAAAGGCTATTTATAAATGGTGAATGTGAGCGCCGGATGAGGCAGAGGCAGCCGGTGCTGCTGCTCAGGCACAGCAGCTGCTGCGGGGAGTCACCGGGAGGTGTCGCTGCAGCCCCAGGGCTGGGGAGCAGCAGGGTCCCCGCAAACTGCCACTGCCTGTCGCGGTGTCACATAGGGCTCTGCCCCCGCTGCAGCGGTGGCGTTTGCCCACACTTGAAAAACTGGTGTCTAAAATGGGATCTATGGGACAACTGAGTTTCCAAGGTTAGACCTAGACTGCCTGGAGTGCACCTCTGTGACAGCAGCTGACACCAACAAGTTGAAGCTCCCTGTGCAGATCTTTCATTTGCATGCTCAGAGTTGTTTGTGCATGTGAGGTTTTACCTGTCAGCCTGTAGGCCAGGGCTGAAGGTGTGGGTCTGTGCCTGCGGACTGCTGAACCTGCTGCCAGATGGGATGCCTTCTGTCCTGCATACTTTGTATTGAAACCTAATAAATGTCCAAATACAGAGGGATTTTGGATTCAGTCTGACAAAGGATTGAGATTTTGCATGCAGAAGAGATCTTGTGAAGATCTGCTGAAGCAGACACAAATGTAAAGAACACTTTCACAGAGGACATAGTTGTCTTGGAATCATGAGATTGCACCGTGAGAGTGGGAGTCAGTACTGGGCATCTTGTGGACTGTGTCAGCAACTCCATGATTTTCAAGTGTTGTGAGTGCCATTAAACTTTAATAAGAAATTTAAGTAGCACTTGGTTTTGTTGCTATCAATGGTATAATTTTTTTGTACTTGAAAATACAGCACCCAGTACAATGGCTTCTCAGGACTTTCTGGTATTGTGGCATTTTCAGAATGTAAACTGGGCAACAGTGGATAATCTAGGGCAGAGGTGAGTTATAACCATTCACATCAAATTCAGAATCCACCAAAGATGTACAACATGGGGCAGATACCTGGAAAAGTACCCAAACCACATAATGAATGGAAAATCCATTCTCCAAGAGAAAAGAGACAGGGATGTTTTGTGGCCCATGTGGAACCTCCCTGTGGCATTCACTTGTGTACTCCATATTAGAAACTCAGGGAAATTTCTAATTCAATGAAATGGACCATCTCCCACTCCTTGGTGGAGTGTTCCTTCAATTATAACCAAAGGTTTCTCAACAATTCCCACAAAAAAAAAAGTGTGCTAATGAAAAGGAGGGGCAGATGGCATCACTGAGGGCTGGGCCACATGGGCAGCAGCTATACAAGCACATATACCCCGAGAGCTGGTCCCACACGACACCTGCTCCTGGTCCGCAGCCCTGTTGTACTCTTCCTTCCTTTGTTCTTCTCTCGAGCAGCCTCCCCGAGGTTATACCTGGTTCTTCCTATCATTCTGTAACAACTCATTTCAGTCCTAGACACCTGCTGGTGGCCCCACTGAGACATCAAAGCACCTTGTTTACTGTTTTCAGATTCCTTCTCCTAAGTATTTCTGGATGCAACATTTAGGAGTTCCCCTCCTAGGGGTTTTGCTTGCATTTTAGCTCTGAGATTTCTGTTAACTTTGCCCCCCTTTTTTCCTCCCTTAAGAATTTAAGTACATAGCTCAGGTAGGTACTTGCCTCACTTTAAGCAGTGGCCAAGGGCTATTTAATGGTTTGGGTTTATACAAATCGTGCTGCCTGCCTGCCTAAGGAGCTAAGTACCTGTGATACATGGTAAAAGCACAAATTCTTTAGTTAAAAATAGGTTTGTGTTTAAAACAAACTAATGTACACCCAGTACTTTCCTCAATGATGACCAGACCAAAGCTGGCCAGACCAAATCAGCCAGATCCCAACTGTCAAAACTTTCCTTCTCCTTTGGGCAACTGTCCTGAAGAGAGTGTGGGGTGGGGGAGAGAGTGTGGAGGGTGTCAGTTTCTAGGTTAACAGTTTTTGGAGTCAACAGTAAGGGACAGGAGTAGTGGTGTGGTTCCAAGCTTTTCTGTTTACGGCTACTTTAGAGCATAGTGAGTTTTTTTTAATGTGTTAGAATTTTCTTACTGAATCTTTGCATGGCTGGAGTACTTGAATTCCTGAAATAGTACCAAGTGATTACTGCCCCTTCACTTGGGACAGTTATGTAGCTTTTCCTTGCTGGAACTTTTATACATTGCATCCTCTCCATTATAAGCGTGGTGGGGGAAGATGCCCTAGAAATGGATGAAGTACACGTGTTTCAGTGCTGGTAACAAAAGGAGGTTAACATTTGCAACCAACAAATGTAATTTCTCTTGGCATTATATTATTCTCTCACCACTTGATGGTCAAGTATCTGATACTGATAAAAGTCTGGTTTTACCATATTGTCAGGCATTGCAGGATTCTTCTTTTCGGGCTCCCCATGCTGTCTTCTGTAGTTCTGCTTGTGGTCCTTCTGCATCACAGGACTAAATACAAGCCTGTGTCTGTTAAGAGCCCCAGGGAAAGAAGGGCTGATGCAGCTGTGGGACATGGAAGTTGTTCTCATAGACTGCTCCTGACTAGAAAATGGAAGGTAGAATGCCTTAGAACAGGAATGGCCTATTACAGGGGTGTCAAACTCATTTTCACGATTCCTACATTTATACAGTCCTAAAATTACATTCAGCCCTTTGAAGGCAACCATGAGGCTGATGTGGCCCCTGAGTTTGACACCCCATGCTTATTAGGCAATCATTCTCACAGGAGGGGAAAAAATATTTTAAAACATTAGCCCTCCCCCTGCAAACTTAGTATCTTGATGGTTTTTATGTCTGTTTTTATGACACTACAATTGTGGGTTAATAAGACCCACAGACTGTGGCTCCCCTTAGAAAGTATGAGTAGAGATGGGGTAGAGTGGCATTGGGAGCTAAACATTTAAAAGAAAAAAGTGTAATGGAAGACACGTAGGTAAATATTCTGCAGCCTTGTGACAGCTTTGGAACAGTGTTGTCCAGCTGCAGCATCACCCAATAGAAAAATATCTGAAGGTCACATTTTCAGCTTCCCAGAGCACTTGAATCTAGGGCAAGTGTTATGGGGACAGATCCAGGTCTGCTGCTCTGTGTGGCATTCTTCCTTTTGTGCATCACCATGGTAAACAGTTAGGGTTGCCAGGAGCTGGGATGCATTGTTTGTCTCACTCCCTCATCTGCTCTCCCCCTCCTTCATCAAATGCTTTCTCGGTGATTAGTTACTGAGTAGAAGGGGCTCCAGTTACCATGCAGCCTGCCATCTCTCCTCATTTTATTGGAACTAATATCCCACCTGCAATGATAAGGTTTAAACTTGTTTAATCTCCCAGCTTAGTTGTGGTGTTTTAATATTTTTAAAATGGTTGTTTCAGAAAAAGGGGGATTTAAACAGGTTTTGAATAAATAATAAAAGCCCTTCTCACAGGTTGCAATGCAGGCTGGGAGGCATGAACCATTTTCATCAGGTCAGATTTCACGTTGGGTTATCCCAAGGTGGCCTGACTTTGTGGCTATGGATTTACAATGAAACAGTCAGATGCAAAGCAGTTTATGGAGGAGAAACTGCTTTAATAATGCATTTCCTGCTCAGCAAACAGCAGATACAATGACATTCATGGGGAATAGGAAAGGGAACAAAATCTCTCAGAAAAGGAACCTGTTTGTCCCTGGAGTTTAATAACTTTTTTGTTCCTACAATGTATTTGGGGAGATAAAGGCTGACCTGAGAGACATCAGAATGCACAGCATTCAGGTGAGAAATAAGAGAAAGGTTTCTAACATCTTGGGCCTGGTAAGCTGAAGCCCCACCTGCCTTGTTTCAAATTTAAGGGAAGGGAAATAGGTTCTCATTTCATGGTGAAATTTCACTGGCATAAACGTTAAGAGTCTCCCCGAGGAATAGGCTGGGTAGGGTACATTGTGCTGACTTGTAGAACACCTTGGTTTGTCTCCCACCCCTTGTGTCCTGGAGCAGGAACGCTGTGGTCAGCCTCCAGAGCAGGACTGCTTGTGACTTCCCTGAGCCAAATCAAAGCCACAATACCAGATACTCACAAGAGTCTTGGCCTCTCGGTTCAAGCCATCAGTAGGCACTACAGGCTTACAGAAGCATGTGTGCATCACTGGGGTTGTAAAGCCTGTAAAACTAGGTAAGACTTTTATAGCTTTAAGATAGTTCTTGCTTCTCCTGCATATTTAGGCACAATTTCTGTTGAAATCCAAGTCAAGCACAGTGAATGAAGTAGAGGAGGCCTACCTTTTTCTTGTTTTAAAGGCAAAAGCCTGCCAGAAAGCAGCCAACTGATCTATCGCTCAGTTTCAGAAGAGCCCAAGCAGCACCAACTGGATGACCTTAGTGCAGTGCAAGTCTTTTCTTACAGTCCCAGAAAAGACAAGGGGGGCACTGTTATAATGTTTATATTTCTGTTCTGGCAAAAAAGCCCTGTCAAAGAATGATTGTGTCCTGTTTCTAACTCACAGCAGAAAGGAACTTGGCTGCAGTCAGCTTCCAGTGAAGGAAGAACCATCATGCCTCAAAGATGGATCTTGCCAGGCACTGAGCTTATTCTTGCATAGATGAGTTTGGAAGTGCAACTCATACAAACAAAACCAGCTATAACTAGATTAGTTAGCCATGTCACCCCACATGGCCTCCTCACCAACCTGGTTAAGAAGCGGTGGACACATAAGTCACTTAGGATAGCAATGAGGGCAGCAGAGAGGATAAAATTTTCATTGGTGTGTAAACCTCTTGCTTACATAGCTAAAATACCTCTGAGCTCCTCCAGGAAGCTTTTATGGACAAACCAGCAAATAAGAGCAATTTACTTCACAGTGTATAATCGTATTTCCAGTATTCCTACCTATTCAACATAAACAACCATAGGGCAAAAACATGTGAAACCCAGATGAGATTAGATAAACTGATAACACAACAAACCACTGCCTCCATTGCACCTTCTATTTGAGGGAAAATAGGCTGTTTCAGCCTGATTTCAAAATCCCTACTCTAGTTTTGCATTGCCTTGAAGTACTATCCCTATCTTTTTTAGCAATGCCACAGAAGTCAAGTACTGACTTGCTACATATACTGTTAAGTTTGTGAAAAGCCCTGTGGGCAGAACCTAAATACCCTGAACTGCAGTTGTCTGCCTTGACATAAAAGCATCCTTCCTCACCAAAACCAAACAAAACCCACACCTAAATTCTTTCTGGAGAAGATGTGGTATTGCAGGCTGAAGGGGATGTATAAAACAGAAAAGCTTTTTAAAAGAAAGAGTGGGATAACAGGGAAACTGGGACCCATTTGTCTACTAAAATGAAGGTAGGGAAGAGCTGAACAGAATATGCCAATGAAAAGATAGGTACATCACTTTGAGGATCAAAAAAAGGGGGGAGGGAGGGCAAGCAGGCTTAAAGCATCAATATTAAAGTGGAACTTGAACTGCAGGACAACCAAACATCGTTCCATGGATTCAGAGTATTGGGGAACTCTCTATATATTTAATTATCTCATATCTATGGAAGAAGCCAACTTTTTCATCATATATGATGGCAAGATGTATTAGTCTGAATATGCAATCCTTGAAGAATGTTTAGGTTTTTGTTTAAATCAATCCCTGATATGGCTGCTGCTCAATTTTGTAACACAAACACCACCACTGTAAGACAACCATAAGTGAATCTCGCTTCAAATGCCTGTGATGTTCACATGTTTGTTTTCATGGGGATAATTTGGTCTTGACTTTACCAGGCAGGGGTTGTGTGAGAAGGACCTGTGTGCACAACACAGTTGGCTAATAAGGGAAGGTATGTGGCAATTCCACTTTCTGGAAACATACAGGGACTTGTCTATGTATGTCAAACCCCTAAATACAGGAGTGTTCTTGCAGGGCTGGTGGGAGGTTATCTGTGCATGTGACCCCTCACCCAGTAAAGTCACTGTTTAGACACCACCCCTGAGTAAGCAAGAGATGGACAGAGAAATGGAGAATTGATTTGTCCAGTATGTCACATGCCACTGCCAGGATGAGAAATGCAATTCCACTCTGATCCTCTTCTCTCTGGTGCTGAGTGTCTTTCTTATTAGGCTGTGGGGGGGGATGCTCTATGTCTCATGTAAAGTAAATAAGCAAGAAGTACCACTGAATAACTTGTGTGTCGCATCAGTAGGAGCTGAAACTTGTTTGGGTAGTGTTTCCTTTCTGGTTGAGAGTGAAAAATCTGATGGATGCAGATCCAGATAGAGAAAACAGGGCTCATTTAAACTTGTAGAAACTGTAATCTGCACAAGTGGGTCTAGAATGCTACCAGTCTGGTTTGCAAACAATTTAGCCAAGGAGCCAGCAACTGAACATGACTCAAAACAGGAAAGAAGAAAACCCAATGGAAACAGCCATTTGTGAAGCAATAATTACTTCTTGTTTAAGTGGAAGGTCACTGAAGGAAAGTAGTGTCTAGAATTTGAAAAGTGACAAGTTCTGTTCAGTGAAAAACTATTGCAGGGTTGGTTGTTTCTTTGGAAGCCAAGCTGACTTAGAGGGGTACATAGTCACAGGCTTGGGTTCTACTGGTTAACTGCTTGTGGGGTAGAGGTACAGACTGAATCATTGAAATATCTGCCTGTAGAGGTTACTTTGAGCCAAAAAAAAAAATCTACTTCAGCTGACCAGCCCTGTGAGTCATTGTGCTGCTCTAACAGGGAATTTCTAGCAGTTCAGGTAAGTAGCCAGGAGCAATGGGATGGGGGAAGCTAGGGCAAGAACTGCTTCGGAGGAGTTTGCTATTGAAGGATATTGTGGACAGACCCTTCTAATTTTTAGGGATTTGATCTGTGTAAATCCTACTTACAAAAATCTTGTTGACTTCAAACAATCCCCCAAGAATGCCATTTGTAACAAAGACTTAAGCTTCTGCATTAGAAGAGCACTTTTGTCTGCAGACTCCATATTTAGAAACATATTAGAAGCTAAACTATATCTTTTCCAGATAAAACTAACCCATTGCCCTATCTGTCATAGGATCTGCATTATATTTGTGAAGAGAACAGCTAGCTTTTCCCTGCCAGCCCCCGGTGTCCTCAGGTGCAGGACACACATAATTTGCTCTTGTACCTCAATCAGTGAGCAAGCAGAAAAATAGAGGAAATTAATTTCTCTGGTTCCTTTTCCCTCTGTCCTATTTTTTTACAAGAGCCTTTTAAAAATGTTGCTTACTATATGATTATGCACAGCAGGGGTTTGTAACAACCTCATCTTAACTCAACTACCTCTGCCCTTGCTGTGGAATGATTGGTTGCCTTGGCAATCTTCTGCATGTGGTGCTCAGGAGCTGCAATTATAGTGCTCTTCTCAGTAGTGATCCTCTTAGTTCCTTTTCTTAGAAGTTCATGATGAGGAGAAAGAAAAAGATACATATAATGGGTTTTATTGCTCCAGCCTTCTGTTTCCCTCATCCCTGAAGGGAGCAGATCTGTACTATCCAAACCTGTTTGCTCTGCAGAAAGGAGTAAAACCTCCTGTTTGTGTGGGATGCAGCACCATGTTAGCTGAATGTCAGAACCAGACAAGTTAAGCCACCTGAAGTGGTAACTGAGTCCCATATAAACCTGGGGGACTAGAGCAAGGGCCTCTCGGGTCATTCTACTGCAAAAGCAACTGTGAAGGAACTGTTGTTTTGTATTACATTACAAAGACTTGAGATCAAATGTACTTGCTTTAAAATGACCACAACTTTAGCTGCTGGCTCTGCAAGCTCAAGATGAATGCATATGAGCAGTAGTTCACAGTGAAACAGGAGGGTCAGTTGCCTCAACCCCATATCAGTTTGGAGTTTATAGGCCAAACCTTATATTAAAATACACTAGTTGTGTATCACCTGTGTAGAATAGTGGTAGACAAAAGAAAGACTTAGCTCTGTGACATTAGCAAAAGACACTAAGATGCAGTGCACTCTTTCTTTTCTTGACTGTACTTGCTCTGCTGGCTGAACATGCTTTTACAAAATAAATAAAAATAATTCTGTCCCTGAAGTGAATATGACTGGTACCAGAGGGGGACCAAAGCTGTCAAGTAAGCTGCTTTCACATAGTAGATCATTAGTTTAGAGAGAAGTGTTGGGACAGAAAAGAAGTTAGTTGTATCTATGCTCTCTGTAAGCAGCGGAGGTATGTGCAAAAGGGTCATATACTGTTTAAAACTACATGCTGAAACTCTGTATTGAGTGCCTTCATTTGTTGATAGTGTGAATACCTGAAAGCAAAACCCTCCTTGCAAAGAGAGGGAGAGACACCTGCTTTTCTCACTGCTGAGATCAGTAGGTTGGACAGTGAGGGGTGTTGTCCTCTCCATGCACAAACTGCAGGATTTCATAACAGAAATGCCTAATTGCAGCTGGCATTTTGGACACTTGCAGTGCCTGTGCCACTAGGCACTTGGCTGATGAGTGACATCCTTTCTGATATGAGCAATGTGAAAACTGCAGAAGAGACTAAAGTGCTGAACTGCTGGTTCAACAATTAAGAGCCTAAAAAAGTATTAAGCACTCCTAAAGCCTGAACAGTTCACTTCTAATTGATAAAACACAATTTTAAAAAAGGATCATAGGTTTGCGAATTTGTCCACATGGGTCTCCTCCTCTCTTCTCTTCCCCTCTGCTGTCAAGTGTGACCAGAGATGCTGCTTTGAAGCATGATGGCAGCCACCAGCAGCTGGCTGAGATGCCATTGTTAATCAGTCTTCATTCTCAAATGCTGCTCAGCTTCAGGAAAGGGTGAGAAATGCCACATAGGAGGGCCATGGAAACAGTACTGTCATGACCAAAATCACTAATGCTGAACATTTCCAGGCAGATCACACAAATACTTGGCATACACAGAACCAATTCCACTCTGACTTGCAGGAACAAACCTCCATTGACAATAGTTTTTGCTTCAATTGAGAAGCTACATGAAGAATAAAAGAACCAGCTCTTCATATATAAAATCTTCTTTCAGTACCTTTTTGAAGGGTCCCTGCTCTCAAATGGGGTGTTATGTCCAACCCCATACTGAAATGCTATACTGGAGGAGCCCTTTGGGTTCATTCCAGCAGATGCACATGGCCTCTCTAAGGCTTGGCTAGTTGATGATTTTTAAGAAACAAACCAAATTCTTCAAAAGTAGGGCTTGGCAGTAACAGTTAGCAGCAATTCCTACAGTGAAGTAGTTTTGCCTATTCAGCCATCTTATTTATGAAGAAAAGTGCATTGTCTCTATCTCCCCATGCAGTTTTCAATACAGGACAACTTCAGAAGCTCAATCCCATCCTGCTATGACAACCCAGATATCTACTTGTCACTGACCACCTTCAAACTGTACAGCTTTAGTAGCTGGTGTTGTTGTTCTGCATTTTTAAGGGGAGGTTTTAGGTTTGTGGGGGTTTTATATTGTTTTTTTTTTTCCCCTCTAGAATATTCATTAACTATATGACAATATGTTTGCTTGTTTCTTATGTCGCTAAGGCAGGTGGTTGAACATGAAGTCCAATTCTTTTTTTAATCTTTATCTTTGCGTTAGTGGTTGGGTTCATTGTAACATTAAACTCCAATGGGAAAATGTAATCCAAAAAATGTCCTGCTTATATTGTTCTGTGCAGGAACGAAACAAGAAGACAAAGTAATTTGCTCCCATGTTCACTTTTATAGATTTTACATAATAAGCATGTGTAAGAGGGTAGCCTGGTTGCTAGACATAGAAAAGAACATTACTGCTCAGACTTGCCCAATGCAGTTTCCTTTGCTGTCTTGCACTCTTTTTTTATTCCTAGACTGACCATTTATTTTCTAATATACATTTCCTCAAAAGATGGAAACTAATGTCTGGAGGACACAGTCAATACGATGAACACAAGTCAACTGTTCTTTGTGGTCACAGCATTGAGCCATTTGTAGTCTTCAAACCGGACATTTAGTGACACTGTTGCTACATACTGCTTTGTGGTACTTCAGGATTTATCAAATTTCCCCTGCTGCATACACCAAGTCAAGAACTGTATTCTGAGTAAATCAAACAAACTCTTCATAATGAGTACAGGCACTTTACCCAAACATCATACAGAAAAGTCCCTGTTAGTCTTGTCTTTCAGTCTTTTGAATATCACCAGCTTTTAGTTAAATGTTTAAATATTCAGTTTGAATTTAGGTTTATGACACCAGCCTCCCTGTGCTTGGCCGGTAGTAACATTTATCTAACTTTGTTCACCCACACATTTCAAGGTGCTTCGCAAAGAGCGTCTTCATTCCTGCCCTTAAATCTCATGAAAGTGAGTTGCTCATCCAAGTGACAGGCAATAATATTTTAGATATCATAAGCGTTTTAGGTAGCATTGTATTCCTGTGTACTGAAGGCATCTGGTTGTTCTGCTTCTACACAGCAACAGTATGTTTATCAAGCCCATTTTTACTTCAGTCATATTCTAATCTCAAAGCTTGAAGAAATAAAAACTGAATGAGAAAAAAAATCACATTTGTGCAGGATGCTAAGTGGCGCAAGCCAAAGTTCACTGAAGTCAAGTGGAAAGCATCTTACAGGCTTTGAAATTACTTTGAAAGAGGGTACCAGGGTTTTTATTAGCAATACTATTACTTCAGGATCAGGTTTCCTGGCTTTAGAAAGAAAATCAATGGAGAGCTATTAATCTGATCCGTTAAATTTTGCAGCATATCGGTAATATATTTGCCCATTTCAGGTTACATGGAGTCTCTGGACCTTTGGCCAAACAGCAAATGCAATCTAGAGGAACTCTTGACTTTCTTGGTCCCAGCACCCTCTGTATTTGTTTTTCCTTCCAGGAGCCAGGCAAGGCAATACTGTAGTTGGAGCAGGTTTCTGCTTCAGAAAGGACCCCAGCTTGGTTTTGGTCAAACAGGGAGTAGCCTTAGTCCACCACTTAATTGCAGCCACCTTCAGGGCTGAAATTGGCAGCCATTGAACATGATGGACTCATGTTACACAATAGTTTAGGGCGGAAAGCAAAGAATCATGTATCCATTGGGAATTCAATGAGACATTGACAGAATATAATTAGAGCTGGTATTTGGACAGGATGTCAGGATTAGCACCTCTATACTTGCAAAGAGTGCCGCAGGATGTTTAGTAACCATGCCACTCCATGAATTATGTGATCTATGTCACTAACTGCAATGCTGCATTTACTTGGGAGCTCTTATCATTGATTGCTGTGTAATTCTGTTTAAATGTGTGGAATTTGACACATCTTGAGATGGCATGCAAGCTACAACTGCACTTAACTCTGAAAGAATTATGCATCTCTACCCTCTTGCCCTTTTCTTTTCCTTGTGTTTGTTGCACAGTCAAAGGAAACAGCTTTTCATGTGAATGATGATTAATAAGCAGCCCTGTTGAAGAGTGATGTGGCTGGTGTTAAGAATGGGTTCTTTTAATAGACATTTTAAAATGTGTTCTAACATGTGAAAATGATAGGCTGTCAAGTCACCTTTCAGGTGTACACCAAGATAATAACATGCATTTGAGAAAAATGATAAGGTAAAATACACATTTTTACAGTATGAAGATAAATAGTGAAACATACACTTATGTGCCTCAATGTAAAATAAGAGGAAAAAAGGAAAAATTCATTTAGAGTGGAATTAGGAGCAACCCAGACATCTCCATTGCCTTGCGCTTGAAATATCATCAACTGAATGTGTCTGATCTGCCATTTTTTGCTTGAATTAAAGATATAAAGCATTTGCATTGTCTATCAACTGTTATCAAAGTCCACAAAGATGAAGGCATCTCAAGACAAGATTATGTTTAAAGGTTATGGCTATATTTTCAGTATGTAAACTTTTAGGCAGAAACAGGATGGGATCTTTTTGAAAAGAGCACCATTACTAGGAAACTGTTAATGAAAATGAAGCAGTAGGATGCCTGGTTTGCATCCTATGCCAAAACATCACCTTTCTTATTTGTGTAGGACCTTGACAAGTAGGAATTCAAGTTGTTGTGGGCTATTGAAAGGACAGTTGTCTTTTTCTATTTTTTGGAAGTATACTGCAGTCCAGATCCCACTCCCTGATTGCTATGTTGAGCTCTTAAGAACAAAGTGCCCAAGCATTTGAATTTTAACCTTAGATACGTTTTGTGAATAATACACATTTTCCCATTCTTGTTAATGTTTGCTATTTCCAAGCATCTAAATGAACAAGTCCTCTCCCTGAACTATTTTCAGTTCTTATTAATTTTTATGTGCCAAACAGAAGCACCCAGAACATTTCCCAAAATAACACATGAGACCAAATATAGAGTGCCAGCCCTTTAAAGAACTAGATAAGCAAACTCTGAGACTGTTGCAGATGTATTGAAAAATCTAGGGAAACTTCCTGTACTGATTCTTTACCTTTTGGGATCTCGTAGTTAACCTCAGCAGCTTCTAGTAGGATCTTCCAGTTAGCAGAGTTCCAATGGGAAGGGTATAGGCCCCAATGATACATGTGCTACAGAGCCCATTAGAATAGTTAATTAAGCGTCACATTTAGTTAAGGATTTGCATGTACTGTTGGTACTCAACTTGAACTAGAGCAAAAATGAAACAAGCCTTCAGAGATGTACTTCAGGTGCATATCAGACTTTCAAATAAAGGCTTGAAGTTCATAATGTTTAAGGTTACTCTAATTCTCCAGCTTGCTGAAGTTTGGAAAAAACGAGTGTTTAGAAGTGGATCCCAATGTCTTGAATAGCATCTAGATGGGCCAATTGGGCTAAACCAGAGCTAGATTGACATTCCTCCAGCTAAGTGTAGTGACCGCTATCCAAATCTGATCCCAGATCCTGCATTTTCAGCTCAGGAAAATCCTGACAATTACTTTAAACGAAAATGGGGATTCTGGTTGTGTGACTTCAGCTACTCTTTATAATTTAAATACTGAGAGATCTCTCTCTTTAGAGACATCTTTGATTTTAAAAGCTCTTGCAGATTCTCATCCGCATTTGTTTTGGATTTGAAAAATCAGGACTGTCTACTCTTTCCAGAAAAATTGACTTTTTAGTAGGTCCTGAATGTTTTCATGTATTGATCCCAGATTGAAAGGCTCATGTCCCAGTTCAAATAGGTAAGAGTTTTTCTTCCTTTTGTCTTGGAGAAGGAAAAAAAAGGAACAAAACCCCAACGAATTCCAGTTTGAACAGTGTGGGACACTTTCCTCACCTGAGCAGATTTCCCTGGGGAGACAGGGTAGATACCCTATGTGGAGTTGTTCCAAGCTGTTCAAACTAAGCATCAAAGAAGCAACCCTCTGGCTTGGAGGTGAGAAAATTATGCCTTGAGGTGCAGCTTCTGTGTCAGGTAGATAGCAAGCAATGGGCTCATAAAACAATATTTGAAGAAAGGTAGAAAAGAACATGAGGGAAGGGGAAGACATTCTTATTAGCTGCAAAGTAAGACTTTTCGATCACAATCTCTGACAAAGAACAGCACTATTTGGACAGTAAATCACTGTGCCCACTGAGAAACCTGTGCTGATAAGAGTCTGACAGACCAGGGAAAGAGGTTCAGGGTGGCTTGCAGGGAAAATCTTTCATTCCAAACAAACACACCAGACCAGCAGAGGCAGGAGGAGCAGGTACAGGCAAGCAGTCCTGAACAGGAGGGTGAAATGGGATTTCAGTCCTTTCTTTCTACAAAGAGGATAGGAAAGCCCCTCTCTGATGCTTTTATTTGGGGAAAAAGAGGGCTGCCTCAAGATTAAGATGCTTCCACCTATGTGTTCTGCACATCAGCTCCTGGATCTAGAGACAGAATCTTAAACTGGGCAGCAAGGCAGGTCTATCAGTTTTGTGGAACAAATCCCAATTGTCTGATGGCAGCAAGTATGGCTGTGGAAGGTATTTGCAAATCACACTGTGGATACTTGTTTAAAAGCCTTGGAGAAAGAAAATAAAGTACATAGGAGCTGGTCAAACTTGAGCAAGATAAGTGAGCTCAGTCGCAATACAATGACATTGTGTTCAGAGATTGCCCCTCACGCATTGGGAACACAGCAAGCACGAGATGAGTGACATTGTAATGTTGTGCATTTCTTGTCTGACTTGCACTTCTGTGAACCTGCTTACTTTGTAGTGGCACGAATATCACATTTTTTCCTTTCCTTTTCCCTTCCCACTCTTGCACTTACGCACTTCAGTTTTGTCCCCACAGCATGAGGGGTGGGATGTAATTTACATCTTGTAGAGGTAAGGAGGAGGGAGATGGAAGCAAAAGCAGCTAATTGAAGAGTTTAGGCACTTTTCTCCCAATTCCTCAAACAGTGCAGGTATAACATTTCACTATTCCGCAGAATTTGCAGGAGATATCTGAAAGACCTGAATTGAAGAGATGATTAGAAAGGAAAGATGAGGGAAAATTTAAGAAAAGCTTAGGCAGATTTTTTTTGTTCCTTTGCTAATGGAAGGGACAGGTAAGGAAGACTACACCTGGTCCTTGAAACTAGGTACTAACCTTGACACTGACCTTCACATTCCTTTTTAACTACACTTGCTTTCCAGGGACTGCTCCATGGCAATAGTGTAGAACCATCCCAACACTTTCCTATTTCTCTAACTTCCCAGTGTTCCTCTTATGTTTCATGCCTTTTCTGTTTCAGGGAGCTTGATACAAAGAGCAGCTGATGAGATAAAGCCCTCACATGCAGTAGTTTGCCCCTGGGCCATTTCTGCCAGTCATGCAAGGTTATCATGTGCCAACAGAGCAGCAGAGATGCTCAAAATGCATCAAAGAGTCTATTTCTGAGATTTTAAGCAGTTATGAGTTTCTCATTGAGGTTATTCTGTGAAATCTAAAGGTACAAACCAGCGATGCTGAGGTCATGTCCCCTCTTCGTTTATATAAGGTTTACCTTCCACTGGTACCAGCAGATTCTCTCTGCAATCAACACTTGCCCAGAACATCTTATGTCCCAATTTTATGCATTTTACTTCTGGTTCAACTAACTTGGCATTCACATGCTAAATTGCAGTTTAAAAGTAAACTTCCTTGGTACGCTTGAGGGAATGGGGAGGGAAGAAACATACATAAGCTTGAAGCACTGGACTGTGCTAGGAATGGGCAAAAATACATTCAGAAAGTATTAAACAGAGTATCAGGCAAAAAAGCCAACAAACAGCTAGAGTCTGTTTTCCTTGTCTACTATGGAAAGCCTGAAAGGGGAATTCCGGCTTCTGCCATTATAAATAAATCACCAACAGCAAGGAGGTACTAACTAGTTAGACACGGTACTTTCCCCAGGAGAAGAGTATCCTGTTATATCATAAAGAAACATTCTAACCTGAGGCAAATGATCTTAACAGTTCAGTGTCTTAAATTTAGAGGAAAAGAACAATTAGAGCACTTGCTCTTCACTGGGGCACTCGCCTTGAGAGGCCTCTCAATGCCACTTTAGATGAACAAAGTCACTGTCCTGTCAAGCACTTACATGTGACACAGTTCCATAACTTCACTGATTGAGACTATTTAAATTGGGTAAACCTTGTAAATCTTCCTCCTGGAGAAATGGGGACTTGGAGCCACTGTCAAATCATAAAACTGGAGTCAGATCACAGCTAAAATCTCTCCCAGTATCCTATCTGTTACATTGGTCATTAGTGGATGCAAATAGAAAGCTTGTACGAAACAGGGCAAATATAAAGTAATCTTGTACCAACTCAGTCCCTTCAGGAATTAGGGATGGTACAAATAGATGACTAATGCTCTCAAAAAAGGCCTTCACCTGAATGAAAGCCACCTCTCCTACCTTCCTCTCTGCTTTGAAACTACCACCTTACAGTCATGATGTGTGCAAAAAAAAAAAGTCTGTAATGAGTTAAGATGGGAATTTTGCTGAGAAATTTTCCTATATGTTGACAAAAATCCATGTTGAGATGCCAAAAGAGCTTCAACTGAAGGGAGGGGTTAAAACAAAGTTCAGGGCTTGACTAAGTCTTTGTAACTACTAACCTGGCTCAAAAGCACTCATTCACTTCTGGACTTAACACTGTACCTTGCATCTTCCTTAAGAAAGCACTGACACAAGGCTGTTGGGTATTTGGGGACAGAGTTGCTTAGTCTAGGCACAAGAAAGACTAACTGTAGTACACTGTTCAGGCCACTAGGTTAGAAATGAGCTCAGTTTACTTTGGATAGAAATGGGTCATGAAAACAGGTCTTCTAAATCCTTTGCATGCTTTCAAGTAAGAGGCTGACAAGTGAAGGAGAAAATAGCAAGTACTTTTGTGCACATAACCTCTGGGTTTTTTTGTTTTTCTTATAAATGCCCACTCTTCTTCCTCCAAGAAATGGTTAAAGGTCAACAAGTTGCAATCTGGAACTGAGTGCATGACCATCCAGGTCACTGCCCTGAGGACAAGTCCAGGGAAAAGCAGCTAGACTACATTATTAGAAACAAAAAGCCAAGAACGTCCTTTTACTTTCCCTCATCCTGGGTCGGTACCTAGAAGACTTCTATTTTAATAACACTGTGTTGCACCTATAAAAGTGTAATTTATGCACAAACACCAGGCTTCAGAACATAAGCTGCTACTGTTGATTGGTTTTAAAACATACAGAAATATAGGTGGATCAAACTGTGCCGTATAACAACTGTGAGTGAATAATGCCATGCTCTAGGCTTCATATTCAGCTATTCAAAAGAAAAGACCTAATTTTACATGTAATTGCCTCACTATCAGTTTCTAGAACCTACCTGCCAATTAATCAACCAGTGTGGGAGGCCCTCATATAAGAAATGGAATAAGATTGTAGGCAGTGGAGTAGCCAAATCTCTCTAAAATTCTCCAACCCATGTGTTGACTCAGGGGTGTATATTTTTTAAATATGTCAGCATGTCTGTCTCTTCCAAGAACACATGCACTTACTGTCCTGTAGACCCTGAGAGCTAAGAACAGGTACAACTCAAAGTCCTCTTCAAACCTTTCCAAGGTCAGAATGCGGAGCCCCTGCGGCAGCTCTGACCTGTCTCGGCACAGTGCAGCTACTCGGCTGTTCTGACAGGCTGGCAGTTCATCACCCAGATGAAAGCCTCTGATCTCCCCTGTTTGTCAGCAGAGCTGTCACAGGTGACATTTTGCAGATTTCCAAAGGTAGGTGAATTAGAGAGTCAAATATGACTTGGGGGCAGAGAGGAGGGCAGGGAGTATGCAGTTATAATTTCTTTACGTCTTGAAGATGTCTCGGATGTGGTACTTGGTGCTTCTGTCTGGCTCTTGCCCATGACTGGATGGGAAGAGGCCTAAGGGACAGTTCTTGGAATTCTTCAGATTGTCAGGGACCTGCTGCACAGCCAACAGGCTACATGTAGATTTCTCAGCTCTAGGAAGTAAAGATTTAAGCCCTGTATTGAGCCACCTTCAAAATTTCAGACTTCCAATATTTACACTAAGTAGGGCCATCTGAGCCCCAAACTTTTACTTTCTTATACAGGCATTACTTGCACACTGGGTAATTCCATCTTCCCAGATATATTATATGCTGCATATACTTGTGATTCAAGTTGTCTACCTTTAGTCTCCTCTTCCTGGTATCCTCAATCTCAGTGCTAAAGCATACTTTCCATGTGAGGAAAAAAGTGGTGAAAGTGACCAAAACAGATTTAGAAACCTACACCAAGTATCAGTACAGGAACTGCCTCTGAAGTAATAAAGCCACAGTTTTAACTCTATGAAACAATTGTGTTCTAATGCTGAGGTCCAAAGCATTTCCTCGGTATGCCTTTGTCATGTATTTGTTTTATTGCTTTGGCCAGCCAAGTGTCAAAGATACAGCTGGCCTTCCCTTGCAGTTCTGGGCTCTGACACTTAGCCCAGCCACCACCTATCTGAGAGGAAAGCAGGATATTCTCAAAGGTAACTCTCTGCTAGTCATAACACCTGTGGACAGAATCTCCACCTTACGAATGCCATCAAGGTGTCTCAAAGGAAAATAAGGTAGAGCAGAAGCAGCTCAGGTTCATGTTGTGCTGCTACAAATAGTGAGGAAAGGATGATGTTAAATGTGTAACCACTTCCTTTTTTTCAAATTTATATAGTCTATATTGTGAATGAACTGCCCAACTGAAATTTCTCTAAATGCCAGCAGAAATATCTGTGGAATATCATCTTCAGAGATGCAATTTCCCCAGTGTCCCCCATATGGGCATATGATGAATCCCTATCATGAAAATAAACATACCATTCTACTAAATATTGTTTACATGTAAAAGAATTGGCATAGACAAACAAACCTGTAGTTTATATAAGCCATGATTCTGTGTATTACAGGGAATGGTACCAAATGCTACAGTTAAAGGTGAGGTAAAATTAAAACTGATAGGACAATTTGCCAAAAGGAGAACACTTCCCGATTGTGAGAAGTTAGAGAATGGACGACAGATGAATTCAGACAGTACAAAAGTAAATGGGTATCAAAAGAGAGATGCATATAGGAAGAGTTTTGCCAGTTGTATAACTATCCAACAGGCAATTATTTTTCACGCAAAGGTTGCTTAGAGTTGACATGAGGGGTTTTTACGCATGTGGGAGTAAACAATATGCTTGGTTCTGACAGGACCCCATAGAAGTCTGCATTCTGACCAACATCCATGTAAGCCTCCAATAAGTTATACGGGGTGAAAACCTTCTGAAGTGCTCCCTGGTTTTCATAGCACAGCCCATGAGGAGGGTCACGAGGAAGCCCCATGATGAGTGGCTATGGTGCATCTGGAAGGGGTGTCTGGTTTCTGAGCCAAGAGGCAGAAGCGGGACCCCAAGGGAAGGCTCTGTCCCTGACCCCCTCTGCCCTCCCTTGTTCTGATCTTTATTGGGCCGTCTGCCTCGTAGCATCAAAGGCAAAAGCAGGCCCGCGATTTGTCCTACAACAGCTCTATAAAAAACATAATTGCCCAATAACCCTCTGTCTGCAAACCAAGCCATCTTCCTGTTTCTTCTCTCATAAAGACTATTTGACAAGCCTGTTCCATCAGCTTATAAAAACCTAGAAATAGTTGCCTTCCCTGGAAAGAAACTTTGGAGAAAAAAAGGAAAAGAAACTAGTTTCTCTTACATGTATATGTTGTGTATATTTATGCATACATAAACCCTAAGATATCCACAGCAAGTAAAATATGCACTTAAGACAGCCAAATAATGTACTGGCATGACAAGCAAAATAATTATTCTGCCTTAAAATAAGGATGTAAAGCACTAAATATTGAGTTTATAGGGTCAGAAATGTTCTGTATTTTAAATTGAACAAAAGTGAGGTGGGGTAGGTGCTGCTAAACTAGAAAGGGAATGATCTAAAAGTCATGCAGTAGGAATTATTCTGAACATTCCAGCATTGTTCTGAAGTTGGAGGGGTTCAGAGACATCTTAAGATTGTGGGTTTTTTGTTTGTTTGGTTGTTTTTTTACACTTCTTTCTCTTTTTAAAGATCTTGTTTTCCCCCATAATAACATTGCTGCAAGACTCACCAACAATGATTCTTCGGCCTTCCCATCAACAAGGATGCTGATGTAAATTGTCCAGTCACCTTCTGGTTAGTGTAGGGAGTAGCTCATTCCGGTGACATTCTGTCCTCAGAATCCTTGAGAAAATACAGAGAACTCCAAATTAAAATTGGTATAGTTAGGCTTTAAATCTAGATCACTTCGTGCTTCAGCCACTAAAAAATTTCAAGTAATTCCTTTGACTGAATCATCTTGCTTCTGACAAAATTTTAAAAAGATCAGTTATCCAACAACTTGTCTGACTGTCACAGGTTTCATTTGAAATATTTAACATAAACGCACAATTAAGATTTGATTTGTGGTGCTGAGATTTACACTCCTGGCAAATGTAAGCATATTGCATTTTAATTTACTTTCAATACAAAATAGTTGCTTTGATATGCCTGAGAACAACCGCCTTGGGATCTGTTCCTCCCAAATGACGTCAAATAAGAATTCCTCTATTAACATTTGTGGATGAAGGATCAGGCTCCTCAAAAACAAAGAAATAATTTATTACTACTGCTATAGGCCAAATTGTGAAGTGTTTACTTTATTACAAGTGCAAGACTGTCCTTGAAGTAAATGAGGGCATGAGTGAGAAAGGTGGTGCTGAAGCTAAGGGAAGATGCTGATTTTTAGATTCCATTGCTCTAAATCCATGGATGTTCCAGAATACTCTGATTTCACACTGGTGTATTTGTGACCCAGGATTTGATTTTACAGTTCTGTGTAAGGAAAAAAAAAAATGTGGGACAATGATAAAACCAGAAACCCTAAGGTGTCTTTGTAAATAAAGCCATTCTGGAAACCCTTTTGCTGCTCATTTTACAGCCAAGGCTCTTTTAGACTCTGTGTCTGAACTCAGGGCACTGGGTACCTTCTCTGTTTTTTGTGACTTCTAACTTCTATGGCAACAGTCTGAAGTGGACTGAGTAACTTTTCATCTATCTCTTCTCCAACTCTACTGGTAAACAGTATGTTGATGATATTTATCAAGCACATCGCTAGATTTCAGAGTCACAGCATGCAGCATGACTTACTATCTATCAAGAGCTGGCATCCTTAACCAACAGCATCACACCTTAGCTAAGGGGAAGCCAGGACTGGAATTAATATGCCAGTTCCAACTTGGTTTGATCACTAGTCTTAAGATAGTTGCTGGTGTATCTCTTAAATTCAGTCTTGGCAAAACTTCAACATTGCTGTCAAAATGAGAAAAGACTGTCAGGTAGTGTTTTTTTGAGAGATATTGTGGATGAGTAAGAACTAAGAGTATCTTGCACTACTGTTGTAAGTTTTGCATCAGCTAATCTGAAATCAGCTCGGCTCATGTGATCCAACTTTTATTTTAAAGCAGATTAACAAAACCAGGGTTGTCCTTTGGTATTACTGTAATACATAGCTATAACTTTGAATAATTTCAGCAGCTGTCGTTCAGAAGTTTCAAGTAATACAATAAATTATTTCATTCACAGTACATATATTTCTTCATATTTTCCTAGCTTTTTCAGTTTTACATAGAAATGAAATATTTCTTTTTCATTCAGTTATCCTCTTCCTAAATGCTTTAAAAAAAAAAAAAAAAGGCAGACGGAGTCCTGTACTTGGGGCTGTTAACATTCAAAGTAGCAAAATCCATTTTCTAATTTGTATTTACTTAATTGTCTCTATGGAACTGAATCATTGCTACAATTATCTCCAGATTTGTATATAGCTGCCAGTTGCTGCTGGCTCACAATCTGGCTCCAATGTTCACTCTCTTGATTTCCTATTATGCATTGATTCATCTCTGTTCATGTGAAACTGTGCTCTGTACCTTCCCAGCAGATACCACTGCAACCTTTCAGTAGTTACACTTCTGAAGTACCTGTACCCCCACTCCAGGCTTTTTCCTTCCCTTTGTATCTAGTGGAGAAGCAACACCTCTCCATCTTTGCACAAATTGGAAAGAACTACTCTCCCAAGCAGATACATCGAGTGACCTGCTTTGTGTGGGCAGGAGTGCCCGTGGCCCAAGGCAATCCAGCTGACTTGTCTTACAATGCGAGATGATAGGGGAGTCCTACTTGTTGTCTCAAGCCAGCCTTACAGAACTAAACCAATTTTAAAAATACAAAAGAAGAAGAGAGCTGATCACTTAAGTCAGCGCCTACCCCTTTCTCCCAATATTTGAACTCTTCTTGGCAATCCTCTTCTTCCCTCTATCTCCTCACTGGATAGTTTGTTCTCTTAGTTCATCTAAATGGTAAACACAAATATTCTTAAAACACTTTCAGAAGTAACTTACATACATTGAGTGAATACTGAGCTCACCCTATGATAAAAATATAGTATTTTTGGTCAATGAAGACTTCAGGCAAACTCTCAAGTACAACTCATGCAGAACAGCAGAGTGGTGAGTCATGTACCTCAGTCATCCCAATCTTATTCTACGTACTGCCCAACCTAGGAACTTCTCTCTTCCCTGTGTCTACCAGTAGTCTTGTCTTCTGCTCAGGAGCCTACTCCTCCCACCCAATTAATCTCAGGGCTTCCCTAGTGACTTATTCTCCTCTTTACCTGAGGAAGCCTCCCAGCAGCACAGCTAATGGCATTTCTGTAAAACTGCCCTTCCTGTGCCCTCAGCCAGCGGCATGCCAGTCTGGGGAGCCAACTGCTAGCACAGATACCTCCACCTGGGGGAAGCAGAGAACCACAAAGAGCTCCTCACTTTGGGAAGGTTCCTGAGCACTCTATCGCTTCAGGCAGGAAGTTAGCTTCCAAATTCCCATCATCAGACTACAAGCTTAACAGTTGTGCTAGGGCAAACACCAGTGTTGAACAACCAGAATTTGGTTTAAAATTCGAATTTGGCCTAGAGTTCACATCTAGAAGAGACACTGTGTTGGTCTGCATTGTCCTGAGAACAACTGGACTGGAATCACCTTTGGGAAGACTGATAAGAGTTTATCTGTGCTTCCTCCATAAACAACTTTTCTATGTAAACACCAAATTCTGAATCTGCTAAACATCATACCTCAAATCTATCAATTTTGATAGTTTCTCTGAAGGAAGGAGTGGACCCAAAGGTGGGGTTTCACCTGTAGCTGTATATGGCTTTGGGTGTGATACAATGAAGTTATAAAAAGCAAATGGCACAATGCCAGACAGATTCACTGCTCCTGAAGTTGGAATGGTAAGCTTGTCTGGACCACCAGGCTGTAATGCATGTATTCTCCTAGTGAAGGTTGTGTTACATACATTAGATGATTACTACAGTAGTAATTCCTAGTTCTGTAGTACTAGAGAAGAAACAATTTGTAATGATATATACTATTAGCATGCAGTATTTATGCAGTAAACTGTATTGACTTCTATAAGGATAGCAAATGGTGCTGGATACAGCACTTAGCATGGCAGACTGAATTTTGAACAAAAACTAGAAATGAATGCCTGTTCTTAAAAAAAAAAAAAAAAAAAATTCAGTGGTGAAAAAAGTCCACACCGAGCATCAGAAATATTTAGAGTCTATTCCAAAGATGCTAGTGTAGTTAAAAAAAAAAAACTTGCCTTGAAACATTAAAAATCTGTGTCATGTCTGTGGCCTAACACCTTCAAGCCCAGTGCTTGCCTTTGAGACTCCCTGCTTAGCAACTGTTCTACAAAGTTGTTAGAAATGAAGGTCTTGATCTTGCTTAGCAAATCTGCACGGTATAAAGTTGAGCTAAACCAGAGCCTTATTAAACAAAATAAGGCTCAGTGCTGGTTTGGAAGTTTGCTCATGATGTAAAGAACTGAGACTCAAAGTAGGAGAAGGTAAAAAGAAAATTGTCCTTTCCTCTAGCTCTATCACTCAGGCTCTTACACAAATTGAAAAACAAACAACCAGCAACTTTATAGCAGCAGGACTTGGAGTGTGCTATTGGGAAACCCACTAAACCTTTAAAGGAGGTACCTTTGGAAATATTTTATGGACACTCATCTCCCCAGCAGGGAAGTTAGTGCTGGAAAGAGACATCTTTAACAAATAATAGTTTATTAAGTCACTTGTCTCCACAGCAGGAAATAAACTAGGAGGTGGGGAAGGAGGGTGGTGGGGTGACAAAGGAAGGGAAACAAAAAAACCACTACCCTCGCAACCCCTCTGCTCCAACAGAGCTGTATTTATTTAAAACACTCTTCTCCCAAGACACATGGAAAAAATAATTAAACCAGCCACCCACCCCTTTTATTAAACTCCTTTGTGACCACCAGGGATACGATTAACATGGCCACAATAAAAACCCAGTCCCCCATCCTCAAAATAAAGAGCGAAACACAAGTAGGACTGAGACACCGTGCAGGGCAGGAAGTAAATTAAGAACCTGCCTCTAGGGTGGTGAGAATATTTTTTTTTTTAGAGTGCCTGCTGGAAAATTTGACAGGAGAATCATAGTAAAGAGGTAAGCATTTGGTTTACCTCAGCTGGGCCTTGAGGGTTCATGGAAAAGAATCTTCCTCTTAGGCAATCAGCTTGCTGGAGAGACATGGTTTGGAACTGCCATAGCTCAGCAGCAAAGCCTGGAGGACATGTAGCCACTTGTGAGGACAGAAGGGCAAGATAAAAGTTATCCCAGACTTTCCAAGTTTTGAAGCTTGCCCAAATCCTCTAATATCCCATGTGTAGCCATAGAGACAATTCATACAGTGCTAGGCATCCCATCCATTCTTTTATTCACTGAATGGACTTTTCTATTGCCTTCCTACTGCTGCTTCAGGGCATCCCATGCCTACAGCAGGCCAGGCCAGATTTCCCCAGAAAACTGTTTATACAGTGCAATAGAAGACTGGATTTCTCCAGTTGATTACATGGCACCACGGTTATTCTAGGTGCACAGATCCCATGCAGTGCATCTTTCCCCCTGCACCCCTTCCTAATGCCCTGTTACAGTCACTGGCACCTTAGTTTCCAGTTCATACCAGCCTCCCTTCCACAAGATCAAAGATACTCAGGACAAGCAACCCGCATCCCTTTGTGATGCCTCTTCTGTGATCTCCTAAACTCTACTATCCTGCCTGTCATCAGACTTGTAGGAAAACCAGGAAATCTTAAACCTATCTGTGGTTATTCACTTGCATTCTCATTGGCACAGTGACTACAAAACCAGATGGAAACTAAATAGCTAATTCAAGGTTAGAGCAGGTTTCATGTACATGGCTCTTTGCGGTTAGAGGAGTCCTCCATACTGGAGGCATCATGGTACTTAGATACTGACTTTACTGTGGTGTTTTTTCTATGCTATCTTTAGTAATAATCTTGCCCTTTCTGAATATGTGTATAGCAATATTTGCTCCTGACTGCAGCACTTCATTTGTTAGGATTACCCCTGGGCAAAAGGAGATCAGCTACAATCAGTATGGAGAAGGCTTTTCATCACAGCAGCCTGACTAAAAAAATGGTAACAGGTAGCATCTGTCAGTGCATAACAGTGATCAGAAGCCATGCCAAATGCAGCAGCCTACAACAAGAAGCTGCCAGGAAGAAGTGATAGTCATTGCTATGGTCTAGGATCTGTCAGCTTTGCAAACCAAAGATTTCTGTTCCATGATTGCCAAAGAAGCTCCTTGCATACTGCCATGATTATGTGAGGAAGCACTGAAAACATTTTGAATATCTTGTGAGAACACATTTGTAGAAAATATTCCATAATTACATTTGATTTCAAGCTGATCTGGGAAGCATTTTGCTTGCCTTCTATTAACTACAAACCTGAATGTCCTATTCTCCTTCCCTTAGGAAAAAAAGGAGACCTAACGGCTTAGTCATAACTCGTTACTTATCGCAAGCTTGCTCTGTATTATCGCCTGTTTTGTGGTAGCTTTTGACCATAGGAGGATAAGCAATATTAGCTCAAGTACAGAATGAACAAAATCACATGTTGCATGGATAAAAGGTCTCTACTGAGTTGTCACAGTGACAACTGTTTGTAGCATTCTATAAATATAAAAAAAATACCTGGAGTGCACCTAAGAGGAGCATATAGGCCAGACTGACAATTTGCTATAGCAGAAAGGACTGAAACGAAAGATGCTCCCACTTTAATAAGTAACCTTTTTTGAAGAAAAAAAGAGTAATATTAGTACTGCATGAGTCAAAATCTCCCCTTAGTAAAATGTTTTCCTTTAGTGAAATGGTTTAATAATCCATCACTAGTAGCAACAGAGGAAGATGGTAACTACAATACTCTCCAGTTAGGTAAACAATAAGCAAAATCACACAAAGTAGGTATTAATTATATCTAATATTTGTCAGTGTCTCTTTTCTTAGAGCTGAACAAATTTCATAAGCACTACATTACCAGTACGCATAATAATAGATAATTAGGGGTTTGATAACTAGACTGCTGTGTGTGACTGCAGATGCTAGGGAAAATTAGACTACTGGAGTGTGGTTCAGCAAAAGGACACTGAGTCAAGAAACTGGGACTGCATTTATTGCTGGCTCTGCCATGGCAGTGTTTTGAGACCATGAGTAAATCTTTGTACCTATCTATGAAATGATAAGGACAAATGGGCTTCCTTTATAAGACATATATTGACATAAATGGGTAAAAAGTGTTAAAATGAAAGACGGATGTTTATTGGACAGCTGAGATTGGACTTTACAAAGCATTACTGGAATGTACAGTCAAGGTAGAAGTGGGAATATCTGCTGAGCTCCATGTGGAAGTCTCATAAAAGTATCTTTCATGACTACGTGGAGATGACAGAATCATAATTTTAATGTCCTGTCTGGATGGCTTTTAAACACCAACACACATACCCTTCAGTACAGTTTAGGATATCTTTACATAGCTATTTTAATGTCTAGCTACTAACATAACTACTTTTAAAATAGTTTTAATTTATATGCATTGTATCACATTCTCAGCAGGGATCACAAGTCAACATCCGAGCCTTAGGATCTGTGGGAGGAACTGACCTTGCTGGAATTTCAACTTATGGTTATTGGCAGTCAAAGTATTTCTATCCTGCTGCTCCGACAACCAATCTGTTCATCTGGCAAGCAGTTATTAAACAGTTGATGTGGGTTGGCTCTGCTCACTGGTATTTTATCACTTGTAGCATTCATCCACTGCTTGTGGGGATGGATCTTGAATGAGAGATTTTGAGAGTTTAGATCAATTTCCTGAGTTCTGCCCATCAACAGTGTCTTCATTTCCTGCCACTTTATAAAACAGGGTTAAGTTACAGTCAGAGACTTGTTTTTGGTTATTCTAAATAATCCCACTCATCTGGGATCCTTCTGCAAAGACTATCAGGTCTTCCAGCCTTGATCCTACAGGGCTCAAATTTATCCAAATTTTACCATTCACTTGAATAGGAGCAGGAATAAAAACCTAATGAAGTGGCAGTTCAGCCCCCACCATGTAAATTGTTTGTAGATTGGGAAAAACATATCAGAGCTGTTAGAAAACAACTCTCTTCATAATCCTGCACTGAATGAATGTCATAACTTTTGCATGTAATAATTTCATTTCATATTTAACTATGAACTAGTGGGTGCTGCTTTATTTTGAAAGAGATAAATTTCTGAGTTCTATGGTAGCACTGTGTGAAAAAAGATTAACAGGTACCTAAAGATTTTCAATATTTGGCTCATTCCTAGACCTTTCTGATAACCCACAGTTTAGCTTCTATGTGAATTTTTTTTTTGCCCAATTAAATATTTAAATTCTCAGGACTGCAAACTTACACTATTTGTAGCTCAGAGTTATCAGGGACTTGACAGGGATGTTAAGGAAAGTCCAAGTGCATTAGGTGCATTGATTGCTCTAATTTTTATGAATTAAAATGGGTTTCTTGACTTTCCTTGTTGACATGCTTTCCCTTGACAACTTTTTCTAACTGATACCCAGATCTGTGATTCATTTGTGCATAGGACATTGTGTTTAAAGGCATCACTTGATATGACAATGATGGTGCTTTTTTAAAGATTTTTTCCTTCTGGTATAATTTGGTAGGTGAATAATGAAATAATGAAAACAGACAATCTAAACCAGCACATACTGCAACTAATGACAGAATCATAGGTGATACCGGGGGATTAGAGTGGGAGGAACTGCTCAGCATTATTACTAAATTGACCACCTTCGGTGAGAAAAGGTAGAGTAGCTGTGTGTTCACAGTCTGCTTGAACTGGTCTCCAGTTACTACGAGGTAATGGTCTATGTAAGAGAAAATCACCTAATAAGATTTTTCTGACATGAAATTTAGGTTAAAGTTCTCCAAAGCAAGTGATCACAAGACTGAATTTGTCCAATTTCATTTTAAATAAAATAAAATTCTCCTGAGTGCTTTAATTTATGCATCATAGTGAAGTGGGTTTGCCTGTACTCAGGCAAGCCTGATACATTTTGGTGCTATCACCATCTCTCAACTAATATATCTAATTTTATTCTTAAGTTTAGCTCACTTTTGACAGGCAATTCAAGGAGATGGCTCAATTGTGTCAGGAAAAATCTTTCTAGGAACTGATATTTAACCAAAATTTTCTGCTTACATCAACCAACCATTTGTCCATGAATTATTGACACCTTTTCAAAACATATTAAAACTTGAATTTAACACTCTTTCCATTTCCTTGTATCACCTCTTGGAATTACATCAAAGCTAAGAAGGCTGAAAAGCACAAATGTCTGCTTTGGCACAAAGATTCCTGCTCTTAAAGCAAAATGTTAAGAAGCAGGAAACCCTGATCCTGGAAAAAATTACTTTTATGTACTTCTGAAAACTTGGGGCAAATGTAATCAGCTGTCAGGCAGGAGGGCACAACAATATTTGCTTATGCTTTCAAAATACTTTGCATGGTCAGAAGTTCTAAAAAAAAAAATACTGTAAAGCATTACTGTGATTAATCAATACTGTTGTGCTGGTTGAACGAAAAATGCATTATCTGGCAAATGAATAAAGATTCCAGATGGAACAGCCTAATTAGACACAATATCTATTTATATATCCATCTATTTTATACCATAGTAATAAACAACATGTGAGAATGGATGCTAGGAACCTGATGAAATATGTATTTAGTTCAACATACTCTTTCCATTGGCTTCACTATTCACCATGGTTCATGTTGTAATGCTAAAGAGTATTGAAATTAAGAGATTTAGTAAGAAAGAGGAATTTGTCACTGGAGAGGAGGCTGATATTTATTCAGCATGCAGAAATCCTAAAACTCTGAAAAGTGGTAAGTATAATTAATACATTCCTTCTTTCATTATGGTTATAGTTTAAATCACTGTGGCTCTGATTCACTGAAGCACTTAGCCCTGTATTTGACTCCAAGAAAGACCCTAAAGCACACAACAGTCCAATTAGGTGTACACTTCAGTGCTACAGGGGAAGACAAATTTAATAAGCACCAAGATCGACTATGTAAACAAATGTCTAGATGAAAACTGATAGCAAAAAGTTAGTTATTTTTCTGAATTTGTTTTCCAATTTGTTTTCTTCTGGTTTAGAAATGCAGATGTTATACTGTGTCTCAGCATATTACTGGGGAAACCTTCAGACAAAATTAGTCTAGCAACAGTTCTAGAGCAAACTACCTGCTGAGATTGGGTTTGATTTATGAAGCAGTGTGGAGGAAGAAAGGTTTGACTTGGATTTGGTTCATCATAGAGACAGGCATGTCTTCACAACACTTCTATTCAGGCTTATCTGGACAGAAACCTTGACATCCACACAATGGCAGTGTTTGGTAGCTCCTTGTCCTGCTTTTTTCAAGTGCCTGAAACTGCAGCTCCTGCTGTTGAAAGTTAGTTAATTACTATGTGAGATGGATATAAGAATGAGTGGAATATGTGATTTATTTCTCCACAGAATTCCTAAAAAAGAATTATAACTTAGTTGCACTGAAAACCTGAGGATGGACAAGATTAATAGAAGAAACGGGAAAGGGAAAAAAAAAAGGCTGTAGCTGAAACATTTAAAAAAAAAAAAAAAATAAAATCTTGCTTTGGTTATTGGAACCATAAGACACATGATGTGATAGCAGGTTTATTCATTTCTAATTATGGACATGGCTTTATCTGCAAGTCGTCCTCCCCCTCCTCTACTAACTGCCCCTCCTCCTTTTTCCTCCTGTCCCCTGGGGCAGCACTGTGGTGGGGCTCAATCACTCTTTTATTAGTTGTGATATACTGTGGCTAATTCCCTTAATCTGGACCTTGCTTTCCTATAAAGCCCAGACCTCAGGTATTGAATTTCCCTGATCAAAGTGCAACCAGTGTGGGACACAGCAATCTCCACTAAACAGGGGAGCTTGGGAAAGCTCGTAAATGGAGTAAAAGAAATACGCGTACACACACGCACTCGCAAGATGGTGCAATCAATTGGTAGAACAATCACGTGTGAAATATTACTGGCTCCTTAAAGTGCTGGTTCTGGGATTTACTGCAGTGTATTAATCTGCTATGCTTAATGCATTGACCTTTCACCCCTAGCAATTCAGTAGACGGTGCTTGAATTGCCAGAAGCTAATACAATGGATTAGGAGCAGAAAGAGCCCACCATATTGAAGTGCCACGGCAGCTCTAAACCAGATGAGCAGTAACTTCTGCATCTTTCTTAACAGATAGTACCAGACAACAAGGCTGCCACAGAAGGGCCTGTATTGACAGCAGAATTTCTGGAAAGGGAGATAGTAGAATAAAGGCTTGTTATAAAACAATAGAGAAGGGCAGTCTTGTGACTGAGTCACAAGACAGGGATTTAGAAGAATTTGTTTTATTCCATGCAGTCATTCTCTCCTTGTGTGTGACCTCAGGCAAGGCAATTCACTTCTTAGGATCGTGTCTTTCCTATCTGTAAAACTGGGATAATGGCATTTGCCTGATTTTCTCATCGGCAGTGGAGCGGTTTTGTTTATTGACATTTAAAAGACACTTTGGGATGACACGATTGAAAGTGTTATATGTTCATGCAAAATAGTATGTTATTCAGTTCATTAAATATCCATATAGATGGAGAGGAGAATGGAAGACAATCTCCCTTCAGGAAAATCAACCACTAATCTGAAAGCTTTCTCTTGAAAGTGCAGTGTTCACTTGAACCTAAAGCTTAGCTCAGATCTAAAAATGTGTTATGCAGACTTGCAGAAATGTATAGAAATAAATTATATAGAGAACAATGTGTATCTATAATGGTGAGATAGCCAAATGTCCTTTTCTTGCTTTCTTGGTCATTCAAACTCCCTACATTTCATGTAGAGAGACCCCTTTGGAATTCAATTTCTAATGTTAACTCTGCAATGTCATCTCTATCAATTCCATTTAATTTAACAAACAGTTATGCAGTACGACTGAATTTGAGAGGAGTGTCCAGGAACCTCATAAAGGAGATTATTATAAGTAATTGCTATCAAATACTATTAAATTCTGAATAGCATTAAGCCCCCTCCACCTGCCTGCACAGGCACTCTCATTTAGGATTAAAGGGACCTTTATTTGATTTGTTTTACTTCAATACAAAATAAATTAGGTTGACCTGAATTAAAGCCTCTTTGATACTCAGAAGAGTGTCTACACAGGGATTTACTATGCTTTAATTGGTCCACTTCAAAAGTTATTTTGGATATTTTTTCCTGACATGCTCAGAAACTACCGCAGAGTATGTGTATCATATTTAGAAAATGGCACAGAACTTACCGCTTCAATGAGCTTACGGGTACTGCTGTGTACTCCTCAGAAGCGGAGTATTTTTACAATGATGAATAATGGTGAGATTGACTTAATCAAATTTCATTTATCTAAAGTTAGGTCTCTCGTCTAAACTTGTTGCAAAAAAAGATATGCAAACCTAGAAGATGCCAAAGCCATTCTGGCATGCATCTCTGAGGCTGCTGTTCTATGATTGCTTTAAGTCAACATAAGAGGATGCTGTCCCCAAAAAAGTTCACCTCATATTCCCTTTTCCCTAGGTGCATTTTTCACCATCTCTCTTGTGCCAGCAAGCATTCATACAGCCGCGTAACAAATTGAGTCGGGAAACTGATCCAGCTAAAACCAACTCTGAACAATAACAACAAGAGAGAGAAAACGATTAGTTATGGAAGAGTCACTGCAGGATGACTTAGGCAGGCTTAAGTTCGATTGTGTAACTATATCCTAAAAACAGCAGGATGAATTGTTTTCCACAGATATTTCTTTCACTCTACCAATGATACGAGCTTTGTAAGTTAGTTTATAGCAAACACCTAACTTGGACAATTGAAGAAAAAGCTCCACGAAATCATACTTGTGCAAGCTCCTACGAATGGAAGTCGGTCTGAGTTTGAGAGTAATACTTATACCTCATTCCTTGTGGTTAAGTGTCTGTCTTCAAACTGTCACAGCAAGCATTGGCAAAGACAGTTGTAAATTGTCTTTTAAGCAACCAATTTATAGTACCTTAAAGGGATGTGGTTTTCAGAAAGCACTGGGAGCCCACTCTGTGAAAACCATCACTCATGTAGGGCACTCAAAACTACTGATCAGTTCTGATAAGTTTGCCTTATGTAAAAGGAGTTAGAGTCATGTAAATTGGTTTTGGTTTTTTAATAATAGGTCAATACATATATTTTAACCCAGCCACATGAATATCAAGAAACAATCTTTATCTGTGTGGCACTGCTGATCATGTGAGACATGGATCAGACAACATGCTGTGCATTGCAAGAACATCTCGACTCAAAACATTGCAGCTATAAGGCCTGAGCCCTCAACTTGAATGGCTTTGAAACTAGAGCCCTTCAAATCATAATTCAAGGACTTGAGAGTAGCAAGGGGCAGAAGAACAGCATAGAAGCAGAGAATGGATCTGAGCAGAAGGGATGTCACAGGACCACAAGGGACAGTTGGGAAACTTCTTTGCCCTAGTGGGTTGTGGGCCCTGCTGCTCGCTGCCTGACATCAGCTACTTGGAATGCCAGTAATATAACACCCCTGCGACACTCCATGCTCCTGCCGTACAGTTTTATTGCCCTGCTTCCACTCTCTCTGGTTTATATCGGATTGTGTTTTCCAAAGACAGGCAATAAAGAGGGGAGGAGGGGAAGGGGGATTTATAGTCTGCTAAACTAAACTTCCCTGGGCTTGCTGTCCTCTGTCCCAGCCTTCCTCTTGCTGCCTTGACTGGTCTGGAGAAATAGTGCTTATAGCAAGCTCCCTGGGTGTGAAGGACAAGGCTTGTCAGAGTCTACTTGGGTTCTCTTCTTGGGAGGTCAGAGAGCACACACCGGTCATCCGCCAACTCAGTTGCTTCGATGTACCAGGCACCATGCCATGCTGTTATGGAAAAGCATGTAGGGTTGGTTGTTTTTTTTTTTTTTTTCCACATGCTAATAATCTTGAGACCAATCTTGAATGGCATACTTAGAATTTGCCACACAAGGCTCTCACTGTTTGTGGAAGGATTGTGGAACAAGTTAAGGCTTACAAAAATCTGCCTTAATGCAGGCATCTTTAGTGCATCTGTTCAATGATTGTCAAGGTCTCTGCCTCAACAGATTTAACATGAAGGTCTGGCTTGCTGCATGTGTGATTTCAAGCATGGTATGATAGTACAACGTGGCTTGGGATCTTTATAGTATAGATCTAAGCTTGGAGCTTTTAGAACATAAAGTTGAAGCATCTGGCTAGAACTAAAGAGAACCTCCAAAACACCACTGTGCCACCGATTATCCCATTCCACAGTCCTTAAGGTATCCGAGGTGAATATATGTAGCTAGAAACAATGGAAACTGTAGTTTTCTCAAGGAAATATGCAGTCTCTGCCAGTATTTTCTGGGAGACAAGGTACATAAATGCAGTTCTTCCCTACTGGGTTTCCAGTGTAATGTGCTATAGGGCTGAGAGAGAATGAGTGCAAGGCAACTTTGTGACTCAGTTCATTGCATTCAGATAGATGTGGCAGATACATGGGGAGATGGACAAACACCAGTAAAATGCAAGCACATGTGCCATGTAAGCATTGAAATTACAGTGCGTTCCACTATCCTGTGATAAAACTGTCAAGTGTCTTTCAGCTGCCTGTCACTGACAGAAATTTTAAACCAGATATTACTAGTGTGATCTCACAGTGCCAGGTGCTCTCCTCCGGTCTCTCATTCATTGCTTTCCAATCACCTCCACCTTTGCCAGCTGCCCTGGCTGAGGTGAGCTGAACACACCAGCACACAAATGCCATGCACTGGAAGGTACTGCCTCAGCTTCTCTGGGGGGTATAATAAGCAGTGATGGGATGAAATCTGAGATGGTGAACAGACTCTGCAAGGAATTTGTAAAACCATGATGTCTGTGTTGTTTAAGACAGTGCTGAACAAAGAGAAAACACTCTGAGGAATAGCAGAGATGAGTGGCACAATGGGACTTTCAAATCTTATATTTCTCTGATTGAGACACTGCCTATCACAGCTTCTGAGTCCAGTCCAGTTCTGCATACCACTTGACATGCCAAATGATACCAATCAAAGAACCACCCAACATCCACAAAGTGTTTTGTTTTGTTGTTTTGCTTTTTAATCTTCTATCACAAACTAAAATGGCATTGTGCTCTTTAGTGTATTATTAGGACCCAGACAAAGGACTTCAAACTTCAATCTCCAGGAGATTTTGGGTTTTGCAGTATTACATGTATTACTTTTAGGGAGAACATGGTTTCAGCTCAGTATGAGGGGCTGCTGCATGCAACATACTAAAAAAGAAAGGGGGAATCTGTGTCTGGACACTGGTCACTTCTCCCATTGCATTTACAAGCTGAGCCTGTTTTTTCTCACAGAAAGCAGATAGACTGCTCCAGCTTCAGCTTTTCTTTTTATCTTGTACAGAGGTAGCAATTCTTTTTAAATGGTCTCCCTACAGGTCTTGAAGGGAAAATACTACTCAGGCCATGTTCTTATGCTTTTATACTTCGCTATTACTGATTCTAAGCCGAAAAAACCCCAACCAAACAAATCACAAACATAACAGGGGAGAGAAGGAAAGCCTGATATTTGAAAAGCATTATCACTTTTTCCCAGGTCTATTTTCCAGTCCCTTCCCACCACATGCAAAAAGAAATCTCTCATCTCTTCCTTAGCCATATGGACAAGATCTTTGTACATTGTGTACTTATAATTTATCTACACCAGTGCACTTATGCTAGCCCTTTTTCTTCTTGCTTATTGGCAAAGTAGTTTGTGAATCTTTGCTTCTGTCCAGTTATCACCTGCCTGACAGATTGAAGTCATTATGGTGGCATTTCACTATATAGATTCAGAGACAGTGAGGAAAGGGCAGACTTCCCGCAAAGATATTTCTTTTGCAGATGACAAGGTCACACTCAGCAAGCTTATAATACTGAATCAAGTGGAATGTCTGTGTGAGGTCAACTCAGAGAGGTAAATCATCATATGTTAGGCAGCAGAACCCCAACTCTTCTGGAGAGTCCTGCCTGACTTCAACCCTTATGGGATGACATGGGAGCAAATGCACCAAGTCTAAATGAAATAGCTATGCAGCCATGTATCTGTCCAACAGTTTTTATTTAATGCCCTTCATTGCAGTAGTGTGTGATCATATTTAAAATACAACAAGGATATACATGACTGGATATAAACACAAATGTATTTTCTTCCCTCTTTGTATAGCAGGAAGGTTTTAACTACTTTTAGGAAAACTGCAATTCAAAAGTAACACTAAGCGCACATGAAACTGTGAACACTAAGTTGCTAGAATTCTCAGAGAGCAGCAGGCTTCTGGAGACTCTATCAAACACAGTTTTCCACTATGGTAGTTTCATGTCCAGAAGCTCTGGGTTTAACAGGAGAGGGACCTATTTTGTGCTGCTATGAAGAGCATTAAGAGATTTTGGATGTCTTTAGAGATTGGAACCCAATAAATATTCATATTCAAATTCAAGCGTCACAAAGTTTCAGGGAATGCAACCCTCGTATTCTCTGTGGTGCACCGCTTAAATGTACAAGGCCTGAAGCTGCATCCAAAACTCTCAAAAAATCAGTAAAACACAAGCTGAGTATCTAGGATAGAGTCTATCTTATGTCGCAATGATAGGTCACGCTACATGCAAATGTTCCACTTACAAGTTAATCTCCAGAGACAATTTCCTCTGTATTACAGACTGGTAAGCAAGGACAACAGTGGAATAATTAATTCCAGCTTCTTTTAGTAGAGATCCAGCATAAACTGGCTAAGGACTTATTTTCACTTGTTAGTTTCAGAAGAACAAGTAACTACTCCGGACACTTCTAATTAAACTGACATTTCTCCATTATTCAGTTATAGCACATCTATTCAGATGATCTTAAATTTTCCCTGTTCGTAGGGACAGCAAGAAATAAAGGCACCATTTATACTCCAAAATTACAAATTACTTCTAAGCAGGAGTTATATTTACATATCCTGCACTAATCATCTAGGTGGGAGTTAATTTTACTGTTTGTGAGTGAGAATGCAAGTGCACTCATGTTTTTCAAATATTACTATGGCTTTTTTTTCTCAGGGAAATTTCACATTCAACTTCCTCTCTATTCTAAAACACTTAGAACAGACCTCTTTAAAGACACTTGACAAACACACCACTCTTTGAACAGTTATGGAATCTCAACCCATCTTGAATGCTGCCATGATTTCAAGTATAGCCTGGCAATATATGAATTACAGCACTACATCCTGCCACATTTTCAGTATGTAAATCCGATATAAACATCTCTCTTGCCTTCAAGTTTTTATTTCCTGATTGCCATGCACTATATCTAACACATTTAACAATTACTTCGTCTGAAATATTTCTGGTGGAAAAACGAAAACAAATCCCGGGTCCCTCTCCTCCTCTATTTGTGCTGCTTATTAACCCAAGGTGATTTAGGATGTCCTTGAGCCTTACAGCAACTGAAATTTATTTTGAGAACTGTGTGCTTAGGGACATGTAGAAGAGGTTATTTATTCCAATGAGCCATTCGGCAATGATGATGTCATAGGAGCCAGCAAAATACCGTATCAACTCAGTTAGTTTGCTACCTAATCACTGCCTGCAGTTTCCTATATGTGGTGGCCCTTGCTGATGTACAAGGTGCCCAAATATAATTGGCATATATATAACTTAATTTTTATAAATACTTAAAATTAGCTGTCATCTTTTTATTTTTGACCTTTTTTTAAACCCGTTAGTAAATTTTTGCAGTTTTACTTGTAAGAGGCAAAGATCTATAGTAAACAAGTTCCATCTCTATCTAAAGTGAAATGTAGCTCAGTCACAGCAAGCTGAACTCCCAGGCAGCTCTTTGACTGCTTCCTTTGCATATCCAATAATAAACGTTAGGCATGTGAATAAAGTAAGTGATTGGCAATGAGGATATTTTCCTATTCAGATGTAGAAGAAATTCTGCTTCAGGTAGCTAGCATTATTGAGGCCTTTTTCAGAGCTTTTTCTAAAATTGATGGTTTCTTCCTGTGACCAGCAATATTGAAATTTTCTTCTTGGTTCTGAGGCAACACACACTGGTAAAAACGATCTAAGGTAACAAGCAGAGACAATCACTTCACTACGGTTTGTCTGGTTGTAACGTGCTGCTGGGACAGCTAAATATCCAAGTGGGGGGAGTCTCAGACTTATTTTGTGGAACACAGCATAGAATCACAGAAAACATGGCAGAAAGGAATCCTTCCCAGGACAGTTATACTTGCAGTGCACCTCGACGGGGAGTCAAGGATTGGGCTGGGGTGTTTTTTACAGGCTGAACTACATGTTCCCTGTACAATATTCAGGAAATTATTCAGTACAGCATGAACAAAGCAGTACAATTCTTCCATCTCTCATATGGGTACCGAGTAGCTTAAATACTGCTGGTAAAATGCTCTAGGATGTTTGCATTGCTGGATTAAAATGCTTAAGACTGCTGGAAGTGCCTGAAGTATGTTTTTTTTCTCATGGTTTGACTCTTTTGGTATCTGACTCAGTGGGACTTGGAAGTCTGTGGGAAGATTCTGCCTCACTTTGAGTACTGAATTAGGTCCTTTATAGTACTGGGCTGTTTTTAAGTGGATTGTGACAGTGGGAAATATTAAATTATGTGTCATTACTTGTAAATATTGGAGTGCAATACTGCTTATTGCAAATAGCTCATAACTAGCCTGCTGTGAATATCCGATCTGCAAATTCACCAAAGCGGGTTAGTTCCAGGACTCAGGTGATGTGAATGCCGTACCCTCACTGATTACCAAACAGCACATTCCAAGTATGTTATAAACAACTGTACCATTCAGTGTGTGCTTTCTGCAAATATTCAGATATTAAATTCTCCCTCTGTAGGTACAGTGCTATATAACTTGAACAATCACAGCCCTACAGAGTATCCTGCTATGATTAAGTCCATAATTCATTCAAAATTCTAGGATATGTTCACAAAAATATTACTCAACACTTAGTTATAATAAGTACAGGAGCGGGGTTCTCTGATAGAGAGGTGGTTAGAATATTATTGGCATACAATAGGAGCAATAGGTGTGAAATAGTTCTTTGCTACGTGGGAGCTTAGGAAGGAAGGAAGTATGAAAAAGGACCACACTTTCAGCATAAGGGTGAGGAGGTCACTCAGTCAGGGTGGTGTCTCAACAAGTACAGTCTGCACTGAGTGAGGACCCACATACTTCTGACACCTTTCTGAAGCGATGTCCTGAAGCTATAAGTGGTCCCACTCATCTTTTTATAATTCTATTTTAACTTACACTGATTTTCCTTTACATCTCTTTCACTAGGATGCTACAGGCAGTCGTTGGTATTAGTTACTTGCTCTAAGCAAGGACATTCTTTTAAGGAGGCCTTTCCCACACTTTTTCTTGGAAGCTTTTTTTCCATCAAAAATACATTGTTTCCAAGTGCTCTTGTCCATTCCTTAACTTCAAGCAAACAAAGCAGATTATATCCCACATAATAGGACAGCATCACCTCTAGGGAAAAATTCGGTTCTTATGTGTTCCTCTCCTACTTCTTTACTACTTCTTTATAGATTTCCCCTATGCCAATTCCTCATCTGTTACACCTTCTCTCTCGTTCACTTCTTATTCCCTTCACGGATCAGAACCTTTCCTACATCTGCTACAGACTTCTTAAGGCATCCATGTATGGTTAAAGGGCCCTATTAACAACAGGGATTGTTTGTATGACCTAATTAGATTTCCACAGAGACAGCCTTAATAGGCCCTTTTGGTTTTTTGGATTGTCCACAAAGTAATAGTGCAATGGCAGCGTTCATTTTGCTTGGCTGTATCAGGCCATATATCACATCCTTTTCCTTCCAGTCCTTCAAATAAGCTTGTCTCATTCTTATTTGGGTTTCAAATTATAGATTATAAATTTCACTTCTCTCCACTTTTCTCTATAATTTGACCTCCAGCTGTTGAAACTACATCAAGTGATTCCCCTTGCCCACCGTCCACCCCCATTGCTAAAGGTTTCATATGAGACAGCCCCAGCTTTAGGAACGAATGACGTCCCTCGGACCAGCTGTGTCTAATAAAAACCCAACCTCCAACTCTTACTTCCCTTCTCAAAAGGATAAAATTGATTTGAAAGTGCTGATGATAAGATAGATGGAAATACAAAATCTCCTTTGGTCAACAGACCAAACCTGTGCAATGTGACGTCACTGTATCCAAAAGAAACGATGCTATCAGTTCCTCCACTGCCCCATAACTAGAAGTTATTACGCTTGTCCTATAGAAGGGATGTTCATTTAATTTAGTCTTGTTTAGTCTGGCTAGAGCTGTTTTCATTCCTGAAGTGCCATAATGAACACTGGGAAATACAGGTTCCCCTCTAGGCTTCATTAGAATCAATCGATGTTGTGAAAAACGCTTGTACTGGATGACCACTTGAAACAATTTTACAGTAACACTGTGGAGTACCTGACCAGGGAAAATGAGATGGCACTCCACTCAAAATGACACTGTGGCACCTGTTGTACACACAGATAGGGCTGAACGCTTTTCTGTGTAGCCTCATCTAAGTGTTCCTGCTCTGGCAGGGGATTGGACTAGATGATCTTTTGAGGTCCCTTCCAATCCCTAACATTCTGTGGTTCTGTGTGTGATTCTGCGGCATGAGTCTGTACTACTTACTTTCGCATGCTGGATGTCCTGGCGGGTAGACCAAAGGTTGCCTCTACATGGTGATATGGCTGAATACAGCTGTATCAGGGAGCAGATGAGTATTCAAATCACTCCATTGCCTGGGTAGCCTAAAAAGAGGGCACAGATGATTGTTATGGTTGAGTATTCAAAGATCTTCTGTTGTGTTTTCCTGTCATCAGCCAAAGCAGGGTGTTTCTGCAATACTTCATGCTGCAGGGGAAAACAGTATCTTGGATTTTTTTTTTTTTCTCTCTGCCCACTGGAGATTATTCTGTTGAGCGTCTCAAAACTTCTTTAAAAACCCGCATCCCTCCCTCTCTTCATCCTTTTCTCTATTCTACTTGGATCGCTTTGGATATTTCTCTGGAGTTCTCATAAGTAACATGCTATTTTAAGGAAATTTCTAATATATCTGGGTCTTGGTCAATTTAGAGATATCACTCTCTGCTTTTTAGTTCCATTTCATCCTTCAGTTCCCAAATGAAACCAGCAGATACAGAACAGCTATTTGTTTGAAGAAAAATAGTCTGGCATCTTTTTTAAAGTTCAGAAGAGGTTTCTTGTTTTGGGTACGGAATGAGGAGATTTAACTGCACATTTAATGCCTTTGTTACTGCTATGCAGTGTGAAAATCTGGATGACCAAAAGGAATAAGTGTTTCAATGTTTCAAGTGTTTCACATTTTGAATGATGGCTACTCTTGCCCATTCCCCCATTTCATTAGGGGCCTGATTCTGCAGCTACAACCCTCCTCTGTCACGGAAAACTGTTTCACTTCAGTGAGTTCAGTGGGAGTCAAGGTTACTTATCACCTTCCAGAAAGTTCTGAAGATTTTATAGAAGTGAACTCTTAACTACACACAGGTGTGAACAGTCTAGGCCAATCAGCTAGAAAATGACAGGCTTTCTCCCAGCTGCTAACACCTCTGGCTCATGCAGCAAATCACAGAAATCCTGGAGAGAGAATATCAGCTTGTCTTTGTCCTGAAACTACTCCCTGCAGAATATTTTGCACAACATAATTATGAATGCCTGTAGTAATAGGGCCTCTGTGAGCTGCATTGGAAGACAGTTTCACTCTCTTCAGCAATGTGCTCAGCTAAAATGTAGTAATATCATCTTGTTAATCAGAACTGCGGTCTTGCTTTAGTTTGTGTTATGTGTCATTCTATATGACTCTGGCTCGTCTTCGAAGGATGCAGATCTGCAGTGATGTAGAATTACATACCCTGTGGTGAGGAAAGCAGCACTGTACATACTAAAAGAAATAAAGTACAGGGACTGGAAACCACACTGTACAACATACGTATTATTATTTGTAGTCAGCATTGAAAATCTGCAGAAATATGTAATTTCTGTAGATAAATGCAAAAGCAAGTATGTTGACAAAATAGTTCACTAACTTCTGTTCTAGTGCCTACTACACCTCTTTCCTCCGTATTGCCTCAGCAGCCATCTCCCTTCTCTTGCACAAAGGCTGAAATCAGCCTCCTCGATCTGCTACAGAATTCCCTCCAGCCCAAAGAGAACAAGAGGTTTCAGAAATCGGCCTCTCTACTTTGAGACTACAAATTCGGTTTAGCAAAGTACAATGATTTGCTGTTATGATACAGAAAATGAATATGTCAAGTTCTTTGCAACAGATCCTTCCACAGATGAAGTCCTAGGGTTAGTACTATATAGCTAAGATAGCAGAACCATCACATTTCAACCGATGGCTTGTATAATAGTATTCTGCTGCTGTGTAGAAGCAGCTTTTTGGGACCCTAAAAGGATTTTTGTTTCATAAAATTGAGAAGAGTTCATAATGTAACTGGCTTATTTCCAAACTATTTGCAAGTCCTGATACTTCAAACGACTTTTGCAATGCATATGTAAGGATCTGGGCCTAAAAAACTAGGTATCTCAACTGTTTCCAAAGGCAACTGCTTTGCATTTCTGTCTCCCTTGTACACTTTGCACAGAAGTCTCTTCTTAATCACCCTCTCTGTTCCACATCAACACTTCCAGATCAGTGTTTGGAACACTAAACTTAATACCAACTTGCTTTCACACACAGTTCATCAGTACCACATAGGAATCAAATATTTGAAGCCACACAACAAAAACCCAATTTTTTTCCCCACAATATTCTCAATAAATGCTTTGGTTCAGGTACTGCATGGCACCTTTATCCCTTCTTAGGAGTTTCATCCTGTCTATCTATCAGTGATTCCTACCATCCAGCCATCAGCACATTCCAGTATAATGTTAAACACATTCCAGATTTAATTTCTTAAGAGAGAATCTCTAAATCTTCTGACAATCATACACTGCAACACCCAGTAATATAGTATCAATGGGCAATGAGTTGATTAAATAGAGTCTAGAACAAGACCTATGAGAATTAATTTCAGGATGATGAGAACCCCAGGGAGACTTCTTTAATTTTCAGGAAATTGCCTCAGTTACCTATTGCATTTTTGCTTTAATTCAACAAACACAACAATATACAATAAACACTGATTTTGGTCCTACAAAACTGTTTTATGAGGAATCATCTTGATTCTTTCCCCTCTCAGTTTCTGTCTTTGTTATCTGAATGCTTGAGTCTTACTCTTTGAAATCCCCTTGAGCCCACAGGAGAGAAACCAGGGGCTTTTTCTGTCTGTTTCGTTAGTTTCACAGAAAGCCACGAAGCTGGGTTTGCTTTCTGGGAACTGCTCATCCCTACTCATCCCCCGTGTACAGCAATGGAGCTGCCTCTGAAGTTAATGCCCTGTTTGCTTCAAGATCTGTCTTTAGTATTCTACGGCAGTCGGCTAAGTTAACCCATAGCAAGAGCCATCCTCACCTCCTGCCTGAGGATGATCCAATATTCTCCTTTTACAGGGTCCCAATGCCATAAATCAGCAGAAAGCCACAAAGGCATCTACCCAACCTCCCTCAGCCCTCTTGCCGTGTCAGCGCCTCGTCCCCTCGCAGCAAGGCGGACTATATGGGCGCGTTTTCTTCTCATTCTGACAGGACAACCCTCCCCGGGTGCAAACCTTGGGTATCCTTGGCACTGCGGCGCTCCTCGCAGTCCAAGGATGATAAGTACCTGCTGAAGTAGCTCGGGTTTGCCCCGCTCAGCAGGGTACGGGTCCCGCACGCCACTCGGCAGCCATGCAGGCGGGGTAGGATACTGAGGAGTGAAGAGAACCTGAGGCGCGGAGGGATACGGGCGGCACCGAGTAGCGGTGAAGAGACCCTCGAGGCGCAGCCCGCCAGGCACGCGCGCGGCCCGCCGAGGCTCGCGAAGGCTGGGGCGCGGAGGGGTACGCAGCACGGTGTAGCGGTGATTAGGCACAGAGACGCGGCAGGGTACGCTGTGAGGGGGGGCGCTGGGGCGCGGGAAGGTCCCGCGAAGTTCGGGGTTCATGGTGAGCGGGAGGAGGCGAAGGACGAATTAGTAAGTTCAAGTTATTAGTATTATTAGTTATTAGAATTAGTAAGTTTAAGGTAAACGTGGTTTTGTCGCGTTTGCTATGAAGTGTGTTATAAATGACCCGTAGCTTTTGATTGTGCTATTTCAAAATCAAAAAGCAATTTAAAGCTAATTTCAATTAGAAGGCTGAAGATTTTTTTTTTTCCCTAAAGCCTCTATTTCCAATCTTCTGTTTATTTCTGCTTGTAAAGGTGGACGGTTTTCATTAAAATGCTGTTTTTCTTTGAAATGGCTTCAGCAGGTCATGTTTTGCTCCCCAGTTCATCTCTGTGCCCTGGGCAGAACTCGGGGCTGGAGCCTTTGGTGGCACAAATCTGCTCCCTCCGCTCGCCCAGGGAACCTGGGAATGTGCACGGTCAGAAATATGTTCTTAGTGCAGTTGTTTAGCCATAACTCCTGTTATTTGTGGGGCTGTACAGTGATACAGGAAGGCTCCAAGGGCCTCCATGTGGGTGAGACCTGGGCTAAAAATGAATATTTCATGTGATGAAACATTGAACAGCAGGAGCCAGAGAAAAGGAACCAAGTACTGATGAGGAGATGGAGGGGTTGGGCAACCCAGGTGTGACTGCACGGCTTTATTTATTTTCATATTTATAGGAGAAGCCCGACGCTTGTATCACGTAACCATTTTGAATCCTTGTTGAAGTAACATCATCCCTTATACCTAAATCACCTACTGTTCTAATGCTAAATGGAGTTTTGGTGGGTGTTTATGCATTAACTACAAAGGATTTGCTACTATAAATAACCTAATGGAGCTGTAAGCCCGAATCTTCTGACTGGAGCCACAGCTTCTATATTAGAAGAATTATTGTGTCAAGATAGTTTATAAGAATTTCCCCTTCCCTAAGATAAACTATGTAAGCAAATTGAGTGTTAGTTGTTTTGTTGTTGGGTTTTTTTTCTATTCATTTGAAATGCATCCATATTAGGGTTACTGGGGTAACTGTCTTTACCCTTCACCAATACCAATATGCACATGCAACTTTTTAGTGCAAGCAAGGTCTTAGTTTTCCATCCTAAACTACCATTGTGTTCCTCTGCAACCTGTGCAATTAGCCAAAACACATTGTTTTGGAACACTAAATGAACCTCCTTTTGACAGAAACTGGAATTTTTGACTGAATTGTAAAAAAATGCAATTTCCAATAGCAAGCTGTAATACAAAAATATTTTAAAAGAAAAGTTGAATAATCATTGAAAGCTGAAATCCCACTGTTTCTTGTGGTTTCCTAAGCAAATGTGGTTTCACTATCAGTTGTTTTTTAGTTTAAAGAGTCATCAAAAAGGAAACAAGACTTCTACATGGAAATTCTTATATTTCTATCCTTTGCTTTAACATTTGGTACATATTTGTCCAAGTTGTTTGAATTTAGACTATCCAGATATGTCAACTGAAATTCATTTAAATTCAGATTCAGATGTAGTCACACAGCTGCATGAGTTGAAAACATAGTGTAAGTGGGCCCAAACATTTGCCGTACTATAACTAATATTTCTACTTTATTCCTATTTTTAAGGTGGGAAATGGCAGGGAAATAAGTACTTCAGGAATGTGCGTGCTGAGAGCAGCCCTTGTTTGGATCATGGTTGCCCTCGCTGGGAATCGTTCCAACCCAAATGATAACACAGGTGGCTGACGAGGCTTGAATGGTATCTGCAAGCGAAGGGCATCTCATCTATCAATAGGTAAGTGCCTAATGGTTTTAGCTTAGTCTGTAAGCTCAGGCTTAGTCTGTAGCTGTGTGATGAGTGAGTTCTGGTGATCTCTGCTGGAAGAACTCAATGGGCTCGTGCCACATGGTTCTTGCTGTGAGTGCGGGGCTGTCAGCTCGTTCAGTGGCAGAGCTGTGGTGCTTTCTTACACCGCATCTCCGGCCATCAGGACCAGAATCAGTCCTGTGTGCTCCCCAGCAGGCTCTGAGGCAACCGCAGTGCCCTACAGAGACTCACATGTTCTACTGATTGGCCAGCACACTTAAACTTTGAGTTATAAGGGTGACCCCAGCCAGTTGGCTGAAAAAATACATTTGACATCATTGAAAATGTATGCTGCTGCTGAAGCGTGGATTTTAATTTGAGGAAAACGTCGGCCATAATCTAGCATACATTAAAAAATATATCTTTTTATTTCCATATGGGTCACGTTAAGGAAAATATTAAAAAAAAAAAAAAGCCAGCCCCATTATATGAAGTCTCATTAAAGCAGCCTGGAAAAGTTTAGCCAATTTACAGGCTATACATCTTAATCTCCCCAAATTACAGGAACGATAGAAAAATGGGTGGTTGAGAGGGAAAGCGGGACCAGCAGAACCTGGCTGGGGGCCAAACAATGGATCAAGTAGCCCTTGCTTTCACTTGACTGCTACCCCTTGTTATTTAAAGAAAGGATTTTCAAAGAAAGGCCTGGAAATGGCAACGCGTGGAAGGTACTTCCTTCTGCAGATGAAAACTAAGACCAACGTGTGGTTCCTTAACATGGTGCATTGCCCCAGCTCTCTAGTGTCAAGAGAGAGAGTTCTGAGAATTCCTGAGATAAAATAAATTATCTGCAATTCTGTTCCCACGAGATCTTGAATGTTTGCAAATCAGCCTGATCTTAGCTAAAGCCAAGCCTGGCGCTTAACGTGTGCGTCTGTGAAGAGAGTAGGTAGAGTAGGAATACAATTGCTCAGAAGGTATTAGGTTGGTCTAAAAGAAAATGTTGTTTCTGTAGTGTTTTCAGTGAATAAGAACTTGCAACTGCAGCTCAGACCAAAATCTTATGGCAGAAATCAGCGGTGTTTTCCGCTTGTAGACCTGATTACAGTTGACCAACCTCATCTCCTGTTTCTGTATAACTAGAAAACACAGAGGTGGCAAGCCAGCTGGATACCGAGGTGGTGACTGCTTACCTCCCTGCCCTTTCGAGATGAATGCATCGATGCCGATATTCACTTGCTGTGCATATATGTATTTATTAGGCAAATTACAGATGACTGACAAAGCAGTTCTATAGTTTTGGGGAAAGCCTTTGTCTTACTGAACCATCTACTTTGGTTTTAGATCAGGGTATCTACTGCGGGGGAAGTTGCTGGAGATGAACTATTTTTCTGTGCTCTGGTAGGCAGTCTTCCACTGTGGGATTCCGTGAGCTGGATCTCAAAGTCTTCTCTTACTGCCTTCCTACTCCTCAAGCCCTCTGGCCAGGGATTGCCCCATTATCAATGTGACACCCAAAGGGATAGGTTACACTTTTGTGTGGCCAGCTCTGCCTTGTTTGAGTAGTTTCCTGCTGACTTGTTTGCTGGAGGAAGCTTAGAGTTTGGCAAATGGGTTGCACAGCCTGCTTGCTTGTGTATTTGACAGTGGTTTTTTGCATGTGTGTATGTCTCTGTTTGCCATGCCCTACCTATTTCTTCTTTTGTGTAATACTTTGAAAGGCTGTCCACTGGGTTTAAGGCATTTGGTGTGCCTTTGATGGGAAACAGGTCTTACCCATGTGGTAAGTGTTAATTTGGGTGTGTCTTGGAGACAAGTTTATTAATACAACTAGAGGTAATGGCCTCAGCAATATCTTGAAGCATCCTGCTCAATTGAATTATAGACTATATATTTGTAGGTCGTCAATGGTACATTTGGCAAAAAAACAATTCTTGGCTTTGTAGCAGTCTGCTGGGATAAGTAATAGTGTGTATTTTCTCCTGATGAATTTAATTTTTTCTATCCCTCTTTTTGCTCATGGTTTTTCTGCAAACAGACCATAGAACATCCGAACTATTCAACATTTATTAATTCCTTCTGTCATCTTAAATGCAAATACTTGAAGACAGGGGCCATGACTTCTTATATGTTCTTACTATGCCTGCTACAGTGACATCTCAGTCTGGACTGAATTTGGTTGTCTGGGCAGTGCTTTACTTGCATATGGTAATTTATTTTCAGTAGAGCTTTTTGGGCCACTTTACCTGTTCCTTGAGTAATCCACCTTTTCGTGCTTTTTTTTGGTTGGTGTAAATGTCTCAGATTTTCCCAGTGTTTCCACTGGATTTTCAGGACTTCCCTCCAGTTTCTCCAGCTGTTCATTTTCACATTATTCACCTCTGCTGTGGGCTTAGTGACCTCCATCCAAACCCAGCTCCTAACACCTCCTCACAGGTAGGCTTACAGACGTCATAGTTTCCTGCTGATTCAATTTGCTTTTAATAGTTAATCTTACTTCCCATTACCATTTCTCCAAATGTGTCTAAATATCTGAGCATATGATTGGTCAAGGTCTTCTGACAAAAAGAAAAATGTATTTGTTTGTTTAACATCTTCACTGAAAAGCCAATACTTCAGTGATGTATTTCTCTGAGCCACCAGGAAGGGCTGTGACGTTATTTTCTTCCATTTTAGCTTTCTTTTGCTGTTTGTTCTTTCATGTGTGGTGATTTAGTTTTGTGTTTTTTCTTAAAAACATACTTAGCTTGCAATTGAGTGGGTAGATGGTTGAGAGAGATGCGAGGGAATACAAGGTCACCCAAATTGCCCATTGGAACGCTTCAACTCCATTCTCAGACATGGTGCTCCTGGGACGCAGCCGTCCTTCAGTGGGGTTTGACTGTCCAGATTTGACATCTCAGTGAATGCAGCCGTATGAGCTGGTAGCTGTCAATGTAAGAATAAACCTGCTTATAGACTTCACTGTACTCCCTGGTATTTTATGACATGGTTACATCTTACACCTTTTGGTAATTATGACTCATAGCACTAACATTTATCCTGTGTAATATTTGAGTAATTGTGCACCAGAGCTTGCTGACTCATGGTGTCTGTCTGCAGTTCTGAGTGGGAAATTCAGGCAGTATTTATTCTGGACTGTCCCCTGGGTTTCAGGGAAAGTTGCTTTCCCAAGCATGAAAGATTCCCCAGAACATGCATGCCAGGATTTTACAAATAAGCCACAAGGAGTGAAATGCTGATCATCCACTGAAAATCAATGTGAGCTGTTTTTGAAAGGCTCTAGTCATGAGTCCGATTAAGAGAGAATCAGGAGAATGCTATCTGCCCAGCATTCAGAGTCCTCAGAGGAAAACAGAATGGGGACTTGAGTGGTATTGCTTGTCACTTTTGAGCCTGCTTCTAGAACCTGCACACACACATTCAGAAAAAAACCCCCACAAACATTAAAGGCTTCCCCCTGCGCCCTTTGATGCTGTATAGTCTGCTGTAAGGAAGCCCTTTGGATGCTAAAAATATTACATGGTGGTTTTAAGAGCAGAGAATTTCCATATCGCACTTTCAGTTGTCTGGTTTTGAAGAACTTATCTCTTACCAATGATCATCAGTTATTATAAATTATTGATAGGGTAAAAATTAAATTCAGAATTCTAAGTATTTTTCAGTGGACTTCTATATGCCTTAAACATGCGAGCACTTTTGAGTATTTGACTCTGTCCATACATCCTACATCCCTCTCTGTCTTGCTTCTCTAGAATGTGAAGTGCTTTAGAGCCACAAGGTACCACTGTGTATGTTTGCACGTGTCCAGCAATACCTGACTCATCTTCTCTAGAGCTCTTGAATGCTTCTGTCACATTGCTCTACCGCACTTTTTTGAACTGAACACTTCCCAGTTCTCTGAGATACGCTGCATAGGCACCAAGTTCACGCAGGCCAAACATGTTCTTGCACACAGTTGGCCGCCGAAGCAGTTGTCTGGGCCTTGCACTGTACGTAAACTGGCAGGGCTGCTGGGACTGGCATTAAATGGAGACAAAAGCGACTCTCAGTGTCATGTGGAACAATGGAATACCGTAGCTAGTCCTGCAAGAAAGCAGGTAGAGAATGTCTTCATGCTGATGAAGCTAGCAGGAGGAGTCAGGCACACAGCTCCTGAGAGCTGCTGGAAAGCAACAGGAGTGAGTTTGCTTTTTTCCTTTTTTATCCCTTTTGTCAAAGTTTAAGTTGATTCTTCTACTCTGGTGCCCCCCCCCCTCCCCCTCTGCTCCCTAAGCCTGCTTTTGATTTGGTTTTATTGGCTAGTGAAAGGAATCATTTACTAGTCAAGGGCCAAGCAGTGACAAAGGAATGCAGGTAAATTAGTTTCAGTTCCTATTTCTCCCCGTCTTCCTCCTTTGGAATTTGAGCTTTAGAAAATAAAGTCTTTTTACCCATATGCCCCCCCCACCCCTTTTTCTAAAAGGATTCGCCCCCCTAACCTCTCTTTCAAGAACTTCATTTTTGTAACTAAGAAAACCCACATTGAAGTACCTAAAATGTCAAGGTGTACAACACATTCAATGAAATCCAACTGAAATGTTCTGCATGCACCTTAAAAATACAGAAATAAACTGTGAGTGTTGTAAAGCTTGTTTTAATGAATAACTATGTACACACTGGGAAGTTTTACATGCACATATATCATGCTTCAAATGCTGAAATATAGTTAAAGTTTAAACATTTTGCTGAAGAAAATATGCAAAAGAACTTGCAGAGAATCAACATGGAGAAAACCTGTATGTTCAGTCTTTCATCACTCAGTATTATTGAAGTATTAAGCAGTAAACTAATAGGAGTAGCATTCAAACTGTTGATTTTTTTTTTTTTTCGTTTTTCCCTTTGGAACATTCTTTCGAACAAAATGCTGCAAATGTACCTGGATTTCTCACCAACTGTACTCTGCAGAAATCTTTGGGGAACTGAGGCAGCCTTTTTTGCATTGCATTGGTGCCCTTGGTAAATAACATAATCCAAAATGCGATGCAGTGTTAAATAGTACAAGACATTGTGTAGTGTTGATGATGGAAAACGTTTGTTTCTCTTTGGTAGCTATTCCTGTTAGTTATTTCCACATTCTTAACATAGAATTAAACCCATGATTTGTCTTTTTAAGCGCACCAAAAAGTTCCTATTCAATCTCTTAGTTGTCTTCATAATGAGACGCATTTTGTGTTTATGCATGCACAACACAAACTTGAAACACAAAAGAACTCAGTTCTGCCTAAACAACAATAAGGTTTTGGACACCAGCTGGAAGAAGCCAGGAAATGTAAGTTAAGGCTGATATTCCCTACTTGCCTCACACTATTGTAAGTACATTTTGTGGGGAAAAAGCACAATGATGAGAGAGGGAAGAGCACAGCGTCAGTCCTAACACTGCATTTCCTGGCCTTTGTTGGCTTATGTCACAACCTTAAAAAATTGTCTTTAATTTCCTCAAAAAGAGGGCAAATATGTTTTCCAGAATGTTGTAACATATACAAACAAGATTTATCTGTACAACCAAAACATCAGCTGTTGGGGGAATCTGAATTTAAGCAGAATTTCTTAGAAAACTCTCCTCCTGTATTTTCTAGCTGTGTTTAAGTAAACCCACTTCACTTTGGGATTTCCAGCAGGTATTTAAATGACCGTTGGAGACCAAAGAATTCCTCCTCCCGATGGAGCAGTGTCTCTTACTCAAATGCATGCTAAAGGTGTTTTTTACAAGTTATTTTTAGGGTACAGTGTTTTAGTCTGCTTCCACTAGATTGAAAGCTACCGAGACAGCTTGTTGTGTTGTGGCATATTTAGGAAATGCAGAACTTGCTTGAAAGTTGTGCGGTGGGATGCAGAAAAGGAGTGAATCTGATCGGATCTGTTGTCTCCTTGCGGGCACAATGATGAGGTTGGGTCCAGATGCCGTTGTAGTCAGTGGTGTGTCAGAGAAGAGAACTGCAGTACAGCGTGCTTGTGTGAAAGAATATAAATCCTACTCTGCAGGTGATTAATTAACGTGTGTGTGTGCATACCTACATGATTGACAAGTTGTAACAGCTTTTATCTGACATAGTTGGTTTTTTCCTACTTCATGATATTGTCAACAGAATTTGAAATACTTTCCATGTGCGTGTCTTTTTAGATCTTTAACTTCTCAGATAGCTTACAAGGGAGACATCTTCATTGATTATATATTAAACCTCATTTGAAGTTCTACGGATTCTTTATAAAGCATTCCTGTAAGCGCAAATTGATGTTTTGCGTTGTGTCCTAGATAGGATGGTACCAAGGACATGTGATATTTGTAGAGATCCCTGTTCTGAGCCATTATTATTATTATTATTAATAATAATAATTATTATTATTATTATTCAGATGAGTTTGGTACACAAGCATTTAAAAATATTAGATTTATTTAATGTAATTTTGAATTTTCTTTATATATGGTAGAGGAAAAAATTATCATAAATGTTAACATCACATGAAATATCCAAGTGACTTCAGAATTCTTGAGCCTAGTGTTCTCCTTACCATTGAAAATAAATGCATGTGTGTGCTGCTAATCTGAAACTGAAACAGTCCTATTTCCTGCTGCAGTGAATTTCCATCTAGTTTCACCCAAAAGAATGTTTTGGGAAGGAAGAATTGACACAATATTAAGAAAAACAGTGAAGGCAATAACAGTGAAATTGTGTAACAAAAATTGTGGGCTATGTTGGCCCAAATTTGTGATTAATTATACATCTTAAAATGTTAAAACGTTGCAATGAAGTCTCTAATGAAATGCCTCTATAGCATTTTTATCAGATAAACAAAAGACTTGGGATCAACAGATCTTCATGTCTCAAAAATATCATTATTAGTTTTCTGCTTTGTACCCCCTAAAATATTTTGCATAGTTAATTGTGTCTTAATGAAGCAATAAACTGGATCCTTATGGTCTACCACACTTCAGGTATTTTAATTTTACAGAATTTCCCGACTTTGAAACCAAACTGAAATCGGTGGTTTTGTAATAAGGATAGAGCAGGATGTGAGTACCAGTTTCTTACTCTCAGTATGTTTTTAAAAATTATATACAAGTATGACAGACTTCACATGATGAACACTTACCATTAAATATAAGAGTTTAAAAAAGCATAAAATCATGGGAAGCTTATAATAATGATGGTTATATTATTGGAAAAACAAAGTTTGTTCGTGAAGACTTTAAATAATTCTGAGCGCTTCTCCGTGCCCGCTCGCATTTTAGCAATCCAGACCTGTAGAAGATACAAATCTTTTGCAAGTCGCCAAGGTCACACCCCAGCTACAAAGCGGCTTTAGGGGGAAAAAGTGGGAGAGTGGGGTTTTTGAACAGTTTGAGGTGTTTCTGCGCTCTCCTCAGTTCCCAGCGGCGTTTGGAGCCTCCCGGGGCTGGTCCCGCGCGGGCCTCCAGGGGGCGCTGTGACCCCACAGCTCCCGCGGTGCCGGCGCGGCCCGCAGCGCCCGTTTAACCAGCAACAGAAAACCCCAACTTTGAAAATCCTGCTTTTTTGTCTTCAGATGTTCCAAACCAGTATTCCAGCTAAGGAAATGAAAAAGGGAAACTAAACGAGCTCTTTTTTTTTTTTTTCGCCCCCCCCGCCCCCCCTCTCTCTCTGGTTTCTATTTGTAATACTTTATTTCTACAACAAGCACAAACCACTAGAAAGGCAGAGAACAAAATATGAATTTTTCCTTCTTCTTTTCACTGTAAACCTCTGTAACAACAATAGAAAAAAATTCTGGACTATATTAGATGGCCTGTTTCTTCTTATTTCTTTTTTTTTTTTTAAATAAAATGCTTTCTGTTGTGTTGACTGAGCTGTAAGCTGTTTGCATTTTAATTTTGGAGGAAGAGGAAAAGAGAAAAGACTGTTCTGTAGAAACCCACAGTAATTATCAGCTGGACTAAACTAGAGGCAGCAATCGGTGGCATAAAATGGTGATGGATTCTGTCTAAATGGCTCCAATCAGGGCAGAAAGTTGTACTGGATTTACTAGTAAGAAGCCGCAGATATCAGAAATGATAGATTTCTAAAGAAGAAAAGAGTGCATAACAAATAATAAATGAAATTAAAGAACTATAGTTGATGGATACATTTAATTAGCATTTATTTACCATGGGCTATATAAACACTTTTGTGTCTATAGGGGGAGGATTTGTATCTCAAGGTTCTGCCTTGAAGGTTTCAAGTTAAAAACAAATGTTTTAAGAAAAGAAACTAACATAAAACAGCCCAGCGTTGGCTTTTGTGTCTTTGTAAATGTCTGTGGCAGTTTCTCCTTGTCTGAGGGAAAGAGCCATTCATTAAATTAAAAGTGAACCAGTTAAACTGGACCTTTCATTGAAGAAAGTCTCCCAGTGATCCGTGCTTTATTTGGTGGATTGTCTTACAACACAAATAAACCAAGGGGTTTTTTATCTTGGGATCTAAAAATACTGGAAAGAAAGGAAATCCAAGCAAGGCAGAAAATACTAGGAAATAATTTTCTATTAAACAGACCCTCAGCCTCCATGTATCTCAGCTCGTGTAAGTGCACAAGAGAGAAGGGCTCATATTCCTTTTTCTCTCAGGTTAAAAGCCAGTGACAGAGGAAATCGAATTCAAAGGTATCGTCAATGTTTGCAATGTTCAAAAATAGATAGAAAGAAATATCCCCTGGAAATCCATCATGACTGCTTGCTGGCAGTTAACTATTAAATGCAGACGATTTTGCTGTCTCGAAAAACAATTGGAACAAGACAGGATCCTACGTGCATAAATATAGTTTAAAAATGCATAGATATTTGGGGCAGGTTCAACACACTTGTTTTTTTTTTTTTTCCCTGAGAAAACACTTGAGCATTTATTTAGGTATTTAACTAACTTATATTCACACTTCACATTCTCTTTTTTTGGTTGTTTTTTAAATATTATACATAGTTTTACAAATTCGGCATAGAAGCATTGTCTGGCAATAGGCAGCAAAGCGACCAGTGTAATTTTGAAGAACAGTTACTGTAAAAGAAGCAAAACAGTTTGAGAAATATTTTTTTGTGTGTTTTGTTTTCTGCTGCAATTGAAATCCCGGTGGTTTTATTTATATTTTTATTTTTGTGAGACATTTACATGGAGTATTTCAAGATTAAACAGTGTTTTATTATTGCGTATTTAATGAGAAATGAGCAGAGTAATGTAATCTGAGATACAGGAGTGAAATTCAGAATAAAGTGGAGTCTTATACACTGCAATTGTGTGAATACTTAGCTGATTAAATTTTGGAAGGTGGTTTGAAATAATTTGTATTTTTGGACAGTGAAACTCAGATGCTACAAAGGTCTCCAGAGATGTCCTGAAAAGGCTCTCGGTGGTCGTGCTCACCAGCACCCAAAAGGCACTAAGTACTGCACGTTGTGCACGGGCCATGTACATTATGTACATTCACAATTTTTATCTTCCGTGAGCACTAAAAATAGCTTTGCCTTTTATCTTTGCTTGTCAGCAGTGCCCGTACATAAATACAGCACATCTCATAAAGTCTCTTTTGCGCCCGCAATGAGCCTCTAATTAATACTGCATATAATTCCAGAACATTTATTATTAATAAGTATTAATACAACTTTAAAAAAAAAAGTATAGAACCATTCTCAAGATTATGACTCTGACCTAGCATGGCTGGGATGAAAAAACGTACAGAGACAATAACTGTATTTCTTGTTTTCTTGGCATAAAAATCAAACACAACTAAATGCCATTAAACAGATCAACCCCAGGACATTTTAATAACCACACCACTTTCTTGTGCTTGTGATTCATTTTCATGGTTATAGGCATGATTGTACCGATGGTGGAAAAAAATTAATAAAGCCGACTATTGTGTTTAGTGCACTTAATTTAACAGCAGCAAATTTGCATATGTTCATATGCGCTTGTAATAGAAAATGTTTTCAAGTTTAATCCCTCGTAGTTTCGTGGATGTTCCTCATGGGCGATGCCGAGGGGACAGAAAGGGCTGTGGGACGGTGAGCGAGGGGGAACATGCTGGACCCAGGGACCGTGCAAGTCTGTGTGAGAAGCTGATGGCGCAGATCGGGAAGAGGGAAAGTACCCGTTCTCTTTTTCTCATCTTCCCGGAAATCTGCTGCAAGTCTGGGATCTTTAAGGCTGGGAGCAAGAGTGGGAATTTTCTGGTGTCAGGAGGCCTCAGAATGGAAGGGAGATGGAGCTCTGCAGCTTTTTGCTCACAGCTGTTCAGCCATCAGGGGAGTTTCCTGAGAATTCTTCCCTGAGAAGGTGCTGCAGCCACTCTGTATAGGATAGGATTTATATGAGAGACCTTCTGTTGTTCTCTACTGAAATGTAGCTACTTCTAGGGTAAAATGTGGTAGTTACCACTGAAATGGAAGAATGCATATTGGTTCAAAGACTTATTCCTCAATCCTTTACCTTTTATGGGACTTGCAGTGCAATTCAATGCTAAAAGTTGCAATGAACTGGGAAAATATAATCTCTGCTAATAATCAGTTTATAAAATGAGTTCATACTGATGACTTACCTTTAAAATTCTGGTCCAGTAGAAGCTAATCTAATACTAACCAGGCCTAATTCAGAAGGATTTGTTTAGTCTTACACTAACACTAAGTAGATTTCTCACTGCTATCTCACGTTAGAGCAGATTTTCTGAAGGGTTCAATTCTCACCCGGGCAAATAAAAAAGGATTCAAAATAATTTTTACATCCAGGATGCATAAGATATGTTGAGCTCATTCCAAAAATCTGTCTAGTCGCTCTGGAGCCGAAGTGACAGCCATTCCGAAAGTCTGGCCATTTGTGCAAAATGGAGCAGAATGCACGTAGGTTTATTTTTGACAAAACAGTGCTGTACTCAAAGGCAATTTAGCCCTGGGTTGCCAAGTCCTCCTTTTATCAGAGTAATGATCGTTTGTAACCTGTGCCTTATAACTCTGTGTGGGCTACTGTATATCTGATTTGTCCAGAAATTTTGTTTATAAATAGAAAGGAACTTTGTGCTTTGCCTGTTTGCCCAGGATTTCCTGACATTCAGCAGCCTTGCTGGAATTCTAGTTTTGCTGTGGCTGCTGAGTGTTGGCAGGTATGGGATACGCTGCTGCTGTGTTGTACCCGTGCAGATGTACTGGTGTAGGGCTGATCTGAGCTGTGTTGTACCCGTGCAGATGTACCGGTGTAGGGCTGATCTGAGCTGTGTTGTACCCGTGCGGATGTACCGGTGTAGGGCTGATCTGAGCTGTGTTGTACCCGTGCGGATGTATTGGTGTAGGGCTGATCTGAGCTGTGTTGTACCCGTGCGGATGTACCGGTGTAGGGCTGATCTGAGCTGTGTTGTACCCGTGCGGATGTACCGGTGTAGGGCTGATCTGAGCTGTGTTGTACCACACTGTACGGCCGATCTGAGCAGACCTGGTCGGCCCGACATCCTCAGCACACTGGGCTGACTGCGCACACTTGCAATCGATTGCAGAGCACATTCAGGTTTGTTGCAGAGTCACTCTGCATATTGCTATCTAGGAGCCCTTTCTGTCCAACAGACATAACTGAGAACAATTTACAGCGTTAGTAAGAGAAAATTTCCCAATGATTCGCGCACTTGAACTTCAGACAGTTTCCTCCTCCTAATTAAAGCTGGTGAATGTGAGTGCGCCAAACCTCTTCCGGCATACGAGTGTTATTTTCTGGTTGATACTGTTGAAGGGGGATTGGTGTAGCTTAATAATAGTGGTGCTTTGAAGAAATGTTTGGTTTATCCAGGTAAAAAAAAAATTGTTTTGGGGTGTAAAGGCCTAAAGGGCATAATCTGTACGATCTGATCCATTTGCTGTACAAGCTACTACACTGAAGCACAAACCAGGCACTTGATTTCTTAAGCACCTGAAGGAGGAGAGGGGAGCAAACAAACCTCGGCCAAAGCTTTCAGAACAGAAGTTTCATTGTTTTAATTTAGGAACAGTCACGTGTGTAAAAGTTTGCAATTTTTTCCAGCATTTCTATTAACACATTTAAATCACAGTTGTTGGAAATCTTGTTGCAGGTAAGAAGGTGCTTTTCATAAGCTCTGAGAGAGCAGCGAGGGAAGTAAAATCAAAACAAAACCCTTTTTCCTGATTTTCCCTGTCCTGCAAAGTCACCTAAAAATGAGGGGATTAACTAGTATGAATCAATAGGAGGCACTTTTGAAAGAGGAAGCATTGCCATCCAGATTTGAGGGAAAGGAAGCGTTTATTGGAACAAAAATACCCTCTTTGTTCAAACGTTACTTCATGGCATTGTGTATTCCCTTCTGAAGAGCATGAAAAGCAATTGAAGAAAATGTTTTATGCCACTCTTCCTTTCTTTTACCACTCATGTTTTTTTCTTTGTCTTCCTGTTTTACCTTCTTTTCTGTGTGTCCATCCTACTCATTAAATCACTAAGCAATGCTTTTCTAATTGATGCCATTTTAATGTAATGTTTAATGAAGCTGTGTCTGTGTGGGGTGTTTGATTTGTTGTGATTCTGGCCTGCCTATTGAGATTAGCAGCATCTGTATAAAGCTGCAAAGTCCCTTGGGGCACTGAGCAACAGTTCAAACTCCTTTTCTTTATAAAATGAAAGTGGCTGGTATGTAGGATTAGTAGAAAGATCCTCTTCATAAAAGTAACTGTAACTGTTTACCTTGCAGCTTTTTGAATCAGGTGATATTTGTTCAAGATATTTGTTCATTTTCTTCTAAATTATTACAGATGATGGTGCTAGGTAAAACATTATTGTAATATAGCTGCAAACTGAGCTGGAAAAACTGTTTTTAAGAAAAAGGGTGACATAAGGCTGGCAAAATTTGTCTATAGATAGTCCATAAGCATTTATTTAATTCTGCTTGTCGTTGGAAAACACTAAAAAATGTTGCATATGAATATATTTCGGCTTGTAGGTTGTTTACAAATAATTTTCAGAGATTTTTTTTCTTTGAGCACTCACAATATTTTATGCAGTTTGTCATCTAGATCATGGGGTAGTGTTTTTATTCTGGTTTATTTACGCAGTGTCAGTGTCAGAAGAGCCTTATCAGTAAGGCTACATGAGTGCTGATAGAACAGGCACTTGTGCAGAGGCTGAGGGGCACAACTCCTCGTAGCATTTTCCTTACCCACAAACACAAACAAGTTTTTCTAGTGGAAAATGTGTTTGCAGAGAGTGGGCCAATATGGTAGTAATTACTGCTGAAATGCCTTTGTGATGGGTTCTTTCTGCAGATCAGCATATACCAGCATTCCCCGAGCGGCGCTGCTGGTCAGAATGGTCCCGTGAGCTGATCATCCTGGTTTTCGGGAGCGTTAGGGAGCACAGTCCTCTGTTCAAGGTCTCAGTGAGGGACACACTCCATAAAATCACAGGGCACTTGTGTGAACGAGCCTCGAAGCGGCAGTGTTCTGCACAGCCTCCCCGAGCAGCGCTTGCTGGGACTCGCAGGAGCCCGTAATGGCCAAGGCAGTTTTTAAATGACAGTGAAACAGTTGGCATTCCCAGATCTGTTCAGAGAAGCTGGGCTGTGGTCAGTCGATACCTGAAACAACCAGGTGGCTTTGTCTGCAAAGCAAATCTGAGCACTCCTACCATAGCTAAAAAGAGCAATGGCACAGGTCTTAGTGTTGGCTCGTTGAGCACGGGTGTTCATTGTTTCTAATCATATTATTCTTCTGTATTTGTTTTTTCTGTGGGATTGGAAAGGTGTTACTTTCAGATGTGTTATGAACCTGGCCCTTCATAATCTAGCACTTAATGACTCCTCCTGCCATGGTAATTAAATTTATCCTCTGCTGGCACCATCCTGCATCATAAAGATAGACAGAACATTATTGAGGAGCATCATCATAGTTTTCCTGAAAGACTACGCATTGAAGCAAAAAGCATTTATGACACATTTTAGTTTAATTTTGAGGTTTGTTTTTATTTCAGGAGAAAGATTTGCAACATGATTATGTCTTTTTACATGGTAACATGCAGGAGGAGGATGCAAATTAGAGCGTTTAAGGGAAACTAAGAAAATGTACATACTTTAAGACACATATTATGCTTCTTGTATGACTCTCGCCCATTGCTTCATGTAACCGCTATTTACATTTGGAGCTAGTGGTTTCTTAAATGCTCAGAGCCCACAATTGAGCCCAGATTTCCAAAAGTGCTTGGCACCCAGCAGTTCTCACTGAGACATTTTTATGGCCAGATAATCAAAATTGCTCAGCATGGTGGAAGCCAGGGAGTTTTGAAAATCTAGCCACTTACTTTAATGCCCAAATGGAGGCTGGGTTCTTCAGGAAAGCTGGTTCATATATTACAGTTCCAATGACTGTATCAATCCTGTAAGTACATTCTTTCTCTTATGGTTGTACAGTCTGTCATATATGTGCCCTTCAAAAACTTTCCCATTCGTTCTTCCATATAAATTGTAATTACATTAGCTTCATTGAATTTGGAAAGTTGTTGGTACCATATGAAAGAATCAAAGTTCAAATGAAAATCAGATCCAGTAATTATATGTTTTTCTACAAGCATTTTTCTTTTCAGGCTTGACTTGGAAATGAAATAAAGACAAGAGACACCCGTTTCCAGCTTAGGAAGCAAACAAAACCAAATTGTAAAGGGTGAGGGTTGCTTAGATGAACTGCTTCTTATAAAGCAGTTTGACAGCTGAAAAGAAAAACATTGAGGTAACTTGTAAAGTGAATAAGCTTTTAGCTGTTACATTTGCAATTTTCCGCTTAAAGTTGCCTATCCTACTGAGCAGAGAGACTTGGTAGGACATAACGCGCCAATAATAATAGTCAGCATTTACTTTGTACTCGGAAGACGTGAACTAACTAGCCTAACACCCCTGCAAGGCAAGGAAATGGCAGGATTGCCACCTTGCCTCTGGCAAAGCAAACACACTCGCAGAGGTTAAATTCAAGGTTTGCCAAGAGAGTTTCCACTTGTGTTGTTCCTCTCGTATTTCTTCCAACAGTTGTAGAATCACCTCTTGGTGTCCCAAGAGACACGCTTCTTCTGCACTATTCTGCACACCTGATACTTATCAACAAATGTGCTGTGCCATTTGTCATAATAAAGGATTATTATGAGTATTTCATGATGGTCAGGGTCTTCACATCTGCCCACAAAAGGTTTCTTTGGTGATTGTTAGACATTAATTGCAATTCCTGTGCTTCCTAGAATTTAAAATGAGTGCAGTTAATGACAGTCTTTATGCCTCATGAAGTCATTTGGAAGTAGGCATAGGGAAGGTTAAGGTGTCTTAGTATGCTGGAGGAGGCACATGTGGCCGCAGAGTCAGCAGAAGCCGTGACTGAGACAGAGACAGGTGAGGGATCCTGCTTTTGTGGACCTGTATTACGTGACCCTCCTTGTTCCTGTTAACAGTCAGCAGATGGAAGCCTAATTCTCGGAGTATAATCAGGTACCTACCTCTTACTGATTCCAGTAAATACAGGTTTATAAGTATTTTTAATATAGCGGTCTATGACATGGCCGTGAGTGTCCTCTCAGCTGCTGTAGGAGACAAGCCTGGGAGAGGTGGATTGTTTGCAAAGCTGTATTTCAACTTCATCTAGTTTACAATGAGCAATACTGCGAGTAGCTTTAGGGAGGAGATAGGTAAGAAGTGACCTGCGTGATCTGGGTTGATGAATTCAGAAGGAATTTGTCTTTTAAGTAGTTTGCTGCTTTTGAAAACATACATGTCTTCAGACAAAAGGAACTCAAGCTTTTTAGACAAAGGGGTCTCTGACTTACTTGAGGTGTTGTGACACTAACTGGTTGCAAGTTCTCTCTGTTGCTGGATCAGCTTCCTTGAACAGTCTTGTTGAGAAACCTTTGCCAAAAATTGCATTTGAGGCTGGCTTAACGTGTTGGTAAACTAACTCTTTCATCTGCTTTCTTCCAGCAATAAGTGCTAGATTAAAAGTAAGGTGCTGAAAAGGAAGAAATAAATGCTATGTCAGTATGCTTTTTTTTTTTTTAAATAGCATTACTAGTAGTGGCTGGAACTACAATATGTTAAAATACTTAGTTCTGTGTGCTACAAAACACACAAATGGTTCAAGAGATCTTTATGAGTATGTCTTCCTCCCTCAAGTGTTTATGATTTCTCATTTCCAGGATAGACTTTTAGAAATCTAGTCCTTCTCTACTTGCCCTCTTTCCCCATTTGATTTAGATATCTCGATTTTGCTTGGAGTGTCTCCTACAAAATCTGGACTTAGATATGCAGATACTTGGATTGCGTAGTCCTTCTCCCTCCTAATGCAGTTAATTGTCTAGGATTGGGGGATATGAACGATTTGTTTGCTAAGTGGCTCTGCTTCTCTGATTTCTCTTACCACGTCCTCAAGGAAGAGACTGCAGTTAGTCACTGGGAAAGCATGAGGACAGAAAATCTGTCTTTAGGAAGGACAGGTTCCCTACAGTTCACAGAGCTTAGTTGACTATGAAGAGCATTGTTTTTTTTTTTAACAACAGTATTAATTTGTCTTTCTTGTTAGGAAAGTTTTCCTTCCATACAAAAGATTTTGCTGATTGTCTTGCCTTCCATTCTCGTTTGATTGCTTTCCCCCACTGAATTATTCTAACTGATGACATGGACCTTCTGTTGTTAGTTTTCAGTGAAAGATGAAGCGTGAAATTGGGCCACTTGATAGTAAATGAGTATTAGAGACCTCAAATGTGAGTAGCATGGGATAAGGAGGTCCAGAAAACCAGTATTCATGTCTGCATAATTTGTGACAGCATCCGATGTGAGGGATAACAAGCACCTTAGTAGTCTCTAGGTCCCTGTCCTCTGTACCATTAAAAGAAAAATCAGGAAGTAGTGTTATTTATTTGACAGGTAAACAAACTCGTGACCACATACACTGATGAGTGGCAATTGCTATCATTAAAAGAAGACCTCAAACAGTGGCCACTTCCTTGGGGGTCATTAAAAATCCATTGGCAGCTGCCTGCAGCTTGAATTTACAGCTTGAGCTCTTGCTCTTGCATTCTGCCTCCTTTTGCCCTTGTCATTTCCACTGGAGAATTATTCACTTCTTATCTAAGCTGCTTAATTCCCATGGTGGGGTAGAGTACAGACAACAGTTCTTGGTGGAAACAGTAGTACAGTAATGTCTACCTTAATGAATTTGTTTCCAGCTCCCCTTACATTGTTGCCCTGTTTTCTTTCTTCTCCTTTTTCTCCCAGTAGTTTAAGTGAGGAGGAGACAAAGTTAGGTAATAAGGTTGCTGCTGGAGCTCCAAGCTCAGATCTTTCAGTATACAACCTTCATGTAATTTCAGTTGTGACTCTGTCTTGTAGGTTTTATACAGTATTCAATCTGCAAAATTAGTTAATTGCCCTGCAGGGTATGCAGGCCAAATAAAATTAAGTCCATCTCTTCTGGCTTGACAAGAAAAGGTGACGTTAGATTTGCATCTGCCTTAGTGTTATTAAATCTTTCAGTATTTGGGGTGTGTCATGTTCTGGAATTTCATTAAAACCTTATCATTAACTAAAGGGTCATATTTCCAGTCTTCATCATGCTAGAGAACAGCCCGAAAGTGCATTCCCTAAGTATGGTAGTGGCTGAGGAAAGAGAAGGCAAATGAAAATAGTCCCCGCTTTGTTCTTTTGGGAACTCGAAGTTCCTGGTTGCTTTTTGTTTAGTTGTCTCTTTGGTTTTAAGAACCAATGACTGACTTTGAAATTCCTGTAATTGCGAATTTACACATTAGGTTTGCAAATACAGGAGGGGGCGGTTCTTAATTTTCTGGATACTTAAGCTTGTGTGAAGAGTCCTGCTGGGCAGCTGCTGGAAGTTAGTGATGGAAAGTGCCACACTTGTTCCCAGAGGTTCAGTCTGGGAGCAGCATTTGTACTACGGAGAATATAGATATTAGGTGGCATTTGCAGCAGGGTATGTAAACTAGGATGCTGAGTGGGAAAGCTGCGTTTGTACAGTTGCATCAGTACAGGTGTCCCGTTCCTGTTGGATGTGGCCGCGAACACCACAGATTCAGTAACTCATGGAAGGAATGTGTGTCTCTGCTTTCTAACCCTTCACGCAGAGCTGTGAGTGCTGTTTGCAAGCCCAGAGTCAACCACTGTAAAGTGAGTCCTTTCTACTGTTGAACAAACATGCCAAGGCCTTCTGATATTTCACTTACCGTGTAACATCACAGGCCATGCTGCTCCTGCTTAAGCCTTTTGTTTCAGCAAAATGCACACCTGCCAAAAATAACATGAAGGTTTACCAGCCAGTAATTCTTCCAAGAGTGCTCCTGCCCTCCCACATCCCGGCCAAAGAATGTGTGTGTGTTGCTGCCAATTTCTGCCAATGGATACAAGCCCTGGGGAATGCAGGAGCTGCCACTGAGTTTCCAGAAGAACAAGGCTTGACATATTTTGGCCAAAGAGAAATCCGTAATCCTTAAGGAACAAAGATTCTGTTTTCATGGAAATCAGTCTAATGGGAAGGGAATGGCAGGGAGACGTAATTCAGACTCAATGGGATGTATATAAAATAAGCCAAAACAGCTTCTGAGCAGAAGGCAGGTCTGCGATTTTAGTCTCATTAGGCTATATCTGGAACGTTGCCCATTCCTGCAGTGGAGCTGCTGCGGGTTTAGGTGAGACTGACATCAGGACCGGCTCACAGGAGCAGCTCACCTGACTGTACCGCTGGTACCCAGGTTACCATGTACCTCACTGAGGCCAAGTCCAGATTTTGAGATTAGGGTATTTCAAACCACAGTGTCTTTTCAAATTTTCTTTTTTTTTTTTAATTTTTAAGCACTATCAACTTCCGTTTCAGGGGTATTTAAGGACTTAGATATGTTACGATGCAAGCCACTAGCCTACTAGAAATAGTACATCTACTTAGGAGCATAAAAGATTTTCTTGTTCTGTAACTTAATTGCTGCTTCTTCATTGATCCTATAAAGTACAGACTGTGGAGTGTATCTTGAGCTAGAGCTTTTTCTATTTAAGAGTATTCTTTCTGTTACAGCTTCTATGAGAAGGACGACATCCAGGATTTAAAATACTTGGTGGGAGAATGAAAGCCATGTCCTTGTTTTATTGTGTCCTCCCCATTTTTCAAGCTAGTACATAATCTTTAGTGGAAACCCCAAATAAATTTATGTTTGATTAATTAATGTGTTGGTTCCTTAGCAAGTAGGATTTGTTGTAAATGGAGCTATAATAAGGCCATTTTGATCTGTACCATTAATCCAACTCTTTGAAGTAAAGAACTATAAAGTATTACATATTCTTTGTGAGTGTGCAAAATTAAATACTATGCATGGGGAGTGTGTGTATACATCATTTAGAATTTATTTTTTGGGCCCCTAACCTTCCTTGTGGTGTGTTGTAAAGAGAAGGTCTGGGAAATGCCCATCTTACCCTGCCTCTAAATCAGGAGTAAGTGGTATTTAACAGTATGGAGTTATTTATGTGTAACTACTCCTACATTTATACAGTCCTAAAATTACTTTTAGCCCTTTGAAGGCAACCACGAGGCTGATGTGGCCCCTGAAGAAAATGAGTTTGACAACCCTTCTCTAAATGTTCGGTATCATGTAGCTGATATTGTGCTGGGAAAAAAATGACCAGGCTTACGTTGTCTTTAACCTTAATTTGAAAAATGTAGAATTTCGTATTTAGGTATAGATGCACCCACTGGATGAAGAGGGCATAGTTTTCCTTTAAATATAATATTAATCCATGTAGCATTTGAATAGAAATATATTCACATGTGGGGCTTCACCATTATTTACTATTATTTTTATGGTTGCATCTATTTGAAAGTTCAGTGATTGTGGAAGGATACATTTTTCTGACAGTGATGTTTACTAGCATTTTCCATTTCAAAACCTCACTGACCAGTGTGAGTTGCCACACAAATTACCTTCCCCGTGTTCATACGCAGTCATCGGCATTTTATGGGTGGGCACTTCTGTATATCGTACACATTTTGCAAGTAGAACAGAGTATTTCAGTTGGAAGGCACCTAAAGTGATCATTGTGTCCAACTGCTTGACCACTTCAGGGCTGACCAAAAGTTAAAGCGTGTTATTAAGGGTGTTGTCTAAACACCTCTCAAAACACCGACAGGCTTGAGGCATCGACCACATGTTTACGAAGCCTGTTCCAGTGTTTGACCACCCTCTGTAAAGAAATGCTTCCTAAAGTACTTCTGAATGCTTACTAAGTACTTATGGCCTCTTCGTTTTTTGCCCTGTTGTTTGCCCAAGACTCCTTTTTACCAGGTCAGCAATCAAACACATGATAATGCTGCTGCAAAACCTGTCCTACTAATAAGAGATTGCAACTTGGAAAAAGAGTCAGAACATCACTGGAGTAATGCTGAGAACTCTAGTTGAATATAATATCAGTTTTACTTACTTTTAATTCATGCTCTGGTTCCCCCATTAAAAAGATAAACCCTTCTCAACAGAACCAAACACTAGGTTTTCATTAAACATCTTCTAAAACTAAAATATTTCTTTGAACTTGAAACTTAAGTGTTCTAATCTGGATCCCAATTTACAGGATGAATGAAACCCTCAAGTCAGGGAGGTTTGTAATCTAATTCTAAAGTCAGAGTGCACTAATCTGATTAGTGTTAGTTCTAATTAGGAGATTTGGTAGGTTTGAGTTGTTCTGTAATTTTAATCTCTAGTAAGCATTATAAACACACAGTGATGCTACAAAATATTAAAGTATCCCAGAAGTTAGAGTAATGGAGGCTTTCAGCATGTAGAGGGGATCCATTGGCAGTGCATTTGAAAGCTTGAATCCAGGGGTCTGATGCGAAACAGGTAGTCAGCAGACGGTGCAGAACTCTGCTACTTTATCCTTCACAACACGATGAACTCAGTGGAGCTTTGCATCCTGCATGCCTGGTGGAAGGTTTGGTCGACTGAATGGCAGGGAGGTGGTTCCGGTACAGAAATTCCTGTATGTTGGATGAGAAGATCCTCTAGTAGGTCACATCTGCAGAGTTCAGGAGTCCACAGCATGCCAGGTTTGGAGAACTAAATTGGTGTAGTGTTTAAAACAGGTTTTGTAACTCTTGACTAGGCTTTGACAGTCATTGGCTCTGCTGTCCACATGAAGGGAATGGGAAATGAAGTAGACACTCAGCTGTTTGTTCTCCTTAGAAAAAAGACTCTGGTTTTGGTATAAGCAGTAGAACCCTTGGCCTTCCCTTGCCCCTGCATCATGACCACTTCTCCTTTGCAAAGCTTTTATATAGAGCACAAGGGCCTATAAATAACGAGGGAGCCTATAAATAAATACAGCTGTGAGCCGACAAAGGCTTCTGACAAATGATGTTTATTGAATTTCTCACGTGTGGTCCAGTTTGAATCCAACCATGGGGCTTGCTAAGTTTTTGAAAGTGTATTTTGTGCCCAAGCCTGGGCTTCCCCTCTGTCAGGCAGAGTAGGGAGCTCTCTGACAAGCTGAGGAAATGAAAGGAATGAGTAAAGAGGGTTTTTTTCAGTGAAGCTAAGCTTATGGTATTAACTTTAGACAAACCAGTCCAGGATCTAGTGCCTATTGTTTACATGAGAGGGTTTATGAGAGAAAACAATCATATCGCTGCAAAGTGCCGGCTGAAACGTGACACCCCCCTCAATAATTAATCCTCTGACATCGTCCTGTGAATGCAGTAATCCATGTCTCGATATAAGTACATTTTATTGTAGCATTAAAAAATTGTAGTCAATGATGTAGGTGGGTATGGCCTGTTGCGATAGGTGTTGTATGGACAAGAAAATAGAAAGCCTGAGTCTCTAAGAGCTTCAGGTCTTCCACTTGAGCAGAAGTTCCAGGTCTGCTGGGTGCAGAGTTGGTTGGATCTGACCCATAGCCACCATGGGAGCTCTATTCAGGTAAATTGACAAAGCATTAATTACTTCAAAGGAGAACTAATGAGGCAATAAACCACAAGGGTGAAACTCAAATGGTTTATGGTGCCATTAGTAAGTTGAAATGGAATTATAATTAGAGTAGGGCAAACGATTCGTAGTCCACAATTTATCCAATGAATTTAGTGCTTGTTTCTTTTCATGAATTATGCACAAGTAGACATATTTTAGGAATGTATTCATTGTTTGAAACTGCTCAGCAACCACTTTATATGGAGACATGTCTGCCTATAGGAGTAGCCATGTACAGTTTGCTTCTGGTTTCTCTTTGCTTTCTGCTTGTATTTGTGTTCTGTAGTAGGTCAGTGAAATACTGAGGTGTTTCTGCTTCCTGGATATTTATGCAAAAAGTTCATTGTTCTGGGATATGTAGCAGTTACCCAAATTTGCTGGAGAAACTTTTTTTGCTCTTCAGGGATTTTTTTTGCTTGAGGAACAGTCCTTTTGCAAATAGTTCAACAGCAGAGAAGAAACGTCAGCAATACTTGCTCAAATATCCATCCCAAAAATGAATAAAACTCGTGTGCCCAAATAAAGGCGGGGTTCAGAAATGATGAAACAGGCTCAGGAGAGCTTTTTGCAGCCACTTCGGTCTCGACTTGAGTTAGGTGCAGAATAATTCAAACACGTGTTTTGGGGTGGCCCTCTGATCTCAAGCTTTGAGGTGGTGTGGGGTTGAGCTCATAAAATTCCTCTTGGAGCTCTTTCAGTTTGCATAAAACACTTGGATAATACAAGAGATGACCCTTTGTCGTGGGATGTCTTTCCTATCCCTACTATGATTAACTTGGAATTATTTGTACAGGGGAATAATGTTGCTGAGAGGGATCTAATGTTCGGAGGTTACTGTGTACACCCACTTGTCCCTGGATAATGTGTCGTGTCTTTATCTTGCTGTACGCATGCTAGTGTGTAGCAGACTTTATTGATGACATCCGTCTCCTTTTCAGATCAAAAAATATAGGTAGTACTGATCATAGAGTGCCTAAACATTCCATTAAGATGTTCTGGCGTGTCAGCCTCTCAGTCGAAATGTCTGGGGGGCTACTCTGATTTTCCATTACAATCATGTTCACTTCTACGCAGACCTATTCCAAAGAGACAACATTAAGCCACAAACCTTTATTTTCTTCTAAAGCTGCTGTATATGCTAGCCTGTTAATCAGCATTTGCTGCTGTATATCTGGGGTGATTGACAAGCTGCGTTTCTTGGGTTGGAGGCGCTTTGTGCTGCCCACTGGTCGCCTGGCCCCATGTTTGCCTTCCTGAATAAATCATGCATTCTCCTTTTTGTATGACATGTTTAGTTCTATGATTTAAGAGCTTTAACATATAGCTCTTGTTTGTTCTTGCTTTTCTTAATAACTAATCATGAATTATCCATGAATGGGCTAATTAGGCATTAACCATATATTATATACCTACCAAAGAACCAGATCTTTCACAGACATCTATGTAGGCAGTAACTTCTTGAAATATCCCTGGGCTAGGAATGTCTGCATGTTTAGGGAAGATCTTGCAAATTCTGGCTTGCAGGGTGGTTGTAGCATAGCTCAAAAATCAAAACCAGTCATACACGGAACAAATGCCTCCTAGGGAAAAAAGTCAGGGTCACAAATGATGCAAATGGTGAAATATGGCTCAAGAATTTGATAATGTATTATTCTTTCAGAAGGCTCAAGATCATTGGAACTGATTTTTGGTTTTGGTGTAAAAGTTTGAATGAAACTCAAGTAGAATGAAATGCAAAATAGAAAGACTGCCCATGTGCTGTGAGTTTGTTTTGTGGGTTCTAATCCTATAACTTTTTTTAAAAAGAGACAGAGAGAGACTTCGTAAGAGTTTGGGTTTTTATGTTCTGGGTACCTGTTAACACTATTCTGGCACAGTAGTTCAAGATATCTGTGTGTAGTGCAGCAATAATGAAAATCACTAGTGTAGAGTATAAATGAACAGAAACTCCAGGAGTCTTAGATGGGGTCTATGTGGAAATTGAGGCAAATACCCATATTGCCACTATCATAGAACTGGGATAAGGTGATTCTGGTGACAGAAATATTGTCAGTAACGTTAGCAGTAATTCTTCAGCGTTATTAAGTGTGCCGAGCTAACTCTGGTTCTTTTACCTGACCACAGTGGTTCTGTTTGCCTTCTGCTGTCTCTCTCAAGAAGTCAGCAGTACCTCTTCAACCTGCCCTCACCTCAAAATGTTTTCTCAGGTACCTGATACCTGCTGGGCCTCAGAATGATCTTAAACAATCCGTTTTCCTGCTCCAGTGGTGCTTTTTGAGTCTCAGAGGCTTCTACCTGCCGAACTCCACACCACCAGCATTGCGTGGTCTGTCCCCGCTGCAGACTGTCTGTATCTTATTGTGTACATGACCCAGCAAAACCCGGGTCCCGCTCGGAGTCAGTGTACAATAAAATAACAAAGTTGTCATTTAGATGTTTGAATTAAAAATATTGTGGAGTCTGTTTCTACCAAATGACTTTTCCATCAAATATTAATAAGCTTGGCTGTTTTTTGTTCAGAAGAAAAATACCAAGAGGCATAAATCTATATTAAAGACTAAGTGCCTACCAAATGGAACTTTATGCACATTTGCTGTGGTTTCTCGCTTTCTTTTTACTCAAGTGTTACACAGGAAAGCCAGCAAAACCCACAAAATTGTTATCTTCTCTCTTCTGTCTTTTAACCCCTAAATTTTAATTTGCAGGCTCCTGTTTCCTCTAGCATGCATTGCTGGGTGCCTGACTGACGCACAGATGACATGATACATGATGAAAGCCAAAGGGTTAATCTTCTAGTGACTCAGGACTAATGGCCCAGTAATGCTCACCCAAGAGGGAATTGTGGCTGTTTCGGATCTCAGTCCTAGTCACTTTATAATAATTTGGAGATTTCCACTAGAACTTCGGTGGCAACGGGAGTAGCTCTTAGTAAGGGCCAGCAGTGCTTTATGTTGATGTATCTTGGATCAAAACCTTGCTCCTACCTCTCCTTTTTCTGCTGCTCCAGTAATCAGCTTGGTTTACTTGCTAGACCTACTGTGATCAGATTTTCAGCACAGTCTTGCAGGTGTGTCTTTCAATTCCTTTTCATCTCTGATATAAGGGTGGGAAATGTCAGTGCAACTTAAGATATACTTTCTTGTCCTCCACTGTTAGTGTGGGAAGTGACTTAATTTCTCAGTATCGCGAGCAAAGGCCCCGCTCGTACTGGGGCCTGGGTGCCAGGTACTATCGTTGCTGAATACACTGCAGTGAAGAGGCCACAGCTACTTTTCTCTGCTGTTGGGGATGAAACCATTCCAGCCTTAGCTCCTGAAACCTCCTGTTGCAGATCTGTATGTGGCAGAAATTCAGAAAATGCTTCTGTACATTTTGGTGTAGCCTTTCATTTTCGTAAAATTGCAGCTCCAACTTCTGTGTCCTTCCTATTATATGAGAGAGTGCATGTTACTTTTGTGAACATAGATGTATGTGGTACCCGAGTGTTTCTATATAGATGTATATTTACACAGATGTCTACATATATAGATATGAGTATGTATAGATGTGCATCCAGACAAGTCGTAGAAAGTACAAATACATGCTTCTGACAATGATTTGTGAGTGTCACATAGGTGCGCGCGTGGGAGAGTCCGTGCAGGTCTGCGTCATGCAGGTAAACCTGCAGGTATTGGATTCATCACTCTTTTTGTTGCTGTGAGAATTCTGACTTGCATCCAAATTCTCTTGTGCAAATGGTTTGGGTTTTGGGACTCCTCTCCTTGGTAATGTGCTCTACCAGTCTCTCTCTGATTGAAATAAAGAAAGAAAAAGAAAGATAGAAGGCAGGAGAGCGAGCAGTATAAAGGTCAGCTAGCATTGCAGCCTGACGCAGATTTATAACCCTCCAAATTCTCCCTCTCTCTGGCACCATGCCTTTACGAACTCACATTATCTCTATTAATACCAGCCACAAGGTCATTACTCAGGCACTGAGCCTTCCTCCAGCATAAATATTTATACAAGGCTGACCTGCGGCTGCTGCGTTTGCCTTTTATTTGATTTCTGCCGCCTTTTGTGTCTGTCAGCTAATGTCTTTAGCTGCTCTGTCTGGGACAGTGGGAGCTGGAGAGGAGCCGGGGAGGGGTTAAGAAGGGCGAGAAAGGGGAGGGCAGGGGGGTAAGGAGGTTGAGAGGAGAGAGATGGGTAGGAGGTTGACATTTCGGGTGATCACCATTGATGGAGACATAATAAACTTTTTTATTTCACATCAGGTGAAAAATTTCAAGTCTGTATTTTACATTGAGATGGCAAAATTTGTGAAGATTTCCTTTTGTCTACTCAAGAATCTAGGGCTACAAGAATCCTTTGTGTATAGAGTGTTGCTTTTGCTGGAGATTAATGGGATTTTTAGAAGCTCCTTTCAGGGAATAAACTAAGAGTAGCTTGCATGTGTGCTATCTCACAAATTTTTATCCATGACCTCATGGATGTGCATCTACACCTGAACACACTAATACTGTTACAGTCTGAAACCTTAGTTCTTGGCTTCTGTCAGGCTCAGGTGCAGATACATCTAGTGGCTAAAAGGGAGTGAGGTTGCTGTGTTTCTCGAATACCTGTTCTAAGGGGCAGGGACAGTCTTGCTACCTGCTGTGGCCTTGTGCTTGGCATTGAACAGACCCGTGTCTGGCGATGGTCAGGTATGTATGAGGAGTTGGGATCAGGGATGGAAAATTGAGAGAAGTGTGGCACATGCCGGTGGTTGGTCAGAAGTCTTTCAAATGCAATAAAAACACGGAAGACAAAGCGAAAAATCATGAGTTTAACCATGTGCTAAAGTGTTTCATGGCATAACCTGCCTTAATTCTACAAGGACTTGATATTTAATGGCACTTTTAAGTGCTGATATGTCTCTGTCTCTCCTGAGCTGGGGCATTTAGTGCAGTGGTAGTGGAGATACCAAAACCAAGGACCTTTACTGCAGCAATGGGTGAGCCCTGCCTTAGCATCTGCTCTTCTGAATCCCTTTAAGCCTGTTTATTTTAATTAATTAAACTTTTCTCTGTTGCCCTTAGCTATTGGATACTGCCGAAGGTCACAGATTCCATTAGGTGGACGATAGTTTGGACCTGATATAGCAAACAGTACAGTCCACAGTGATGTGTTTGTTGTTGTTGAAGTAATACTGTCCAGTGTTGGCACAGGAGGATTCTCCCAAACACCCTTTAAAATCTCAGTCAAAAAAAAAAGTAAAATTAGGCTAACTTAAATATAGTGTTCAGATATGTTTTCTTTACTTTTAGATTTTATTGTGTGCAGCTGCCTACACCCCCTTCCTGAATACAAAGGTCTTCAAAGTGTTTTGTCAATGATGTGGAAATCACTTATTTCAAGAATTTCCTTGCCCCACCTGAGGATATTTTTCCTTTATGCTATTGATTTTGTAATAACTACATTTGCATAGGACCACATCTGCCTCTTTTGTCCCTGAGTAGGTTACAATTTTTAAATGAAAAAAAGAAAAAGTCTAGTTTTGTTTTACTACCTTGTTTTCTCTGTAGAAAAGCAGGAGGTTTGTGAACATCTCTGGTGATCAACCACCTGGTATTCAACTGGTTCTCCACAAAACACATGTGCATAGCTTGTTGGAAGCAATCTGGATCCTGTCAGACACTCACATGGAACCATTGCTCAGGTCAAGATGAGGGTCCCTGGCTGCTTGAATGCTAGACCATGGAAAATATGGTAGGCCAGAATGATCGGCTAGAATGATGAGCTAGAATTGATGGGTTTACTTTTTCAGTACAACTGCTTATGTCTCATACTCTCCAAGTATGTAACTGAAGTTTTGGACGTGCACTCAGAGGCAAACACATTATGAAAGAATAGCAGAAACACTATGTTTTCAAATACATTTTTTAATGAGTATATAGATTTTTTTACATATATATGTCCACGTGTATATAAAGTATATAAAACAGAAGTAGTCTAATTTGCACAGTGTTACTTCCACATGTTGTGGGGTGACGAGAGTTCAGCACCGCCTGCTCTTGTCTCTGCTGCCCAACCTGAGAGACGAACCAGCGGGGAAGGGAATTGGGTGGTGGAATGGAAGGTGAGGCGTTCTGGAGCAGTTCCACTGAAATTAGGGAATTTGGGTGGGGGAAATGTATAATGTACACAGTACAGTCTCTCCCTTCTTACTGATTGTGCTATTGAATACTATTTCTCTTAAGCTGTCTTCACACTTTCCTTTTTTGGTTACTCCTGTCAAAACAAAAATCTACATCCTGAGTATGAAAACAGAAGTTCTTGTTGAGAAGCTTCAGCTGGAGCCATGGGAACTCTGAAGCTGAGATGTGTGTTGTGCATCTGTGCGCAGCCATGTGCACACACAGTAGTTCTGTGCTGGGTTTGGCAGGCTTAGTTTTCTTCACAGTAGCCAGTGTGGGTTGGATTTGTGCTGGAAACAGTGTTGATGACACAAGGATGTTTTTGTTATTGCTGAGCAGCACTTATACAGAGTCAAGGCCTTTTCTGCCCCTCACCCCACCAGGGAGTGGGCTGGGAAGGGACCCAAGGGGGACAGCTGACCCAGGGGCTACCGCACCCCCTATGATGCCATGCTCAGCACAAAAAGCATGGGGAAGGAGAATGCAGCAGGGGGGACATTCAGAGCGATGCCTTTTGTCTTCCCCAGTAACCATTACACATGATGGAGCCCGGCTTTCCTTTAGCATGAAATGAAGTTTTATTTTGAAACTCTAGTTAATTTGTATAAAAATTAAATAAAGCAAGCACTGAAAAATGCAACCCTGCAGAATTTCTAGCTTATGGTTTAACTGACCCAACTAAATGTTTTGGGGGGTGACTTGCCTGGATGACATTTTTTCCGGAGTTTCAACTTTTCATCTTTTGTTAAGATGGGGGAGGGAAATAAACCTGCCACTTTTTTCCAGTACAGGAGCAGTTTACTGCTCTGCTCTTTTGTCAGCCTCAGTATGTCAAATCATACCTTCCTTAAATGTCTCTTCAGGTTCGTATAGCTATAGTCTGTAACAGCTGTGCATGTGCTATCAGATAATATGTCTGTATCACAGAAGTATAGGTGAAATATAGAGTTTAGGTGGTGTACACTAATCTCTGTGCATAGTCATGCGCATGTGCCCACATACACGTTTAGTTTTAGTACCACTATCTGTTCTCACTTGTGCCCATCCAGTATGTCCGTCCTTTGAATTTGGCATAGTGACTCTTTAATTCTCCATTTTCTTTTCTTTATTACTGTTTTTTTTTCCATTTTGTTTTATACTTGACTACCTTATCTCTGAAACCTGGAACTGCTTTTCCTAGGCCAGCCTGGGGTTCTTTACGAGAAATGGTAGTAATTCATTCAGGAGCTTTTTGCTCTGGTTTTCTTGTCTGCTTTTATTCCAGGGATTTAAGCAGGTTACGAAAATCCTTCTCTGTGTCTGATAGCATGTTAACAGACACTTCTGCTGGAATCTGAGAGCCCTTGTCCCGTGTAACAGTTTAAAATAGGGAAAGCAGGTTTGAATTTCTTACCGCTATGACATTTTTAAATTGCGCTATAGATCATGAACTCTGGGGGTCAGTGAGATTAGTGGAGGATTTAGAAAACCCTGAAGAGTGGCTGCATCTTGCAAGATCGGGTCTTTACAATAATTGGGTCCAGCTCTTTATTGAATGAAGAGTTGGGGCTGTGTACCATCAGATTGCAGTTACATTTTTATTTGGCTTTGCAGTAGCACAGTATAAGTACGCGATTTGAGACAATGGTGTCTGAGCAACACATGTTTTGATGTAAGAGACAGTGAAGAAAATAGTTCTGTCTTGCACTGCTGGGTGTAATCTCCCAGACCAGGTTAGTGCGAAGCGGATGTTTCAGAGTCTTTAGATAACTTCAGGTCTGGTTCACTCGCACAATTCTCAGCCAGTGATTCAGAGCTGCTAAATGACTCCAACCATCTCTACCCCCTAGGAGTCTGGGGCCTTAACTCTCCATAGAAGGAGTCGCACCAAATGTGTTACTAATCCTTTGTATTTTGACTTCTATAGTCCAGTGGGCTCTGTGGAGCCGACACACCGCAAAAGGCTTTCCTTAGCTGCTTCCCTAGGAGGTGTTGATTTGCTGTAGCTCTCAGTCATTTTCCGTTTTCCTTCATGCTTTGCCGAGATGCCTGCATTTCACGTAGTGGGTTTCATTGTTACTTCATTTTCTTTTTTAATATTGATTATATACAACCTATTAATAACACAGAACTGCATAGATCTGCTGCTGAGTTTTATTATGAATAGTAAAGTTCATCTGAAACCGTTCAGAACAGATTGAAGGTGGAGGAGAATGCCTATTGAATAGCTAGTTAGTAGCTAGATAAAACAGACTTCAAGTACTTTGCAAATATTTTGACTGTATTTGAGTAATTTTTATAATCAAGCTGTGCTTGTGAATTGTAGTGGTGGGCAAACACTAAAAACTTAGACAATTGGAAACACGAGCTCCAGTCCCAAGTCTCTGTGCAGTGAAGCAATTTTCAGTGCCTGTCTGATGAGAACTGATAGTGACTCGTGAGCCAGGAAACACGAGTTCTGAACTTGCCTGTGGTCACACAGCACATTGATTTCCCTCCATGGTGTCTCAGTGTTTTCATATGGAATATGGTGCTGAGGATACTTCTCTTGCTCTGTGAAGCCCTTTCTGATCTGTACATATTTAGCAATGTTATGCCTGCACAGCATGGTCTGTTGCTTAACTGTATTGCCTGTTTAATAGAATAGAAAACATAGAAAAGTTAAAGGGTTGAAATATGAACGTATTGAAAATCACAAAATAAACTCTTGCTGTCTGGTGGTTAACTGAAACTCAGATATTTTGACACTCAATGGTTTTAACAATGAAATGAAATTACCTGTTTCTTATTATTCTGGTTTTTAAAAATGTGACAGTTGCAGTCCATTTCAGGTAAAATGTTAAAATAAATCTCTCAGAGGCACCAAATAAAGCAAAATTCTTGCTCTAAACTCCACTCATGACTCTCATATAATGTGAACCACATGCAATTGCTGATGCATATGTGAGTGCACATTATGTGTTCCTGTACATGTTTGGAGATAGCGCATTTTAACAATACATTTGAAGGATGCTGAGCTTACGTGGACAGGACAGGGCCCTTTGGGTCTTTGAACTTGAGTTCTGAAATGAAGCATGCAGATAAAATTGAAGGTTTGAACAACACTTTTCTATTCAACTCACAGATGATACATAGTGGTCTCTTAGAAGAAGAAATCAAATCTATATTAAGAAGTTTTGAATTGTGAGAAAGCCATGAAACAGCATATAGGAGCTTTAATTACTGCAGTGTTGGCTCATTTGGTGAGAAATACTGTTCTCTGCAAGCACATTGAGTCGCTGCTTTAGCATATCAGAATGACAGCAGCTATTGGTGTGCCCGAGTATACGTGTGAACGACGGATGATAGAAAAGAAATACTGCTCAGGACTTTGACATCAGGATTTCCGTACTGTTTGTACTTCCCTACACAATTTAGAGTACTGGGCATAGTATTTCTGAGGATCAGTGATCTAGGACTGTTTGACATGAGCTACGGGGAGAGTTTTGGTGGGAGAAGTTCTCTCCTGTATGCTGATGTGACCCAGGTGGACATCCTGGCATTTATGTAGTTCATGGATCTTGACTGCAGATCTGGCGAAAAGTGTATTTGCAGGATTAAAGTGGGGTTAAGGAGTTGAATAGCGACTGCTGAGAGACTAGATGAGAAAGAGCTGATAGGGAAGATGCTGATACTGTAGTAGCTATTTTAGTTAAGTGACTGGCAGAAACCATGTGGGAGTGAGGGCTGGAGTGCCAGCGGTCTGTGTTTTCTGGGGAACGGAGGCACGCACAGAAGCTCCTTATTGAACATGAGCACGTTGTCACAGCTGCCTGCACTGTTCCTTTCTCCTCCGTTTGAGCATCTCATTTGCACAATCAAAGATTAGGCCTAAAACAGTGTGAGTACTCAGCGTCCCCTGTGCCATGAAATACCATCTCTGCTCAATTACTGGCAAGTCACCCTCCCACAAAGAGCCACAAAGCTGTAATGGAGTTGAACACAAACATTTGTTTTGTTTAAAAACCCTGGTGTAACATTGCTGGGCAACTTTAGAAATGTCAGTTCCTGTAAACGCTCTGAGCCTGAGCCCAGCAGTGCAGAAAGCGCTGGAAGAACCCGTCGCGGAAGCGAGGTTTACCAACCTCCTCAATGTTTCATGCCGGCTTCACAATGATCTCTGTGGCTCCCTGCTTCTGCGATGGCTTCTAGCTTTCTGGTTGTGACATCTCTCCTGATGCGCTCAGACAGAGGGAATATGCAAAAGGACGGCTGCAGCTCCGTGTGCAGGAGATGTCATCTCCGATTGACGTCAGGCAGGGGAGCGGCAATTAAGGCTCCAGCCGACTTTGTGCTCAAGCTCCAGGCGCACTGGGGGAGGAGAGGAGAGAGAAAGAAGGTATAAGGGGAAAGTAAGATAATGGGAAGGGGGGGAGAGAAGGGGAGCGAGCAAAAGGTAGAGTGGGGGAAGAAAGGGAGTGAAAGTGCAGAGTGAAAGAATGGGAAACGAGCAGCGTGGGACAAGTTGGGAGGAAAATAGAGAAAAAATTATGAGAATGTTTTAGAATGGGGAATGATGAAGAGTGGGGAAGCTTGAAGAAAATAAAGGAATGAGCGTATGACTGCGTGAGAGGTGGAAGAGAGAGGAAATGATAGAATGAGCCAGGTGGCAAGGAAAACAAAGCAGGAGTGTAAGGGCAGCTTGTGTGCTTTTAGCTGTTTGCTGATGGGAAGAGAAGCATATTGCCCCAATCCACCAACTATGGTGCTGGAGAATCCCTTATTTCTGACTTCCGATGAGCTACCAATGAAAATCAGCTGCTGTTTCACAATTGCATGTCAGCGGGGAAGAACAGCTTCACAGAATTGAGAGGTACACGGGCTGGGAGGAGGAGGACGAGTGTGTGGTTTTGCAGTGCTATCCCTACATGTCTGGAGAAGACATCTCTGCCAGGCATGACCAGATGAAAGATTTGTGTGTTCAGCACAGAAGATGCTATTAGACAGGTGAAGGATTTCCATAAGGCAAAAACACATAATACCTGTCATTCTTTAGGGTCAATGTGCAGCGCAGTCACATAATGCAGGAAAATTATTATATTAATTTCTTTCTGCTGAGATGTGATGTTGCCTGTGTACAACAAAACATTCCATGTATACCTTGCTATGGTACTGCATAGGGCAGTGGCGCTCGAGTATTTTGGGTTGTAAGCCCCAATTCAGAAGTGCTCATGACATCAAATGTTACTATAACCTTCTGGATTTCTTCTGATTGCTTGACACGAGTTCTACCACAACCCCAGCCTCTTATCTTTAGTGACTTCTGGCTTATAGGTTGTAATCAATGCCCGTGAACCTATTGGTGATCATAGTACACACACAAAGGAAGAAACAGGCTGTAAGGTTCTGTTCTGCCCTATGTATCGCACTTTTAGTCTGTCTCAAACAGTTACCATAGGCTCCTTTATAAGTAACAGGGAGGACCATTGAAATATTTTCAAGAGCAATTAATCACATGCATCCAAGACCCCTGTTTCACAGTGGCTACCGCAGAATTAACGCTTAGAATTAAGACTTGGAAATCTAGGTGATGTGTATCTCACCTGCCACGCCAGGAAAAAAATCTCGTTAAGTTACCAGAACGGATACAGAGATCAGGCCCTTGGGAAACTAAGGTACCGAGAGATTTTGAGATTACAGCTGAATTAGGGGTTGAATCTGCTTTAAGAACCTCAAATGTATTCCTACTTAATAGCATTACTAGATCTCTTCTATCTTTGCATACTTTGAATACTAAGGGGTTTCCATCTCTTAGAGCTGTTGCATATCTCTGCAGCTCTGGCCTTCTCCTGTCTTTTCTCTGCTGCTTGGCATCATCATGACTTTCTCTTTTAGAGTAACTCTGCTAAAATGTGATATTCTGTAGCTGGTTTGAACTTCTTCAGTGCTGGAGCTGCGTGTTAGATCCTCCATTCTTTGTCTTCACCTATTTCTGTACATTATTACACTCTTGAGGGATCCGGTGTCTTTGTCCCATAATTGTACTGTGGTAGCTAATTTAGGCACAGGTGAAAGTGAAAGGTGCCGACCATCTGGAGCCATCAGTGGCTCACTCTTCCTTCGCCTGCTCTGGATTCCTGGCTTTGTAAAAGAAACCGACTTCTCAAAGACGTTTTTCAGAGTATTCTCAGTGCACCAGCTATTACACCCTGAAATACAATTTGAAACATAAACTTTGATGGGATTATTAAATCTACAAGGTTTCGTTGCAAAAAGCTAGGCAGTTGCCAAAGCTCTATGCTTTAGCTTATTAATAGTTACTAAATTGAGGTGAGAGCTGGCAAAGGGCAAGCAGAGAGTCAGATGGAGAGAAGCACAACCCTTATGCATTCGCTATCCTTCTTAGCAGTTTATTTTCCCCATCTGGATTTCCCCCTGCCGAGCAGCAAAAGGGGTGTTCAGACCTGCGAGCAGTGCCAGACAGCTAACTAGGGGCTCCAAGTCAGCCCCTGATGATGTTTGGCATCGGTGGCCTCTTTGTGCCAGTAGTTTAGTGCCAAGAGTAATTGTGATTTACACTCGTTGCCCCTTTGGTGGCAAAATGGTTTTGATTAAGTGCATACCACATTTATTAAGTCTTGCACAACCGAGCACAGGGTCTTGGCTGGGACGCTGTAAAAGGCAGTGAGATTTACACATCTCGCTGCAGGATTCATTTAATCTCTTGGGGATTTACTGACCTTCAATTAGAACTGTTAAGTACTGTTTACTTGGTACCTAAATCATGCAAGGCCCAGCTAGAGTTTCTTTTTTGTTTTCATTAGTAATGTTGTGATTAAATGCGGAGGAGAAGGTAAAAGACCCAAACACAGTGAGACCCACGCCCTAAGGAGAAAGGCTTTGAAGGTTTTAAATCAAAATACTGAACAGACCAAACTAACTCATTTTTGCTTAATGATCTCTGATATAGGAGACCATTGGTTCAACTGAAAGACAAAAACTTGCTTTATGGGAGTTGCGTACATACTTATGGACACCTTCTTCTCTTTCTTTTTGTTCACCTAATCCAGTGTCTGTGGGTTTAATGGAAGGATAATTTTGAACTTCAGAGAGCTTCCAAACAGGTGTTGAAAGAACTTCTCAGGTTGGGTGTGGAAGATTTATCTGCTTCACTGCCTAAGGTCACTGAAGTTATCTACAGTTAAGGTACTTCTCTCAAGTCAGCCAAGTGAGAGCAGTCATATTGTGAAGGAGGATTCTTCTTATTCTGTGTTCCTAGAATATATAGTTCCACACACTTCAGAAAGTCTCCTGTGGTTCTGAGGAAAAGGCCTTGTGTTATTCATCACCAAATACACAGAATTTTGGGATGGCATAGAGGGTGAAAAATGGAAATTAAGTCTGTGTGACCCCATATTACAGAGTAAAAATGTCAGTATTTTAGGTCTGGGTTACCACTGGGTGCTGTGCCACTCGAGTTGGTTAACATCGTGGTCACAGAGAGGAAGTGCAGATTCTGTGTTTGTGAATGGAGCTCAGGTTAGCGCTGAGATTTTTCTAAAATAGCTACTGGTCTTCCAAAACATAGTATTTTTAATAGTTGGCTGCAAGATGTTGGCGAATTATGAGCATCTGGGTGTGAATACTCCAAGTTCAGAAATGCACTAATTTTGTTGGGTAGGTTGATCATGGGGCGTCTTTCAGTGCCCTGATGAACTGAACACACTCAGCAGCACTGATGACCTGTTTGCTGGATGGAACTCGGGTCTGACAATCTGAAAATTCCTTTTCCACAAGTATTCTCTACGTGTTTCTTTAGGACTTGGCTGCTTCGGAGATTTTTCCTGCCAAGAAACTGGTCGGCTGGGCTGTTCACGGAAAGTGAACCTCAAAGGAACGTAAACATGGGCAAAATGAATTCATGGGTTGGATAGCCACAGAAAATGTCTAGCATTTGATCAGCTCTCATTAGCAGCTCAGGCTGCTTGCTTCCTCCCAAATACTCTAATTAATGACCCAGCTCTCCATCCTTATACTTGCTCTGGCATCGTGTCAAGAGCAAGAGAATGAGGTGTGGAGGGTTCAAGGAAACACTGAAATGCCACAGGGCCTTTTAATCCAACTAGAAAGTTCACTGGAGACCTAAGTCAGAAATCGAACTCACATCTCCAGTCACAGCCAGAGCTGTACAGCATCTGAACTGCAGCACATGAAGATGATTTGCAGGTTTTGTTCGTTGAGCTGAGTTAAATGAAAGTCCGCTTATTTTAAGGTGCATCAACTAACCTGTGTATGAATTTTGGATTCTGCTTTTTACACAGTTTCATCCCGGGTAATGACTGCTTAAGGATGTGTGTGCTCTCAGTGGCAACTAATTGAATAAAAGGAAAAAATCCTTTACAGCGTTTTCCATATTGGTGGTATTAGGCAGCCGAAGGCCAGTGTGAGACTAAAAGGTGAAGAAGAGAGGAGTAGGAAGTCTCAAAAGGTGTTTTCTGTTCCCCCAACTGCATCACCTCCTCATGTTCTGGCAGCTTACTCGGGTTAGGTAAACATGGACTCATTCATCTTACAGCTCAGGTTTTACTGAGCCTCCTCAAACTTGTGGCTTGATTTGCAAGTGCCTTTCTGTAAACAAGTGGAAAGTGGCAGTTTGTAAAAGACTGCAGTGGTGAACAACAGGACGCTGTCAGCTGCGTGATACTGGGAATTCTGCTCTTGAAATAAAAGTGTGATTGGAAGTGAAGCGTGTCCAAGAAGTTCAGCAGTTCCTTGCACTTCAGGTGCCTCATTTACAGTGTCCTAACTGAGAAATTTTCCATGGTTGGGTATGTGTGTTCTCAGTGTGTAGGAATACTGCACCCCACTGCTGTGACTATCAGGATCTTGTTTTTAACCTGGGACCTTTAAAAGCCCAACTCAGAGGTCACAGGCTCTTTCTGGAGTTCTAAATCAGTACAGTCTCAATGCATGCATTACAGCTATTTTTGAGCAAGCTTCAAATTGTCCCTAGATCCATAATGCACCAGAACAAATGCAAGTCCAGATTCATTTGAATACTTGGTGCTTGTGGCTGCCTCTGTTTTTGTTTTTGTTCTGCTGATCCTGGGCCTGAAGAAAGGACAGCGAATAGGTGGATGAAGTCTGCTGCACTATTGGTGAAGCTAATAGGCATAATTCATACCAGCTGCGTGGTAAACTGAGGAATGACTTGACAAAGGACGAACAACAGCGTGGCAGCAATTTCGACAACTATCTGCTCTCGCCTGTTTTTCTATACACGCTCAAGCTGCAAAAAGGCAACATACAGTGCATTCCGTTGCCAGCGGCTGTCCGGCCGGGGGGCGTGGGGACATTGGTCCGGCGGTGACAGCAGGGCAGCGTTCCCTTGCGTTGCTGCTTGAGAGACGTCAGGCAGCCCCTGGAAAGCTGCTGCTGCCTGCAGCACACCGGCTGCTGCTTGTTGATGAACAGGAGGTGCTAATCTCTTTCTTCCTAAGAGACCTCTTTGTCCAGAAGTGTCAGGATTTAATTGGCTTGTTCACACTTTCTCCAGCAGACTCTGACTTGTAACACTTGCCCCACACCCCGCCCCCACTCTTTGGTTCATGGTGTCAACAGGGCTGGAGGTGTTTTAATTCCTTCACAGACAATCCTCCTCCACAGGAGCACGACTGGGCGGACTGTTGGGGGTTAGCATGCTGGAAGCTGTTAATCCTAAAGGGCAATAATTTTTCTTTTTAATTTGAAAGGATTTAGTCCATTGCACTTGAATGTGTGCAGAGCATGAAGCATTGTTTGACCAAAGCATTAATACTTGATTGGGAAGTGGAACAAAAACACTAAATTGTAGTGAATCCCTTTTTTTCCTCACATTTGCTCAAATCTATTATACCCTGATTTGACTTTAATACAACAGTTATAATAGCACCTGCTGGTCCCACTGAAAGGTTCAGACTCCACTGTGCTGGGTGGTGAGCAGGCAAGTGATGAAAACCAGGCTGCTTTTCTGTAAAGATTTTGTCCTCTAAATAAAGGTGAAGTGTAGTGAATGAAAACGAGTTGTGCTCCCACTTTTGCTCCTCTTCCCTCTGTCTTGTCTTTATGGTCTTTGAGCTTCCTGGGACAGAAGCTGCAACTTTCTAGGTGTTTGTGCAATGCTTTACTATATGGCCCACTCAGGTTTTCTTGATGCCACTGAACAACAACCAGTAAAAAAACCTGTCAAGTTACTCGTGCAAGAAATCAGGGGGAAATAAGAATTTAATCAGCCATTGTAGGTTTAGGCAAGACCTGTTAAGTTTCTGATGGTTGGATGACATATTCTCTCTCTCTTCTCTTTTCCCTTTGTGTAGCATCAGCCACCCAGCGATTCGGAAAGTGTTGCTGACCAGGTGTTACTGATAGATCCTCCGTGGTAGGAACATAAATGGAAGTGAATATTGTGGTCAGGCCAATTCAAGAACCAAGAAGAGAGGAGGTAAGAGTTCAGGGAACAGATCTGTGGACATTAAGATGAGGAAGAGGCAGGGCCAGAGCAAACCCAGGGGATTTGTTTGGGGAGAGGAACCTGGGTAGACCTGGTAGATACAGTCATTAGGCAGATACAATCCTTAAGGACCAGAAGCTTGAGCAGTAAAGAGCCAGATAGCCATAGCATTGCTCAAAGCTACTGAGAAGCTTTACCTCTATGACTGATTGTGGAACAATCGCTAATTGGATCAGGGCTCTGGACGCCTGGCGGTGGTGGGTGTGTGCAGTCCTTGCACCCTGGGCACGAGAGGCACCACCTGCCGTTTCTGGAGCTGAGGACTGGGAGTGCTGAACAGCCTCTGCAAAGCGTGGGTCACTATTAAATCATTGTTCCAAAGAAAGTAGGGGGTTGCTTTTTGTTTTGGTTGGTTGACTCGTAGCCAACAAATAGAAAAATCATTCCATGGTTATCTGGAAGACGATGTCATATACAATGGCAATTAGAAATATTTCCAAAATTAAGCCTCCAAAGGAGGAAGCGAATTACAATGCAAGCAACCTTTGACCCTAGAGAATCATAATGGCTTCCTGGATTTGGAGATATTGTGAGCTAAAGCCAGCGAGGTACTGCTGCTGGGTTGTAATACGTGTTAAAATTAGAACACAATGTGGTAACCTTGGGTGTGTCTTTCTGATCTGGATTCTCCTCCCACCCACACCTCTGTTGAATAAAGATGTGTTTTGAAAGGCCTGTGTCTGGCTGCCTGAATGTCTGGGCATTCGCACCAAGTGCATCGGCTTTGGTGGTTATCACTCTGCCAGACGGGGTGGGCCACGGGCCAAAAAAGTACAAAAGCACTTGTTTACACTGAACTATGGGAACAATGCCGCCAAAGTAAAGACGTCTTCTGTGCTGGGGTCCAAAGAAATTAGATGTGGGTGCATGTGAGCTCCCCATATCGCAGCTTCACCTCATGTTTGGGAGTTTTGTTTGTTTGGGGTTTTTTTATTTATTATTACTATTTTATTGGTTTTTTACATTTTGGCACACTTTCTAAGCATAGACCTTCACGCTCATCCCTTTGGGAAACAGGGATCTTGTTGCCGTATACACTCCCACTATAGGCTTATTATCCCTACAACAGCAGTACCGAGAGCGGGCTGGTCTCTTTGTACCAGCCTTTGGACAAACACATAGCAAAAAAACAGCTCTGGCCTAGAAGAAAAGGAATTAGTCTAAACAGACAAGGCAGACAGTGGGTCTCTCCTGGGGAGAGTGACAGAGAGATAAGACGGCCTAGGAAATGTTAGGACATTTAAAATCTTTTCCTGTTCTCTCTCACAGAAGAAAGAACATTATATTTGGCTACAAACACGAGTCCAGATTTAAAAATAGCTGGGTTCCTTCCTGACTGAGAAAGACAGAAATAAGCCAAATTTATTAGCCGTCTAGCAAGCTTGCATTGAATTTGTGCTTGTCAGGACTCCCACAAGTAATTGTGTTTTTATATACAAGTTGTTTGGAGGAGTGTTTCGTGAGCAAATACCTTGATTTATGTGTGGATATCTGTATTTGCAAGAGAAAAACAAGTCAAGTGTTTGTCTGAGCAAATTCCAGCTACATAAATGTTTAAGAAGAGAAGCGAAGCCAAGGGGGCAGAATTGTCATTAGACTGATTTGGGCACTGGATTTAGTTGATGGCAACATTTTAAAAGCACCTAAGTGACATGGGAGCCTCAGGGCAAGTCCTCACCAGGTGGGGCTTATTAGCGGGAACGCAGATCCTGCTAATGTAGCTGGGCCGCTTCTGGATCCGCACGGCATGCACTGTGCGGTGGATTTAGCAGCTTAGGGACCCCTGCCCTGTGTGCTGTTGGCTGGTGTTGACTTTCACCCTGTACCGTTTTCAAAGGTGATTTAGGCATGAGAACTGGATTTACAAAAGTATTAAGGTGCCTGTCTTCCACTGAAGGCAGTGGAGGCTGGAAGCTTTAAATACCTTTTTGGAGGGTCTGAGCCTCGAGGCCAGATTTGTAGGTATCTGAAATGCCTGGTGATCTTTACAAATGCACTGAATGAGTCAGACCTGTCTCCTCTTGACTTCAAAGCGACTCGTAGAGATAAGAAGGTTGGTCCAAGATCTGTTTCTTAAGCTGCCTATGTAGCTCTGTGGAGTTGATGTTTAGAACACACCTCACCTTGGAGCCCAGCTCCGTCTCTGAGGGTGAGAGTGGTTTGGGTATTTTGGAAAATGCTGCCTACCACAGTTCTGAGTAAACCTCAAGACAGACAGACGGGGTTTGCTGTAGAGAAGCTACTGACTTGCTTGAAATCTAGTGTGCTCTGTATGTGCTTTGCTTTTGTTATACAATAACGAAGGCAAACATGAAAGAGGAGAATGGGATTCCTGCATTTCCCCTTAGAGCACAGGGGTTTTAGTGGTGAGGACAAGGTGTTCCATATAGAAAAAGGGGGAAAAGCAAAACGAGAGATGTGTTTGGGGAGAAAGAGTAAAGGGGGCATCAGCTAGTGGAGTGGGGGGAGGAAAAAGAAAGGGAAAAAACCTGGCCCAGTGGCCTTCTGTGCCAGAGTAGCTGAAGGAATTTGTGTGAGATAATTCTTGTAGTTGTCTGTAAGTGAAGACTTTGAGAATAAGGGAGAACATTCTTCTTGCTTTAAAAATCTGTGTAAGAAACCCCAGGTCTGTGCTACTGGGTGATGTTTTTTACCAACAGACTTCATGGCCAGTCTCACCGTGCAACAAGAGAAGCTCCAGCATCACCTCTGCAAGTCATCCAAGCAGCCAAACCACTGAAGTTCTTTTCCCCCATTACTGTTGCCATCGCAGTCATAGCTGGCCCTGAAGGCTTTCTCACACGATAAAGCTCCGCTATTCTGAAAGGATGTGAACGGAAAAATGGATTTGCTACTCTGCCTGACAGAAGGGGAAAAGAAAGTAAGATTTTTAACAGGCTTTCTTCATGTCTAGTTGTAAAGATTCAGCTCTTTGTCTTGCCCCTGTGGCCTGTCTGTCTTAGATCTGATTGCAAGAGAACTGTTGAAACATACTGATCTAGCATGGAAAGTCATTTCTCCTGATAGAACTGCCGAGGGGTTAAAACCAAAAAGGACAATGATCTTGTGAAGCATATTGCAAAGAAGACACCATCATGCAGTGAAGTAGTGACAAGGGTTTGCTTTCAACCGAAGTGGATGCGGGTAAGATTTAGGCTGGTCTCCTCCCCTGAGGTGGCTCTATGACGGGGGTGAGTGTGGGCTTAGTAGCCACAAGGCTCCCTTTATTCCCGGGGGGCTACGCCACAGTCAGAAGCATGGCAGGGAGGAGGGGAAGGCATGTCCCTGCTGACCCGTTTGAGCCATCGTGATGTGACAGCCCTTTCAGAGCTGCGAGTGTCCGGCTGGCAGCGGGCCGGTGACAGCTCGCTGTGCTGCTGCTCGCTGTGCTCCGGCTCTCACCTGCCTTGGGGTGGAGAGCAGCACAGCCCCGGCGGCTGCCCAGAGCGGCTTCCTACACATGCTGCTCCTCTCAATGCCAGGGAGGGTGTCTGAGTGAAACAGAGCACAGCAGACAGGGGCTGAATGACAGGTGTCACTCATGTTGGCTGCAGGGGCTTCAGAGGGCAGACAAACAACCCTTGTATCCCCCCACTGCCTCCAATGTCCCCAGCTGGAGAGCCACCCCAAGGCTTGCCTCCTGATGCAAGCAGCCACTTGGTACATGCTGTTCCTTTCAAGTCCCTTCTCAACAGAAACCTGTTTTGCTCCTGTTTCCCACTTAAGCTGCATTCTACAATGTCCATATTATTATTTCACAGTCGAGCCTTGAAATATTCCTCCTGCGAGTGCTTGCAGGCTCATTTCCACACAATAAGGGCAGTTAGCAATTTCTTTCCATCCCCATCTGCTACCTGCCCACCCTGGAGCACCCAGTGAATAGCAAGAGGCAATTTTGCTTGATGCTTCTGACAATTTCCATTAAGGAAAGCTGAGAGCATATCAATTAAATAAATATATTATATAGACATAGGCAGCCTTTAGGTTTTGCTTCTATTTTCTGCAGTATTCCTTGATGTCATGCCTTGAAGACATCTTACCTCCGGTAGCAGCAGCTGCCAGCAGGATAGCTGTTTTGGGTCAAGGGAGCCTCAGCTCCTGAGAGAGAATGAGTGAAGCTGAAGGAAGAAGGAAAGTGGCAGAGAAAGATCCCCCTTGGGTACCGAGTAACAGATATTGGCTCGGACTTGGGAAGCAGCATATAAGAACCAGGCTAAATTTAAACAGATAAAGAGGCAGATAAAAGGAAACCAAGTAAAGCGTTAAGGTTTCTGAAGCTAAAAATCAGGCTCATCTGCAGCAGCTGAAAGCATTCCCCCATCATTTCCAAACAGGATGGACAAAGCACCAGAGAAAGCGCACTCTGGGCTGCCCTCATGGGCTCTTCTGGCCAGTGGAAGTCAGTGAGATATGGGGAAGCTTTAGGCAGGCTCTTGTGTATTCTGGAGGGTGCAGGAGTTTGGTAGCTTGAAGCACTTGTCTGTAAGAGCAGGCAGTGGGGTTGAATTGGTAAACCTGTCAGTCTCAGAGTCTTAACAAGACCAGGCTTGCTGAGCTCCTCCTTTGAGTTGCACAAGCCAGTTAATGGTGTGCTAGCAAGCCTGGGAAGGTGCAGGAGGAGACAGAGCTGCACTTTTAATTGAAAGCTGCCTATAACCTTCAATGCTGCCTCAGGTGAGGGGAAAGGGTACAACACTGAAATACCAAGGGCTGGAATTGCTGCGTTGCTTAGCTGAGATCAGGTGTCCGATACCCTCGAAAATCATCCCATCAAGGTGGAGCCTCTGTAGATAGCACCACTGCGTGTCTTAGGCTGATTCTGCAAACACTGAGCCTGAAACGATGAGGCAACAACTTCTGATAAGCTTGACTCTTGAAGGTCTTGGCAGCTTGCTCAGAGACTTGCAGGATTGGCACATTGGGAGGCTTGTTTCTTCTGAAGCTGCAAGCAACAAGGAGTCAGAAGGTGGCTTTTTCCATCCCTGTTAGTTCAGCCACAGAGGGCCTTGCAGAGCTCTGCAGCCTCACCTCAGCGTGAAAGAAGATGGGGAAGGTTTTTGCTTGAAGGCTCTGGAAGGCAGTTAGAAGGATCAAACTTCTTATCAATAAGGTGACATTCAGGCCTGTTTCTCCCTCCCTGAAAAGCCAACTTCTGCTCTCCTAGTTTCTGATAGAAACAGAGGTATGAAAAGGAACAACCTACTCTGTGAAGAGCCCAGACCTAGGAATCATATCTGATTGGTTTTGGGCCAGAAGTGAAGATACTTATCTGACATTTACAACTCAACAGCTTAGGGTCATCCCATAGCAGCCTTTACTTTTGGACCCTGAGATGATAGCAGAGGCAATACCCTTTTCCCTAACAGCTACCCCAGAGGCTTTAACTCCTTCTGCTGGTTGTGGACCTCTGTGATTTGCAGCCCTGCTGACCTCAAGGCCAGTGTGCAAAAATGTGCTTCAGCTTTCCAGAAAAGTTTTCATTGCTGGTTTGCATGAAGTAAAATGCAGGGTACTATTGTTTAAGGATGCTAAATACTGGATTTTTTGGTGCTCTATAGCAGCTGCCTCTGAATACAGTGCAAGGGATATGGTCTGATTCATAGTCCCACATGGGATCAGACCATGTATCTTCTCCACATTTGTTTCACCAAAGTATTTCTAAATTAGGCTGTTTATTCCTCCAGTTTTAGAGGTTTATCTTTCCAGATGCAGCAGGCAGGCTTATTCAGAGGCAGATTCACAGCTGCTGGGGCCAGCTTCATCTTATGAGATAGCAGAACCTATGGTAGCTGATAAGAGGTACAGTTTTTTTCATCAAAACTCTTCTAGTTCAAGAAAGTGATCTGTTGTGGTTTAAGTGAAATGAAAATAGTTGAACTGGTGATAGCTGACCTTCATTAATTTTTTTGTTACTATAAAGTTCGTAATAATATGTTAATATAAACATAACTTCACTTTCTCTGAGCCCTAGATCTGTATCTAAGTGATCCAGATTATTTATGTGGTCTGTTATCATATAATATGAGATATCTTTTCTCCCTGGATGTCTGAGTTGTGTCCTATCAGGCAGATGGATTCAGGGGGGGTGTAATTATTTCTTTTTTAGCAAGTCCTGTCTCCCATAAGTTTCTTCAAACAGATGAAAAAAAACCCCACAAACAAGCTTGCATGGATTAAGCAAGTAAGAGCTGTAAATAGGGACGAAAGGGAAAACACATAAATCCAAAGCAGTTTTACAGGTCGAATCTTTGCCTTTTGGATCTTAGTTTTTATTGCCCAAGGTCATACTGAGGAAGAGCAAAGAAATTTGTTTCACTAAAGGCAATAGAGAGATTTTTGCATGATTGTTACATGCTTTTTCGTGGTAGTTCTCAGGCTGGGTTTTTCTTGGATGCAGCTTTCTTTAAAACTGTGGGGGAAAAGGAAAGTCGTTCTCCTGCCCCTGCTGCTCCATCCCCTTCCCTCCTTCCCCCTCCTTTCCTCTTGGGTTCCTTGCCTTTCATGTCTTTGTTTGACATCTAGGAAAGAATCATGAGGTGCTGAATATTATTAACTTCTAAACACCTAAGAAATCAGTAGGAAATCCCAAACATTTCGGCCCCCTGACAGTCTCTGTAAATGACCTGTCCGAAATCCCTCCCCTTCTGAGATGAAAAGAGGGAGCCAGGCAGAACGGAGGAGAGAACGGGGAGAGCCAGGGAGTGAGAGGGATACACAAAATAAATGAGAAATATGATTAACTTACTTCCTTGGCTGGGTCTACAGCTGGTTCTGGGTATTTAATAAACAGGTTGACACTCCAGGTTCCCCTCATTAGGTGATCACTAAGGTCTGGGCTGTCATAAATCAAAGAGCCAGGTTATCAAGGCCTGTGATCTTTAACTGTACAGGGGCGCCCAACTGTCTGCCATAACGAGGGCTAAAAAGTGCAAGCTGTAAAGAATTAGCTGGCTGCGGCACTTTAATACACGCGCAGAGGCGCGGACGCGGTGCCGTCTGTGGAGCGATTGCCCAGGTACGCCCGTACGTAGACGGGCTCCTGTCTGTGGGCTGACGGCAGCTTCTGTCTTGACTATGAACATGTGAGGTGGTGTAAGGAGTTAAATGCAATGAAGTGTAAATCTGACCAAGGTAGACGGTTTCTGGCTGTTTGGCGGGAGAATGTTAAGGAGTCTTCTCAGCTTACGTGTTTGTGAAGGGGAGAGGGATTGTGTAATTCCTGGGCAACCAGAGGAGCTGATTCTCTTCATTTGTTTCAGGAACCGAGGAACAAACACGGCACGGCTCGGTCTGCTTTTGTCTGTGTCATTCAGGTACTGGGCTGGGCACCACAGAACCTATAAATATGTTGTGCAATTGAAGAGGAATTATTGCTCTGTAAGGCATAGTGCTGTACTGGGACAGCTCGATCTGCCCTGTCCTTTGTGAAGGAAGATGGGGCCTGCACAGCTCAGTTTTACATTGCAGGTAAGGCAGAAACTTGATGGAACCTGGGCTGCCTGAAGCCTACAGCCTGAGGTTTCATAACTGATCTGGCACATGGATAAGTTCTGTGAACCCTTGAGAAAGGCAGAGCATCAAACCAGCCATGTTTTTGCAGCAAATAACACAAGGTCTGAGTAAGAGTCAAGTGGAGTTACAGGGAAAAAAGTGTGGTCAATCTCAGGCCCAGTTTGTGAGAATGTGAGATAATATTTAGATGCTGGGAGTGTTCTCCAGCTCTTGGTTTTCCACAGATTTGAATAGCTATTGTCACCCACAAAACCAGGAAAGACTTGGGAGGAGTTTCTCAGCCAATTCTGCAGGATGAGATGCTTGCTGACACAAACACCAGTGGTAATAAAGAATTTGACGTGGTGCAGCTCTTGTAACTGCAGTATGTGCTAGAATTGAAATGAGAAATCGAGGGAAAAGGAAATAAGAGGAAATGCCAAAGGAGACGTATTCCTGTGCCTTAACCGATGTGTGAAAAGTGCTGGGTTCCTCAAGCTGTGTTGTTACTAACTTTGGAAACAGCAGCAGTGGTGACTATGGACAGAGCAGAAGCTGAGGGTTGCCAAGCCTTGTGTTTTACTCCTGTGAGTGAATGGGACAGGTCAGAGTGCCATGTGCATCTGGAGGAGGTCTGAGGCACGGCTCCATGTCAGAAGGTGGGAATGTGCGCAGCTCCAGAAGGAGGCAGCGCCTGCCGAGGTCAGCAGGGCCCAGCGCGGGTGGCTGTGGCTCTGCTGGTGGCATCTCCCACAGCCATCGGCCATGGAGTGAGATAGATGCTCTCAGTACATTTTAGGCTACTCTTGTGGACCAGGACACTTTCAGTGGGATTGCATGTGAGGAACCATGTAGGTGCAACAGAGAAGAAGCTCTGAGTTATGCTTATTTCCAAAATGCAGTTCTAAAGTGGGCCTCAGCTACCGCTTCCTCCCTTGGACAAGAAGAACGGCTCTCTGTGGAAGAAAGACCACGGGAAATGAGCTGTCACAGAGATGACTGCTGTTTTCAGGGGCTGAAAGCCCCTGAAGCCTCATCCCAGCAAACATGGATTCGCTGAAGCAGCTGTACACCTTGTCACATCTTGTGTGAAAGCCCACATCTACCTGTCTACTAGATATTCAGCTGATAGGATAAGTGATGTCCCTAGAGATAAACCACAGCTGAAATTCCTCGAGGGGCTCCGAGAGAGCAGTTCCAGCTCTGCTGCAGCCACTCCAGGGCATTCCATGACTATTTATAATGGTGTATGTGGGTTTACTGCTTTACAGATTGTAATGCAACTCGCTGCCGTGGGGCAGAAAAATGCAACACTGAGCGAGACACGCTGCCCATCGGACATCAAACCGTGTGGTTCGTGTCAAGCTGTGAGGTGGAAGCGTCTGGTTCACAACGGTGATTTCAGGGTGTTTTCCTGGCTCTTTCTCCTCCCATTTTCCTCAGCTGTATTACATACTAGCCACATATTCTGTCTTTAAACACAGAAGCATCTCTGTTGTGAAAAATCAACTAAAGCTGTGCTCATAAAGAACAAGAATCATGAAAGAATCTATTAATTTAAATACATGGGTTTTTAAAGCTCCCTCCCCCTGATTTCTGTCAGTAATACACAGATTTTGGAGGAGGTCAGAGACAGATCTTCAAATGTATGCATGACAAATGTTTTCAGCATGTCACGTTTACATTTTGGCAACAGAATGAAGTGACTGAATTTTCAGAAGAGCTCAGCACCTAACCTGCAGTCAGTGCGGTCTGTTCTGTTGAAAACTAGCTGTGTGCTTCTTGATAACCATATCGGACTTACCCATATTGCTAGAGGCCCATGTTAGAATTTTAAAAGTGCTTAATTGGTTTAGGATTATGCAGAAAAATTGTACAAATGGCAGATAGATAACTTAATACCTTCTTGAGAAAGCTGATAGGAGTAGGATGCTCAGTGCCCTCTCTGCCTCCAGAATTTTTTCTGTAGGCCCTGTATCATTTGAGCGATTTTAAAATCCCGTAATAAATCCTGAAGTCTTTGCTCAGCTTTCTTTGCACTTGGATGTCACTCTCATTGACTGTTGTGGTAGCTTTTCTTGAATTGTGTAAATTTTCTAAGCCTCTTCTCCAATAACAAAATTTCCAAAAGTGCCTTGAAATCAAAAATCTGTCTGAAAAGCATTTACGTTATACCCAATATAGGCATATGATGAATTTGGTCCAATATATTTCATGTTCTTGTGTATACAGTCTATATTATTAATCACTGGATTGTGTGTCAAGACTTGAGGTTCTTGAATTTCAACCTAAGGATATGAGTTACCAACCCAACCAAAGCAAGTGAAAATCTTCTAAGTTATTGCAGGAAATTGCCATCACTACCAATTTGTAGGGAGTTTCCTGTGTTCTTGTTAACCAGTTCCTTTCTGTACCATATATTAAGGCAAAACACACAATATGTTTGTGCAGCATTTGCTGTCCCATCAAAATCATGGCTGTCAAAGTGTGGCTGGTGTGGTGCGTGTAAACGTTACATACCCTCGGAGAAAAGATTTCCTATCTTTAGATATTAGGAAATAACTACTTTGCTCAATATGTTTAGTTTGTCCTACTTTAATACCTAGGGAAATATGAAGATAGTTTGGATTTGAGTGTAAGTGCATGTTGAAGGAATCAGACAGGGGTTTTTTGGAGTCTTTGTGTTTTCTATTTATTAAACCACTGAAACTTCCTGGGAAGTTTCTCAAAAAAGGAGAAAGATTTTTCTAGGCTGCTGCTGGCTCAGTAAAGTGCTGCTGCAACTGTTTTAAGGTCATTTTGTTTCCTGTGATTTTACATGCAATAACATTCTTTGTTTTTTCTCTGATAAAGGCATTTGTTGCGGAGAGCAATCCTGCACAGAGGGTTTCTCACTAATGCTACTGACCTAGTGGAAGAAGAATGATCTGGGACAGCAGACGTCCCTCTCTGAGTAGGTAGGAGTGCTCCTTTGAGGAGAAGATTAAATGACGATGTTCAGCCAAGACTGACTGAAGCTCTGCGAAGACACGAGCTTGCTGTGGGCCCGGGCAGCCTGCTTGCTGCTGGAGCTCTGCACTCCAGAGCAGGGTCGCAGCCATTTAGTTCAGCTCAGCTCAGTCTGTAAACCACAGTTTAAAAGCTGGGGTGTTCTTACTAAAATGCATGCAGCAACGGGGTAAAAAAATCTGCTGAGGTTGTCCATTGCTCTGTTGATATATCACTTGTGTGGAGGCCCAGATAAGTTGAATGTCACAGCTACCTGTATCACTCAAAAACCCCAAAAAGTTGCTATTTGGCATGGCAGGACAGTTCTTTTAATGCGGAAAAAAACCCAAACCACCCCAACTAACTAATCTACTTGCATTGCATGTTGAGTGCTGTAAGAATAAAAAAAACACCTTCTGATGTCCTGGATGGAGTCCCAGGCTTGGTCAGTTGTTTATTAGGTAAGTGCAGGGTTTTGGTTCATATACTGCACTTTTCTACTTGCAAAATATCAAATTGCTGTGTTGGAACCAGTTTGTGCTGGTGTACAATGTAGCATCCGCTTAAGGGAGAAGAATAGGTGGGTTTACCTCAGGACTGGCTGAGGAACACATGAGCTATTTCACAGGAGGGACTGGAATATTTGGAGTATGTGCTTTGGCTGAGCTGGGAGGCGGGCTGGGCGACAGATGAAGGAGTTCTGTAACTGCAAATAGAGGGGAAATAGAAAGGTATTGGGAGAAAGGGATTTGTAGGGCTACAGAAGACATGGTTTCTGATTTGAAGTACAGTTTGGTGCTGGCAGAGCTCTAGTTCCCCCACTTCTGCCCCTCATAGGCATGACTGCTTTTATTTTTCAACTTTTCCTTTCTAACTTTATCAATGTCCCACTCCCTCGTGATTCTAAAAAGCACTGGATTTAGTTGAATGGCTTTGTAATGGCAGGAGCTGGATGTTTTGGGGCACAATTTAATCTGTTGTTTCTGTAGGGTGCTAATGAGCTGTTCCCAAACCCTCTGGTGCCACTGCAGAGTCACTTCTTAGCAACTTTTCCACTGAAAGACGAAGCTCGGGGTTTCACGTGTGATATAATTAACACCAGGCTAAGTGCTACTTAAGCACCTGGTATTGTTTATGTGTTTCTGAGTTATGCAGACTTCAATGTTAATTTTGTCATGAGTAAGCAGATATCATCACATTAGCCGAACATACCTCGCTGCAAGACAACCCCTAAATCTACCTTCTCGTTCTGCCGGATGGAGTTCAGGTCTGAACACATGAAGTTTTCATTTCAGCTGTAGCTGTTACTATTATTTTAGGTTTTTTTAATTATATAGAGATTGCTGAACACTAGCTAATTAATGAAGATTTGAGGCTAAGTATAAGCACTGAGGAATGTGGCATGTTCTCCATTATTTGGCATTTTCCACACCAGATTGGGTTAAGCTTTCTAGTAGAGTTCTTCTCTCTATAGATGTTTTAGATATGGATCAGAAATATTTTTTTTAAATGTCTACATTCTGTCTTATGCTGACTTTATTTCTTTTTTAATGAAACTCACTTGAGTAGTTCAGGTGCTCTTAAAGGTGTTCTTTGTGGGACTGAATCCTTGCCGGAGCAGCTGTGTGACAAAGGGCTGTGGCTCATGATGCAAGATGGTTGTTTTATAACCCACCAAGGTGTGGGCCCTGCTGGTGCTGCATGTGACCAACGTCAGGGAGGAACAAGTGAAAAAGGGAAATTGAGGGCTAAGACACTGGGCTTATTTAATAACTTCAAAGTATTTTGTACACCTTCTGATGGTTCACCCAGAGGCTTTTCCAAGGTCAGTATTTGTTCAAGTTCTATTTGTAGAGAAAGTCAGAGAGCAAGCAAGAAAGAAACGAAAAGCAAACCAGAAACCTCTTTCAACATATTTAACTTGTTATTAGTTTCTTGATGCCCCTACTGAAAGGGAAATAGGGGAAACCGTGGAAACCCAAGCGGTTTTGGCTGCTGTTAAGTTAGGAGCACCCTGGTGAATTATTTTTCCCTTCTCCAGTCAGAACTGTGGCCTGAACTGCAGATCAAAGAAGAGCAGCACTTTGGTTAATCTGGCATAAAAATCTACTTTACCCTAAAGAGGCAAGAAGCAAAAGAAATTGAGACCCCGGGCTCCATGGTAACTGTGAGCTAGATTGTTCAAATAGTTGGTAACTGTAACATAGTTTAGAAAGAAAAAAAAAAGCATTTGGGAAGATATATTGCTACCATGTTGGAAAGGACATTGTACTGCAAGCAGCCGGGGTTGTTTCCTGCTGTTAGAGGAGTGTTTATAACAGTGCATGGAGCTTCTGTCCTGTTTTCCTCAATCTATTGCAAAGAATAAAAGGTGGCCAGTGATATAACTTCAGGTCTGCCTCAGAAAACATGTGCTGAAGATGCAAGCGATGCTTTTCTTCTTTCAATGTGTTCTGCATCACATGCTAACTTTATAACCATCGAACCAGGGAAATTTGACATGGCAGGTCACCATTTGTTGTGGGTTTGACCACATACCAGACAGTGCTTACTTATGGCATGGAGATGTAATGCTGTGTTTAGAGAAAATGCTGCACTGTGACCTCGCACGGTGCTGTTGGGTCCTGCGCTGGCAGACGCAAAACTTGCTAGAATCTCTAATGGGAGACTTGAAAGCCGATTCAGTGTTCCTGATTCTCTGTTCCTAGTGAATCTCACGAATCTACAGCTCGCGTCTTTAGCCACAAAGGCTTTTGTACCTGTACATAGTAGTCTGATGCAGTTACACTAATCACTCAGACCTCGCTCGTGTTTTATCACAAGCTGCTCATTTAACCACAAGCCTAAGTCCTGAGATACCGAGCTGGTCCTTTTCAGAGCTGGACAAACATTTTCAGGTGAGCAGGAATGTCCGTAACGCATTTATGGCCAGTAATTTGAGTATTGTCTTGCTCATGTCTGTGGATGCATTTCAGGCTGGCACTGGGACAAATCTGTCTGAAGTCCTTCTTTGAAGGAAATTCCCTTTCCTACATATATAACGGGATCATTCTATTGCTTAAGTACCTGTTTTATTAGGTGACACTTAGGTTAATAGCAAACCCAAATATTTTTGCTGTCAGCAAAGCTGATTCGGTTTTGTCTGTCTATAGCTGTCTTGCAGTGAGGTGACCAAAACTGGATACTTGGCTTAATTTGAGGCGTGCTCAATCCATTCCATTTCTCAGCTCTCAGTGCATTCCATGGTGAGGTGTCTTCCTCCTCCCTTCTCTTCTTTTGGTGACATCAACTTGTTGATCAAAATTCAGTTTGGATTGTGCTGTAGGTTGAAGACCCTTCCCTGAATATTGCTGCTACTTGGTCATATCTGTTTGAATTTATTTATCATAGAACATTTTATACTTGCCTGGTTTGGCCCATCTTGATACAATCAATTTCATCTTTATTTCACAATTTATTGGGATTTTTGACTTGTAATCATACCTTCCAAAATGCTTGCTGCATATCTCTGAGGACAATCTGTGTTAATGGCTTATGAAACTGGAGCTGATTCCCGTGTAGCACCACAGGCAATGTGTCCTGTCAGTTTGACAGCAAATTGCTGGTAATTTAAGAGGATTTTCTAGGTAGCTGTGCACCCGAATTGTGGGGATTTTAATCTACATTTGATTTCCCTTATATGCTTTGAAAACGTGAGGTGGGCAAGGATTAAAAGCATTGCTTTTTTTACTTTAATTTTGAAAGTAAATCACCTCTAATGCTTCCCCCTGTAATCACTGGGACCGTTACCCCATTAGATGGAACATAATGAATGGAACATAATTTGCTCCTGACCGTTGCGTATTGACAGTTTTTCATCATCTTAGTACATCCCAGTTACTTTTAAACCAATTGTTTAATTTTTTCTCTTCTTTCTAGATAGTGCAGTTAAGCAATTTGTAGTTTACTGAGTTGTGGTTCTAAAGGTGGGTCCTTTTTTTCCTTGCCTTTTGTTTCTCCAGAACCTTCCTTGTCCTCCAGAGTTACAGCGAGATTAACACTAGTTTTTGGCCGATTAACTGTTTCAGCTACTTTTGAACGGCTTTAGGGCAGATTTCCTCAGCCCTGCATCCCTTGGTTGTGTTCAGTTTAGCTCAGGGTGACCGCAATGAGGTTTCTGTGGGATCGAGGCCCTGTTTGGAGCTGCCCCCGCAGTCCCATTCTACAGGAAGGCTGTTGCGTTCCCAGCTCCTGCGGTGTGTGCAGGAGGTGATCCGAGCCCTGTGGAGCACAGAGTCTGTGCCACAGCTTGGGTAACTTACGGTGTTTCCTTTTCTCTCTGGGGACGGAGGGTTTAGCACACAGCCCCCTAGTTGGGCTACACTGACAAAAGTCTTATTTAACCTGCTTTGACTTTGTTCTGGGCTGTGTCTCTTTCCTTGATAGGAAACATTACCTTGAGTCACCGTTAATCTTTTGATGAATTTGGAAGTAAAGAAGATATTGATGACTTTCTTAATTTTTTCCATACTGCTTTTTATGTTTAGTTTATATAATTTGTTTTGCAGTTCAATCCCTGATTTCTTTTCACAGTATCACAGTATGTTTGGGATTGGAAGGGACCTCAAAAGATCATCTAGTCCAATCCCCCTGCTGGAGCAGGAACGCCCGGGTGAGGTCGCACAGGAACATGTCCAGGCAGGTTTTGAATTACTCCAGAGAAGGAGAGTCCACAACCTCCTCTTCCTCATATGCTCTTTTTTGATATTAACCCTTAGTTGTGTGTTATCGTTTCCTTATTCGTGTTTAATTTTTTGAGTCAATTAAGATCGGAGACATTCCATTTCCCTTCTGTCGATTTGCTACTGTACCTTTGGTGTAGTGTGTTCCAGTCTAGTTCCAGCTTTACATGGCTTCCCACAAGATCCAGTGTCTCCCAGTTCCCCCAGCATATCCTGTTTTGCAGTCCGGTGTGCTTTTCATTATCTAATCTTAACTTTTCTTGGAGAGCACAACATCAGACATCATGTTTCTCTTTCATTCAAGTCATCTTCTGGTTGCGGTTCTCAACCAGTTCATTCCCATTAGGTAGGAGGACATTTGAGACAGCTGATGACATTGTTCAACTTCTCTGCCGTCTGAAAAAAGAACCAAAGCGTTGTTCCTAACACGCTCAAAGAAGGGGATGAGCAGTCTGTGCCTGGCGGTGTTGCTTTTTCAGTGGTTAACTAGCTATGGAAGACTCCTGTTGTGTCAACGTTCCTAACTGTACTGAACGCCTTTTTCCTCCTTCCAACAAAACATCTGATATTTCAAATTCCCAGTTAAATTAAAGCTCCATCCAATTTGATGGCGGGAGCTACATCTACAAAAAAGAAATGAACTACAGGCTGCTGTTTTGATTCGTCCATGTTGGTGATCCCTTGTCGTTTGCTGTTAGTGAACAAACTTGATGTGCATGGACTTTGATTCACATAAAACCGCAGGGAATGTTGTGTTTGATCTGAACATCTTAGTCACAGGAGAGCGAGGAGATTTGGTATGTGAACAAACCTATTCACTCTTCTCTTGTGTAAAGGGCTTTGGACATCCACTCGGGGAGCAGAAACAACAGCATATGACTTACGTGCCCAATTACACACTGTGTATAACTAAATAGCTGAACCGAACAGTTCACAAATGATCTATAGTCTGAAAACAGCCAGTTAAAATCTGCAGCAAAAGACAGCATGCATTCAGAGAAATCGGGCTGCTTTAATGCTTTGCGAAAACAAAAAAAAGCTAAATTTGCAGCTCTCCCTAAGGAATTATCTGTGAGCACTATCTGCAAATAATAATTTAATCAGCTTATTTGGCTGCCCATGGTCACAAAGCTGTAATTGATTAAAAATGATCCTTTTTGTAACAAAATAAGGCTGCAGAACAGAAATGAGATTCTAAGGTGATTCTAATGTGCCCTGCTCTGGCAATATGATAAGGAGCAATTCTGTAGAAAACCAAAGAATCTCACAGCAAAAGGTTTGGGGGCCTGTTACAGAGAAGCCTTTTTCCCAGACTTTAGGATGTTTTAAACTGAATTTGGACTCTTTTTTTTCTTTTTGAACAGTGTGTTCGTGTTTCCTATGGAGCTGAATGGCAGAGAGGGACTCCTTTCAGTGGCCACATGGCCCGCTTCCAATTCGGAGAGATAAAGTCAACCTGCTCGGCCCCACCGCCAGGAAATCGGCTGCTGCCCCTTTAAGCAGACTGGAAGGAGTATGGAATTACGGCTAACTTGGTTTGGAGCCTTTGTGTAAGGCTTTCAGGAAGAGATAAACCATTAATCATGCACAATTACTCTGACCTTGCATGAACTAAAGCCTCTCTGAACACATAAGATTACTGTCTCGGGGGACCTTGAGATACTGACACGATCAGCTCAGTGCTGGGGCATTGGAAACGGCTGCACAAAATGGCTGAGAGCTTGGCCTTTGTTTCCGTGGCTTCAGCTCCAGTCTTGCTTTTCACCCGGGATAGGTATTTATGTTTCTAACGTACTTACGGTGTAAACTGAGGGAAAGTCATTTCCCTTGAGCCGCGATTTGAGTCCATAGAACGCGAGTGGGATGTGATGGCAGGGCTTAAGATTTGGGTTTTGAGCAGAAGGTTTTCTTAAGCTTGCACACTGATTTCTGTGATGTCCCCGTGGGGGACACTCTTTTTGTCTGGGTTTAGAACACCCCTTGGCCCAAGTCTTACAGTCAGTGGCACCTGTTTTAATTAGAGTTTAGATAGCGATTTTCAGGCTCAGTTTACAATTCTCTCTGTTAGTCTTGTTTAGCATTTCTCTCACCTCTTAAACTCCTTAAGCAAACGTGTCTCACCCATCAGCTATGATATACTTCATCTCTTCTTTCACCGACCTCCTGGCACTAGCAGCAATATGTAGAATAATAATAATAAATAAGCAATTAAGTAATTATTGATTTCAACTTGTCATTTTTCAGAATTAGGCTGAGCTAAAAATGCACAGCAACAGTTGAAGAAGCTCAGCTCACTCAGTAAAATGCAGTAATTTGTTTACATTTGATCCTTCATCATGTGTTTCATCCCTACAGCTTCATTCACTTATAGAATTTATACCGCTATAAATATTTTACTTACATATGTGGTCTTTTCACACTTTTATTTACTGAAGAGCAGCATCTATTTTGAACATAGTTTTATGTTGATATGTCTTTTCTCCCTTTGCACAAAGGAGTAATTACATGTGTATATTTGGATCTGCAGTAGGAAGTTTATACTGCTTTAATTTACAGTTAGTGAGTTACGACGGTTACGTGAGTAGTGGGAGATCTGTGTGTGAAGCCCTGCAGAGCACTTGTCTTGCTGCCCCTAGTTTACATCTTTAGAGAATTAAACACCTTTTAAAGAGAAATGGTCTTTGTCTTTGAAAAACTGCAAATGCTTTTCTTTTGGGGGACTTGATTTTACCCTGTCAGTGAGTATTTGGTTTCAGTTGTAGAAGATCTGACTTGAAGACTACAAACTTCCTTGTTAGATGTTTATATTCCTCTGTATTTTTCAAACCCTCAATCAGCTGCCGGCAAAGCCATCTCCATTACAGGGAAGGCTGGCCTGAATTCTGCTTTTTTAGCCTTTATTTTTCTGCCAAAAGATTTGTATTTATAACCAAACCTTTCCCTGTGCATATAGTAATTTAAGGTTCCAATGATAAAATGTTTTCTCCACTGAAGTAGCAAATTTCTAATTTTCCAGAGATGTGGTTTTAAGAAAACGGAGATGGCTCATTGAGCACTGAAGGACTGGACAATGGGATCGGTACTGAAATACGTCTTCAATTCTGACCAGCGCCTCTGTGTTGCATCTTTGTAAGAGGATGGGTAAGTCCAAACGAAATAAATATGCTCTTCACATCTCACACACTTCTCCCTAGAAAGTTATTTAGAAGGTAGGCATAATGAAAATGCCACAAGTACAGTGATACGGCATTTTTTTAACAGGGAAGATAAATGGCAGGAACGTCAAACTTGTTGCTTCAGGACATCAGTTGCTTTCTTAACTTCTAGAGGTAAGTAAGGAAAAACTCTTTTAATAAAGAGGATTTCTCTAGTTGGTTTGCAAGCTTCCTGCACAGTGTTCCTGAGCCACGTTCGTCGGCACTTTTAATAAGAGATCGCTGGGTTTGGTAACAGCTGATTTGATGGTTTGTATCAGAAAGGCACAGAAAGGCTCCCTGGGGATGAGGGAGCTGTCCAGGACTGGCTGCGGAACAGACACAGTGCCTGCTCTTCTCCCTGGCTATTCTTTTGAGGTCTTTTTCCTCTCTTTTTTACGTTTTCTACTGTTGTGTTCCATAGGTTCTGCCTATGGCTAATGGGCTGTTAATTTTAAGAAATATTCTACAGAAAGTAAACTCATTGAAAACAAAACACCCCACAGGGTTACTGAAACAGAATGGATGGAATATTTAGTGGAAATGTACTGAAAACCATAGAAATTAACAGAAGGGGAGCATCTAAAAGGAAAAATACCATTTAGATGCCATCAGCTGAAATATAACAGTCTATAGGGCAAGCTGATTTTGTCAGTATCGCTACAGCAAGATGTTTCTGAAGATTCAACTTGTTTGTGTTCAGGACAAAAAGATATAGGAAACCTAAGAGCAGGATGTTAGGTGACTGGGTGAGCCACTGTTGGAAGAAATTGTCATTGGATGTGGTTGTTGGATCATCACATGGAGTGTGCAAACTGGGACTGCGTGTCTGTCTTCAACTGTTCTGCATTTCAGCCAGGAGATGTTGCTCTTGGTAACGTTGAGTTTATGTAGCAGGGAAGGATCATTCCTTTCACTGCAGGAGGTTTGGATAGTCCATGTTTTGTGGGATTTCAGGCCATGTGACAGTGTTGGTCCTTTCTGATGTGAAACGTGTGAATCAATGAAATTATCTTTGGCTGAAGTGTGGTGCTAAGGCACAGACTTGCTCTGTTTGTGGGGCTGCGGGGCTGTGGAAGGGTAAGGATTAGTTGTGAGTGGGGAAGAGGCAGGAGCTCGGTGGTACGACGGGATGAGGGCAGTCTGAATGTTCTGTAAGGGACAAAATCCAAGGTAGATTCTCATCTTATGTAGACCAGCTTCAGTCAAGAGTGAATCAGCATCAAAATAAAGCTTGAAGTGAGCAGTGATCGTGCCCACATTTTTCTGCGTTTGTTTTCACTCCTGTTGCAGCTCATTGTAACCAAAGATGTGGAAGGATCCAGTGTAAGAGGATTTAAAATTGGACAGTTTACTGTTGGAAGGGAAAAGGACAGCCCACTGCTTCCTGGTTGCAATGCAGATGTTTATTGTGTGTCTGCGCTGTCAGGGCAGCAAGTATAGTCCTTGAGACATCTGTTAATGAGCTGGCTTCAATAATGTTGTCTGCACTGCCAGACCATAATATACTCCATGTGGGCCTACAGGCTGAAATCCTCAAGTATTATAGACTCTGCTTCTCCCTCTTGCTGTACTGCTGGGAGTGAGTGCTGGTGCCTACTGCCATAAAACCAGCCAGCATGTGTATTCAAGCTATTCAGGCTTTCAACTGAAAGTCTGGATGTTTTCTTTAATTTTAGATTTGATTTTACAAAACCTGATCAGACAGAGTCTGCAAGTCCTGAGCCTGTCCTGGTTTTGCCATTCTCTATTTGAAATCTGAAAGCCTTTGCTTATGTGGGTCAGAGATAAAAATTAGGAGAGAGACACTGAGACATTATAGATCTGCGCGGATTCTCTGCTGCTGACAGCCCAGGTAACTCAGTTAAACCAGCGGAATAGTTGGCCAAGGGACTGTTCCATACTAATAGGAAAGAGAGAACTCTTAGGGGTTAAAGGCAAGAGCATCATTTTTATAATTAGGACAGATCAGAAGTGGAGCAAAATGTTCTTGCAGCTGAATCAGCTGCCCTCTAACCAGCCTGGAGTCTGGAGCTGGGGCCTGATGGACACTTGTACGGAATGCAATTTAATCTGTAATGGCTGAGGAGGACTCCTCAAAGTCTGCGGCAAATGGCAATTATTGTCCCTTTTTGTCACATCCCCCCCAACCAAAACAAAAAAAAGAAGGAGGAAAATTAATGAAAATAACAACAGGGAAGGATCCTAACTAGCATGTCCTACCTCCCCCTTTCTGTTTAAAAATCCTCTGCGATGTAGTGTCTGAAATGAGCTGCCCAGTATAATAAAATCTCTGGAGCACCAATGTGAAACAAGAATTCCTCCCACACACACTTGCATACGCACCCCTTTTCGCTAATGAGCGGGGAGACGCCAGCTCGGGGGCTGCAGCCAGTGTTAAATTAGCAGAGAAGGCCATCCGAAGTGGGCTGACTCCAGCGTAAACTGCCTTAAGTGTCTGTTTATTAAATCACAGCACCGCTTAGAGTCTGCCCTGCTGCCACCGCAGAGCTGTCTGCGCACAGACAAACCCTGGGCAGTCCCGGGGGAACTTGGTCCAACTGGATCCTGGTGGTAATAAAGGCGGGGGAGGAGGGAGCCATCCGCCACCAGCCCTTGTTCCGCACCATCGTGTGTTATTCTGCAGGAGCAGAAAAGGCTTTGTCTAAGGTCACCGTTGGCAGTTGTAACAGCAAATAACCTGGATATCCTGACAGTGTAAAGTCGTCTTCCTTTCTCCATTTTACAAAATGTAAGCCGTGGAAGACATTTTCTTGCTAAACTGGCTGGTATAAGCCTTGGGAGCAGTAACTTTGCTGTACAAGTTCTTACTGGGAAGTGTGGCCTTCAGTTTCAACTCTCCTTGGGTTACAGTGTGAGCAGGTTGTTAATACATAATGATTTTCTAAGAGAATTTGTTGATGTCAATCTATCTAAGGCTTTGGAGACAGAAAATCTGCTGTTCAGACCTTAAGCCGTTGTATTAAAGCAGGAGAAATTCAAAATGCTTCTGTGTATTTGTACAGTGTGAGGTGCAACGAGGCTTTGATTTTGGATGGGATTTCTACACGTGCCTGCAAAACAGCACTGTTGCTTATGCTGCAGATAAGACAGACAGGAGAGAGATATCCAAGCTGTACATCTTGTCCTGTCGGTCAGGAGACATCACTTTTTTTTCTGCTAGTTCTGGGAGAAATTGTTTACCAAGAACCCAGATATATTCCCTTCTTTCTCAAAGACTCCTTCATAAATACAATTGGAAGCACGGCTGCTGGTTTATGACTCCTGTTGCTTTTATTACCAAGTGGACTGTCTTGCTCCTCACTCTACACTCCCAAGCTAAGTCATCTTTTCTGCAAAAGTCACTGGAGAGGAATCTTGGGGAGCAGTGGGTAGCACTCTCATCCCATAAGGAAACCTAACATAAAGTGTTGGAAAAGTCTCTGAAACAGTCAGGGTTTGTCCTCATGAATTGCAAGGGTTTGCTGAACAGCTCTTCAATTTGCCATCCTTCCACTTAGCACAGATTTTTAATACAATTTTCAAGCTTCAAACAAGTTCCATCCATGTGTTTTCAGGTCGGGAAATTGAACGTACCACATATAGCTCTGCTTTTGTTTATTTTAACAAATTGTGGATGGTTCCATATACGTATCCCCTGCTCAGTCTGCTGGCTTTTGCCTTCATGAGGGATTCTTGCTGCACATGGGCTTCCAGAGGCTCCCTTGCAGCCCAGATGCCCATCTTCTGTGATAGCAGGTTAGGAGTCATGGTCAAACATCCTTTTTTGAGGTGGCCTGTTGACATTGTAGAAGAGAGGCAGTTGTTGAGCTAATTTGTATGAGGAAGAAGCTATGCAAAGTTTAATACGAAGTGGCTGGTTTAGCTGTCAGAAAGGGAGAGGTGGGCTGTTTTCCATTTCCCTTTAAAATGTCAAACACTAATAGTCTCTTCCGATCATCCCGAGATTGCCAAATAATTGACTCCCGCCTACAGCAAAAACCTCCCTGCTCAACAAAGCAGGAAGCTGATGACAGCGATTGCCTGAACGTGTCCAAATTAGTCAACCCCTTGCAACCCCAGCAGGGTCAACAGTGGCAGCCCCGAGGTCGTGGGGCAGCAGGAGCTGGGGGCTGTGGATTGCCCCGCTTCCTCTGCCCTCTGTGCCTCCAGGACATAGCGAGGGGTTCGCAGCTGGAGCGGCCGGCACCTGAACCGCCCTGTGTCCAACAGAGCGGTGTTTATTCCGGAGATCTGCTGTGCATTAGCCAGGACAGGGGTTAGGGCAGGAGGAAGTGCCTGTCTCTGTGAGTGGCAGCGCAGCGCTTGTGTTCAGTGTGGGGCTGACCCAGTGTCACACACCTCCTGGCATCTTTGCTCTTTACGTCCTCCGGGCTTTGTTGTGCGGAATCGACATATTTACAACAAGCTGGTGTCTGTCCCATGGCTGGATAAATTTTTTTTGTGCCTTCATTTGCTCTTCCACAGCTGTTCAAGTGGCTGCAGAAATATTTGAGTAGATGAATGTTGCCCTGGTATATAGCTCAGTAAGACTCATCAGCATGTTTAGGAATACACATACAGGCCAGGATCTCAGAGAGGAGCCAGAGAAGGATGCCCTCTGAGCCATTCCTTAGTTGGGTGCCTGATCAACGCAACCAGTCAGGCGTGCTGGGTCGTTTGATTTTATAAAGCGGTGGAAGTAAAGCAGGAAAGAATCTTAGGCCCCGTTCCCCTCCCTCGGCTTTGAAAGGACGGCAGGTGTGCCTGTGACTTCTTGAAGGCAACTCAAGCATCTCAGGGTTGTGGCATTTTCACAAAGATTATTTTAGGACTCAGAGAGAGGACAGAGGAAGAAAGAGAGGAGCATTGTCTCAGAGCTCCGAAGCAACACCACTGTTGTTACAGGTAGGATGAGAAAGTTTGAAGACCAGGCTCTTTGTCTGCAAGCCTGTGTTCCTATCTGTGTTTCCGAAGCAGAGGAGCCGGCCCCTGCCAGCTCTCGGAGCGGCTGCTGCGGTCAGGACCTCTGCCCACGGAGGGAGCAGAGCCCGTGGGGCTCCCACGTCTCCTCGCGGAAAGCCGGGCTGACCGCTCTGTCACGCTCTGGCAAAGGTCACTTGTACATCCCGTCCTCTGAAAGGTCACAGTGTGACCCCAGGTGCAGGAGAGAAAGGCTGTTTCTCTTTTTTTTTTTTTTTTCTTTTTTTTTAATTTGTTACTACCATTGGAAAAAAATACCTTACCTTTGCTCTTGTACTGCCTTCTCCATCTCGACCCACCCCGGCACCTTCTTTTCCTAAATGCTATAGTGTAAGTTTTCGCCTTTTAGGCTTAACTGGCTGGTAACTGGATTTTCTCCTCCTTCTCCACTTTGTTCTGTCTGCATAGCTGTAGCTGACCTATTGATAGGCCTTCAAATTGATAAGCAAACACTTCCAAGCTTACTGAGCACAGTTCTTCACCGCAGTTTGTGTCGGATGCATGAGCACATAGGCACTGGGAGCTTTTCCCCTGCGGGCTGGGAGGGGGTAAGTAAGAATCCTCCTCTGACTCGCTCTGGTGGGTTGTGGTAAGTGGATACACCTGCTGAAGGGAAAACTACTTTCTCTTGCTTCTTTCTGTCAGCGTTTACACATGTCGATGAGAGACAGGGGTGAGACATAAAAGCCAAATGCTCAGGTGTCGCACACTGTGCTGCATAGCTGATTCCCAAACTAGGCTTTACTGAACCAGCTAGAGGTATTCATATTCATAGAGGTATTCAATAATTCATTTTTCTTGACTTAAAGAAGGCCCAGTGGTTAACAAGATGTTTATGTTCAAATCTGTATGGCTTCCATTCAGGACTAGTGTCTATAAATGCTGGATCATCCTTCCAGAGTTGTTTGTTGTTCTTCCTTTTCATAGAATTTGCAGCAGCAATAGAGTTCTTTTCTGCATTTCAGATAGTGGTGGAAGGGAGAAATACAGGATGTTTCCCTGTGTCTGCTCATTTTAAGATTTTTTTCTTCTTGAGGGTTGGACTGTATGACCGAAGATAAAGTGCTGGACATGGTTCTCTTAGTGGGATCCTGCAGCGACTTGTTACAGATGCTGGTTTTAGTCCTTCAAACCACAGAAGTGGGAGATGAGGTTTTAGAGATACTGTTGATTTTGTGAGGACAATAACTTGATACAAGCTATTTTATTTGCAGTATTCATTCACAAGGAATTTCCGTAAGATGTTTAAACAGAGGTGTAAAGAGACAGAGAAACATGGAGGAGTCGCTTTTCAGAGAACTGATGGTAACTTCTGTGTACAACCCAGCCTTCCTCTGGCTAGTCTTTGAAAAATGAATAGTCAAGATTCCACTTCTGTAACGAAATGTAATAAGGTACCTCTATCTTACAGATGTGTAAGAGCTCTTATTACTTACATAATCTAAGGCGCATCTCACAATATGTTTTTTAAGATAGTGTTCCTTTAGTAGGAGTGTATGCTGTTAGCCCAGAGTCATGAAGTAGCTAAAGACCAGCTTACTTTTAATTGTGTGTGTACCTTAACAAGTCCACACCTGATTCTTGAGATCTTGGTAGAATTCTTGTATATTGACCAGGCCACAGAAAAGGCAAATCTGTGGAAAAGCAGTAAGTTGTATAAGGTCCAAACTAGGTCATGGTTGAGCTGGGAATACCAGTGAACTGGGATACCTGTTGAGCAAAAAAAGGAAGAAATAACCACGATGAAGAAATACCCAAAGGGGATTTTCTGGGTTCCCAGTCAGAAGGGAGACTGTGCCACTAATTGGGTCTTAAAAGGTCTTTTCTATTCTGTTTAAATTCTTATAATATGCCCCTCACCCAGATATGAGGGTGTCTGTCTAAGGATGTCTCTCTTTTCATTCTTTTCAGCTGTGTTTATTTTCCTCTCTCCCCTTACCCATTCTTTGCAAGTTCATGAAGAGCATTCAGACCCCATGAGGGGGTCTCTACAGATCCCCTAAGAAGATTAAGCTCTCTGAATATTTCATGGCCCTGATTGACAGCTCTTGAGGACCTCTTGTAAGCCTGGCGCCCGTATTCTTGTTTTAAAAAAAAAAAAGAGGGGGAGAGAGACAAGAAAAATCACATCCACCGAAAAAAAATTGATCCTATGGGCCCGACCTCTGCTGACGGAAGGCACTAGACGGAGGCAGTTCCTCCCGGCCATCTCCCCCTCCCTCTCCCTCCCCACCAGTCTCTACTGTGAAATAAAAGGAAGGTAATGGGATTTTAAGAGGCAAGGAGTAGTCAGGCGGGGCCGTGGCTGCTGCCCTCTCCCCCTCCCTGAGCCGCGGCGCTCAGGCTCATGGCCCCTCAAGAGCTATTGTAAAGCTCCGTCCCTGACTCTCATTCTGGGCCGCGTTCTTCCCTTTCTAACAAGCTGACCTGGCTCAGCCCGTGGCCCCTCATTAGAGGCTGAACCGAAGAGCGGGCCCTGTGCTCTCCTGCAGCCGTTTCACCCCATTAAGGGTTGCCCCCTGGTTGGCAGCGGGAAAGGGAGCCGACGACCTGTAAATTCTCATCAGACTGCTTTGGATTCTCCTTTCCCCCTTAATCATCCCGTAATAGGCAGCTGAGAAGTTTCTCCTTTATTAGAAAGGCAGGGCTGAGGAGATCTCACATGCTGGGTTTAGGAGACATTCCTTGATGGAAAGAAGAGGATGAGGAAGAGGGGGGAGAAAGACAGAAACAAACAGCTCCCAGCCCTTCTTACCCCTGGAGCGCAGTGAGATTTCCTGCTGCACTTGCTATGGGTACCAGTGTTAAAGACAGCAGGGTCCTGTTTGCTTCCTACCTGCTGCTACAGGAGTAAGTGCATTGCACAGAGTCTGTTCTCTTAGCCAGGCAGCATTTAGCCTGGGAACTGTTAAGTTTACCTGAGAATTGTAAATCTTACAGGAATAGTAATTGTAACCACAGAAACACTAACAACAAAAGGCTCCGATCCTTCCGCTTGAGACGATCACCTGGGGTTCTCAGGACCATGCCTCTCCTGGCTGACCGATTTCTGGGGCTTACTTGAGATGCAGGTGTAAGTTTCTTGTGTGTTTTGTCCAAACGTGGGTTTTGTTTTCAGAACAAAGCAGCAATTTATGGGATTATGCTGCTAACAGGTGTGTGGGAAGGGGAGCTCATTCCTTCCCAGAGTGAGAGCACTGGAAACCAGTCATGGTTTCGTCTGCCTGTGTTTCTTGAACATAAGTGAAGGTGAAACCTTAAAGCTTTGTTTTGAACTGCTGCTGAGGCAGAACAGGCTGGGTAGGGAAGTGGTGAGGGTGAGGGAGCTTTGTCCATGCTGGACATAACCCCCCAGCAGTGCCAGGTGAGACAGAACATCCTTCCAGGGCTTCGGCACATCTCGTGTCCGCACCTCACAGATCGAGTGCTTCTTCCCTTCTTTGGACTGCACAGTGGTTGTGGTTATTGGTCTCTTACTCCAGATCTAAAGTTTATTTTTTAAGATGTTGTTTATAAGATGTTTTAGAGCCCAGAGCACATAGAGGGAAGGATGTGTACACTGCTCCAAAGCAGTTATCTGTTGGCTTTTACTGTGAAGGAAACCATTAATCTGTGAGAACACTGCCTTTGCCCCAGATCCCCGTTTCACTTATCTCTTGATGGGCTTGTTCAAGTTCCGAACTAACCAAAGAGGGAGAGTATTAGTCACCTTGGATCAGTGACAGATTTATTTAAGCAGACATGACCTACTTAAATACCTTATGGAATTTTAACTGGGCATTTCAGGCAGAGAGCAGCTGAATTTAGGCCAGAGCAAGTCAACTCCCACTTGTGCATCACTCCTTACAGTGCAAGGGTGGGTGGTGAGGGATCTGTGAAGTCCTGGGGTCCCCATGCCATGGCCCTCACTGATCCGGAAAAGGTAGTTGCTACAGGTGGAGGTAAGTGAACTAGAAGACAGAAGGTCCTAGCAGTGGTTGTTCTGGACTGCATTGTTTAGGGTAAGGATGGTCAGGAGGTATTCGGTATTTCCGTGTGAGGTATGGCTGGACACTCCACTAGGACTTGGGACCATTTGAGTAGTAGACTGTTATTTGTAGGATGTTGTATGTAAAAGGCATAGGCAATTTCAGAAAGCATCGGTCAAGCCAGTAAGTTATCCAGTAACATCACCTTTTAAAAGTCAATTGTAATTTTTAACAATCGATTGATGTCTTATTTACTCGCAGTCACGATCGTGGTGAAATGCCAGTGCTATTCCTCAGTAGTGCTTATCTTGCCAGTGTTCTCTGGATGGTTGTGCGGCTTACATCGCAGCTTACCCATGACTGCAGTTGACTATTTTGGTTTGAGGGTAAGAGAAGAGCATCTGGGTGTTTATAACCATGATGGAAAAGATTTGTGTGCAAACAGAACCAAGCATTAGCTTTTGATTAGTCTCACACCACTGGTGGTAAGCTTTATAAAGGCTGCATTGTTACAGCACAATATTGTGACCCTCAGTTTGGTCCTTATCTCGTTTGTTCCTACTGGTGCTGCCAGATGGAGCTCAGGGTTGCAGCCTGTGACCCGCGTGTCCCTGTGCCTGGAGTGCTGTGTAGGCAGCAGACTGTTCAAGAACACTGCCAGTGGGTTGCGAGGAGTGTAGTCCTCTCCTACCGAAATGAAATGATGGGACATGGCCTAGATTTTCATTGCTGTAGCCACTGATATGAATTGGAAGAAGCTCAACAGGCTTTGTTATAACCCTACCAGGTTCAGGAAGAATTAATCCTAGGTCTGGGACTGTTTTTCTAAGTTTTGAAACAGGATTAATCTTATCCACAGTTTTCTTATAGTGAATACAGTCTCTGTAGACAAAATCAGTGAAACCCTTTTTTAATCCAGTTCTGTTCTCTGACTTGAAGCAATTGTATAAGGAATTTCTGTCTGATTTCTTAAAACCCTCTACTCTACTGCTTTGTTGGGCTGAGCAGAACAGCTGAGAAGGACAGAGCCTGTAGACAAAGCCACCCTGAAATCGTTCCTGGCTTCTTACATAGTTTGCCCAGTTTCTTCCACAGACACACAGAAGGAGCTCTTTAAAAGTAACCACATGCCTTCCATCCTCTCATCAGTCCTTTTTCAATTTCAGTTAAGCAACAACTAAAGCAGGGAAGACTGAAGGTCAGTTTTCTTGATGGCAGCCTGCTGGCCTGCTTGCAGGTTTTTGCTTCTCATGAACCACACTAGTTCATCATAATGAAATGAGATGTTTCTGTTGGAATGAACCTGCTGATGTTTGGGACTGATGGGGTATTTTCACTGCCCAGCTTTGAAGTATCTACCTTCAGTGATAAGATTAGGAAACTTATCACATACGTTATGCTCCTCTGAATGCTCTATAGGAACCTGCTTCCCCGTTCTGTCTGCACAGGGACTGCAGGGACAAGTCCCTTCCCTAACTTAGCTAACTGAAGTGTATAAAGGCAGCCAGTAGAACTATCCCTCAGTGCTACAAGCACTGCTGTGTTGAAATGGTTTTAACAGTTTGTTGTTTGTTTGTTTGTTTGTTTTCTGGGAGCAATTTTTGTCTCTTATTTTATATTAAGCATAGTAGAGTATACAGCTTATTGATAATACCATGTTTTTCTTGTCTAGTCACACATAGGAAAATATTTACAAAGACATCCCTCATCTTGTGTTTTTAGACACCTTATAGAAGACAAACATATTGCTCTTCAAAACAATCCTCATCTCTCTACTGAATTGTAGAATAACTCAGGTTGGAAGGGACTTTCGCAGTTCATGTGATCCAAGCCCTGCTCCAAGCTCTGGGGGTAGCAGTTCAGGACCCTCCTGTCCATTCTTAATCCCATACAACAAAGAACTGGCTTTTCCCATTAAGGTTTTCAGGAGACTGCGGCAGTCCTGCCAGCCCTCCCTGCTGGGGACACCGTTCTGGGTAACTGTGGCACAAGGCCCCTGTCCGGCCGGTGTCACAGAGCTGGGCCGCGTTTGCTGTGGCTGTCGCAAAATGGCAAATTCATTTCACCCACCCAAGTGGAAAACTACACGGCAGTGGTGCTCTATGTGTTAAAAAGTGGTTATCACAGTAATAATAGGATGAGAAAACAAAGGGGGGTTATTAGGAATAAAAGAGTGGTAATGGAAAATTTAAGTTCCCTGTTGAAATTACTGTCCATGTTCAAAACCAGAGTGGAATTTAAACTTGTTTTTTTAGGGTTCTGAAGTTTCCAGATACTTTTTTCCACTTGAATTTGTGGTTAAGAGTAGAACCAGAAAGACCGAGATGCTTCAGAGTTTCTTTTAGCGTTTGGAACAGTGAGCAGAAGGAAAGTTGTACAAGAAATTGCACAGAAGATAATAATTTCCTCAAAGGCTTTGGGGCCTAGTTTTGCAGAGTTAGGAGATTTGCTTCAGTTTCCAGTTAGATGAAAGTCGAGCGCTTGTGTGGGTGACCCTGGGTTTGCAAAGAGCCAGGGTGAGGGGCCCTGTGAAGGCAGGACGGGGGGTCTTGAAGACTTTCCACTCCTCACATCGCACTTGGTGCTCCACACGGTCCAAGTCGGGGGGGACAATCATTGCCTTTGCCTTCCCATGTAAGAGAAAAGAGGATTTTGCTGATTGTGATCGTAGGTGTTGACAAAGTCCCTTCGTCTTTGTGGAGGTGAAGGTATCACCAAAGAGAAACTCTGACCTTTTAATCCAAAAGTGAGGTTTTCTACAAGAAAAAGGATCACGTTTATGTTTGTAGAGGCTGCATTTTGCCTCGAACAAGCTGGGTAAAATTTGGAGTTGAAAGAGAGTGAGATTCTTTTTAAACCAGCTTTGCCAATAGTGAGAGCTGTAAATCTAATATGACACTGTCAACTGTAGATGTTTGAGAGCATGTGGGGAGGAAGGAGTTAAGGATTGTGCTCTATGAGCCATCCACAGCAGGGAATGACCCAGTTTAAAAGGGTTAACAGTATTTGGTTTTTCAGAACTATTTGTTATATCAAGTTAGTGCAGCAGAGGTCACACAGGTCACTGTGCCTCCCCCTTCGCTTTCCATTCCCAGCCCCTGCCCCAGTCCTTGTTCCTTCTCTAATCTGATGACCTCAGACACAGCTCTTTCCTTACGATGTTCTTGACAGCATCTTCAGACAATGTGCAGCTCGACGCCAGTTGTCTTTCCCTTTTTCTCCTGTCCCTCAGGAGCAAACCTTGGATGCTAAAAGGCACTTTGTGCAGTGGGGAAAAGCCTCAGCAATTTGTTCTGTGGTCTTTGGACAGGAGTAGCTCAGAAAACAGTTTTCCTTGTATGTGCACTCCTAGCATGACTGTCTTTCCTTCCTGGTGTGTATTTCTTTCTTTCTGCTTTGTGTTTTTTGGGTTGGGTTGGATTTTTTCATTTAAAGTCTTCTGTAAATCCTAATTTATCCGCTGTACCTTCTGGTTTCTTTTGTCATGGTGTTGCTGTGTGTATATTCCAGAAGTTCTCAGTGAATGCTTTTTTGAGAATATAAAAATACCTTTCCCTCTGACCTTTTTCTTCCAATGGAAGCTTCTCAGAGATTTTTGCCAGCGTATTTTTCTGACCCACTTTCAAAGGTACTAAAGGTCCATGGACAATGGACTCCTGAAGCTGAAGGAAAACTTGGTGTCTTTTGCAAATCAGGTGATACCTGTCATGACCACATATTTTTTAGTCTTACCAGTGTCCCGATATTAACCTCCTGTCACACCATCAACAAGGAACAGAATACAAAGCACCCTACCTGACACGAAATCAGGAAAGGTCTCATTTTCCTGGTGGCACCGTTGCGTGTGTTTTACCATGTTTCTCATTCTTCTGCACCTGTGCCTCTTTTGACATCCAGCCAGCTGGTTGTTTTAAGAATGTCCATTGCTTCTCATTTTATTCCATTGCTCATTATTGGGCCAGAGCTAGGGGAGTTACACGTGCTGTTTGGGGGTAAAATTACTAAGAGTATAATGGATCATTTTTCTTCCTGTGTATGGCTTGCCCTTGTTTCTGAGGGGTGTGCTTTGCTATTTTTAGAGGGAGGGGGCTGTCTGGTCCTGGATGTCTTCATCTCCTGAGGGAAATGAATGGCCACCAAAAACCTGCTGCTGGTGATGTTAAAGGTATTTCTTGCAGCCTTCCCAGGGCTGGGTACCTGCCAGACCTCCATGTCTTTAACAGGGTTAAGGAATCAGTGAGAAAAAATGCCTGTGCATATTTGCTTGAATTCAAAAGCAAACTGCAGCTCGAGCATGCTTGTGTGGCTTGGATTTGCTTCCCGCTCATGTTCAAGTGCGTAAGTGCTGCTAGTGTGAATATTAGTTACAAAGCAAAGTTGAAGGCTGTGCCTTCCCTGAGAACTTTTTTATACTCCAAGAAAATCCAAGATTTTTCGTTCAATCACCACTAATTGATATATCTGGAGAGTCAAGCTTTATATTCAACACTTTGTGTACCCGGCAAGAGTTTAGTAATACATCTCATTGTCAGTTTTTTCAATTCACAACTTGCTTCTCTGTTGATGAGTTGCAAACTGTTCCCCAGTAGCGTGGCCAGCTGACACCGCACGGCAATCACAGGGGGTGTTTTGAGTTGCATGCTTTGCTGGGTAAATCAGCAAAAATGGCAGTGTTTGCACACAGTGTGTGTGGTGAGCTGTTCATTCAACTCTAGTGTTGAGCATCAGGCTTGGATGCAGGCAATTATTATACAAGTGCCTGACAGCAGGTGTGATAACTGGAATACTCAGTGGTGAGGGTGTCACACATGCAGTACAAGAGGACTCGGTTCGGATACCGTGTGCAGACAATTCCAAGTTCTACTTTCAGCTTTGACATTAACTCCATCTTCAAACAAGTTAGCTAGCATTCCTGCCTCAGTTTCCCTATGAATGAATTGGGGATTGTACTGTGTACTCACCTACCTCACAGAGATATTGTCTCTGCTTTTTATTTTATAGCAATTGGTGAATGTTTGGTGAGCACAAGAAGAAGGGTTTGAAGTTATAAAATCTTTGGCTAATGGACTTGTTCAGCTGAGCAACGGTTGAACATGTTGGAAGAAAATGTGTTTAAATTTCACCTTCTTTTACCTTAGGTGGGACATTCCGTATGTTTCACATTACCCAGGGTAATATAGGTGTTGAATCCAGTATCTGTATGTGTCAGATCTTTGTTCAAGATTCTCTGGTAGGATTTCAAATCTTTGCTGCAGGGTCTGCCCAGATATTTCAGGATTCTATAGAGTCACAGCGTTGCTGTGCCATTTATTATGTAGTTCTCTTTGCATCTCACCATTGGCCTCAGGACTGCAGGTTTTGGGATGTACAAATGAAAGGGCATTTCTGGAGGAATTAAACCCTTTCGAGTTTTGGGGATTTTTTGTATTCTTGTTGAGTTCTTACAAAAAAAGGCAAGACACTTGTTCTTCTTACCTACCAAGTCATCTAGCTCAGAGGACAGTATCATAACAGGGAAATTTCAAATAACAAAGATGTACATGGTTTCTGCAGCAGGGAGGAAAGCATGAGAACAGGAATGGAAATTGGCAGGAGAGCTCTGAAAGGCCAAGAGTTTCCAGCTCCGAAGACAGGGAGAGAGGAAATCAGTGAGTGCAGCAGGATTCCCTCTCTCCCCACCCTCTGTCCTTCCTCCACACCCCACCCGGGGAGATGGGAGAAGAAACTTGGCAAGCCATCTTGTCGCCAATCAATCTGTGGTGTAACAATTAGCACTTAAGCAGCACTCACGCTAAACACAGGCTCAGAAAACACTTAAAAAGGAAAAGAAAAAAAAAAAGGAGGAAGAAAAAAAAACCCAACACAACAACAACAGGGGAAAGCTGGAACAGATCAATGCCACGCAGAACAGGAGGCATCTAATACCCCATTATTGACGAGGACGATAGTGCTTTAAGTGTGTGCTCTCCATGCTGAGCAATTAGCCAGCAGGACCACTGCAGGGAAGGCAACTCCACCGCAAGAACGCCCGCTCCCCCGGCTGCCCACCGCTTCCCCAAGAGGTGTTTGATGACAGCTTCATTTGTTAGCGTGATCCCAATAGCTGGCGGCGCCGGCATCCTTTCCATTACGGCCGAGAGTGCGAGGGGAGGCCGGGCAGGACGGCTTCTCCCCCCGCTCCCCCGGCCCGCGGTAACGGAATACAGTAGACACGGAGTCTGTCTGTGCACTGGCTAAATTGATTGTAATGGGTTTCTTAACGTGGTGAAAGAGCCGACTGTTTTCTCGCCTCTAAGAAAGGCTGGAGGAAGGAGGAAGTGACTCCAGCGGCTGCGACACAGCGGATGAAAGTAAACTTTTGTTTAGTAAAGAGCGGCCGACTGCAGACTGTCGCTGGCCTTTCAGCCAGCTCTCAGCAACACCGGTTTTTAGAAGAAAGGAGAGAGGGTAGAAAACAAACTGTCAGCTTCCTGCTTTGGCTCTTGCTCTCATAATAACCCTGCTGTCTGGCTGCCCTTCCCTGAAGCACACTGGAAACCTCTTAATGGCATGGGGTCTCTTTTTGAGAGGTGTCTATGGGCTCAGGCTTTCATTCATGCACGTGTAGAGTAGGGCATATGTGCTTTTAAGTGCTTGGCTAGGCTGGGCCTTAGCTCAAAAAGGTGTGCCTGGCTCCTGTAATAGGAGAAGCTAGGGCCAAGCCTGGAGAGGATACGGCCTCCTGAAGAGTATCCAAACAGCATCTGTTCCTGATAGACTGGTGTTTATATGGAAGCCCAGGAGCCATCCTGAGACCTCCCAAGTGGAGAGACTTGTCCGGGCTCTGTGTCTGTGCAGTCAGATAAAACAACGGCTCAGTCAGTCACACGGGTTTGTCAGAGCAAACACAGCAGGTGCCGTTCAGGGCCTTCAGATGCACACTCTGCTTTTCTCGCTTCTGCTGGAGCCTGTCCTGCTAATCTGCACTGTATTGTTGCCTAAGCTTAGCTGGGCTCTGCCTAAAGAAAACACTGCCGGGAGCTGCCCAGAGTAACCTGGCCACTTTCTACACTGGGAGAATCCTTGTGTCATACCTGAGCAGCCTTTGTCGACAAAATCAGACAGATGACACACAGATGTTAAGCTTTTCTGGGAGGTAGTTTGTGTTTTAATAGCTCTGTGTACAGAAACCTGTTCTGTTCAGCTCACGTGGGCCGTCCCCGTGTCAGCACGTGGTGTTGGGGTAGCAGAGGCTGGTCTCTTCAGCAGCTCATTGCTAGGGATAGCCATTGGTTCCGCCTTTTCTTTCCATGGAATAAAGTTTTTAGAGATGCCACAAAATGACAGATGCCACAAAAGATGAGAAGGCCCAGACACGCAGTGTGCAGGCACTGCCGTTTGGCTAGGGAAAAGAATTCAATTTCCACATCACAGTGGTGTCACTCGGGTTGCAGGTGGTTACACACCTTCAAACCCTTGCCTGGCTCGCAAGATTTATTTATTCTCAAAGTTAGGTCTTGTGAGAAGAGAAAGGGGGCTGGAAAGTACAACTTGCCGTGCCACTGTAACCAGAGGCTGCTGTTTGCTCCTGACCAGAGGCTTTAAGATGATGCCAGATGGGGCCATTAAAGCTGTGCAAACAATAAGGAGCACATAGGGGAGGCTGTTAATGGGTTTCTTTTGGAAGCATCAGCTGGAGCTGCTGAATGGGGCACATGACCTATTAAAAGAAGCCACTTGAGAAATCTCTGTGCCTGCTGAAATGATGGGGTTTTTTTACCCTCCCTGTTTGTACCAACCCACTGCGGATCTGACATGCTGGATACTCACACACTTGTGTTTGCAGCTCTGCTCACTTGCCAATATGCTTCATGGCTTGTGCTGTAAAACACTGGATCAATGGGCTGGATGAAGCAACGCAACCACATCGTTCTGCACAGAGGAAGCCACGTTTCAGGAGATGGCTTCCATAGAAATGTTTGATTACCACTTCTGGGAAGGGGGAGCCTACTTTTAATGCAGATTTGTTCTGTGGTTCGCAACCAGTGCTGTGCATGGGAAGCCAGCAACACGGTTAGGCATGGCTAGCGTGAGACTTGGGAGTGCACATGTTCTTAGCCTGGAGTTCTCTTGAGGGCTAATGTGACATTACATGATGGAGAAGTGGTGTTCAAAGAGAAAATACAGATATGCTCTTTAGTAGTGGATCCAGGTCTTCAGTTGCTCCATACTGTGAACTTATTTTCAGTCTATCTTTTTTGGCATAATGCTTCAACATCCTGGCTTGAATTGAGGGAGGTTGAGTTCATCATCACAAAAGGAGTTACCCGAAGAGTGTGCATGACAGAACCGTATTCAACGGTTTCAGTGAAGAACTGTTCCTTTAGTCAAAGCAAAAGTCGTATCTCGAGTAGCTATGCTTTTCTAGCTGCTGTGTGGATGTGATCACTGTTGTTCAGTTCATTCATCTGACTGCAAGCTCCTAAGTTCCCACAGGGAAGGATTGAAGAGCTGGCCCGCTGTGCCCCAGCCACTGGAGACTCTGGATCTGGCCATGCTTTTCAAAGTTAAGTGTGCAAAATGAGGGTGTGAAAGCCTTACCGCCACAGCTCGCTGTGCATCGGTATAAGTGAGCCCACAAGACACAGGAGGGGAGAATCAGTTCTGTGGTGTGCACTGTGTGTCACCTCATTGGATTGAGTTTGCATGAGGAAACTTTTCTGAGAAAATGTAAACCACTAATTTCTTGAGTGAAATTTGACTCACTCTACTTAATTCTTTGCTGTTTGAAGCAGAGTATTATGATTTTACGATGAGCAGGTCAGTTGTCTCACAACACAGTTCTGTGCATCACCCTTCAAACAAGATGGAAACTACAGGAGCATGGTTGAGTCTTCATTCCCTGTAGGCGTGCAAGGCTTGTACTCCTCACACGATTCACTCCTGAATGGTGCTATTCTCTTCATTTCATAACTAGCACAATATAAAGGTGTTGATAAGGTCTTGCTGAGGTAGAGGAAATGAGAATAGAGTAGGCCTTGGAGAACACCTTTAGGAAAAGCATGAGGTGAAACCTTACATTTAGGTTTATGTGTGCTAATAATGAACGACAGTAGAATAACAATGGGGAAGGTTGGGTGCTCGTTATCAGGGGCCAGCAAGAGCAAGGCTGTTCCACGTGGGAAGATGAACTGGGAGCTGAGGGTGACCATGCAACGGGCAGGGACAGTGGCCTCACCCACCAGGCTGCAGTCCCACAGGACTGATGACAGCATTGGTGACATTATAACACTTTCCGTTCACGGTCAGATTTGCACAGTCAGATAAATGCCAGGTGATGAGTCACGGCTGAGATCAAACCAGAGAGTCCAGGCAGTGAATCAGGATCAGCCAAGGACAGGCAGGACTTGGGTATTTCTGTGTCACAGCTCAGGCAAAAACTGGGGGCCTCAGCTCAAATGGAGTGGATGTACCTCAGTAGAGATGCCAAGTGGGGCAGTGCAGGGCTGCGGAGTCCAGTCCATGTCCTCAGGGCTTGAAAGTGGGTGTCTGTATCTTTGCAGTGATGCCTTAGTCCACTTCTGCACCAATAGAGCTGAAGACCAGCTTTTCAGTTTGACACAGCATCCCCTTGATATTGCACGAGATACTTGACCGGTTTGCTGGCAGCGCAAAGGGGAGTTCCAGAACTTTCTGGAACTGAGATTTGTCTCACTCCAAAGGAGATGTTTTTGGAAGCAGCGCTGAAGAACTGATAAGGGAATTTCCACATATCATCATTTCTCCTTGTGTTTTCTGTGTGCCTGTAGTTGAGAGAGAGAAGAAAATCTCACAATATGTTCACTGCCACTGCAGTTCCTAAAGCTCCGAAAGTGTGAATATGCAGTTCTGCAAATCCTCCCCATCCCTTGCCCTTGCCAGGCAGCCCTTCCCATCTGACAGGCAACATCACCTGAAGGAAAATCAACTTGAAGTGTTTTCTCTCCCGCTTGCCACCTTCCAACTTTGGTTGCTGAGAGAAGAAGAGAAAAGGCTTTTAACACCATCCGGTGACCCGGCCCTAAGTACCATCTCCTGCTTCGATGTGGCTGGGGAGACAGGAGGTCAGCTCGGGGGCCGGGAGGAGTGAGAGAACCCGTGTCAACAGGCTGCTGAGTGCTGAATGATGAGCCTGTGACATGGTAGAAGGAGCGAGGGTGCTCACCTGGAAAATGTTGCAGGAAGCCTGTCATGGGTGTTTAAGTGCTGACAAGATGTGTCTGAGATATCCTTGCAGTGCATTTAGTATAAGAGTAATCTTTCTTGTGGTTCCTGATTCGGAAGAAGGGTTGCTGCCCCGGTTCGTAGTGGGGGAATATGCAGCAGGTTACAGCTTGATGAGGAGGAATCAAGTCATTTTTCAATATGGAATAGCGCTGCTTTACTTATTTAAGGACTGAAAGGACAGTTGAAGGTGGGGATTTAATTCTGCCATCTTTCATTATCTATAGGTCTGATCCCAAATCAACTGAAATCAGCAAAACCTCATTTTGCCCAAACAGGTTTTGGAGGAGGCTCTATTTCAGCAATATCCAGATCAGTCAATCCTTTGATCCAGCATGTGTCTTCTTTCTGAGAAAAATATCCATAGGGTGAATCAGCTGCCTTAGAGTATGTGCCTTTCAGCAGTCAAGTGTATCCTGTGTTATATCCAGAGTGTTGGAGATGGCATTGGGCGAATTGGATATCCAAAGACTCATAAGTAGTCCTGCTGTGTACTAATTCCTGTACTAATATGTAACAGAAAAACCAGACCAGCTCAGGGTTTTATAATCTGAGAGCATATGTACTTAGGGTCACTGCCGCACTGTGTGTGAAGCAGTGGGGACTCATCTAAACTATATTAAATCTGTCTTGAGAAATGGATGTGATACAGCAGTGGTGTCAGGAGCAGGGTGCGGAGCAGTTTGTCCCGCTGCTGAGCTCTGTCTAACGCTTTTTCTCTGATAGCCCAAGCAGCGTGTTGGAAGCCAGCGCGGTTATCTATGTGCTGGGCTCTGGTCTGCGTTAGAAACAATCAGCAACGTGTAGGGGATCGCTCACCAGGAGGCCCTTGCCGTGCTGTCTGCTAGCTAAGAACCAAAGTAATAGTAGAAATTTCTAGTAGTGTGAAGGGATGGATTTTACTTTTGGAACTAGATTTTCTATAGTAAATTGTCTTAAGAAATAATGACTTAGTGGGTCTTAGCATGTGCCTCCCAGTGCCTTGTCAGGAAACACGCAAGGAACGCACTGTGGAACCAAAAATGTTTTTTGACAAGAGGCGACTTGTCTAATTCTGATGTCAGTTTAAATTGGTAAAATGCACTCGACTTCCCTGCAGTTTTCCTCCTTAGAATGCAATAAGCAGGAGCAGAACTAGATCCTGATCTGTAGCAGATCATTTTCAATGATCTATCATCAACACTTCAGCGAAAACAAGGTAAAAAATCAGCATTTTCTACTGCTTATTTGAGGGCAGGAATTTGGATTTGTTTGTGTTTCTCGTCCTTTGTTTGTTGCTCACACTCTTTAATTGCTTGACTTCTGTCATTCTGCAATAGTCAGCTGGGAGAGCTTTGTCATGTTTAGCCCTTGAGCCTGACCTTCCGATCCATGCAAAGTCCGAAGGAGAGGAAAGAGTTTTAACTGGATTTAATTGGGGTCGTCTTTGCCCATCAGCCTCTTCCGACTGACCACCTGGGGGGGTTGAGCTGAGGCCCCACTGACTGGTGGAGATGGAAGGGTGGAGAGGAGATATCTCCACGTCAGAGCCGTGCAGCTGTCATTGCGGGTTACCGCGCCGACAGGAGACGGTGCCTGCAGGAAACAGAGATGGTTCCCACCTGTCCAGAGCTAATGAGGATGTTTCTGATGTCAATAAATGTTTCCTGATCACAACAAAAAGCCCGTAATCTTCACAACGCGCTCACAAACAATAGGCGAGGAGAAGAGAGAAGTGAAAGAATTGGGGATGAGATGAGAGATGGAAGAATTGGAAGAGCAGGGTGAGAGATTATTTTAAGGAGGAGGGAAAAAGGAAAAGAGCAAAAAAGGAAAAGAGCAAGTAGAAGACAGGGCAAAAGATGGAAAGTGAGAACGTCTGGATGGAGTAGGGAGGAGATGGAGATGTCGAAGAGGCCTAAGATGAGAAATAGTGAAAGCACCTTGGAAATGGACCAGAAGAAAAGGAGCTAAAGGAATGACAGAAGAAAGCGCCAACAGGTGGAGAGGAGTGTTGAACCTAACAGATCCTTTTCACGGGGAAGTCTGAGGAGCTCAGAGTGATGAAGGATGGGATGTAGCTTGTAAGAGGAAACTTGGGCATAGAGAAGTTATGGGAAAGGAGAGGGACAAAGTGCTTCTGACCTTAATAGAAAATGTTTAATCTTACTCTTGAAGCAGTCTGTTGACTTAAGAGAAAAAATAAGACATCTGCTTAAGTTGGAAGATGGAGAAGAGGTGCAGATGGGCAGGAGCATTGATAGACTTGGCCTCGGATGTGCATTATTGAGTATATCCTCTGTCTAAAATCTGACAGTGTGTTTCCAAGACAAGCTTGGAAGTAGCAGAACGGTTTTGAAAATTGACCCGTGAGCTGAAACTGCTCATCGGTTTGTGGAAACGGAGCCGGTATTTGCATTCCTCCATGCTGCTGGGTTCTGTGCACGTGTTTCTGCTTTTAGTACAGGACACCACTAATATAAAGGGAAATTTTCAGATCCGTATATGCATACATATAGATAATATATAATATTATGTGGCGTGTATTTATTAGATATTATTTAATGCAGAATTTGTTCAAAATAACTCAGAAAAACAGCATTTAACTTTGTGTGACTAAGCAGAGCACACATTATATATTCAGTCTTATAGTTCAGATTCGGTTTCGGTCATGGACCAAAAATGTGTAAATGATTAGACTCTAAAATGACAAATCTAAATGAATCCTGGTGAATTTCCTGCTAATACAGCATGGTACATAGTTTCAAGTGGTATCTTTTACCAGATCTTATGCTCAAGTTGGTACAGGACTATCAAACTGATTATATCAGTAGAATCTTTCAAAACAACCTAACTCAAATAAAAACATCTTTGGAGATGGCAGTACTACATGTACCTGCTGAAACCTGAACCTTTCCTAAGAGACTTTACTGTTCGGTACTTGGACTACTAAGCCGTGCTTGTCCGCGCTCTCATCGTTCAGCATTACTCTGTGCATTTTCTTGTTTTCTTCCTGAATACTTTTCTCTCCCCGCATCGCTGTGTCCCTGTAAGTCTGCAGTGAGTCATTTCAAGCAGCTCCAGCCTTGCCGTGGCTCTTGAGGAGGCAGCAGAGCTTTGATAGAGAGTGTTTGTTGGCAATTTCTTCCTTCGTACTCCCAGCTGTGTTCTTACTCTCAGCTGAAATACTTAAGCAGAAATTTTAAGAGCAGAAATGTCTATTAGGCTGATGTAAACTGACTGAAAAATGTAACTTCCCTCAGGAATTCCACATCAATTCTATAATTTCCTTTTTGCCAGCATCTCGAGGAAAATGCTCAATCCTGACATAAAGCAAAAGAGAAGCAATTTGAAGTATTGCACAAGCTATGAACATCAGCTAATAAGTCTTTTGCTGGGGTAGCAGCTGTCGTCTGTGACTTAGAGATAAGAAGCAGACAGCTCATACAAAAGATTTGTCCAGAAATATGTAGCATTTCTTTATCTGTTTCAGAAATAAAAATATAGGTTCATACCCCTTGAAAATGTGCTTCATTCTTATAGCTATCCCTTAGTCCTTTATCCTTACCCTGTTCCAGATTTACTATAGAAGCACCGTCTGGTCCTGCTCACACATTTTTACCGAAACAGGTTTTAGGGTTTGTTTGTTTGTTTGTTTTTTTCACGTCCAAGTATAATGTATTTTGTTATCGACACTTTTATATGTGCTGATATTTCTTTAAATCCTGTGAAAACTCTTGCTTTGGAAAATTGATTCTTCTCCTTCCTAGTATCACATATCACATTTATAGAGGTTCATAGTGTTTTTCATGTTTCTGTTGGTTTTAAATTGTGTATCAATGACCATTGATAATTGCAATACATAAGTATGTTGTATCGAGAGCGCGATTGATCTTGTTTTGGTCCGGCTGTCTGGTGATGTTCCACCACAGCTCTTCTTTTGGCAGTATGAGAAGATCAGCAGCTCCAGAGCACAATTCAACTCATCTTAAAATAGGTGGCGAAGCAGAAATGAATCCTATTCAGAGTCAAACTGCCCTGTGAAAAACAGGAAGACACTTGAACGTACACAAGAAGGACAAATATTTATGTTGGTGCTAAGTAGCAGTTGTCCTTCACGAGTTTAAAAATAAAATGAAAGCAAAAAGTGTTCCGTCAAAGTACATCCCATTATAGCACCGGGAGCAGTGCACTGTCTCAATGTGGTGCTACAAAACGGTGCACAAAAGCTACAGAATGCAAGAAGGGAATTTTAAATCAACTGGGAGCGCATGCAGAACCAGTTGGGTTTTTCTTTTAGCTTCTGTGTTGAAGATTCTGAAATTCCAGCGTGCTGTGCGTGCTCCGGTGTTGCAGAGGAGCGTAACTTCAGTCAGCTCTTCCAATTATCCTCCTCATTTCCCAGCATTTGCCACTGGCCACGAGCAAGAACGGGAAACCCTTGGCTCATTCCCTAGTTTAGTTCTGAGTTAAAAACACATTATTAATGTTTCTTTCCCCACAGAGACGGTGGGTGCTCCCCTGCGAAAGGCCAAGGGAGCTGGGTGACCCGTGGGGCTTGTCACGGAGCCATCCCGCTCCGTCCCTGTTGTGACAGTCCCGGTGAACAGCCACAGCTGAACCCTGGGGAGCTCAAAGCCACGGGGCCCTGGAGTTTCTGACTCAAAGAAAACTTTGAAATGAAGACATTGGGGTCTTTCTCTCTGCCTCCCCCTTTTCTCTTTGAAGAAGTGTGTGTTGATGGAAGCGGACGACGCAGGGAGTCAATCAAGGGGGTATCAGAGCCCGGGAGGAGATCGCCCGCAGCAGCAGAGAAGACACAATTACTACAACAACTGTCCAACCAACCACAGCCAGGAGACTCCACTTAATCTAATTGAGTGTGAAGGCAGGCTGGAGACACAGGACCCGCTCCTCCTTCCCCCTCCCACCACATAGACACTATTGGCTGCTAATTGGCGCCAGTGGGCTGGTGCTAATTGTGCTGATGTCTTGGTCTGAGGACAGGCATGTGAAGGATGAAGGGGTCTGCTGGGAATAGGAGGAGGGGAGAGCGAGGGAGACAGTGGTCATAAAAGTTGGAACAGGGCTTTAATTTCATATCAAATATTTAAGTAAGTGAGTGGAAGATCTGTGAACTCTCTTTGTGGTAACCCGCAAAAGGCCTTGGAGAATTCCACCCCCCCTCCGGCCCCAGCAGTGCGCTGTCTGAAGTGCTGCGCTCCTCTTCCTCCTTAGCTTTGTTTAATTAATTGTGAGAATCGCTAACGATCCTTTATTCCTCTTCGTTCCTTCTCTGCTTTCTGACATCGCTGCTTCTTCATACTTTAATTCAAAGATTCAGATTTTCCAGCTCTAGGGCTGTCCAATGTTTACTGGCGTTGGTCGCGTGGAAATTTTGGCTGTGTAGAATGACAGCAAAGGCTGCGATCCTGTTCATTACCCTGAAACTGGATAGGGTCTGATTTGTACATGCAAGGCCAGGATGGTGGTGGCCGTGTGCGGTGCTTTTCCTTATAAAGGTCTGATCAAACTTCTGCTGGTGGAGGTTTACATGTATCAGATGTTAGTAAGGCTTGTTTACACAGAAATATTTAATATATTAAATAGCAAAGATATTTTTCTCCATCAGAATGCGCGCTACCTGCATATTAAAATACTTTTGTGCTCAACTTTTGCTCTGTGCAGCACTTATGGAACAAGTTGCTGCGCGCTGACCGTGTTCCAGCTCCTTATCCCCACCGCTCGTGCTGGGGGTGAGTGTTGTCTGAGATGTGTCGGCAGCGATGCTGCTGTGAGCGCTCTCCAGCCTGCGTGAGTCAAACCCGCGTTGTCATGGGGGCAGTAAGGGGCTCCCAAAGTGCGTGTGTGTGGGGCAGTGGGACTGGAGGCACCGATCATTTCCACCTGACAGCTGGATTCAGCAAGATGTCTCTGTCCTCTGTTGCTTCCGTGTTAGGTTGGTATAACTAGGTAGGTAAGTCATGCTCCTTGCTATATAGAAGGACAAGTTTTAGCTTTACTCCACATCAGAAGCGTTCCAGTATACCGCACAGCATTAGGAACAGCTCTGCTGGTGACAGTAGCATCTTTCAAGGGTCTGTTACAAAGGCCAGAGTTGTGTTTGCAGGAGTTAGGTTGTTAACTTGGGTATTTTGGCTATTTGATCTAGGCTGATCATATTCTATTTATATAATTCTTCCTGCTGTGTCAGAGTTGTCAGCCTTCGCCTGTCCAGGTCCTGAAGAGCAGCTCTCTGTTCTAGCACCGCTTGCTATTACACAACTCTTGGTTGTTTGCTTGGATTTTTTTTCCCCAAAATCCTCTGTTCTCTTTGTGCTCCCAAGTAGTTCTGTTACCACATAATTTGTTTCTCTAGAATGCAGATAGGCAAAGGCAGGAAGTGACATCCTACAGTACATCTGCTATGTGTATCATAAATAAATTGTATATATATTATTTTCTAAGCTGAATATGCCAAATTCTGCACTAGTTACATATTTAAATCTCACTCTTCCTCCCCAGGCAAACCTGATGTGCTGAGCTGAAGGGTCTAGATGTTCAGATGTTTTAAACTTTCTTCCTCTCAGTGTTTTAAGGTCAAAGTGACCCAGGTACCCGCATCTCTTTTCGAAGGACCCAGAAACCTTGTGATGCAGTTTCGTGACTGACTTGAGAGGATGTGATTGCGTGAAGCAGGACAATTCATCCAGAGGTACGCGGTCTCGTCCCTGCCTGTGTGTTCTGTCACCTCGTTTGAATGAGCTCAGGTAATTATGTGACACTGAGTTGGATTTGAAAACAAATCTCCTGATTCAGTTGAAAGCGATTATTTTCTAAGTTTGCCATTAGCTTTCAATAGGATCAAGGAGTTAATATAGATCATTCCTTCCCAAAAGAGGGCGAGGGGAGGGTATGACCAAAAGAGTTGAGAGAGAGGAATGATCGCTATCTTATTCTTATTAGAAATCACAAGATGCTCATGTCCCTAGTTCTTCCTAAAAATGGACCATAACCATAAAAATCACTTGGGCCTTGCAGTGCTGCACAAAACAATGCATAAGTAACTTTAAAATTATCATCGATGAACTGTTACAATTACGTTACATTTGTGTGCTAGGTATCACAGTGATGACTTGTTTGGCCTCAAGGCACTACTGCTATAAAATGTTCAATATTAAATAATAATTGCAGAAAGTACTTTAATAGGTTCTCTCAGTAGGATGTTCTGAATACATATATATATATCACAGGCCAGTGAATTCAGATAACAGTTTCAATCTAAAATAAAATTTTAATGTCTTGATATCTAGGCAACTTTAAGCTTTTTATAAATTATCACAATGAGCAGATTCTAGGGTGAAAGGTTTGGGCATCCAAAGTTCTCTGTCTCTTTTTTTCCTCTCAAAATGTAATCACCGAGCTGATGTATGAGGCCTTTAAACTCATTTGACAGCACGTCACTTTGACTAAGGAAGGCAGAAAGTGAGTGAAAGCTCTGGAGTGATTTGTTTCAAAACCTAAGTTCCAAATCCCAAGCTCGTGGACGATCAGTTCTGTCTTAAAATCAAAGTATGCCTACCTTTTCCACACAGACACAAACTTCTAGAATGTGGCATCCTTAAGCTGACCTGTAAGCTTGGTAGAAAAGCAAACCAGTGTAGATCAGGGATATATTGGGCCAGACTTGTACCAGGTACAAAAAGATGCTGTACATGGCTATTCTTAGTTCAGTCTCCCTCTTCAGAGGAGTTCAGAACTGGTGCAGGTTCATCATATCCTTTTCTCAGATGATGTGGCATTTATTCTGGAGATATTGGTGGATCCTACAGGGTGTACAAAGTACCTTCAGCACCAGAGCTTGAGCTCCATTTATTAATGGGCTTGTTTTCCTAGTCACTCTGGATATAACTGGAGTGCAGGGCTATACTTAGATACCCAGGCAGGCTCATAGCCAGCTAACAAAAAATGCAGTTGCATGGTTGGTGTAAGCTCTTCTGTGTTTCCTACTTTCCTTCCTTTTCCTTCCTTCTAGTGTGAGTTTTCATTCTTTCCCTTGAGTCAGCGCTAGTGATCTTACAGACAAGCGGTAAATCAGCGCTGTGATCCATCTGAAAGCTTAGGTACCTCCTTTTCTCTTTGGTTTTTTCTCTCTGTTTTTGCTATGCTAATTTGTAGATCAATGAGCTGAGCGTACTAGTTGAGTAGTGGGAGGATCATTAGTGCTGATGGAAAGAAAGCAACAGGAACATGTAGTTAGTCTTTCCCTTTGTGATCTTAGTTGGGCTTAATCCAGCTATAAATTTAATCCAACAAATGTAGTTTGGTTTAGTCCCAATACCCCGTGCTTGAGCTGGGGTCTTGGACAGGATCTCTGTAGCGCTTCTGTCCTCTGACAGCTTCCAAGTGTATACTGCAAGAGACTAAACCCAGATCTCGTAAATAATAATTCATATTTTCAAGCATGAAACTTCCCTTTGGCGTCGTGCTGAGTCTGTCTTGAACCTCTGAGTCTAACTGTGCCTTAAGACAAGAGACTATCTTAAGAGCTTTCCCCGAGTTCAGCCTAGAGGAGTGCACAGGGGTTATTCCTATGGAAAACAACAGACGATACATTTCATTGTTCTGTGAACTGGGAAAACAAGAAAGGCTTATATTCTGATGGAATCCCAGGAACAGCGGCCTGCTTCCCCACTTTTAAATGGGTTAATACCCCAGAACAAAACTAACCCAGAGTCTCGGCTCACTTCAGCCGCCCTGGAATTGGGGCTTTCAGCAAGGACAGAGTGTTTCCTTCTCTGTGTATTAGCTTCAGTAGGTCAGTGCCAAATATGGGAAATTGAAGAACTGAGTTATTCTGTCATTTTGGGTCTTATTTTGCTTCCTTCAGAGGATTTCTACATTTTATCTTGCAGTACTGCTTTGAAAGGCAACCGTGACCAAAGAATAAAGGGAAAAACCCGATTCCACTGACTTGAATTGCAGCAGAATTTTTCTTTAAAGCTACTCCCTCCATCCCATCCCTTTCCTCTGCACATGCATTTTAAGTGAATTCATTGGTGCTGAAAGAGATTTGTTTGACAGGCCTGATAATTCACACCTTCTGCTCAGCTTCCTACTTCAAACCAGCCCAGGCTGAAAAAGGAGGGGTCAAGGACTTCATTGTAAGGCTGTGATTACTGTAATTTTGACTGGGGTGGAAGCAGGAAAGATCTGAACCCAAAACCTCACTCTTCCACCAACCAGGGGAAGAATTTGCACCCTCCGTGTTTTGTGGGTGTGATACATGCGAGACACCAAGGCAGAGCTCACCAAATGTTTTCTGCTGTCATCTCCGGCTTCGCTTTTAGACAAGGAAATTCTTACTGAGCTGCTCCAACTGCAGAGCTGATGTGGTGATATCATCACTACTGTGAAGCTTCGCTTGCCAGTGTATTGCAATAAGATAATTTTTACATGGTAAATAGCTATTCATTACTGCCGCTTTAATGTTAGCACACAAAAGCACTCTGGTAAAAGCTGGGGCTTAGTGGATAGCTAGCTAAATAGTGCTAAACGTGTATGCATATTAAAGATCAAGGAGCTCATTATCTACACTTGCAGGGGAGAGAATGTCTGAGGTTTCCTGAGTGTCTTTGCAAACCAATAAAATGAAAGTGCATCTCTGTACTCAGAGCGAGAAGCAGCGCGGCGAACACAGAGGCACACGCGAGCCCGTCCGGCCCCGCTGGTCGATGGGCAGTCCCTCATGACCACGCCACAACATTTGCCCCTCTCGGATACAGGCACAAACGTACCAGGCTTATAATTTTAATTTGTCAGTTTTACCACTGGATGTAGAAATGCAGCTTCAGAGAAATTAGCACCAAATAGTGTTGGTATGTGTCCATCCCTGCCCTTGCCAGTAGAAATACTTAGAGGCACGTGCACATGCACTGTCACAGCACGCACATTTTTTCTTTTCTTTGTCAAAATAAAAAATGCCATTGATTTTTACTTTTCATGCTTCCGTTACCAGCTCCAGCTAACAACTGCCACTGCTGTTTCCTATCAATATTTGATGAGTAGGGTGAGGTGGAATGGAGAAGCCCTGTGAGTTTCTCCTTCTAAATGGTCTCTGTGAGGGTTGAGGTTTTTGTGGCTTATGTTTATTTTCTCTGTCTGCTTTCCTTGGTTGGTTCAGGTCCTGAAGGTGACTTCTGCTGAAAGACAGGGTAGAAACAGGACATCTCTTTCCCCTCGCCTTTGCATTTCTTTATCTCTCTGTTTGCACTCTTGAGTAGGCTCATTGATGATTTTGTGAGCTTTGGAGTTTTTGGATCCTCTGTGAAATTTGTGGACAGCAGAGGGTCAAGCAGCAATTGTGTGTACGTAGCTGACATAGCTTCTCCTTAACTAATTTTCCCAAGCTTTATGCAGCTAAATGTTCTCAGGAATTATCTTTCAACTCACAAAATTAGTGACTGCCTTTGTACCTTACTCCAGAATAGAGCAGCATGCCTTCAGGACATATCTTTGAGTTATAATTCTTCATTTATTCTTCACTTGCTGTGGAAAAAAAGAGGTTTCCTTAGTACCTGAGAGAGAATCTTCTTTCTTTTCTTGTGCTTAAGCAGCTAATGCAACTTTGTGGATGCGAGCTTCTGTCAAAATAAGGTCAAAGGCTCTTTCATTGCTAAAATGATAATTCAGTGCTTTGCTCAAAACAGGCAGCATTTCTGCAGATACTTTTCATACTGAGGAGCTAGTGTAAGTTTACAAGCACCACGTGCTCAAGCGCAGTTACCTAGAGGGCAGCACATGAAACATGACACAGTCGTCATTCCAGTGAGCTCCGTGGAAAGTGAGAATATTTGACAAGCAAACAAGGCCACGCTCAGAAAACACAGCGCAGAGTGTGTGGAAGCTTGGCACGGGGGACATGCTGGAGAAGAACGCTGCCAGCTCTCCAGCTTCTGCATTTGCCACCTTATTTCTAGGTTAGTGACCACTTGGATCACAGGCAGTCAAGTTGTCAGCTGCAATATCATCCCAGCAGCTGTGATAAGCAGAAATGCGCTGATAACGTGCCGTAAAATGAGAGACCAACCAGTAAACACGGGCTGCTGACAAAACCAACGGATTGAGGTCTTACTGGGTGCCACTTGTGAATGCCAACGTGTTGAAGAAACATCCACAGCAGTCTAACTGTGCCGTCCAAAACCATAAATTGTTCTGCAGCGTATCATGCTGTCCTTGTGATGGAGGAGAGGGAACAACCCCTGTCGTCCTTCCCTGAGATTTAGACTGCAAGGCAGTGGAGGGTCATCAGTTACATTAAATGTAGGCATGGGTGTCAGAATCTCATCTGTACCTTATAAGATGACAGCAGGGGAACTGCTGCACAAAGAACTTGCAAGTCTAGAAAAAGCAGCTTACTTGCTTTTACTGTAGCCATTAGTAGCCTTATAGGAGTGACTGCCAGGTCACCTAAGGATCTGTGCAAGCCTTATAGTCACAAGGCAAAAAACAGTAGGGAGAGCGTAATTTCTTTTGTTTTCAGAATTTCTTTAGTGAACGTGACTGTTCTGTTCCTGAAGGACTCAGGATTTAATTCTGACTTTGAATTGTAAATTCTATTTAAATAAAATGCAACCTAGAAGTCAGGGGAGACAGGGATAAGGAGGGACAGATGGACTTTCCTTATCAGTCCCTCTGTTTGTATTGCCAGGATATTTTCTTTGTCCTTACAGATTAACAAATACTACAAAGAAACTATAAGATGAAGCTAAAAGATTATGAAACAAAAGAAAACCGGTGCTTCTCCACCATTCTGTTCTTGCTTTTCTTGATCACACATCACAATCGGATGATGTTGGTAGGAGTCATTATTCCTGGATTTCTGATGACCCCTTGTCTCCTCGGGGTGCAGAGGGATCTGGCGGGTCCCTGCGGGTTTGGAGTTGAAGCTGCTCTGCTCCTGCCCGCCCGGGGGACGGCCGTGCATCGGCGGTATTTTTGGACATCCAGAGAGCACTCAAGCTGTGGTTGGTTCAAACCTCTGAGCCCGAAGGCCGTGCAGCTGGTGCGGCAAAGACCTTTGGAGCTTCACTTCAAGCCAGGGTTTCTTGCAGCAAGAGCCACGCTCTCAGTCAGTGTTCAACATAAGAATCTGTTATTTTGTCCAAAAATGAAAGATGAGTGTCCTACTATACCTTAGATACACATACTCTCTCAAACCTGTAGAGAGTTTGAGAATGTTTTTCTTTCTAATGGAGAAGAGAATGTTTATATCATTCTTCTAACGCTTAATGGATCATAGTTCAATAATTTCTTTTTGGTTCTCTCTCTCCCCCTTACCCCCGTATTTTACGTCATTACAGGTCTGTAGAAGGCAGGAAATGGCATCAGTTCCTGTGGAGGGGAAGTGCAATTCATCTTTTCCCCCAGATGCAAGGGTTTGGGTTAATTACTTAGGGAAATGGAATGAATAGCATCCACCAGATTTTCAGGAGAGCTCGGCACCCATATGGTGAAGCAAAACAGGGTTAGTAAGCTTGCTTATTAATGTATTTTTTATTCCTCCTCCAGATCAGCTTTTCATGTGCTGCACTTTGGAAACTTCCACCTTGCCTGCTGGGCTCTGGGAAATCCAGATGAGCTCTTCTGAAAAATGCGGCCCCTTGGATCCGAGTGATCAGTCCCAACGTGTGGGAAGCGCGTGGAAGGCGGCACGAGGGTTTCACAGGGTTGCGGTTGCCTCTGCAGCGCAGGTTCTTTCCAACAGTTCGGTGAGGTTTTTGCCGACTTTTTCCAAATTTGCAAGTGATTTAGAGCCCTTTTGAATCAGACACATTTGGAAGAGCAAACACTTTGCTATGGATTTATCAGACTTTTCAACTTAAAAGCTTAAGAGAATTCCCTATCACAGGTCTTGAAATTCTGGATAGGACTTGGGACTTTTTGTACTCAGACTTGCAGCAAGCATGTACTCTGACTTGTTAAGGAAAACCAATGGATCATTCTTCAGTTTGTGGTAAAAGAGTCTTGCATCTGGGCAGGAACAACCCCAGGTTCCAGTATAAGTTGGGGAATGACCTGTTGCAGAGCAGTGTAGGGGAAAGGGACCTGGGGGTCCTGGGGACAGCAGGGTGACCATGAGCCAGCACTGGGCCCTTGTGGCCAGGAAGCCAATGGGACCTGGGGTGGGTTAGAAGGGGGTGGTCAGTAGGTCAGAGAGGTTCTCCTGCCCCTCTGCTCTGCCCTGGGGAGACCACACCTGGAATATTGTGTCCAGTTGTGGCCCCTCAGTTCCAGCAGGACAGGGAACTGCTGCAGAGAGTCCAGCGCAGCCACCAAGATGCTGCAGGGAGTGGAGCATCTCCCGTGTGAGGAAAGGCTGAGGGAGCTGGGGCTCTGGAGCTGGACAAGAGGACACTGAGGGGTGACTCATTCATGGGGATCAATCTGGAAAGGGGGAGTGTCAGGAGGATGGAGCCAGGCTCTTCTGGGTGACAACCAGTGATAGGACAAGGGGCAATGGGTGCAAACTGGAACACAGGAGGTTCCACTTGAATCTGAGAAGAAACTTGTTCGCGGTGAGGGTGCGAGAGCCTGGCCCAGGCTGCCCAGGGGGGTTGTGGAGTCTCCTTCTGTGCAGACATTCCAACCCGCCTGGACACCTTCCTGTGTAACCTCATCTGGGTGTTCCTGCTCCATGGGGGGATTGCACTGGGTGAGCTTTCCAGGGCCCTTCCAACCCCTGACATTCTGGGATTCTGTGAAATACAGGAAAAATATTTTCTATTAATCAAAATACTTTTCGCATAATTTTAACGATTTTTTTTCATCTGAGTATGGTATAAAATTTTAAAACTATACGAGTCTGGGCTTTTTTAAGAGATGTGGTGGCTTCATTTCAAATATAAATGCCTAGGGATGTTTTACAGTTCCTTGATTCTGTTCCTGTGGTGGCAGAGTTCAAGCCTCTCCTTGTTCTGTGCTGTGTTCTGACAGTAAGAACCGCTTTTGAAATGAGCATTAAAATGTCATCGAGAGCGCAGTTTGGGGATCCAGTTAAGTGACTGAAACATCTGCAAATGTGCAGGAAGCAAGAGAAAACATGAGGAGCTTTTGCTAACCGTGCAGAGCGCGGCCAGCAACACCGAGTACCCTCTAAATGTGTGAGCAATCTCCTTCAGAACAAGGAGCGAGAGAGAGAAGGGCAGTACCTGGGCAAAGCTGTTGGCACGGCAGCTTTTCCATTGAGAGCCAGAAATCTTGGGCTTGTCTGATGCATCCAGTAAACTGGTGCTGGTTGAAAAGAGAGGAGAGAGTGAAGCTTCTCCAAATGCAGTTCTTGTCATGGGATAACACAAGGATAATCAAGCTTGCAGATGTCTTGGGGTTATCTTGTGATTTGTTTGGGTGTTTTGGGTATTTTTTTATTGGTTTGGGTTTTTCTTTTTAGCAGACCACTGCTTTTAAATCTCATCCGTTGCCCTCCTCCTTTGGCTGGTGATTTCAGGGTTGCCGGTGTCCAGCATTCTGGCTGCAGGCTATCTGGAAACCCTGTTAACGGCTGCAGATACGGTTAATCCAGCACGGGACAGGTTAGCTATACTCATTTCAAATCTACACACGTTGACAAATCTGATTATCCATCTCCTGGACGAGTCTTACACAAAAGCTGTAGCTGAGTCCTTGGAATTTAGTGGGGGGACTTAGGATGTCGTTTCACAGACGTTTGGAGCTGGCAGTGCTTGTGAAAAGGGTCCTGGCTGACCATTCCCATTGTGTTCCCTACCCTGTGCTGGTAGTGCAAGTCCTGAGAGAACCAAGCATGCCTGAGTATGGCTGCTGCTGATCTACTGATCTGAGTCATCTGATGAAAACTGCGGCCTTGTCTGCCTATCCCTCAGAAATCTAAAGAATGTACCGACCGTCTGGGTCAGCTCTTTGTTCATCCAGACTCAGCTTAAGACTCGAAGGTGTTTGTTGACCAGAGAGAAGTCTGGAGACCTTTCTCTTTTGAACTTTTGTCAACCTTTTCCTTATAGGTCCCTTCTTCTAGTGAGCAAGTCACTGTTTTTTTCACTATTTAGTGAATGTCAAGTCACTGGGCGATGCTGGTATCAGATTTCTGTGTTGGATCAGTCACACTGTGATGCCAGCTTAATAATTATAAAGAGAATTGTTTATGTCATCTCTACCATACATCTTTCCTTGTTTCTTGAACCCAGAATCCATTTTGAATAGAATCATAGAATCATTTCAGTTGAAGAGACTCCCAGGATCATCGAGTCCAACCATAACCTCACCTAACTCTAGTTCTAACCTATGTCCTTAAGAACCTCGTCTAAACACTTCTTAAACAGCAGGTTATTCTTCTCCTTAATCTTGCATCTGAAAGCTCTTCCGAACCCTGTAGCTGTTAGGTGACGCATTAACAGGTTATTCTGGGCACTACAGACATCTCGGGTCTGTTTTTGCTCCCCGGTGTTGTACCCAGAGCCCGTTCCAGGTGCCGCAGCGATCCAGTTCAGGTTCTCTTCTGGCTTCCAAATGGTTTAGCAAACCACATCCTTTCTGCGAGAGAAGAATGATCTCTTTTCATTTGTAATATCTTTCCTAAAATGTGCTGTACAATCATGTCTCTAAAATATATGAGGCGATAGAGCAAATATATTGAAAAATAGCACATACTTGGCCAGTTTGACTAATAAGTAAAATATACAAGTCTGTATATGACAACTGTATGTATGGAAATATATTGAAAACATATTTAGATCATTCCATATATACTGAAATATTGAAAACCGGCCAAATCTGTAAAAAATTTAAGTCTGTATTTTATATATTATATATTTAAAAATCATTTTCTCCAATAGATAGCCAGGAAACTTGCTATGAAGATGTGGGAAATACTAACCATGCTTTATTTTTTCCTGATGGAAACCAGTGATCATGGATGCTGTGTCATTATAGACACTGCAGTAATAGTTAACGTGTCTGCTAGCTAATAATTTGTGTCCTGGGCCTAGCACGGGGGTTCATTGATCTTAATAGAGACCACTCAGTAACAGTGAATTCTAACAGTAACGGCTCCCTTGGCATTGCTGGTGCTGATTTAAGCCCCAGCATTTCTTCCTCTGCAGTCTCTTTGGATTAGCCTGAGAATGGCCGGGGGAGTGGGAGGGAGAGTGGTTGTGACAGCTCTTAGGTAGAGTGCTTGCAGTTTCTAGAGAAATTAGACATTTCTGGAGAATGACTATTCAAACAGTGAGTCTTAGCGAAGGGCTATGACCCCCGAGAGACTGTGGTTGTCCTGGCCTGTGCATGAAAACAAGCATCTCCATTTATTGTGAGCTCCTGCTGGCATTTGTAAGCATTCTCTAGATAGGAGATGTCTGGAAGCCCCAGATCCTCTGGGAAGTGCCCTTTTGCAGAACCTGACGGGGTTATCTGTGGTTCGAGCGGAGCTGCAGGGCGCAGTGCAGCTGGGATTCCCATCTCCTTTGTGTTTGCTGACTTGACTGCACTTCCCTGCTTTGAATACCCCAGTAGATGTAGAATAGCCATATGTGGTGGATATACCCTCCAAATCAGGCACGCTCTGTCCCAGAAAGCCAGCAATTGCCCACTTTTGCAAGATGGTCACGGTCTAAATTATACTTTTGAGTTTCCACGGGTGTATTTTTGCATCTCTGAAAGGCACAGGGCAGGAGACCCCAACTTTTTGCTGTTCTCTCTACCTTTCCCAGCAATTAGAGCCCCAGTGAGAGCTCCACTGAGACCTCCACAAACACATCGTGTATACAGCATACACATTGTATGTGCGTTTCTGGGTAGGGTCAGAGTCTACTTTGCTGATGGACCCATTATGTGATAGCAGTGAAACATTTATTTACGGTGATGGCAACTAAAAGCAAATGAGTGTCCTCAGGTCAGAGTGATGAGCATTCTAGAAATGGTAAAAAAGTATACGGGCTGTTTGAAGACTCACGAGCAGAGCTGGTTCTGTTTGAGAATCAGGTGGTAGAAACCAGCAAGGGCCTGGTTTCCACGTCCAACTGTGAACAGGTTGGCAGCTCTGGGAGGAGATGTCGTACAGAGAGCAGCTCTTAAAAGACCACTGTTCCCCCAAAAGATGACCCTGCTGCCTGGTTTGAAGGTGAATGCAATTTTCTTTGGTTCTTTAATTTGTCACGTTCCTTTAAATTGTCCTATTCCTTTGTTAGGAGAAGCATTAAAGATAATTTGGGGTCCTAAAGCTGGCTCACTGTTTAGAACGTGGATCTCTCAAACAGGGGTCACAAATCCTATGATGCTTTTGACCAGGTGAATGTATTTCTGTCTACTGTTCATAAAAAGTTTGTGCAAACATTTATTTGCATGCAGGAAATTGGAGAAGGACCGGCCCCAGACAGAACTTAAAGCTAAGTATATTGGAGTAAAGATGATTGATGAGGATTAGGAGTGATAAATGAGGGTCATCGCTGGTTTACGGGGATCCCTTCTGCTCTGAGTGGTGCCCATGCCCGAGCAAGGGCCGTTATTCTTGTCCTGCAAAGCATCAGCAAAGATGCTGGAACCTCAGCATCTCACAGCCCTAATGAAAACAAGGAGCAAACCAGAATTCTGCTGAAAAATAAACAAGCCCACTTCCATGACCCCTCCTTGACCTCCCAACGAGGTGCTAATTACTGGAGGATTAGCACCTCTCCTGTATCACAATGGACCCAGCCACGGAGCAGGAGGTGACAATGCTCTGCACAGAATGCAAATCCAGAAGAATTAGTCCAAGGGCAATAGACAAGTGCCAAAGTTAAGAACAGCGAAACCTTCTCAATTGTGAGTTCAACCTGCTGTCTAGAAAAAAAAAAAGTGCAAAATTAGTGGCTTTTGGAGGAGTGAGGCAGGAATGGAATGATTTTTCCCTTCATATTGGGCAAATATACAGCTTTTCTTAATTTTACTTCAGAACTTGATAGAAAGCATTTCAGAGTGGTGACGGTGATAGCAATCTCAGAAAAAGGCTTATTAAAAATTAACTGCACCAGCAGAAATATCTTTATATATCTGTATCCGTTCTGAAATATCACACCTGTTACACGACATCCACTGGTAGACTGATAAGCTGGAGTGAGAACTGTGTGAATTAGTACTTGCAAAGGAAAGGAAGGTTTGGATTTGCGCTGGATTAGCGGCTGCACTGGAACATGTTTTTCAGGGTACAGCGAATGTTTTATCTGTGGGGCTGCTGAGGACCAGGATCCTTGGTTTACAAAATCTACATAACCAAGGGAACTGATCTTTGGAAGTGCTATAAGCCTGGAAGATCTCAGTGTCTTCCATAGGAGCTGTTGGGTTTGCTGTTAGTTCTTAGTTGCTTCTGAAAATCACCCATGTGTTGGCTCTCCAACACAAGGATCATGTCATTATCTAGAAATCTGCCTTGTTCTGTGAATTATGTGATGGTTAAAGTGACAAAGTCTTTGTGTTGTAGCTCCTGTTGTCTCTGCATGGGGATTTTTGTCTGTTTGATCCTGTATAGGATGAGTAATAAAATGCTCAGTTATAAGGCATCCTTACATTTGCATGAGGCTTTGTATTGGGGTTTTTACTTTTGGTAGAAAACATATTTTTGGTTAAAATTTTGATATCAGCAATTATTTTAGTGATAAAACAGATTGTAGGAGCTGACTTGAAACACGGGCTTGGCCTGAGGCCAAGTCTACTCCCAACCTCTTGCCAGCAAACCTTTGAAGAAGTGAGATCCTTGGTGTGGCAGCAATGCCCTTAATGCTGCTGGTGGTGTAGGAGCAAATTGGTCTTTAATTTCTGTTGTGTGTTTTCTAAGTGGGGGTTGATGAAAGCTTGATGAAGTTCTGAGGTGTGAGATACCGGTGGACTGGAACAGCCTGAAATCTGATGGCCAAGCTGGCCACCCGGAAAGTGAGAGATCAGAGCCCCTGTGCCTTTGCTGGCAAGTACTGGGGAAGATTTGCCGGTGAGCAAAAGCATCCTTTGAGCAAACCAGCCCAACTGCCCCCAGCATAGATAACAGAGCAGTGCTGTGCTGGGGGGGAACACAAGCCGGAAAGCTGGGTCTCCTGCAGCTCCAGGACCTCTCTTGGGCAGCAGCTCTCCAGCTGTCCTGGGGTTGGGTTTTGTCTGAGTGGAAGTTCACTCATGATCCTGAGAATGCTTTTCCTACAACAGTTTTTTCAGTGCTGCTGCTATCTTGGTCTTGATAATTGATTTTTCCAATAGAAGTTCTCATCATAAGTAAATTCAGTTCTCCACTGACCATCTGTTTTGCCTTTACTGGCTTTCTGTGTTTTCTTAGATGTGGACATGAGTTGTTTATACAGCCGTCCAGGAGCACTCCCTTTGGATGAAATACATCCTCTCCACTGGTGAAGCCACCTTAAGACGTAGTTTTCAGACCTGTTCCTTGTGCGCGACCGCCTGTGTTTTGCACTTCTCATCCGTGGGTGCAAATCCCCGTGACTTAGTTGACTTGGGCACCGCTGCCTGAGCTCACCCCAGCGGAGGAGCTGGGATTTAACTGCTTGGCCGCTTAATGCAGCCCCGTGAGCGACTGTGGCACACACACTGCGTAATGTAATTTCCTGTTTTGAGAATTGTCTCCCAGATTTTCATGTGGACCAGGAGGGACTCCTGTCTACATTGTTCTTCTGCAAAGGATATGTGCGGTATGGGGCCAAGGTGACACAATCAGGATCTCCTCAGCGTAGTGTCTGAGTGGGGCCTCTGAATAATAACCAGATTACTATCTCCAACTTACCCTAAACATGTCTGCCTCCTTTTACAGTTTTTGTTACAAGTATTGTTGCCAGGATGGATTTATGCTGGGCCATTTCCCACTCCAGCTGCGTCATTACAATCATTGTCATGAGAACACAAAAGCAGAGGCTGAATGCCTTGTGCCTTCCGAAAAATATATTTGTCCCATTGCACTGTTGTGACCTTCACAGTACGATGTGGCTTCATCTGCTAGTGGCTACTAAAATGGAAACTTCCTGACGCTTGATTACCAGGGATCCTCAAAGGCCGGAGTGACTCCTTGTTGTCTCAGATAACTTGGCTAGAATATCTAAAGCAAAACTGCCAAGTGAAGAACAATTCCTAGAGGACGGTAGTCAAGACACATGCCCGCAGCAGTTCAGACCTAAATAGATAGTTTTTTGTTCTTTTACGGAGTCTGATGCCCGCCTCCTTTCCCTGTGCATGACTGTTATCTCCCCACTAGAAGGCACTGTTGTACAGGGGACAGATTGGGTGGGGACAATGGGGAAACTCTCGAGTGACATCAGGAATGTCCCTTCCCCTTCAAGTGCCTCAGTTTCCCAATCTACCAAATGGTTGATATTTTGAGAAATGTTGACCGATGTGGCACGGAACAATTGGATGTTATTAAACCACCAAAGGAGTGGTCAGTCAAACCATATCTGTGCTTTGGGAAACCAAGATCAAACCAGGTGTCTTCAGGCTCCTCTGCGTGACACGGAGCCACAGCAGGTGAAGAGACCGCTTTGTTGTTATTCCATGGGTTTCCCATTCTTTTGAGTTCTGCTCTCATCTCCAGCCTCCTATAACATTTAGCCATGGGGCTTGAAAGAAACCAACTGCTCATTCAAAGGGGCATGTGCTAATTTTACAAGCTTGCATGGCTCTAGCGTGCAGTGTGGGAGGTCGGTGCAGGGCCCTTCCCCACCGAGCTTCCTCAGACGCAAACTGAGAAGATCAGCCTACATTTCCTCACCATTTGATGTGAGTCAGGAACCCCTTTCTCCAGCAGTGATTAGATATGCTGCTGGTTCTGTGTGCTGGATCCAATAGCAATCAGGTTTCCTCCAGCACTGTATTGATACTGAGACAGGGGCACCCACATGCATCACGTACCCAAGGTTCCCTTTTCTTCCTCCTGTCCAGGGCTTTGGGCACGTCCTGGTGCTTTTCTTTCCTTTCCCTCGTTGTTTTGTGTTTCAAGCCTGCTCACTTCTTTTTTTCGAACATAGATCTCCAGTATAAAGAAAAGATTGAAGAAATCTGGCCCAGGTTTTAATTCTATTTGAAAGCAGATAAGTGAGGAAGAAGTTCACAGCAAATGATGTGGATACAAAATACTCCCTTCACATCGCTAGCTCCACCAATCTCATCTCTTCCTTCCAACCCTTGGGTACATTAAATGTTTTGGCCTAATGAAGCTCTCTGATCTTAAAATCACTCCAATCTCAATGACCTCCTGTGGCCGCGGGTAATATTTAAAAGCCTTATGTGCCTGCAGAGGCTCCTTGTCTCTCTTTTGGGTTAATATTTAAAAATTCATGGTTGTTTTTCAAAACCTAAATTGCTTTACTCTCTGCAAATGATTCCCCTTTCAATTCAAAATCAAACGTTTGTCTAGACGCAGCAGACTCTTGGCTAATAGCTCTGGCAGGCAAAGATACCAACGGTTTATCAAGATACTCACTTTCTACCCCAGACTCACTCAGCTCCATTTCACGAGGTGTTTTTTGTTTTCCTTTTTTCAGCGGCAGAAGAGTGTTTAGCTAATTGGCTTAAGGAGCCTTAGATGTTACTTGGCTGTCCGCAGAGTGTTTCTTTTTGAGCGGTGCTAATTTCCTTAACAAATGTATTGCATTGTGTGGCGCATTTGATCCTCACATCCGGAACTGTGCGTGAATCCTGAACCACCCCAGAGTGGTGGAGCTGCCACGTTACCAGCTGCAACGCTGCAGAAAGCTCCATTGTCTCGGAAAATGCACCTCAAATCTGGGAGGCTAACTTCCAAAGGAGATGAGAATATAAGATGAAATAGTGCATCTTCCACAAGTCCATGCGTGTATTTACCCTGATGGGGCTGAGCGGCCATCACCTATGCAGCGGTTTTCATCGAGTCTCCTCTCAGGTCTTCGACGGTGTCTGTAGAGAAAGACCTGGCCCTTGACTTGGAGCTCAGCAGTGATTTCCCAGCTTCTGCGCTCAGAATTTCAGCTGCATTTGCATAAGAGCTTGGGAAACATAGGTGCCAAATTAGGAGTTTGGAAAGGCTGACTGTGTATGTCAGCACTACTACACCTGGGCAGAAAATGTTTATCATGTGCAAGAACTTGAGTAAAATGACTTTATTAGAAGAACAGCTTTTGTCTGAGATTTCCTATCTGAGTTTAGAGACTCTGATGGGTAGAGGCAAACCAGTTGTTACCTTAGCAGCCTAAACGGGCAGATGCAGTTCCCAGGGAGCAGCCAGTTTGAAGTGTTCTATTTTTGCCTCTCCTCGACAGAATTACTGTGAACTAGTCAAAAGTTCTGAGTCCAGTTTGCCTTAACCGGTAAAATCCTGTTACAAGTAGTAGCAGAGAGACTTGAACTGTTACATCCGCTTGAAATCTGCCAGAGTGGTATAGGGGCGTCTTAGTGTAAATGTGAATTGAACCTTCAGTCCGTGTTACAGGTGGGATAAAGGTAGGGGTTACACACTATGGTGTTCTCGCATTATGAAATCTCCACTATCATTGCAAATTGCTATGCAGACTTAATCCTGACACAGCCGCTAGTACTACTGTGATGGTAAACGAAACAATACTTAGCGCATATAAATATTTTATTTGCATACTGAAGCGGCCTAAAACTGTATTTCTCGGCCCACCCAAGATGAAAATAAATAATGTTCAATAGATGGGGAAATGAAGAGAGGGGGAAGAAATGAATCACTCAGAATCAAAACACATTTTTGAGATGGAGCTGAGACTGGAGTTCCAGGCTGCTGTATGTCTTTCTGGCAACGCTTTAGTGCAGGAAGCTGTAGATATAAGCATCGTCGCTTTCATATGGAGGATACATGCTGCTGGGAAAAAGAGGACCGGCTTTGGGTAGAAAAACTACTTTCTGCGATTTTATTTCAGGATCAAAGTGGGCAACTTCCTCATGATTACCGATAATCAATTATGGCTAGAAGTAACCACATGGTAAAACACGCCATGAGAAGTCAAATGGAAGCAGACATGGCATGTGGGATTTTCTGGTGGTTTGTGATTGGAACGAAGTCAAATGTTAAATAAGCTTCACAAGTATTCGGTTGTGGTGAACGCTGTTTTGCTTTGTTTCAAAGGCGGACGGGTGGTCGGGCAGGGCACGTGCTGTGCTGCCAAGTGACCGTTTCCAGCGCGGACACACCAAACCGGGCCCTGGTTTTGCAGAACAGACGTGCGGAAACTTCCCGGCGGTGCCCGCACCAGCTCGGACCCGCCAGCGTTCAAGGGACCTTTCGGCACTTCAGCTTTGCAGCACTGAAAACCACAAGCCTTTGAAAACATGAATCAGGCCTTCTGAAATGGAGACGGGTTTAAAAATGATGATTTGTTGTTTTTACATTTGCCTTCTGATTTTTTTCTCCTGCTGGGTCTTATGTCTTCAATCTGTTCCCTGAAACCATGACGATTAGAAATCTTTTCCTGATGAAGTTTGACAGTGTTGTGTAATCCCATGACTCCAGGCACCAATATTGTGAGGAAGAGAAATTTGGAACAAAATCCTGAGAGCTCTCTCCGCTGACACTGAGACGCAACTTTTGAATCAAGGTATGTGGCTTTGAGTTTTTGCTGCTTTAAAGTGTGAGCTAAACACGTAAATGCTCACCAAAGTGAAACTATGACGAGTAGGATGTGTCGTTGGGAATTAGTCTTCAGAATGCTTTCTGCACATATATACGAGAGAGTTGTGAGTTAAATAAGGAAGATATGTTCCTGTGCTCCCTGTTTAGGTGTCCTACTGCATGGGACAGGTTTACACTTCACAATACAGAAAGAAGTCTTGTCACTGCTTATAGGGCACGCAAACCGCAGGAAGGCAGAAGAACAAACACCGCATTGAGGTGAAAAGTTGTGTAATTCGGCCCTCCAGAGTGTTCTTTCTTTACGCTTTAGACCCAAATATTGCCTTCTCTCACTCTTTCCAGAGGAGGATGAGAGAAGGGAGTTCTGCAGGGACATGTCGTCCTTGTCGTGTTCAAAACTTCGGGGCGATCAGTAGAGGTTCCTGTGGCTGAGGTTCCCGCTCCGCACCGTATGCACGAGAGAGGGTTCCAGTTGGCAGTACCAGAGACTAGGAAATCTCCACTTAAACGGAACAGTGCTATTAATTCAAAGGCTTTGATCCAAGAGGGGATGCTGGTGTTTGCTGAATATACCTTACCAGTCGCTAACACAGCTGCGTTAATCTGGACTCAAGGTGATGGCTCATGGCTCAGGAGCAGTAATTTGAGGGCAGGGAATTAACCGCACTAAGCAGCTGAGGTATTCCTTCAAAAATCTTCTTTGAACTAAGGAGTAATGCACAGTGAAAACCTTCTAGCCCTTTTAAAAGACATATTCCTGTTTTGTGGAGGATCAGTAGACTCAATGCCGCTGGCATTGGGTGAGAAAGAATGCCAGGATCCAAGAGATTTTTAAGATGTGGTGTTGGTCTAAGGGTATAAGCCACATCTAATTCTGGGTTGGATTTGAACTCAGTGTAATTCAATGTGAAAAATTTTCCTTTGAGAAGTGTGGAGTAGAGGAGGTGGGAGTCCCAGGGCGGAGATGCTGCTGACACCCAGCGATAACCAGTTACCCTGCTTGGCAACCCCCTTGCTGGTCTAGGTAAATGGAAATGACTTCATTATTTGTTTGTCCCTTGTCCTAGTGCCTTTTATTTTTAAGCCTGCATAACGCAAACCCCAGCCCCTGGGGAACTTAACGAGGGTCTAAGTGGCACCAACAGTCCCTGTTAACAATGGGCTTTTGTTGTTCACACTTTCCCTATCAGAGAGTCCCCGAGGAATGTCCTTGCTTAGGAGACTATATTGTGATGTTATGACCTCAGAGAGGGGTGGGAGAGGAAGGGAGGGTTCAGGTGTATCTTTAACTTACTTGAATAACTTTCTTCTAGTTGTGTTTTCTTCCCACCAGGAGCTTTAATACCTCCTCTGAGGGGGCTGCCTCTGTGCTATAAATACAGCCGCATTATCACTCGGCCGTATTGTGTGCGAGCGCTAATTTTCTGTGCCGGGTTTGAACTTGTTGACTTTTGCGGTCGGTGTCAGGAAATGTTGGGTGGGAAAGGATTAAAGAGGCTATTGATGTGACTCGGAATCTCGGGCCAGGAAGACTGGTTGTATCATCTTAGATCTAGAGACTGGGGTGTTGATATCCAGCTCGGGCTTTTTTTTAATAGAGTCGCTTTAGTCAGATCCTCGTTCCTCCCTCCACCCCCATGGCAAGCACACTGACTCCGGCACTCGAGGCCGGAGTCTCCAAGGAGGAAATAGACCCTGTAGGCGAATTTCCTGGTATTATGCCATTTTAACAACCTCTCTCTTGATTTAGGTGTTGCAGGCTGGCTAAGAATATTCCTTGACACTTGAAAGGGACCTTTATTGTTTTCTTAATTTGTGAAGAATTGCCTTATTTTTTTTTTTCTCTCCAAACTTTTCTTTGTAGGGTCAGACTGGAGCCATGTTATTGTTGTTAAATTTAGATCTGAGACTATATTAAGTCCACTGGCAGTCTGCCCTAGCGCTTTCACTTCTTAAAACAGGAAGGCAGGCCTTGGCCTACTTGTGCTCATGCACTTAAAATGGGTGAGAAGATGACTTTTTACACTGCTGGGAAATAAATAAAAAACTACATGGTGTGTATACAACTGTTCTGCTGGAGCCAAGAGACAATTTCAAAGGTATAAGCTCCTAAGCCTCCATAGTTCTTCAACAGGAATTAGGCACATAAGAGCCTTTTTGGAAACGTTGGCCCCAAAATAATTCTGTAACATGACAAGGTCTGGTGTGCTGTGTGGTGCAGAGATCGAGCAGCGCGGGGTGGTCGCGGCCAGCTGGGGAAGGCGGTAGGTGGGGAACAGAGCAAGTGTTGTAAAAGCTGAAAGATTGATGGGCTGGAGCATGTTCACCAGTGGTATCGGCTCTGTCCCAAGGTGCTGCGGGCATTTGCGGCAAGAGTTCTCTTTCAAAGCATCGTGGAGGGTCTCGGTAGAAAGGCGGCCACCGTGACAAATAGGTAAAACAGTTCCAAACTGTTTTTTTTTTTTAAATGCCCAAAGTGCAGAAGAGCCAGCATCTGGAGAGGGAAGAAATCACCTTGTGCAGTCAAAACCCCTGCAGTTCTACCGCTGACTTTGCTAGTGACTTAATGTGTGACTTGAAAAAATTATTGGGGATTTGTCTCAGCTCATCAGATTGTGAAGCTGGGCACTCAGATGCGAACACCAGTAGTAGTCTAGAAATACCATGCTCGTGGTGCTGTTTCTGTGTTTTTCCTTGTGTGTCAGGAGGAATATCCCGTAGTTCTGTTTGATAAATTGCATTAGCATTCTTTTCCTAGTCAATGTGGAGCAGCTGTGGGGAGGAATCAGGGGACTATCAGCACCTGAATGATATTTCTTCATTCCCAAACCAAAGCAGATACATTCCATGATGAGTGAAAACATTGTCGAGCTTCTAAATAATCCTCTCTCAGCCAGGTAAGCTAGTCCGGACTGAAAGCACTTCCAAAGCAGAGCAGGTGTTAAACAAATAGTAAAATGTGTGTTAGGTGCAGCTGATACCTCTTTGCCCTGAGCAGGGTGTGAACCTGGGGAGCCTGTGCTCCCACTTGCATTACGTTCCTGTCTGTGGGGATGTGAGGAACCTGGTTCAGCTTCTGTTCCTCGGGACTGTGTTCTCAGGTAGCGTTATAATTTGCTGTGTGTCCTGTTACGTGAACTCTGCAGCTAACTGCCTCTCCCGCTTAACTTAGGAGCCCCTGTCTTGGGGCTGCCTTTCTTCATGTGGCTCAGAGGGAGGGGGAGAAGTCCAGGAGACATTGGGCTGAAGTAGAGAGAAGATGTTCAACTGAATTTTGGCTGCAACAAAAACTGAAGAGAAGTGGCTTTCTTCTGATTTTCTCTTTGCTGTATTTTAGGCCGGTTTAACTATATCTGTGCAGGAGAGGTGCAAATAATCACCAAATGAAGCCAGAGGTGAAGATGAAGTTCTGCTGTGGCGATATTTGTGTTGCACTTGAGTCCAGGGTACTCCTTAGATCTGGCATTTGTGTTTTCCTTGTAGGCAGCCTCGACTCCAAATTCAGGATATTTACAGGGTTCAGATCCACCCAGTTTGCTGACAGCACTGGAAGGTCCTTCTAGGAAGGACCCCAGCCCGTCTTCTTGTTGTTTTCCTTGGGGACAGAAGGAACAGGGGATCCTTGGCACGTTGAGCTCTGTGTGTGTGGTGTTGAAGAAGCTCTTTTTCCTTCTGGTTACTGATGTCCTTTCGTGCACCTGATGATAACAGCTCTTGTTTTCTCAGATTTCAGTTTTATTTCTAGCTTCTGGTTCACGGAACCCTCAGATGCCTTAGCTGAGAAGTTGCTCAGCTCAAGAGAGCATGTGTTTTGAAGACACAGAAACAGAGGTAGTGTGGATTAAGGTTTTCTGATGGTGGGTAGGATAGTGGAGGATTTATAGCTCATCTCTCCCTTGTAGGAAGAAAGTTTACAACATACCTGCTTCTGATGAGAAGTAGAAGAGGAGACTGTAGGGCAAAAGAGAAGCTTTAGATAACATAAGGAGAGATTGATTGTGTACTAGAAGGACTGATAAATCTTAAGGTGCCGTTTCAAGTCCATGATATTCGGTGTCATCTTGTTTGTTGCTTGTTTGTAACCAGCTTCCCAACTCCTGCCTTGATTTGGTTGTGCAACAATGTTGGTGTCTAAGATGTAACATCCTACCATATTTTTGTGCATCTCAAAGAAAGTAACCTGGCTACCAAGATTCCTGTGGAAGGCAGTGAGGGGGGAATGCTCAGCACTTCAGGAATAACGAATCACTCAGATTACAAACTCTGGCTTTGTCATGTCTGGCATTCGGGTTTGAAAACTCTGCCTCTCAGCATCTAGTTTGAAAACAGATTAAGAGATTCCTCCACGTTTGCAAAGAACAACTTGGAAACGTAGTCCATCAACCAAAAAAAGGTGGAAACTGGTGAAGGCATGAATGCATTAATAACTTTACCTTTTCCTCTTTTATTTTAACCTCTCAGAATTGTTGAGCACACTTGACTCTTGCCTTTTACGAGGGATGACACAGCCAGAGCAAAAGGCAATATTGCAGCACCTGCAGTTTCTTCTTTTATGGAACCGTGTTTGAATGTGAACGGATTGCTTGGGTGGGCTGAGGTCTGCGCTCCCCTCCAGTTTTGACTCTTTCCCTGTGCCATTTCTGTAGCGAATCCTTCCTATCAGCAGACAGCCAGGAGCCAGCAGCCCATTGAGGAGGGAACCAGACTGAGGACAGGCTGCTGAGAGGAATATAAAAACTGTTCCTTCGAGGACTCTATAGATTTTTATGTTTTTTTCCCTGTGTAAAAGCATTCTTACTCTGATATACATGATGGGGGTGCGGGGCCACAATCTGCGATAAAAATACCTCTGTGCTTCACCAAGGCTCTTTCTACCTTTTCATAATTCAGCAGTCTGTCCATCAGAGCCCAAGAGGAGAGGCTGACCCAGGAGGGGTGTGAGGATGCGATGGGGGCCTGGGCAGGCAGACACAGCAGAATCGCCGCTGTCCCCCGGATTGCTGACGGGCCCAGTTCTCAGGATACCTCTGTAAATGGGCAGGCAGCAACCAGTGACCCCCCTTGGAGAAATAAAAATACAAGATTGAGTTCATGTTGGGGCAGGCTGGTCCTGGAAGGGTCCAGGTTCTGTCTAGAGACCAGCGCTGTGGGTACCAACTGAATGCGCTGTGTGTTTGTTAACACACGCGTGGTGCAGGGCTGAATAGTGGGGTTTGTCACCACAGGAGTGGTCAGCGTGAGCTTCTGCAGTACGTGGGAAAAACTTTCTCAGATAAGGTTTGTCTTTCTACTGCCTTTCTTTGAAGCTGCCTGTACAAAACTGAACCAGAACACTCCCCAGACCCACCTCTTCAGTAGTGTTTCAGCTCTTCCAGTGTTATGTCAGGTGAAACGTAGAAGAGGAGGAGATCACAAGGTTGGGCAATTGTTTCAGAACAACCTGAATGTTCGGTGCAAGACAAGGGGTGGACAGAGCAAGGCAAGGCTTAGTAAAGGCAGCAGCGTCTGTCCGATTTCTGGAATTTACCATTGATAATGGAAATTTGAAGAACACAGTGGTTGAGGGTCTGGGGCTGCAATGCCATTCCTTCTCTTCTGGGAAGGTTATAGCAGGGGAGAAGGAGAAAAGATGGCATTAAAATAATATTCTCCTCTTCTCCAGAGGAAAACCTTGTAATGTTGCTGCATCTGTTGTGTTTTGGTTTTGTTTGTTTGTCGTCTTTTCCTTTCAAACCAATGTGGTGTTCCTGAGTTTCAAGCAACTCTTCACCCCAAAGGAAAACAAAAAGCAGTGCCAGAGCTGGGAGAGTTCACGGGACGGTCCTGCCCTTGTCCCTGGCTCCTGCGGCAGCGCCAGCGCTAACATGGGGCTCGGAATTCTTTCATATGCACAGTCTCCCTGACAAACACTTAGATGAGTAACGAGAAAACCCGAAGGAGTGGAGAAGGCTCAGGCTCTCTGGTCCTCTGAATCTCCAGCTAGATTTAGGATTGCTTTGTCTGAACTAACTTTGGAATTAGTTGTACTTGGGGTGGTTGCGGGGCAGGTGACTTGGTGGAAAGGTTATTTTTTTGTGTACGGAGGATCTAAAATCCCCCAGATCCATTTTCTAAGAATTTTACTCCTTTATCTTTAGTTTCTCCTGTCCCTAAACTCCCCTACTGCCTAACTGGCTGCTGCCTTCTGTCTCAGCAGCACGGGATGCTCTGGAATGCCATGCAGCCTGCGTTCCTGTCCTTATCTTGGCCTCAAGTCTGCAAGTTTGCCAGGCAGAGCAGTCAGTTATTTAGTGCCTTCCTTCCAGAGACAGAACATGTGGAATCTCAGATCGTTTTTTTCTCCAGCCTCTTGCATGCTTTTAACTCTGTGCCTTCTTGTTTACCCTCTGGCCCCGTTTTGGTATTGTCTGACCAGACAGCAAACTCATTGCAATAGTGGTTGTCTCTCCCTTTGTATCCAGCTCTGGGAACAGTAACTAATCCTCAGGCTGAGTTTTGGCCTCTCAGTCCCTTTGCTGTTTCCCAGCCGCTGTGTCGTCCCAGCGGAGCAGGCGGTGACACATCGGTGCGGTATCGGTGCTCTGAGCAAGGTGTTGCAACGTCATGCCAATCTTTACGTTTTATTTGTATGCGATTGTGCTGCTTTCCAAACAGACTATAAATCAGTTGCTTTTCGAGCCTGACCTGTGGATGTTGCCTGAACAAACAGCCTCTGACTCCATCTGCCAGAGCACACCTGTCTCCTCAAACACAGGGGTTTGCTTTCTGTGGAGCCCACATCTCTTATCCGCGTCCCTTCCCCAGCAGAGACAGGTGTCTCCTGGCCGCTCAGCCTTTCCACACCCCTCGCCCGGCACCCTTCTCCCGTTATCAGCCCGCTGGGTGGACTGGATCATTAACTGGGAGCAGAGGAAGGAAGGTAGAGTCAGAGATACTGCGACACAGTTGAAAAACCCAGATCAGTGGACAAGATGTCTGAGGCGTATGATGCTTATCTGCTGGAGTGGGTGGAGGAGGAAAGGGCATCCCTTATCTCTTCTCTAGTTCCCAGCCCGCGCTGGCCGCTTAAGGAGGCTCGCTGGAGTCTTCCCACATTCCTCTACGTTCGGGTTCCTGCTCGACAGGAAACGGCTGCCGCTCCAACACCCATTACATCTCAGCTGGTAGTGTCATTTACAGTCGGATTCGCAGAATCCCCCAGGGTTTTGGGGGGAGCGGAGGGGTGGAGGGGACGGCGACGCTTGTTCAGTGACCCCCGTGCAAAAATATCTCCCTGGGAAAACAACAAAAACATCGAAACTTGCTTAATTTCTTGAGCAGTTGGTGAGCCTGGCCTTGCGATGTTTAGGCACTTTAGGAAATAAAGCTGAGCCTTTGGGAAGATGAGGGAAGTTGCAGAGTGTGTGAGCCTGTATCTGATAGACCCCTTAAAACAGCAAACTGGGCTGCAGCCGTATCAACAGTGGCTCGGTAGCAGATAGCACAGGAATCAGCATTTCTGGGGTCCTGGTCAGCAGTGGTTGCTGAAGCAAATGTGACCTGTGTGGCAAAGATCAAGATGCTGTTTGACCAGATGGAGCAAATTCTCTTTCCCAAATTCTGGTTCCTGTTTGATCTCTATGCAAAGACATTCTCAGTCCCTGCAGGGAGCTGATGTGCGTTTGTGACAATGTTTTGCATTATTAAACAGCAGCCGCTGCTGTTGCTGCCCCACATTCTCTGCTGTGCTTTAGCAGAGTGTAAAAATTCTCCTTTGCTTTCATTAGATAGTACAGAAAGTTAATTACTCTTCAACATTTCAGGATGAGGCTGACCATTCCATTATTATTTTATGCCTCAAAGGAATGTGGTAATACAGCGTTTCCAGGTAAGATTTCTGCTGGTGCAGATGCTCTTGTGCATTGTGTGGTTACCAGTGCAATAAGGTACTGAAGACTGCAGAATTACTGAAAGCAGATACAGGTGGCACTGAAAGTGTGATATCCCATGAGCTGCACCATGCCTTGTAGTCTTTTAGCTCTGACATGTTGAAAACTGAAACTCCTGATAGTGAATGTGGTAGTGTTATAAGAATGTTTTCTAAATGAAGATGTATGTTTCATGGTTTGCTTAGGTCAATAGAGTGTTTGCTGCTGAAGGTAATATTAATGGTGTGCTAGGATCATAATTGTTTGGTGTTTTGATTTAGACAACCTCTAGAAAAATGTTGCTATGTGTCACAGTTGCCCAGTTAACAGGATAACAATAGTTTTCTTCTTTCTTTACCCCACAAAGTTCTCGGGCCTCTTCCTCCCGACCATGCTCCTCTGAAAACGCTGTTCCTTATAGTATGTACTAGTTCAGAATAACTCTTACAGGTGCTCAGAGTAAGTTTCACCTTTCCATGTGAAACATTCGTCATTTGCAGTGTGATTATTAGAAAAGAAAAATCTTCAAAAGGTGGAGAAGACTTTAAGGAACTGAGATTCTTTGAACTTTGTGTTGTGGTCTCGTCCCTTTGCATCAGCAAAATATAAGTCAGTAGGGCTACTAATTCTTTATTTTGCTTGTGGTAATAAAGGTAACAACTATGTGCTATTATGAACCAATTGCACGTACAAAACTGAGTTAGAAACATTGTTATCTTGCTCTGATGTTACTCATTGTATTGTTCACCACTGCTCAGCCGTTCTCCATGTCTTTTGGTTTGTGTGTATTCAGTCGGAGTTGGCAGAGCCGCGAAGTGATAACTTGTGTTTTGAGATCATTATCACATATTTTGAACTTAGTTTCTCTTGAATCAATTCTGGAGGATGGATGAAGACCCTTCCACAAGTTGTGTGCTGCCAGCTTCTGCCTCTTGCAACCCAAACCTGCTATAGCTTGACCTGGTGTCAATGCAATGTTAATACACAGGCTTCCCATCCTTACAGCTACAATCTCACCAAGGGATTTAACCTCGGGCGAGCACAGGTGACAAGCTGTCCTGTGTGCTGTAGAACTTGGGCAGGGTATCTGTATATCTGGTAACCTTCAACAAATCCTGTGCTTCTGTTCCTCTTTTTCCATTTGTGTCCTTTGCACCTCACTGCGGGCTTGTGTAACACCCGCTGCAGGACTTTTCACATCAGCCGACGGTTCAAGGTGCCAGTGATATAAAAATCAATACTGACAGTAACTTCCTCCAAATTGAATCTGTTACAGTAGAAAAGGGTGTTGCCTGTTGGTTGAGGGTTACTGCGCTCTGAAGAGACTTTTGTTCACTGCTGGCAGATGCACCTTCCTCCCTGTCCCCAGAAACGCTGTTTATGGGATTCTGCCGCTTAGAAATAAAGAACTGGGGGTCTGGGAGCAGAGGGAATCCCAGCAAATGCTCCTAAGCGGAGCTTTGCTCAGTTTGCTGGGGGTTTTGGGATCGTAACGCAGTCACTTCTAACAAATTGTGCTCAGTGACCTGCAAGTGGAGACCAGCCAGCAGCTGTGATACCCGGTGTCATCTGTCACAGGTGACACAGGGTAAAACCGTGTGTAAAGACATCATTTAAAACCGTGTTCTTCCAGCAGGTGTAGGTATTCTTGTGTCAGGCTCTCCAGTAGCTCGGGAGAGCTTCAGCAAGCAGGTCAAATGGAATGAATTGGTTTGGTGAGCACAAAAATGTATTCTGGGAACAGATCCACTCTCCCTTTCATGTTTCATTACAGTTTTATTCTTCAGACAGATTAAATCCTTGACCAGGTCCTGAGCAAAGACTTCCATGGGATATTTCTGCAGATCGGGTGCAATGCCAGGTGCTATAGGCTTTGTTTTTTCTTGTGAGTTTGAATCCTTTAGCATGGGCTGTTCCAAATGGTTTTCTCCAGCTCTTTTATTGGGTTGCTGGTTTTCTTTGCCCCAGTCTTTGAAATTAATTCCACATTCTGATACAAATTTCAGGTGAGGTTTGCTAGACCTTTTTACCACAGCATTAAATATACTTACAGATGTATTACAGTCTGCCGTGGTCATCACTTCTCAGACTGCTTGAAACCCATGTAGGTGGAATCAGAAGTTTTTTGCCCAGTCCTCATGAGTAAAATCTCCTGTATCCCAGCTCTGATGTTCAATTAATCGTTTGTAATGGCTATATCTGTGTGCAGGTTTCTTTTTTTATTTTTTTCCTTTTTTTTTAAACACTAAAATCCATCCTGAAATGTGAATAGACTTCTAAACTGGCCTTTCTTATGCACAAATGAAGAATCCTGTTGGAAAGTACTTGAGTAATTGTGGTGCTAGAAGGTCTTGTGCACAAAATATTATTAATGTGGAGAAGGTTGAAGAGACCCAGAATCTGAACCTCTTTTGGAACTCTACCCCTGTTATGAAACAGTTGCATTTTAGGCGCTGTTGTGAGTACTAATAATTTTAAACAAAAGATGTGGAGGGAGACATGAAATTGCAAATCCTATGAACTGACATCTGTGATTGGATTCCTGGTTCTGTCTCTATCAGGGAAAATCTCAAATAAGTATATGAGGGAGATTGGCAACCATGTATTGTTCATCCCACGCGTGGATATAATTAACATTATATTGCACTTTTACCCTCCTTCTGACCTTGGTGAGTTTCCAGTTATGGAATTGCCCGTCTATTGTCTGACATTGTCTTGTGTCTTCAAATACGTTCTTCCTTCCTGTGATAAGGAGACAAGGGCTGAGGCCGAGTGTGCGGCTCCTCCCGGGCTAATTGGCATCTTGGTCTTTGTGGAAATTCCAAAATGACATAGAATTCCATTTCCAGGCCTTCTTTTGTCTACCTCTTTGGAGAGAAGCGGAGGGAGCTGTCGAGGGGGTGATGGTGAAGAGTATAAATGAAGAACCAAAGCCTGTATCCATTTATATCTGTGTTCTTGAGGTAATATTGTTACTTGGGTATTGCAGACTGCAATGTCCTGCCATTAGAGTACGGAAAGTACCAGACTGCTTAGAAAGAAACCAATTATATCAAAATCACCCTCACAGGTAAACTAATTTCATTTCAAATGAACATTTTTCTGGAAGACATCTCCTTCAAAAAGGAATCAGCTTCTCTGGTAGAAAGCAGCTTGTAAAACTTCAAGTAAAACCTTCAGGCTTTCACTTTGGGGTTTCCTGCAAGCCAGTTAAATATGGTGTAGAGCTTTTGCAAGGGGTGTGTGATTTTTGCAACTCTTTGCCACAAAAGGCATCTCTTCTTCTGGATTGTAAATTTACACTCTATTGTAGCTATAGCACCTCAGGTATTTTGAAGTACAGGTCGACCTGTTGGTTCCGTAGGTCTGTTAACTCTGGATAACTCTTTTTTCCTGTGACATATATCACATATATCATTGGTACTGAACCGTGCTGTGTACCCCAGTGAAGCAAGTCAGCTGGGGGGTCTTGGCACACAGGGCAGCATCCAACAGGTATTGAAGTTTTGCGAGCACTTGAATGAATCTGCTGCTCAGAGTCTCTGGCGAGGGTGAGTTGTGCTGTGGCCTTTCCAAGTGAAGCAATAATACAATACAATAATCTCCTTTTTCTTCCTTTGCTGCTCGTTTACAAGGAATCGAGTGGTTTTGGGGTCCTGTATTTCTCTGTTCAAGTAGACACTGAATTGGCACGATGGTTTGAGAACTGTTGCTATAAGGGGGAATAGAGTCACATGCCCATGATGAAAGTAATTAATACTATATTTTAGATTGAACCGAATGAATGGATTGCCTAAATACCTTTGCTTGCATGGCACTCTTAGGGCTTTTTCATTTGAGAGACCCAGCATTTCATTCTTACTGACGAATTTTCAATGATGGACTCCAAACCAGAAGCAAAGCGTTCAAAGCAGTGAAAGCGCAGGACTCTCTGGAGGTCACTCATATATTGGAGGGTCTGGATATCACTCATCTGGAAAGAATACAAAACTCACCATATGTTTCTTTTGTGAAAGGTTTGTAATGATGTATCACGGATATTTAAATATTGGAAAATTGGCCAATTTCCGTGGGGTTTAAAATATATTATGTTGTATATTATGTATGTAAGCTAAATGGTAAGGAAACCAGCCAATTTTCTAAATTATTTTTGAAATCTTCAGTGCGTTGTGATATACACATACCATAGTATGTCTAACAAACATATATTTATGAAATATGGCTAGGGAAATACATGCCTCTAAATGTCTGTGTGTATTATATATGTATTTATAAATAGAGTAGATATTGCTTTTCTTTTCTAGTTCCTTTATTCGCTTAATGCATAGATGAGCCTCCAAAGGCATGCCAGAAATGCAAGGTTCTTTAGCCCTTAATGATGATGTTAATAATCTAAGTAAAAGAACCCTGAATGTTGACATTCCAAGTCATTGCTGCTGTGATCTCAAAGCCGCAGAGCTCTGTTGGTACGTGCGCTGGGCACGGGGATGGATTGTCACTCCCCAGCTTTCTTTAACATGATTTCTGCAGCTCTAGTAAGTAGAATATATTGTCTGCTCCTCTGGACCAGCTTTAGGCTGATCCGATCTGCTGCCATAGTGGCTTTTCTTAACTGAGTTGGTTTTGATTCAAGCTGTTTTAAGAGTGATTGGAGTTAGCCTTTAACTCGGTGGATACAGATTTTTCACACTGGTGGCTTATGTCGCTCCCTGTTGTATTGATTGTGCAAACTCTTCAAAGTTTTACACTGAAAAATTGGGGGAAAATTGGATGCAGTGTAAACCTAAAAGAAGTGGTTGGACAAATTTCTAGGTTGTAATATCCACTCTTGCTCCATCTTGGCTTTCTGTGCAAGCAGGTGTTTGGTGGAAGGATGGGGGTGAAGATGGGAGATGTGGGAGATATTTAACACAAGAGAACAGGCGGTGAGTGTGAGTGTCAGTGTGGACACGCGGGCGTGTGTGAGAGCAAATGGCCATTCTGGACCTCTTGTAACTCTCGTGTAAAGGGCCGCTGTTAAACTTCAAGGGGGGTTCCAGACATCCTGAAATTCCCCTTCTGCCCTGTTCCTCTTGACTCATTAATCCACAGTAGTTCGGATTTATGTCTTGTGCCTTCAAGAACAATTCTCTGCCTCTGTTCTTAGGGCATCCCTTGCACTCTGCTGTGTGAAATGTCCCCGCTTGGCTTCTCTTGCTGAAACCTTCCTTTTCTTGTTTTCCTACCCCCCTGCCCTTTTTCCCTGGTCTTACAGCAATAACCTGCCCCAGCAGCACAGGTCACAGCACGTTTTTACACATCTATTGTTTTCTTCCTCTGCAGAAGAAGCCAGCAAGCCCCAGTGCTGTGGCATTGCTCCGGTAGCGTGTTGGCAGGCACAAGAAGCAGATTCTTCAGTCACCCTTAACGCCAACAGTAAGATTTATTGTCTCCATTGCTCTTAGGAAAATTAGCCTAGGGAATTAATTTATGGTGTTTTGAAATGCTGTTGTCTTATCGAGTGATTGCTTGCTTACACCCAAACTCCCTCTTACCTTTGGTCACAGGGATTGCGTGTTTAATGTGTGCTTTAACAGAGGCAATTAAAAGGGCACAAGTGAAACACAGTCACACTCTGGGCCGTTTATGGCATTTGATCCTTGTACGGCAGGAGTGACCCCCTCCAGCTCACCTTCTCTCTCAACATTGTATCTGCAAAGAGAGATAAATTCACAGTTAATAAAGATAAGACTGGAAAACTCCCTTTGTGAACTTGTGAATAGCTCCCAAGTTGCAGTTCAGTTTCGAACAGCAGGATGCAGCAGGATCTCGTGATTCCGTGGACCAAAAGAAGCACCGTTGAGGGAGCAGGAACTGGGGAGACTCAACACCTGGGCTTGGCTGTGCTGCACAGAAAGATGTAAAGAGTTCAAGTCCTCTGCTTTAGTGTACTATTGATAAAGTCCTTTCATTTCCCATGGTACACACTGCAAGCTTTTTGTGATTCTTCAGCATTTCTGTGTGTAATGGTGCTCTTGGCAGGGCAGACTGTTGTGGGCACGTTGCTTATCCAAGCATCCAGGGTGGTGTTGAAGATGGAGTGGTGACTCTTGCCCTTCTGTCTCCTACATTATTCATATTTGTATTATCATTAATTAATGATTTATGGAACCCATTTTGCAAGCCACAAACCCATTTATGGCAGTATAAAGCAGTGCGTATGTAAAACATGCGCTCACATACGTACACACGCAGGTGCTCGCCCTGTGCAGAAAGGCAGTCACATTTGAGATGGAAACTGGCATTAGTTACAAAAACATACAAAAATATTTAGACAGAAAGCAGAGTCCTGTATCCCGAGGAGTCAGAGAAGAATGTAATTATTCCGAATTGTATTCAACCGTCGGGTTTCTCTTGCGGAGGCAGCACAGTGTAGTTTGACTCAGACCTGACTGAGCAAAATGGCAAAACATCAAGTGGATGTTCCCCCTGCAGGGAGATTCATCGCCAGTACCTGGCCGGGATGTTGAGAGGGTTATTTCATCATGCTAATGTAGATATATGTGCAAGATACAGTGCTTCTCTAATATGAAATTAGACACCTACAGTTAAACAGCAATCTTGGGGTTTCGTATCAAACCACACATCTAGAGGTCCCCAAAGGGCCTGTTTTCTCATAGTTTCTGCACCGTATGCAGTACTTCTCACAGCATTTCTCTCCTTTCATCCCAACTTACAGTTCTTGTTCTTGGAAAGGTGCTTCAGGAGCTCTTCTTGAACTTCCTTTTTCTTTTAATCATGGCTCGTAGCTGGTTGGATGTGTTTAATATGCCAGTCTTATCTTTTTAAGATTTTTTTCATGTGTTACCTATCACTGTCATATTATACCATTAAAGAAAGTTAACTTAAAAATCCAGCTGCTGCTAGAAAACATGGGATATGAGAGACTCTGAAAGGGCGATTATGTTATGGTCATTTGTTCTTCATACAAACACTTTGTACCCCTGTCATTTCGGAGCTGGACAAAACGTACTGGTCCTTCTGTCCATTGTAAACATCAACAGTAGCTCTGAGGTCTTCGTGTATTGGGGATAAAGGTAAACAGCCTCGCCTGTATTTAAAACTACATCTTCCTCTCTGAATCAGATAGTGCAGTGACAATCGTGCAGGGGTTTTTTGTGTTTGTTTGGTTTTATTTTGTGGCGCGGAGCACTCACACGAGGTTGGCCGATGATGGAATATCTCAGTCACTGGTGGATCACATGCAGGTTACATCAGTGCAGCTGAAAGCTCTAGTTCTGCCACACAGGTTTACCTCCGTGCCCATAAAACCACATCCACCAGGGACCTCATCAATGCAAATACACTCAAGAGCAGCTAATGAGGATTTTAATTTAGCTTTAAATGCTTTTGGTGCTGGGTAGGCCTTTACAGCACCAGGCGGGGAAACCTCTGAAGCTCTGGCGGCTTTCACCATAAATGTCACCGCACCGTATTTATTATTTGTTTTAGCTGTATTTCTAATGACCAAAAAGCTCATTTCTCAGATTACACCGATGCTGTGTGTTACTTACCAGCACCTTGGTTTGTTTAAAATACAGAGCAAAACGCAGGAGTTGGCCAGGAACGATTTTTCCTGCTGGGACTAAATGTGAGAGTGGGGGAGAACTGTCACGCGTCTTCAGCAAGATGTGAGGGAGACCCTGGGAAGGCCCCAACTTTACTGGGTGACAGGGCTGAGGTGTCACAGGCACCTGTGATCATCTATCAGCACGGATCCTTTGGAAGATTTTCCTCAGGGTTACATGATAAAGAACATTTTACTGTGTATAGCTGAGCCAGACTTGTAAGATTAAGGTTTGTCCTGCCAATGTTTTATAACTGCCCAGGCATTTGCAGGCAGTGATTACTTATTAATGTCGCTGTTATATTGAGTGTCACCTTTCGTTCTAATTCCCTCAATCCTAAGTGAGTCATTATATACTTCAGAGCTGACTTCAACCTTTCTCGAAGCTTGTGTTTGCCAGACCCTGTCAATGGGAGATTTATTGCCCTGAGGTGGTATTTTCCAGCCTTGGTCCAGAACTGGGCTCTTTTATGACGGGGTAAGGCCAGACTTTTCCTAGGCTCACAGTCTTGGTGCTTGTTTGAGGCACCTGTCTTAGGCTGTTACATGCTCCCATTATGAGGTAGTTCTGCTGCTTCTTTCTTTTTTCCTTTTCTTTTCCTTTTTTTTCCCTATCCCTCCTTCTCTCACACCCATTCCATAGTGCCCTTTGCACCATCTTTCCCAGCTCATCTCCTACCCTTGGAGTGCCCAGAAATTCCAACTCTCCTTCCCCTTTTGTCCATCTGTAGTCCTCTCCTTCCACACCCTCTGTCTCTTCACCATTTTCCACAGTCCCGGGTTTCTGTAACCCAGTTTGTCCTGCATGGAAAAGTTATATCTGGTCATATTCTGGCAGCTGGCAAAACATAATCTTGAAGTCACCAACAGGCTGTGATTTAAAGCTACAGTATCTTAAATGTCATATATAACATCTTTAAATCAGAGGGAGAAAAACAAGGTACCTAAAGCCCTTTTATCAAGATATTGAGATGCTGGTCTGGGCCATCCCATCTCAACACAATGTGTTGAGCAGCGGTTCAGGACGCCTTCATGGCTCCGGTGCAAAGCAACGGGATAATAGTTCTTTGCTGTATTTCCCCAACTAGTTTGGGATTTGTAGTGCAAGCTTGTAGGAATTTGTTTGCACAGCTGGACACCTGCGGTAGCCAACGTGATTCCTCCATTCATAATGTCCTGCTGACATGTTTGGTAGCCTTGGTGAGGTGCCTCTTGGATCTTAACCCAGTGCCTGGCCATTCCTGTCAAAAACGCACCTTCCTTTCAGTTTTGGCAGCCTCGGCAGAGGCTAAGGATTAGCTCCTTCCTTTGCATAAGCTTTATGTGCAGACAAAATGAGGTGAAAATCCTCCTTCTGGCTTTTCTTAATGGAGTTTGCAACACCTGTCTTCCCCAGGGGACAGGCCTAAGTGTCCCGTAAACATGAGAAATCTCCCTCTGTGTGTATATGTTCAGATAGTGTCTATTAAAAGCCCACTAATAAGAGCCTGTGCTCGGAATTGCAGCTTTCTCGTTTGATTAATGCCTGGCTCCTGCACCTGAGACATTTTACTACTTGACAGCTGTTCTGTGGCCTATATACAGAACAAGTCAGAAGTCTCAATTTGATCATTACAGGACTTGCAGCAGCATCACAGCCTCCACTCTCACCGTTTGACAGCCTGGAAGGAGATGCTGTAGACCTGGAGCCGATGAATTCCTCTTGGAGTTGTGGGAGCAGGCGCGCAGTGCCAGGCAGGGAGGGAGAACTAGAGACTTGGCAGGGAAGAACCTTCCCTTCCCAGGCCTGGATGTTCTGTTTGAAGTTTGAATGGAAAGCAGACTTTTCCAGTGCCTTTAAAACTTCAAGAAATCCCTACATCTGTCCCACCTTCCACCATGAAATAGTTTCTTTGCTCACACCTGTTTGAGCCCAACACAGCAGCCTGTGTGCTGACCTGGCTGGAGAGACACCTCACAATTAGTCAGCACTTAGCACCGCAGCTTGCTAGGAACGCAGCTCTTCTGCTCCGTGCCTCATAAAACCATGAGCAAACTTTTACACACTTGTGCTGAGAGAAGCGATAGATGTTCCTTATCCGCTTCTCCGCCACGCCGCAGCACACCCCGGCAATTACAGTCAGCTCTGTCGTTATCAAGTGAGCAATAAGGAGGAGTGTGAATGGAGACAGGTGATGGGATGGGCCCTGGAAGCGCTGTGGCAACAGACACGTTATTGTGGGTTTGTTGGCGCCATCCAGTCTGTATCGGCGCGTTTCAGCGGCCGAGCTGGAGCGGAGGCGGCCGCGCGGCGCTGCTGCTGGGACCGCGCTGCGTGCTGGGGTCGGACGGTGTCTCACCTGCGTACGGGATGAGCAAACACCGCACGACGTGCGCAGGGCCTGCCGGCCCGCCCTGCCGCCCGCGCTTATTTAGGGCGGGGAGATGATCTTTCACCTTTCATCTGTTTGCCGTGTGTCCCTTTTTTTCTTTCCCCTGTCAAAAACCAAAGCAAGTCAAGAGTTGTTCAGGCAGCGTTGTAGTTCGCCTCCTCGTGACCCATGTGTCCTTCCCCAAATCTTTCACGTGATGGTATCCAAGAAATTCAGGAGAATCCATCTCTATGCTGCTCTTAAAAGGGTCTGTAACGAAATGCACCATCTTGCTCAACAGACAGACGCTCATGTGAAAATCAGAACCTGTGTCACTGAGGTGTAGAGAGAGAATTCAACTTGAAGTCTGAGGTTGCCTTTGCAAATCTCGCTGTTAGACCTGTCTTTTGTTAGTCAAGTATCTCGCGGTGCAGTAACCACAGAGAGGTGGGACACATGGAAACTTAGTATATCGAGGGGATTTTTAGCACGCGTTGCAAGATGTACAGAAAATTAATGGCAGAGCTGGCAGCAGAACTGTGTTCTCTGATCTTGTAAGAATATATTTAAAGATTTAGGAACATCTGATGACTGAACTCTCAGTTTCTTTGAAAGCCTTTTATTGAAAGAGTCATCTCTTGTAGATTAAACCACCACACAGCTTACATTTTAATGCTAATCGAGGATGTCACTCTTTACCTTTTCAAGGACCATCTTTTAATATAGTCAACTGATGTATGTTCAGAGTTAAGTTTATTAAAAAAATTGAAAGAAAGAAGGAATTGTCCTTAGAAGAGAATGGAGGAAGAATCTTCTAGCAGTAATGAGGTGAGAGATGCTTGGTCATGTTGGTATGATCCAGACCTCTGGAAATGCAAAAACCTTGTGAAATCTGGGAAAGTTTAACTCTCGTTCTGATCAGTGTGAGGTAGATCCGGGTTTATTACCCAGAGCATTTCTTCATCCCAAGAGTATTACTATGTGGCAATACTGTGAAAGATGGAAATGACAGATGATTCAAAAGGAGAAGAAATGCTCAACTCAGAAATAAATTGCCCTTCTCTTTGTTATAGGAAGTGCCTTGCAAAATGGTGCTTCTAAATCTACTTTGTGATTTCTCTGTAGACTCTAGATAATCGTTCTCAGGTATTCTGAATAGATCTGACTACCCAGTTCTGACAATCTTCAGTAACTAGAAATGCTCCATTAGCTAATTGCTCAGTGACAGTGACCTTTCTGGCGAAGTCCGCACGACAGCCACATAAATGCCACCTTAGTGCTTCCTGATTAACTTCATAAGCCATTTGCTGTAGAACTTCAGCCCTGAAATAACAGCACCTTTAGTTTCATATGACTTTGTATGTCCCAGCTGGGCTGGTGGACAGGCCTGGCTTGTTTAGAGCCAACGGGTAGTGTCAGCCTCCTTTACATGAATTCTTGAGGGATTTCTTCAGGAAACCCAATCAATGCCATGGTGTGTTCCTTAACCTTGCGGAGCAACACCCTGCTCATGACCTTTCAAGGGAGCAGACAGTTATATAGGTAGATATAAGATAAAAAAGTGATGAGCAGAAGAGGAGATACAAGATGGACCGACTTGTGTTGTCCAGAATGGTGTTGCCTCAGAGGCAGGGTGGCCTAGGGTAAGGGTACAGAGGCGGCTGGTGGTATGTAGATGGTACAAGTATGTCCAAGTCGTAGTGTGTCTGACAGCAAAGCGGAGGGGCAGGCCTTGCAATGGAAGGGCTCTCACTCTGCAGGCCTCCAGCTTCTAATACTCACCTTGGCTATTTTTGCATCTGTGTGCTTTGGGTTTGGTAGAATTTCCCATATTAGGTTAGTCCTAAGGCTTGTCTAGCCTAGTATCTAATAATGTGTCTTTTGGGAGAGAATATAAAGAAACAGGACAATTATAACTGATCTATCCTGGCTTCCTGAAGCTGGAAGCCAAGGTATCAGAAGAGTTTTGAGTCCTGTGCTGAAATGCAGCTACCAACGACCTGAGCAGTGGAAAATAAATTTAATAAAACTAGGCCTTGTTGGGAGGGTACTTGGTGTCCCAGGTCTTCTGAGAGTTCTCCCTATGATTTAAGCCATCATGTTTCCCTTTTAACAGCTTCTAAAATAAACCTCTCATATTTTAAAATATTCTTACTATGTTTAATTTTACTGTAGCCAACTGATTAATGCCTAGGCCAAATATGTGAGCTGGGGGGTACCAGATCTCCAAGGCTTGGTACCCTTCCCTCCTGTAGTTTAGTTAAAGACGTGGGGCAACATTGTGGAGTCGTGATTTAACCCACCAGCTCTGGGTGGGAGTTTAAGCACCATTTAAGCACCAAAGTGCCTGAGCCCTTTGCTTGTGATCTGAAGATAACTCGGAGGGTAAATAACTGGAGCCGATCTGGATAGAGATCAGAACTAAAGCTTATGCGGGTGTGGCCCATAAACTTTTATGACAGCATTGGGTACTGCTTAGAATTTTGTGGCTATCTTGTCTTGGATCTTCAAGGATCTGTCTCTCATAGGGGGAGACACAGTTATAAGTGGTTGTATTGCGAAAGTCCTTAATAATCCCAGGCGTATGCAGAGGATTTATGCTGGTTGGTGGCTTTGCTTTTGCATCTGTGGATGTTTCAGTAGATTCAGGAGAAAAATGGCTTCTGACAGTCTTAGAAGCAGAAAAATCCTGTTTCTGGTAGTTCTCAGGTGGGTTGTGATGTCCTGTTGTTTGCTTGCAACCCTCAGAACACTCATTTTGCATGTGACAGAGCTCGGGAAAGAATGAAGCATGCAGGATGTAAAATCTAATGAAAGTTTAGTTTAGCTTCAGCAAGTATTGAATCAGAATGGGGAAAAGAGAGGCTCAGCAAGACTTTTTGTTGCGAAAAAGGACTGTTTAGCTGAGCAGTTTTCCTGTTGTTTCTCTTTTGATATCTTCTTCTGTCTTTTAGGACCCTGCTCTAGTCCAGTCTTGTTCAAGCTCCTGCAAAGAGCAGTTCTGCCTGCCCAGTGTAAAGCAGGGTTTAAGTCATGACAAACAGATTTTTAAGACTGCATAATTAGATGTTTCCTTCTCACCCTCGGGCAAAGTGAGCTTCTGGTGCCATCATAAAGAGTGGCTGGAAGTAAATGTCATCCCAGTGACAAGAGAAGTATTGTGATCATACTGTCTTTTTTCCTACTTTTCGCATGTGTCTAATGTCAGGCAACTGCATAAAACAGAGGTTGCATCAATAGATTATCTGTGCCCGTGTTTCCTTTCATGGTTGTACAGCGTTGCTCCACATCACCACTCCGAGTTATTTTAAATTTGGCAATGGTTGATTTATGGTGAGATGTATGATGGTATAACCAAAAGCAGCGTAGGCTCCGGGATATGAGCCTACTGCTGTTTCCTCTGAAATTAGTAACAATCATCCTGATGACTTGTTGAAAAAAACCATGCAACTGTTCTACCGGCCCAGAGCCTCTTCCTTCTAGCAAAACTTTGCAGGCTTTGGTGCAGAAAAATCATTATCTCTTTGTGCTTTTTTTCTCATGGGTTTTTTCTTTTTGACTTCCTATGCCTCATTTGTTCCACTGTTCAGAATCATAAATAGTTCTGGTAGTAAAACATACCTACCGGAGGCATGTATGGGCTGTTCTTGCAGTTCTTGTTCCTTTGACGTATTCATTATGTCTTCCTCTGAGCCTGAAGAGATGTAAAAAGACAAGTAATCCAACGGGTAAATATTTTAGTAGACCCCTTGGAGCACTTAGGGCCAGTCTTTTGGTGTTCTCAGTATCACCGTGTGGTTTTCACCTGGATAATGCAGTGTCTTCAGCGCTCGCAAGGATCTGTAATATTCGCTCAGATTTTAGGTGACGAACACTTGAGTCCTAGAGTCCAGCCTTGCTGTGCTGCCGCCTGGGTTTTAAACACCGCTGGAGAAATGAAAGAGAATGTTACTGTGTTGCCCTGAGTAAGTTCATCTGCCTTGCATCAGGGAGCCAAACAGCCCAAGGTTTTGGTCACAGCTGATGAAGCCTTGCACTTGATTGATTTTTGGGTAAGATACGGTGCAGCGCGGGTCTCTCATTCAGCTCCAGCCTTTGCCACAAAAATTTAAATCTTGGTCCCTTAATTCTGTTGAAACAGTGATGCTTAACATATAACTGGACTTTAGCTGTGATTTTCAAGTTCACACTCATTGTCCAAGACATTGTAAGGCCATGCAGCCTCTCCAGGTGTGCAGTTCTTGGGGCAGGACGGGCCTGCAGCGATGGCGGGATGGTGGTGGTGGCCTCAGGAAAAGGGTGGGTCTGTCCTGCTGCCAGAGCTCCAGCAGAACGGGACGGCAGGTCTGACTTACTTCAGCCTGATCTTAACTAGAATAAAGACATGGCAGCTTAGTGTCACCAGGGCCGTGCCTTGGCTGAAGGTTTTATTGAACATTTAGTGGTGATACTCCTGGACTTCTGCAGTGTTCTGAAACATTTCCGTAGGATTTTACCTGAATGAAATTAGTGAAGTTTAAAGTTAATAGATAGTAAATGAGCTGGAGAAATAAATGAGTGGTGTTCTTCCTTGTAGACTTTTAAAAATCCCTCTGTAGAATAATTTAACGAGAACATTAAAAAGATATAAATGACAGGAACATGAATCCACACTATAGTTTTTGCACTTGATGAGGTTATGCTTTGCTATTTTTTCTATATGTGTTTTCTGCTCCTGTACTTAGCAATGCTGATTTGAATAGCACAGTGACCCTGTGGCCATTATTTTCACTGTCCTTAAGTTGCAGATGTTAGTGCTGAGCTGAACAGGGGAATCCATACATTTGGAAACGATGCTTTGAAAAGCCCTTTGTAAAGTGCAGCCATCAGCTGTCCACACAAACTTTGGATAAGTGAGTGTCTCTTCATTATCTTAAAGCACACCTATAATATCAAGTTATTACAGTAGCACCTAGAAGCTGTAACTATGATGAAGTCCCTGTTATGTGTACCCAGAAGGAGTGACAGCCTCAAGAATGGAAAGATCACTTTTTTAAAGACAAAAATAAGATGGATATTGCCATTTCACAGGTAGGAAGACTGAGGAACAGTCAGTCGCGTGCCCGATGTCCCTTAGGTTGTGTGACAGCTGAAATCAGTCTGCACGTCCAGTTCAAGGCCTTAATGTCACGGCTTGCTGGATTGTTCCTTCTCTAACCTGCTGGTGTGTTACATACCACTCTAGCTTAACAGGGACTGCATCTCATTTGACTCTTTCTGACAGAATTCTGTGTGCTACTTTTAAAAGCCCCCCAGGCTCGGAGCCCGTGGAACCACGTCTGCCCTGGGGACCGGCGGTGACAGCTCCGCTGGCTCTGCTGGCGCGGGGATGGAAACAGGGTGTAACTGATCTGAAGTGGGGGCACGTTTGTCTGGTTTGAATAGTGGGTGCCAGAAGAAAACAAAAGAAGAAAAAGGCCAGAGTTAATATTCATACTCGGTTGTGTCTGCTACTCCCCACCTTTCTTGTGTCCCCGCTGTTGGTGTATTAAAGGCAGCTACTTGTAGTTGGTATTCACTTACTGAGACATAATGTACACATCAATTCATGACAGAATTTTTCCTCAGGGCAGAATATCTTTTGTGGGGAAGGTGGAATTTTAAGGGTTCTGGTCTGAAAAAAGAGAAAGAAAGATAAACAAATTCCTACCTGAGTGACTGAGAAAGGGAAATCTGGTTAGAGAAAGCTCACTGCGGGCTGGGGAGATTCTTCATGTGCTTCTGAAATCCGATTTCCTTGGAGACTGTGGCAGACATTGTGACATTGAATTACATTTTCCTTTACATTTGTGTACCAAAAATAAACCCTGCCTAAGTCATTCAGTGTCTTCTTGATGGTTTAGAAGCAGTCAGGATGACAACAGCTACTGGTCAGAGTTGTCAGGATCAAGCCTCATTATCACAGCTCGCAGTACTTGACCTGGAGACCTGGCCAGGAGGAGACATTCAATAGGGTGCCAAATTCCTTTTGAATTAAGATCTTGCGTGTAGGATTCATACTTCCTAGAAAGATGCTCTTCCTACTGGGAGATATTATCAGAGTAATGCTGTTATTAAGGGAAGGCGGATGGCAGGCTGGGCACTGCCGCTTCCCTGCTCCAAAGGCCTTAAAGGGTAATTAGGATCACACCGTGATTCCTTCCTTTGGCTGTTAGTGCTGCAAATGTCTGAGACAGCGAGTTTCGTAGAGCCCCTCTTTGAGAGCAGGTTTGCGGAGGGGCCCCACTCATGTATTTTTACACATAGAAAAAGGTTTGATTTTCAATATTGTCTGCGGTTTTAACTATGCGAGCTGAATAATTAACGAACTTTTAAACTGGACACAGCTTTATGTTCCCTGCTGTTTAGTGTTCTTTAGTGGGCAAGCACAGAGAACAGAGGAGTGCGTTTTGAAAGTAAACAGCAGCAATACTCCAACTGAGATATAAATGCAATGGAACGTATAGACACAGCCAAAGGTGACCTTTCCAGAAATGCGTAAGATACTTAGTCCTATATGCAAATGGGAGGTAAATGTTAAGATGGATTTTAATAGGTGTTTAGACGCCTCATTCTTGCTGTGTTCAATGGAAGTGAAACATCTGGGAGCTTGTGAAAACCTCATGGACCACAATTCTGCTGTCCAGCCTCTGCACCCATCAGATGCTGTTAGTGTCCACAGAACAGTGGGTGCTCTGTTCCCAGAGCAGCCCTGGAAGGTGCTGAGAGCTGGAGCCTCTCGCTTCTGTAAGTCCCGGCCTTCCTCGCTTGTCTTCCTGCTTTCTTTCAGCCATCTGCCCACCCCATCTTGCTAAATCCAGGCCTGAGAAATCACCTTGGTACGCGTTTCCTTCCAACTGCTTGGTCATTTCTTTCCATTGAACTCAGATTTGTTGCCAAGCTTTTAGTTAAAACTACAGCTTATCCTTCAGATGTGCTCAGTCCTCTACGTCGGAAGTGAAGGGTTTGGAAATAGTTGCAGGAAGGCAGAACAGATTGGTGTCCCAAAGCTGTAGGGCATTCATATATAAATCTTTCATCGAGGTCTTCAGATCTGTCCAGATATAATCGGATCTTGTGTTTTTGAGAACTAGAATAGTTCTGTGGGGAAATTATTAGTTTTCTAGGCAGGCTGGGTTTTTGTCAGCACGAAAAGAATAGAAATAAGTTGTTTTAAAAATACTGGCGTCGCTAGATTTTTATCAAATCTCCATAAAAAGAAGAGGGTTTGGCCTAAAAGAAGATAAATATTGCATCAGTGTGCAGCTTATAAAAAAAGTATTTTTAGCCCAACGTACAAATACCTGTGTTTTTATTTGTTATGGGTTTGTTTTGTTACATCAAAAAATAAACTATAGACAGAGCATGGGAAGCAATAAATCTGGGTGTGATATCAGTGAGTGCTCTAACAAGTTCACGTTGCATAGCGGTATGAAATTCCTCTGGGAATATATATTTTTATATACATGGCAGAGGTTTAAAAATAGGTTACTAGAATAAGCCATATTGTTAGAAAAGAGGAAAAGAGTTTCCCAATTTGTTCTGTTTTTCTGTTTTGAAATGAAGAGTTGTTGTCTGGGTGGGAGATCCCGTCAGGTCCTGTGCCACAGCGAACGTGGTGACATTAGTGCAGTTTGGTGCCGTGTTACAGCCGCCCGCAGGTCTCGTGGGCTGTCCCGGGTTTGCGTGTGCTCGAGTTGTATCCCCAGGACAGTGTGTTTTTGAAGCATGGATGGGATTTGGGCAGGGGAACAGTTCCTTGCACTAATTCGAGTGGAAAACAGGAAACGGGCAGGGAGGTGCCTGCTTTCCATGCCAAACTTAGGGCAAGCGGCTCCTTTATTCACGCTATTGCTAAGCTTTGATATTTATGTTTCCTTGAGGCAGAGCAGCGTTACGAGGTTCCGTTTGAAAAGGAGCGTGTTGAATGCGCGTGTCCACACATAGACCTTCATTCACAGACACACCACTGGGGTGAATGGAGAACCATTTCTGAAAGAGAATGTCTGTCTTATCTATAATGATCTGCCCGACCGGGCAGATCAAGAGAGCCTTTTTACTTGTGTTTTCTAATCAGAACATACCACAAAGTCTGTTTGCTTATCTCTTAAAACCTCTGCTGTCCAAACAGAACATATGGCGTCTTTGCAATGGCAAAGGTGAACTGAAGTCCTCAACTCCTGTCATCAGAGAAGGAGCTCAGGAAGATTTAGAACACGATGGTGTCATTCTGCTGCAGTCCATCAACTGAAAGTGCCCCTGTGCTTGAAGTGGATCTGGCTCCTTAGCGCAGCCGTGGAAGGTGGATGCTCGGGGAGTGCGGTGAGGAATGGCCATTAAGTCATCATCAATAGAGTGTAAGCAAATTACACGATACCAGACTTTTGTAACCTCAAACATAGCAGGGACTGTTCAGACCAGAAAGAGGAAGAAAGGCACTGACTTCCCGGAGGTTGCACCTTGCGTTTGTTTTCGCTTGCTGGCGTGGGTGGGGTCAGCGTGTTGGGATTTTGTGCTGAGAGGTCTTTCTACATGTGCTGGCAACCAGCCTGCTTTTCAAGAAACCGCACTGGAACAGGCCAGCTTTGTTGTTGAGAAATGGAAAGAATAGATCGGTGTGTGTGAGTGAAGAAGAGGAGACAAGTATTTACCTTTCGGTTATACACATCAGATCTCTGTCGTGTATAAATAGCATGAAGAGTTAAGCCTCCCTCTTTCTCCTCCTTCATTTCTCCAGTGGCTGAGTGATGACTGCGGTGACTCCCCTCGAACAAACGCCTCTCCCCCTCCACCCCTGCGCAGAAGTTCTTCTCCTTCCCTTTCTTTTTTTGCCAAGATAAACTGTGGGTATAAATTGGATGAGCACTGAGTACATTAAAGGGGAGGGGGGGAAACAAAAATAAGACCCTAATTAATAGATTTGTAACTAAGGGAATGAGAGAATAATTTGAAGAATAACAAGAACAGCTGTTCAGTCTGTTACTTGGTGTGTGTTTGTGCATGTAGTTGTACACTAAAATAATTCCAGCTGTCCTTCCTTCTTTTAATAGTGGTTCATTGCTTTCTCGTTGTGGGGCCATATTTGGACAAACATTAACCAGATCAAAGCCTAATGGATAGTTACGATGGCTCTGATTCAGCAAAGCACTTAAGCACAGCATTTCATTGTGACTTCAATGGGACATGCTTTGACTCCAGCAAGATATAAGCATTGCTTCAACCAGTGACAGGACAAACGACTGTACGACTTAGCGGGGGGGTGTGGTGGGCTTAAAAATCAAAGGTAAAGCTAGTTCCTGTTCTAAAGAATGAGAGTTGAATGTTCTTCCTTCAAGGTGTTGCTGTGGGACTCAGTGCTTCTTTGCCTTCCTTGGTCACACAGCGTTTGAACAGCTGAAGCGCTAGAGCCAGAACGGATCGTGGAGACCATGGGGTTCCAGTCAAAGGGAGGAAGGATGGAGGAGCAGCACGAAGGAAGGATGGGAACGTGCCCACGTGAACTGGGCCGTCGGACCTGACAGAGTTACAGTGAAGGTCCCCGTCTCTGTGCCTTAGAGTGGGTGCTTAGAGAAACAGTTTAAGAAATAGGAAAAGTACTGAAGGCACCCTCACAGTGTGAACACTCAGGTGCTGGAGTCAGTGGGCTGGGGATTGCTCAGCTGGGACCGTAGTATTTGTTTGTGCCAGGAACACAGCGAGGGGTCCCTTCAGACCTGGAGGATTCAGTCCTGATGCTGCAGTGATTCCATAGCAAAGTTTCACTGTTTAGCAAGACATGAGGAAAAGACGTTGAAATTGTTTTCTTCTTGATGGCATAAAATCCTAGAATACAGTTTTCTTGTCTCATCCAAGCCATTAAAGTGTAATAAATTGTGACAGCTTCTAGTTTTTGAGATACTTTATTTTTAGTGGATGGGCTACGCAGCCTTGGAAACACTTGGAATTCCCCTTTGTGATTATACGTGAGTTATTTATAGCAAGTCCTTATACTGATTGCAGAGCCCACATCCCAGTTTGAGAACTGCTGAGTTGGAGGTGGGTGTGTAGTTTCGTTTAGAAGTTTTACTCACTAGATTTGCCATTCGGTGTTTCTGCGTTTCAAAGCACTGTCATGAATCAACAGAAGCGGTTAGTGGGCACATTGCCACTGTTGCACAAGACAGTCTCCCTCTGGAACTGCTTTCTGAACCGAACAGCGTTCTCGTCAGTGTAATCACATGTATTGTGCCTGCAATGGGCCAAACTCTGGCCTTGGGTGCGGAGTGGAAGCCTGGAGAAAATGGAGACATCAGGGTAGGAGAGGGAGGGGAATTTAATTTCCTTTCCCCTGACATTGATGTTGTTGTAAATTCTCTAAAATGGCACCTTCTGGCTCAGAATTAAGCAGCCACAATGACATGTCTCTGTTTGTCCAGACTGGTTTTCTTGTCCAGCTAAGTGGGAGAGTCTTATGCCTTTAAAGCTTCCTGGCTCCCAGGAGGAAAATGCCAAACTTGTCAGAGAAAACAAACAGTGGCTTTCCTAGCCTGTGTGTGTTCCGATTAACGAATCTATTAGGCTATAAAACCTGGGACCCCCTTTCCCGGAGAAAGAGCATACATTAGGAAGCTGTTGACAGTTCCTAAGTCTGACCCCTTGCACAATGCTGGAGACCTATCAGCAGCTCTGGGGAAAGCAGCCAGGGCCTGTTTGTTCTAGGAGGTCTCGGAGAAGTATTTGATGCTCGGTAAATGCCAGATGCTCTGTTGTTTTATTCCATAACGTGGGAGGCCAGAGGGAGGGAAAAAAAGAGGAGGAGCCGCAGCACAGCTGAGTGTTTTGTTCTTTTGGTATAAGCAAAGTGTGTTTGGAGGTGTATTAGCTTGGGCTTGGATGTGGTTGGCTTCTGCCGACTAGCAGGGGCCAGTTTAGCAGTTCCTCAGTGGGTTTGCTACGAAAAATGTTCCTACAGCAAGTGACCAGAGCGTTGCAGCTGATGGCGTCCTGAGCTTTCGGTTAAAAGGGAAGGAATTGCCCGTGTTGGATTTAACAAGTGCTGTGCTGATCTTAACTTCCCAAGGAGATGCAAACCCACGATTCTGACATTCGAGCATGTACAAAACCCGCTTTAGAAGACAAGAGGTGTTAAGCCCTGTGTTCTTGGCATGTTCCAGTGGAACCAATTACATTCTTATTATTTCCCCTGCCCGTTTCACTTCTAAGGGTTGCAGCATTTTTGTTTGGCACTATGGTATTCATCAAGGAAAAATGCAAATAATTCTGCGTTCCTTCATACACTGCTCAGTATTTTTTTCACATTCAGAGTGTTATGAATATTTCAGTGCATTTCAGCTCGCTGACCTGTTCGTGCTTTGGTACCTGATGCTTTGTCTGTCACCAAGCAGATCAAACAGCCCGAAGTGAGAAGGTTTTGGAGCATCAGGCCTCTGCTGTCGTTTGTTCACTGCCAGCTGTGCACAGAACAGCAGCAACCCAGCTAGCCAGGCTGGGAACACCGTCTTGTGAGTCAGCCTGCTTTTTGATAGCAAATATATGTCAATGAATAATGCAAAATGTATTGAAGAGTTACCGATATGCAACCCAACACATTTGAGACAAATTGCGGCAGTGAAATGAAGTTATTTCGTGCTTTGCCAAACTGTGGAGAAGTTGAGAAGTGGCCTTAGAGGTTCCAGCCCGGTCCCAGTCACTCTTGCTTGTCACAGGTGGGTCTCGGGCTCTCTGGAGCAGGTGGCTTTTACTCTTGCTAGAGAATATACCATTTCGGGCAGCCCCGGGAGACCTCCAGGCAGAAACACTAAAATTCACTGTAGTGCGTTTCAGTTTGCTGGATGAGATCTCCGTGTCTCCCGAACACAAGACCTGTTGTGGATCGCAGCAGGACGTTCTCTTAAGGAGCCCGGCGAAATGCTGCTGACGGTGTCGCGGAGCGATGCTAATCCGACATCGCGTTGGTCACGGCTCCTCGGGTTACCGCCCGGCACTGCGGCACAGCGGGCCTGCGACTGTGGGAATGAGGGACCTCGTGCTGCAGGGACACAGCCGGGGCTTTAGGAGGAAGAAAATCTATCCTCTTCCCATCCCTTCCTCAAGGGTACGTGTCAGAATGACGCACGTACTCTTGGCTTTATTCGACGAGGGGGCTGGAGGGGGGAGCGAGAAAGGAATGAGGTGGTCTCAAGGGACGCACATACAGGGTCGTGATGCTCTAAATGCTCGTTTGGAATTGCTGAAACTGAAGGAGTGGAGAACGGCCCTTGTTGGCTACGCATTGTCATCTTCGTGACTCAGGAGGGCTCTTGTGGATATTTGAGACGGACCATGGATTATGGTGGGCTTCGTGGTAGCTTTTCTCAGCCTCGTAAACAGACTTCAGGAATGAGACAGGATCCAAGCGATGGTGCATATGCTCTGATTGAGTCCATTCTCCCAAGATGCTGCTGGTAGGATGAACCGAGATGAGAAGAGACACGAGGAGTAAAAACATCCCTTAGCACACATTCAGTGCTTCATTTCAGCGTGTGCCTGTGTCCTCTCCAGTCTGACTTAATAGCGACACAAGAAATGGAGCTTTAATCCTTTGATGAGCTCCTCGTGTTCTCTGGTTTTCCGTGCTCTGTGAATGCTCTTGGGAAATGGGAGACCTAATGGGTAGAAAAGTTGGAGTGTAGCCCGTGGGGTCTGGTGCCAGCAATGCTGCACAGGCTGGGGACACCAGCCCAACCCGCTGCTGGGTTTGCAGGAACACAGATAGATGCAGGGAAGATGTGCTTGGTTTCCTTGGCGAGAGAGGGTCTTTGGAATGTCACTGTGTTTGTGCTTTCCAGGGGACTCAACAAATGTACAACTGTGTCCATAGCGAGGAGAACAAGTGCGATCTGTCCTGACCTGAGCAGAGGCATTTATGGGCCAAAATCCCTTCTTTTCTTTTCCCCTTCAGCAGGTATGGATTTGGGTCAGATGAAGCATCTCACAAATAGGTGCTGAAAGACATTGGTTCGAACAGAGACAATGTGCCCTGCTGCTGGTTTTTGAGAACAGGCAAAGCACTTGGACACTGGGAGAAAAAATAAGTTGGGTATCTTTGTTTCAAATAAGAAACTTAGAAATTAACTTCAGTGTTATTTTTAAAGTTGTCGTTTTTTTCTTGGGTCAAACTAAATGTTTTGTCTGAGGCCAAAACTTGTGGGTTTTTTTCATTTCACTGAAAAAAAAAATGTTTATTTTGGGTTGTTGCCTGACTAATCTCCCTTCAGTTTTCTATAATACAAGGAAAATGTAAAATCGTTTGTTTACGAATCTCAGGTTTTAACTTCTGTTGTAACCATCCATCAGAATAACAGACACCACAGTGTAGTAATTTTTTGTATTCTTCAGATGAGGTGCAGTATTTCTGTTCTCTGAGGGCTCACGAGTAAGAGTTGCCCAGGGAAGGAGGAAAGGCATGAACTCAACGAGATCCTGGGTTCTGTTTGCAGGGCCGTTGGACGGAGAGCCTGGTTGAGTGAAGGTGTTGACCTTGATCTTAATACTGGGTCCCCTTTGTTGTTGGAGAAGTCAACAAATTATTTGCTTTAACTCCAGCATGGTGGTTTAGTCTGGGTGGGTGCTTCTCGTAATAACAGATGGGAAGGGGGCCATTGGTTTCCAAAAGAGAGGGAAGGGAAAAATTCAATTAAAATACAAGAGGATCACATAATCCAGCACCTCCTGCAACCTCATCTGGTGGCTTAACCTTTGATACCTTCTTTATTTTTCTTCATTTCTGTTACTGTCCTCAGAATTCTCCCCGTTCTCCCCATTGCTGAAGAGAAAATGTGCAGTGGAGGTTTAAGGTGTTTGCAGGTGGTTTCCACTGGGCACTGCAGCAGCGTCAAACCGACCTCATCCCTAATGGGCTTTAGATTTTATGGGATTATCGTTTTGCTTTGTAGCATAATTATTTAATAAGACAGAATTGTGGGTGTTCACGTACCACCTGGATGTTCAAGGTGTTGTTCTGGATGTCGCGTCCAGGTGTGAACGCGGGAATTGACTCCAATTCAGAGCAACTTGTTTCAGCGCCACCCGTTTGCTCTTGGTGAGTGATTTTCTGTGCGTGCGCTTGGCTGAGCCGCTGTCCCTGCGCTGTGCTGGTGCAGAGCCGGGTCCTGGCTTTGCTGGGTGCAGAACCAGCGCAGCAGGTCTGCAGTTTCAGCGGGTGCCTCTAGGTGCTACCACAATACAAACAATCATCAATCACCGCCCAACACCTCCAAGGCTCTTAGTGAAACCAAACACAATAAAAAAGTCTCCCCAGGGGCCAAATCTACCAGGCTATGTAAATGATTTTCTAGTGAAAGTGGTAGAAACCCCGTCTCTTGGGACATTTAAGACTCCGCTGCAGAAAGCACTAGCGATCAGCGTGTTGGGGAATAATCCTGTGTTGGCGGAAGGATCAAATAAAGAGGACTTTGTTATTCTGGGCTGCCCGTCCAGCATGGATCACCATGGGCAAGGGCATGATGACTTCGTAGTCTCAGCTTCTGACTGCTGCTGTAGGTTCTCATAACCAAAGAAGAAAGTAAAGCAAGCCCCAGCCAAAATGGAATATATATTTTTAATCATGCAGAAAAACTTAGATCTTTTTCTAGATTAGTTTTAGGTATATATTTAGGCCAAATGCTGAACTCCTTTGGTCAGGTTATGCGGTCCAGCAAAACAGCGGGTTAAAGTGCGTGTTTGGAGAAATATTAGCAACTAATTATGGGGAGATAATTGCATTAAATCAGAAGTGAGCCAGAATGTGGAAGTCCTGGGGAAGAACAGCAGCTCAGTGCAGAGAGAGAAGGTAGATACAGGTGGGAGAGGGTTCCACAGAACTTGTATGTGAACTGTAACTTTTGGTTCTCATCTGGGATTCAGTTCTTAGGTTCCCCCACTCAACAGAGCATCAGTTTCCCAGGTAGCTGAACCCAGGCAGGAATGGAATGAAACATCCAGTGGAATGAAACGGGATGGTTCCATCGCCCAGTTGATGTTCTTGCTCACCAGGCCGGTGGGATGTTGCAAAGCTGCTCCATCCTGATCGAAACGGTGGCTCCTGACTTCCAGAGGGTGCTCATCCCTAAAAAAGGCATTTTTTCAAGCGAGCCCTGCAGGTGGCACAGCGAGCCTTGTGTTTCCAACAGCGTCAGGAGTCACTGTCTGCCCTTCCCAGCATTTCACAGCGCAGAAGCTGTTGCGATGGCAAAGACTTTAGGCAGGTACGGAGAAACCAGGTGATTTTCTTTTTGCTGCGTCAATATATTTTGGATGCTGTCACACCACTTCCAAGCTAAAGTTGAGAAAGAATGTGCAGCCAACCTCCTAAACATCATCATATTTTTTTTCTCAAGTCTTAGTTGCATGGTCCTTATGTATTCTCTGTCAGGCTGGTCTTGTTATCAGAAAATCTCTTCAGAAGCCATTGGAGTCAAGTGGAACTTATTTGGGAATTGTGAAAAAAGTGCATAGAAAAGGGCTTTGTAGCCTGCAGGGCTACTGGAAATTCCTGCTCATTAGTCCTTGCTCTGACTTTGCTTCTCTTCATGGCCTTGGGCAAGTCACTTAACTTCTTAATCTCTGGCTCAGTTTCTTTGCCTGTAAAAGAAGATAACTATTACTATCACATACCTACCCGACAGGATTTTCTCCTCTAGTAATAATTAACATTTGTAAAATACTCTTTGACTATGTTTGTTTTTATTATAATACTTCTCGATTATATTACAATACTGACGTTGTGGCTGCTGCAGATTTGAGCTCCTGTGCAAGACTTCACCGGAAATTAAGTCATTTTTCTAATGAGATATAAAACAACTTGTGGTTGGCGTGGTTAAGCTGAGTTTAAAGCTCCTTTGCAGCATGACAACAGTGTGAAGCAGCTGACGCATTCCAGTGGATCCAGCCCCGGTATCTGTGACAAAATGAATGACGTGCCCAGAAAGTAACTGTAACAGGAAGGTTGGTTATTTGAAGTAGGACTGAAGGTGTAAAGCACACATCTTGAGCCTTGTCAGGTCGCGTCTTCACGCACATTTATATCCAGGATGCTCCTTGGTCCTGCAGCACTGACCAGGCTGTGAGGAACGGAGCTGAGCGTTTCTGTGTCTGTGAAAACATCTGTCAGCCTAATCAGGCTGTCGTTGCATTTCTCTCTTGTTTTTGGTTGGTTGGGTTTTGGGTTTGTGTGTTTGTTTGTACTGCAATAGTTGGCTCAAGTGAGAGTTGCATAGCTATAACATACGTTTTCCCCTCTATATGAAGGGAAAGAAGTAAGGCTGAGACCTTGGTTTTATGAACCAACCTCCTGTTGCTGTAGCAACAAGTCAGCAAGAATCAAAAATGTTGAGTTTTGTTTAGGGATTCTGTGGTTCCAATGCCTTTGTATCTGCCCCTAGAATGATTTTGTTGAAAGATTGATTCATGCCCCTTCTCCTTCATTTCTGATCTTGTCTGTATCTGTGTAAAATCCTGGTGTCTGTCACATCCTGTGGCAATGAGTTCCATCCTTCTGGCTAAAGACATTCTGCCTTTGTTGTTCTGAACCTGATGTCTTCTGTCTCTATTTGATGCCCTCAAATTATTATGGAAAATTATTATGAAAAAATGAATGCTTATTTTCTCCGGTGTCCCAGATTCTCATTGACTCTATCACAGGCTACTCAGATGCTTCTTTTCTAGAGATGAGAAATGGTGGAGATCAGATGGGAGGAGGCAAAGAAAGTGAAGATGAAAAGCAGGGCTGGGCTTTCGTTGTTTGGGGTTTTTTTCAGATACTGATGTGGGTCAATTCTAGACAACAATAGAACGGCAAATCATATGGATATTTCGCAACAGCTGGTTTTGTTGCTCTCCAGATGTACCACGTCCAAGGTTCGATTGCCATGTCTTCCTCCTAGCCCAAACATTTTTTAGATCGAAATGTGTCGATTGATTTTAATTAATCTGGGAGAGAAAGCATGTCTTTAAAATTTTGATTGATAAAACCTGTGAAGAGGTGCCAGGGGTGGTTACTCTGTAATTTGCAGCTTTTGACTCTTTGTGCTGAGCATCTGCTACCAGCCCATGTTGGGAGGGAAGTGTGGATGGGCTGGACCTTTGTTTTGACCCAGCACGGCCATTGTGGTGACGGATGATTCTATCTGGGCCTTTTCTGAGCCAAGGGAGGCTTTTCCTCCCTTGAAGACGATCCAGGAAAGGTGTAAGGTCTTTTAATCCAAAGTGCAACGCATTTGTCCATCTCTGTGGTGTGGAAAGACAACGCCTCCCCGTATAGCTGCGTCTCTACTTGCTGGGCTCTTTAGCACCCACACACATATAACCTGTCTAAATAATAATAAAAGTGTAAACCACACAGGAATCAAATGCAAGGAGGCAGAAAATCAAAAGTCACTCCTTACCCTGACAAAGAGAGAATTGTTCTCAAAGTTCCACACTTGATTGAGCAAAATACAGAAGAAATACCATATACTTTCTTTTTTTTCCCCCTGAACTCATCTTCTCCCCCCTTCCCGCCCTCTGCTCCCCTGGAGAGAAGTATGGATGTAACACTATTGCTAGGACTAGGCCAGTGATTAAGTTCTGTTTTTCAAAGGTGATCCCGGCATGATTAAAACCAGCTGGCCCCCATGGCGTGCAGCAAGGGAGCCAGATGTGCTCTGCAACTGGATTGCCATTTCCTAGCCCAGCTGCAAGCATTTGATTGTCCACTCGCTCTGGGTATTACAGCTGTGACCTTCTCTCTTCCTTACCTCCTCCATCTCCTGTCTGCTTCCCCCGGTGTCATTTGAGAGAAGTCCCTTTAGACTTGTTTGTCACTGTTACAACCATCCCTTTCTCCCTTCACCTCCGCACTCCCAGCCTTGGTTCCGTACTTCCATTATTGACAGATGTTAGAGGGTAGGAGCTGACAGCGTTGGCTTTTACCTCTCCCTTTCCTTTATTCCCTTCCCTCTCCATGTTCCGGCGTGTGTGCACTGACCCCAAAGCGCTCCCAAGTCAACCGACAGCGTCTGAATCCACTTAAAGGTGAAGGGATAAAGCAATTTTCTTCAGGACGTGGCATAAACTGTTTAGTTTTTGCCGTCTCCAAAGGCTTGTAATGAGAGGGTGGCCCTGTCCCAGAACACGCCTCGTCTCACCCTGATCTATAAAATTCGGAGCAGGTTCATCTTTTTCCCACAGCGCTGGCCTGTCAGCCCTTTTTTGCCGAATTAGGGCTCTAATGCACGGATGGTGTCAATAATTGCCTAGTAAGCCATACTTAAAAAAGGAGTCACAATCAATCGTCCCAACATTAGGATGTCATAATGCATCAGTCCTGCATTAGGAAGTTGTAATCCATCAACCTGACATGAGAAGGGACAGGGGATGGTGGGAACTCTGCTCAGGCCCAGGGGAAGCTGGACCTGCTCCACAGGCTTTACATCAGCTCTGGAGTTGGTCTCAAAGGGTCATTTTGTTTTCTTTTCCCACCTACCCTTTGCAATTTAGTGAATTCAATGACTATTGAATTCTCTGGGAAGAGGAGGGCTGGTGATGCTAGTGTGAAGAGGGCTGGGATGGCAAAGAGTTTCTCATCTCTTTCTGTCCAGCAAAGTAGCTTTTTTCTTTTCTAAATGTTCTCCTCCCATGTTTGGTGAATGATTTCCAACCTGACTGGTTTCCACTTTCTCTGGAAATGCCTATTTGTGCGAGTTTGTAGATCACCCCTTGCTCTATTCCAGTTTAAGTTCCAGCTTCCGCAAATCAAACCTCAGCTTGGTTTGCAGCTCCTTTTATACAGCTTTCTGCGGTTTAAATCTGCAGAGCTCCGCCTTTTCTGTTCTGCGGCAATCTCCCTTTTCAGGGCAAAATCCACTCAGATAGTTGAATGTTGGTTCAGCTTTGTGGAACAAGCTTGAGGATGACAATTGGTGCTCAAGTCAAGGACTGAATTCAGGTCCATGCAGGTGAGCCTGAGGAGTTCTCTTGATACATCCTGTACATCCAGGCCTGAGTTTTAGAAATGCACAGCCGGTATCATCTATTCCATGGGCTGTCTCAGACATACAGCTCCAGCGCAGGCACCAAACCTCTGAAAATCTCTCTGCTTTAACACTTGCCATCTCCTTTCTTACTGGGATCATAGTAGTTGAGCTAATTACCCATCCTGAGGTGATGGGTAATGTGAAAGCACAAGCTCTTGTTAATAGCAAATCAGTAATTTCACTTCGTTATCCTCCCTTAGGTGTTTGACAGCGTGAGGAGGCGGGTTTGGGGTGAATGATGGGATATAGTGCAAAGAAAGCAGGGTTCTTCCCAAACCAGGCTTGAAGGCTGCTAAGAAGCCAGCAGAGACTTGAGTCTTTCTTGAAGATGCTGTTAGAGGCTCCAATGCAATGTCTTTGGAAAACATGCGCTGACCGAGCCGCCCAGCAACCCGTTGTGTCGCAGGAACAGATGCAGCCGCGTGTCCTGCTGTTTGTAAGGTCTGGCTGTACGCTAGGAACCGGTCAAAATACAGCAGAAAGGCATAACTTGGCCCCCAGAGCAGAAAAATGGAGAGGATTTACAAGAGATCAAGTTTTCTGGAGGAATGATTTGATTAAAAATGCGGCGTCCCTTCTTTTTGGTGACGAGGAGGGAGAAGCAATTCTGGTGGGAACACGAGTGCAGTAAAAGGCAATTTTTTGGTCAGTGACGATGGGTCAGGTGGAACCTTCACCAGGAATGACCACGAGACCACAGGGTATCTCCACAATGTCTTGTGTTTGATGGCAATACTGTAGCTGGCTACTTTTTTGAAGAAAATTATCAAAATAATTGGTTTTGTTTGTTTTTCTTCATTTTTGTGTGGTTTCTTGGGGGAGCTCAGGATCACATCAATCTTTACTTTTTTCTTGGTTTGAATTTAGTAGTTACTGGCTTTGTATGGAGCAATCACTGTGCACAGATGATAAACTGAATAAATATTGTTGGTAATTATGTTTATAAAAGTGAGGCACAGCTTTTAATGGGCTGGGTTTAAGTATTAGCTCTTGACTCAGATTTTCAAAACTACCTTAAGCCATTTAAAATGAGTGTCCAGCCCTTCCGAAAGATTGAAAATCTTTGAGTGCCTTGAAATATGGCTGAGATGGGCAGAACAGCCAGGAATAATCATCTATTCCCAGTCCTTTATGTGCAGTTGTCTTTCTTTCAACCCTGTGCTGCTGAAGGACTGAAGGAACCGTGACTAAACTCTACTGGACTTGGCTAAACTTGTTGGTAACGTCTGACAGTCGTTCGCTCACAGCCGGGTCTGGTCTTGGGTCTTAGAGAGGTTGATGGATTCTGGTATCTCTGCTATTCTCATATCATATTTCTTATCTCTTGGGTAAAACACCAAGATGCTCTCAAGAGAGAAACGCAGCAACTTTTGCTTCTGAAAGGACCACGCTGGCAAGGCTGCAGCTTAAAGGATGAGGCCTAGGGTCAGGTTTAAGATTAGCCTCTGGCTTTGTCTGGCTCAGTTAATCCTTCGAGGAGGATTTCAGCCCCGCACGCTCCCGTGCCCGTAGTGACCACTGAAATCTCAGCTTTACGGGCTGAATTATCTGTGATGCCACAAGAACACGGCTCTAGACCGACCTTCGTAGTTGATCTGGTTCTAATTATAATCCAAGTCGTTTCAAACATTCATTTAAATGTCTTCTTAATTGCAACCTAATTTCTTCAATTGTAGCCCATTCATCAGTTGTTAATCATTTTTTAATTGTGTGGAAAGTTTGAAGGGTTAGTAACAAGTCATTTGTTAGCTAGAGGTCATGATAAGGGTTATAAAAATTGCTTGACTAATTTTAAATAATAAATTAACAAATGGATGTACTCCCAAATTTTAAAGTATTTCGATGTTTGCTCGTGCAAAATAAGTATTACAAGTCAGGAAGGATGAACTTTATTTCTTTGACAAATATGGATGTTGGATATCGGTTGCGAGTGAACCGCTGGGCTGCCCTTCTCAGGAGAACAATGAATGACAAAACACACTTATTTAGTGACATTTTAATTGGAATTGGATAGAAATTACTAATGAGATCCTGATTGTAATCTTTTAAAGGCATGCGCATTATGTGAAAGAACCAAAGGAGAAAGCCAAGTGTGTTTTTCAAGATTTTTTTAAAAAAATAAAATGCCTTGACTGTTTCTAATAAGCACAGCTGTGAGCAGGAGTCACCGGAAAAAGAAAGGATGTGAAGCTGAAATGAAACAGAGTTTCGGATCCCATTCGTCACTTCCTCGGGTGCTGATTTGGCATTTCGGTTCCTTGCTTGGCTTTATCTCATTCATAGGGATGACCTTGTTTTTCACAGCAGTGAAGCTGGTGAATCACAGCCGTTTTCTCTTAGAGGAAAAAAGTGACTCTCTGCACCTTGATAGTGTTAGGATGAGATTCAAGGTGATAAGGAGCCCAGCGTGGAAAAAATGTCTCATGGATTCCTTCTCTTTGGATATAGGATCATGGTATCAGTCTGAGCGTCGGGAGTTTGAGGAAATCCCTGCTGCGCTGTAAGAATTTTTACAGGAGTGACCAAAGTCTCCTGTGCTGAAATAAGCCCAAGAGCATCGCGCTCCTCACACTGACGGTAGTTGAGAACAAAATTTCTCTGGTCATATTTTCCTACAAGAGGCAGTGTAATAGGGAAAGATGAAACACTGTGCAATGAGAAAGCCTTGCTAAACATCATGTCATAAAGCGCACAGGGATTCCTCGCTCTTCCTCCTCTCCTAAACATTGACATTCCTCAAATCGTAGCAGTTTTGCAAATTGACTGTTTCCATTGATTTCTTTAGTCGTCCCCCTTTGCTTTACTTCTCAGCTTAATATTTTGTAACTGTTATTTCTGATAAGAAAGACCAGCTCCCTCTGCCCTTCCAGCTGCGTGAGGGGTGTCTGCCCTGTGATTTACTGCCGAGGAGGGGGAACGATTTGTATCGGAAGGTCCCTCCGTTCAGCTGTAATTTAGAGCCATTTCTTAAATTCCCCAGAAAGTTCACTCCTGTGAGCTTCCCCAGCCCAGAAACTCAATACGCATCATCTTCCAAACAGATCCAACACGCAGGGAAAAGCAAAGAGAGCGATTGGAAACTGAAAGCAGCTATTTGCCATATATCAAGAAGGTATTTAGGATATATTGTCTTTCCTTATGGGACATGAAGGTTGCTACAGGCAAAGCTCACGTATGGCGCGCTCTCGCCGGAAGGAACACATTACCAGAGGAAAAAATCCTTTAGACAATGTCTGAGATGCAGGAGCCCAAACAGATTTGGTTCTGTTGGGACTTTATAACCCCAGTGAACTATAATATTATCCTTTCTTCCCTGGTTTTCCCTCTCCCCACTTTCGCCTGGAGACTGGCAGCACTGAGGAATTTGTCTCCAAGAGAAGAGGGAAAGAAAAAATGGAAAAGGCCCAAATTTCCCTCCCCTGGTAACTCACACAAATCCCAGTATGGGATGAGCTGTCATAGTCTCCCGCTTGGAGGAGTTCACACACTTTATATGGCAGCCAACAATCCAGTACAAACAGGATCCAGCTGAAAAGCTAACGATTTCACAGTTCAAGGTGAATCCGAGCTGATGGTTTTGAGTATATTTTAGATCTTGCTTAGTGTTACCCAGCACAAACCCCTTGGTTTTCCTCTGTTCTTTTCGTTTCTCCTAAGCTGCAGATAAAGGGTGTGGAACATCTCTCCCGTGTCCGCGTGGCTGCCTTGGTGGTTTGCAGAGCAGGGAGGGACGTCGCTGTGATCCAGGACAGAGTTCCATGGAGTTTCTAGAAAAACGGTGCTGGTTACATGGAAACAGGAGTTGTCTTGTGGTGGTTTTGGGCAGACAGCAATGAAGCAGACACGTGGGTGAAGATGACTTGCAAAAGACCTTTCATTTATATATTTGTTTGGTTTTTTTGAGGTTGGCCTTAGTTTGCTTCTTTATAACAAAAGCCTCCACGGATTTTCAGCTTCTGCGTTTGTTATGTATTTAAAACAAAAGTATGTTGCTTGTGTCTTGAAAATACCAAGAATATGAAATTACCTTTGTTTTCTTGGAAGACTGCTTGTATTTGCCAGAGATAGTGTGTGCTCTGGAATCTTAACAAGTGAATTTTTAAGGAAAGTTATTCATGTCTGATGTGTTAATAGTGTTGAGTATTGCCAAAAAAACCCCTCAAAAGCTGGAGAAAACCAAACGGTTTGTTGTCAGATTCCTTCTCAAGTTTTTCCAGCCTTTTGTATGACTTGATGTCACCATCTCAGTGACAGTGAACTCGGCTAATGACACCTGTTTGTGGCAGGAGAAGGGGTCCCAGGGTAGAGGTTGCACTGAGGGAGCTCCGCTAATACCTGCTGCTGAGCAAGGAGACCTTCGGAGTACTTTATGCTTCGTTTGCACTTCAGTCGAAAGTCATTTGGAGCATTTCTGCTTCAAGAAGCGTTGAGCTTTGAACTTTACACCACCACTTCTGCCGTGTAGGATGTCAGAACAAAGGAAAAAATACAAAATTGGTCTGTTGGGGGTGGTGATCCCAACCTGGGCTGCAGCCTGGGACCGTGGGCTCGGGAAGCTTGAACACCAGTGGATTTCTTTCTTATTCTGCACAGAACATTACAGCTACCGTGTTCTTTTAAATATGGAGATGTTTGTAGATTTGAAATGGAGCCTTCCAAGCAGTGTTGGGGGGCTCAGGTGGGACCATTGTTATTTCTTCCCCCCGTTTCCAGCTGCAGCCATTGGAAGTGCCACAGGCTTGAGTTTGGCTGTGCGAGCAATGGGAGGAGTGGTTTTACAATTCCAACTTTATCCTGTAAAAGAGTGAGAAAAGAAAATGCAAGTGAGAAAGGATGAGTGATTCCAGATCGCGTCTTGGTAAGAATTAATCTCCTACAATTGCTGAATTAATGTAATCAGTAACCAGGGTCTGTAACAGGCAGAAAACATCCAGAGAGGGATGAGATGAGTAGTGAGGAGTGTTCTCATCCAAGGAACCCGTTTGTAAAGGAGAACTTTATTAAAACCTCTACATTAATTGTCAGGCAGTGAATTAGTTTGGGATTCTCTGTAAAAACAAATACTGGCAATATCCTAGAGATAGCTCTCTCTGGCCCTTTACTTAGTGGTTTTGATTATTTAAGATTTCAGGCATTTAGTAGGCTGCGTCCTTGTTATACCACACTGTGGCTTTTGGCTAATTATGTATATTAGAAGTATTGTTATTAGTGGGAGCAGTGTCGGTAGTATGCTTCTAATACGTGAAGGTGTACTGTGACCTGAGGGTCCGTGTGAAGGCAGAATGTTGTGAAATATTGCATCCTGGCTCTGTTTTCTTTCTCCTCCAGGGATCTCCATGTATCTTCAGACAGTGGTGCTGCTTGTAGAATAAAAACCCCTCTTGCTTGCAGAGGCAGTAAATGCTAAACAGACCCACTGGTGATCCAGCCCCTTTCTCCCCTGAGCCTTTCCAGGGGAAATTTTCCGTGAATGACTTTAGCAGAACCTCTTGAAGAGTCATGAAATACACAGCGATGAGATCACAAGGACTCCATTTAATAGGATTTCTTTTTTTGGGGTCCCAAGGGTAATGTCATGCCAATAATTCACCACTGCAGCTCCCTTTCTGTTTCTTAACAGGACTAAAGAACCCTCAACAGCTTCCTTCTGAAGAAAGCGTGCCTGCAGTTCAGGGCCTGATCCAAAACACACAGCAGTCCGTAAACACTAATTTAAGTAATCTTTGTACAAATCTGATACCAAACCTGTTTGACACCAGTAGGTCTGTTCGGGTTTCAGTGCGTTTCACCCTTGTCAATTAGAAAACAGAAACAAAAAAATCTCAAACGCGGGGAGCAGCAAGGAAAACGGTATTTTGAAGGATGGACTTCGGCCAGACCAGGAAATGTTGAGTTATCCCATCAAATTCATTAAAGTAAACATATTTATAAATACAGTCATACTGGGTTCTGGCTCTGCATAGAGAATTCACATAGTAAATGGAGAAAATAGAACCATTGTCCAAAATAGAAAACATTTCCTGAACTCACTTAACTCTTCTTTCCGAGGGAGAAATAAACTCTCGGGGAGAGGTGAGCGCTGTAGCCAGATCTTGCAGATCGTTGGAAGGGGATGTGAATCAGGCAAGTGTTTCCCAGGCTGCAGACCCGAGAAGGGCCTGTCCTGAGCGCTGGGGTTTCAGCCAGCACTCCCAAGTCCTAAATATCAATGAGATACTTCCTGGACCTCTCAGGTCTTTGCATCACACCCAAATGAGAACGTGATCTTTCTCAGGGGACTTTGCTACGTGTTTGTGTTGTAGGTGGGTTTACTAGGTAAATTAGGTCCTTCAGCCGTGAGTTTTTCTGGGGAATTTGAGGCAGGCAATCGGAAAAAATGAGGTAAGGTCCTTTTTTTGACACAGTTCAGCCTTTTCTACTTCTAAGCGTGAATCACAAAGTGCAAAATTTGGAGAACGTTTCTTGTAGCGTTTGAGTGTCGTAGGATGATCTCATTTGTAAAGTCAAATTCTCCTAACACTGTTGTTTGGCAAGGCACGCCGAAGCAGTGGGAATTACATCTCTGTAGCGATATTTTTGGATGCCTGAGCTACCATACACTGTTTAAGTGTAATTGGTGAATGGGATGGCACTTCTTATCTTTCACTGCCCGGAGTCGTTGTCCTTTAGCAACCCCCTGAAGCCTCAGCCTTGTCTGTCATCTCTTCAGACAGATCATAGACATCTCCCCCGATCCATTCTCCTCTTAAAGGGGATGTTAAGCAGGAGCGTAGGATTAAAGAAAGTGAAGTTTGCTTGCAGCTGCTCTGTCCTGTCGGTTCCACTTAGCATCAGTGGTATTAAATGCCTTCTTTTGGGTGTCAGGTTCTGTATGTGCGCAGCACCAAATTGCCAGCACAATCCAGCGCGCTGGTCGCTCTCCCTTCACTGATTGATTCCACCTTCGTATCTGTTTCCTACCCCGCTGACTAGTGTCAGCAGCCTGTTTGATGTTGAATGAATTAGCACCAAAGAAATAACGGATAAAAAATACACATTACCACCAAGCAAAGTACAAAGAAGGAATTGGCTTCCTGAAGTGAGCGTTCAGCGAGCATCTGGGAACTCTCAGAGGCCAGGAACAGGCTACATTTTGCCACAAATATTTTAGCTTGATTAAAAATTTCTCCCAAAGGAAAGAACCAGTTCCAGCATGCAAATAGTATTTAGCGCTGAGGCTCTCCAAATAGTCTTGCGTCATCCCAGCGTGGAGTTTCACACTGCACATGAAGTTGTCTTTCATTCAGAATGGTCATTGTGTACTTGTTACAGTTTTTATGCATATAAATATGAAATTTCCTCCGAGTACATGGATGTTGACAGGGCAGAGGATATGCATGGCCCAAGCTAATCTTTGGAGAGAAACGTGCAAATAAAAGCAGTGATGATAATGAGAATGGGCAGCTCATATCCATGAGCTTTTTGGGAACCAACACAATCCTGGCTCATATCCATGAGCTTTTTGGGAACCAACACGATCCTGGCTGCTGTGGTGGACTAAAGCCAGAGAAATCTCTCTTTTTTTGGGGTCATGTGTAGAACATCCTGAATATTGTTTTCAAAGCAAGGGAACTTTCTGGGAAATCTTTCATAAGTGTTTTTGTCTGTAATTTGATGTCAAGCCGCTCCAGAGGTTGTCACTGGTATTCAATAGTGGTCCTGTGTACATTTGTTTGTGTTCGAGCCTTTTGTTTGTTGTGAAATTATTTCATTAGGGAGTTCAGTCTGCTCCTGTGCCTGAGACAGAGCTCCGAGGGCTCTCACACAGCCAGTGCTGTGTGGCACCTCTATAGGAGGGTTCCTTTACCTTTAGAGGGAAAAAAACATCTCTATAGGAGGGTTCCTTTACCTTTAGAGGGAAAAACACATCTCTATAGGAGGGTTCCTTTACCTTTAGAGGGGAAAAAACATCTCTGAGAATCCTCATGGCTATTTCGCTTGGTTTCAGATACATAATTCTCTGTTGTAGTAACTCCCAGGAACATCCCCTCCTGCCAGGCCACCAAACAATGCTGTTAGCTCAGGATGGCAGATAAAAGTGAAAGCTTTTGCTGGAGAAGATATACTTGATATCCTAAAATATTTCCTTAAAAACAAAGTATCCCTCTTCCCACCAGGTGAGCCGTGGGTGAAGGTGTCTTGTAATACGGATCCTTCCATGAACAGAGCGCTACATTTTTTGCTGCTGCCTTAAAACCCCTCAACCTTGTCTTACTGATATCTTCATCGAATTCTTGTTGAAACATGTTGTTTTTTTTAAAACACACGCACACACACATATACACAACCCAGCAGTGAAAGCTCTAACTTAACGCCTCATGTTCTTCTCGGATTTCCAAAGCGCTGAGGCCGCGAGAATATGTTTCCAATATCCTCTCGTCTCTCCGTGTTTGTGTTTTACTCAGCTCCATGCTGGGGAGGTCCTGACCCCGGCGATCTCCAGGGGAAGGGGGTGGGAAGGGGGGTCAGGCCATGGTGGAAAGCTGCAGGCCACAGCCTGTGAAATAAACCCGGTTTCCTCGACTCCTTTAATACATTTAACCTGGAAGAGGCCGTTGCCGGCCAAAGATTAGATTACCAATGTTGGCATGTTTGGCCTAACAAATGGCAAATGGATGACGTGCCAAGCAACAGCTAATCACTGTTGACACAGATCTATTGTGAGGCCTTTCAGAGCAGGGGATAGTTCATGTCTGCGACGGAGTTTTGTCTTGAGGACCGAAAAGAGAGTTGGGAAGTTGAGAAGGCCACCGGAATACCTGTCTCTTTGAATCGAAGGGCTCCCGAACTCTGTGTCATTTTTTAAAGGTCTCCCTGGCCCTCTCTGAGGATAATCTAAATGTCCCGGCCTCCTCCAGGCAATAGGACATGAGAGCTTGAACCTTTCTCATAGCAAACCTGCTCTGTGTGTGTGCGTGTAGCTATATATACCTATATCTTGACTGTCACCAATTCCCAGGCAAAAAAGAACAGGAATAGCTTCTGCAGCATTGATTTGAAGGGATAGTCGGGTCACAGAATCACAGAATGTCAGGGATTGGAAGGGACCTCGAAAGATCATCCAGTCCAATCCCCCCGCTGGAGCAGGAACACCCAGATGAACCAGCCTTGCTTTGAGAAATGTTTTTCTAAATGCCTTTCCACGGTCATGAGTTTAAAAGTGTTTTCTGGCTCCTTTTCTGTGACGTTTCTCACGAGAGGGTAAAAGTGGGAGATAACGGCTGAGCGCAGCGGGTCTCTCTGGCTGGGCAAGGCCGCTTGGCGGTTCTTGAGCTGCATTTCAGTCTGTCTGTTCTTTGCTTCCTCTAATGTCTAAAAGTCTGTGCTACATCTTTCTTGTCCCTGCTGCTGAGTACTTTCACCTCCGCCCTTGGGTCACTGAAGAATGAAGGTAGTGAGTAATTCTTATTCCTGACACAGCACTTTTTGTGAGTTCTGATTCCAGGTTTACGCTATTTTAATTTTTTCAAAGGGTGGAATTGATAAGGTCTTGAAGACAGAAGATCTTCCTAAATGATAGCTTGCCATGACTGTTAGTACTTTGCATCCAGAACATTCTTTACATTGTTTTGCTAGATCTTGGGCCGTTTCAAACGCTGCTGTGTGGTACTGAGATCTGCACGTGTCTGTGATCCAGCCCAGCTTACAGTCACTCAGCACCATCGCACAGGAGTGCGTTTGCCCCCCTGTAAATATTCTGGTGAAACTTAGCAGAGCCCCGTTCCTCATGCGGTTTTGTGAGCCGCTTGCTCATATTGTCTGAGCTCTTTTGCTTCCACAATAATATTTTTCCCATAACGTTTGAGTTGTGTTTTGTGCCATTCATTCTCTGGGTTCGCTTTTGAGCTTGCTTGCCTTTTGAACCTTTCTTCTTCAGGGGAGCAGAGTCAGTGCTCTTACAGCTTCCACACTTAGGTGTGAGGCTCCTTTTTGCACTTCTTCCCATAACGTCTGTGTTTGTTCTGGTGGAGACGCGACGTGTGTACCTGTCCCTGCTCTCCTGCGTGGGCCAGCGAGAGGGGGCCCTCTCCGAGTGTGATCACCCTGAATCTTGGAAGGCAGAGCTGTCTAATAGCTAAAACTATCAGTCGTGAGATCTCAGTTTCTTTCTTATCTTATATAGCCTTAGTCAGACTAATTGTCTTTTAGCTTTGCAGTTCTTCAAATCTATAATTAGATCAAAATGTCTTAGTGAATAAGTGAGCTCTGAAGGTTCAGCAGAGCAGCAAGGAGGAGGAGCAGAGTCACTCGGATCCACCTGATAGTCTAAACGAGGTCGGGGGAAGGAGATTGCAGTGATGTCCTGTTCGAGAGCTCTGACTGTTGTTTGGGATGAGACCAGGCTATTTGGAACCCTCTGTGCGAAATCAAAGAGCATTTAGATGAGATGTCTGTCTATTAGGAGGTACATATGCTGTGCTTTGCATAAGGAGAGATGATTAGGTAGGACATGGGAGTAGCAGGTGTTGGAAGGGGAGAGGAAAAGTGGAAAATGTAACGTGCTCTAGCTTGACATCTAGAAAGCAGCAAACAGGCTGAGATTCAGCTAAGAGGGCATACGTTTTGTTTGCCTCATTGAACTGATGGCATTAGATCCATAGCCACTCTTTCTGCTTTCCTGTTAGTATTTAGAGCTCATATGCTTGATGGCAGAATATCATTCTGGTACCTTTCTTATGAAGGCATCTGTACGGTTGTATTTGATGCTGTTGACAGCCTGGTCGGCTGCCAGTCAACTTTATCTTCAGTGCCTGATTTCAGTTATAAGAATTTCTGTTGCAGATCAATCTTGTGCACCTAGATGCTTCAGATCCTCATGAACCTTGTCAGGCTGGGATATATCATGTATAATTTTGCCTTGGTCCAGAACTCAACTTACCTAATTTGAGACACGTAACTTTTGTTAAGTAAAAGCGAGCTGGCTGTATTTCCAATAGTGAAGAAAAATAGGCTGTTCTCCAGGGAATGTTCATCCTATCTTGAAATGCAAGATGTGTGACTGAAATAAAGGAGTAGCCCTTTGGAAACACCTGTTTTGTCTTTTGGAGATAGAGGGAATCCAGGAGACTAATTTAGATCTGGAAAGCTGTTAGTCATGGGAAATGAATCCCAGCTTCTGAGAGGAAACGTGTGCTAGATGTTGAAGAACTACCCCTGGGAGCAATGTCAGGTCTTCAGGTGCCTTCAATACCATTGCCAATAAAGTCCTGCTAGACCTAAATTGAATGGTTAGTGCTGTTTGAAGCGACTGTTGTTCGTTCACGTGTTCCTGATTTGGACAGTGGTGTGTTGGTGGAGAAGGTCGTGCTTTGCCTCGGCTCCTTTCCTGTTGCTGGCTATGGGGATGGCCGGTGCTTTATCACCTCTGTACTGACAAGATGTATTTCTGTATTTAATTTCCAGCAGGGCTATCCAGTACCAAAAAGAGTGTGAGATTTGTCTTTCTGAATGTAGTTACTGAGAGAAGAGCACTGAGCAGGGCTGCACATTGATGAGACACATGCATTTGTGAGGCCTGATCTTTTTTTTCATAGTTTATTTATATGCTGGCTTTGAAGTATTATTTTCGTATCCATATCTGGTTTATGGAATGCCTCAGTGCTTTGTTTAGCTTTATTAACTGGAGGAATTAACGAGTCTCTTTACCGTACAGACGTGTGAGTGGGATAGGTTTCTGTAAAAGAAGCGTCCCTCTTGCCGGGATGGGCTTGTCTTTGTTCTTGGAGTGGAATTGGACCTGCAGGAGGAAAAAGACGTGGGCAAGAAATGGTAGTTGCAGACACATGGTGGTTAATTTGCAGCACAGGCATTGAAATCAATAAATGTGCTTTGAATTTATACAAAGGTGTAAGGGCGCTACAAAATAGAACCATGAAGGGTAATTCTGAGTTGGCATTTGAGTGTGTGCTCATGGCTTTGGTTACATGTACTGGGATTGTGTGTCCTGAGTTCGGTTGTTACATGCACCCCATGCCTCCTGTGCATAGAAACGTGTGCGCTCATGGGTCCTGTGTTCCCCGTCACATCTAAACTGCTAACAATGCAAGCAAAAACGAGGGAGGGAAACAAAAACTTGGGGTTTTTCTTTTTCTTTTTTTTTTTTTGCCAGGAGATACGTTTGCTGCTTTTCTTCAGAAATTAAGAGAAAAATAAGAGAGAGGAGGCAAAGGGACGGGGGCAAATCTCTGTGCAAGGAGGTTGGAGTTGGGAACGGCAGAGACTGAATGGCGGCTCAGCTCATGAAAGTCTCGTCAACCCCTCGTCTTGGACGCTGAAAGCTGTTCCTTGGTCGTGCGTGCAAAGGCTACGAGATGGGGCAGAGCAGGACCTGGGGGAAGGAAGGGAGGAGAGCGAAGATGTCGGAGGGGGTGGGGAAGATGTGGAAAAAACCCAAAACAGTTCCAGGGCAGAGGAAGGGGAGGATGCGTTTAGTTTAATTAGGAGGGAACATGAGAGAAAGCTCAAACAGCACACACACACACCCCCTCTGCTCCACACCCTCACCCCCCAGAAAAAAGAAACAACAAATTCATCACACCGATTTTTTCATGGTCTGGCAGTCAAGTGATAAAATTATCAGATGAGGGTCCCATTCTCCTTTCCCGCAGTCACTTTCGCCAAGTGCACCACGTCTGAAATAATGAAGCAGATTTGATTAAATTTTCGCTGGCTGAAGCAGCCACGCTAATTTGGAGATGGGCTTATTAGTTTAATGACCGATCCGAATAATCAGAATTCATTAGCATTAGTGCCACTATTGTCAGCTCAACATTAGCCCTGGGCTCCAGTACACAAAGATGCACAGTTATATATTTATATAGAGAGAGGCTGTATTTATACACAGTGAAAGAAAGAGGGAGAAGGCAGAAGAACTATACATGTGCATTTACATTTTATACTCTTATTCTTACCCCTTACTGTATAGAAGCAAGTTATAACGAGGCTTTTTGAGAGATTGTTGGTCTTCATCAGCGCTGGTAACACAGCCTGACCCTCTGGGTACGTAAAGTGCAGATAAAGGCAGCCGGGGATTTTTCCTATAAGATGCTGCTGACTTTGATGGCCAGTACTTGGATCCCGAGATGGTAGCAAAGTGCGCGGGTTCGGAGCTGGGAGAAGCTCCAAGAGAAGCCCAGAGAAAGCACATTGGAAATGAGTTGTCTGTCAGTTGGCGAAAGGCTCTCAGAGAGACTTTGGGCCTCATTTTCTGTCATCGTGAAGGTACGATCTGGTAGTTGTTGTACGAGAATCAGTGAAGCTTGTAGAAGGTTGGCTTAAATGAAGAGAAAAGAAATTCAGTTCCCAAAGCTCTGATGGTGGTAGCAACTTAGCTGTCAGCTCCAACTACTGCTCAGTTAAACGCAATAAAACAAGATTAATTTAACGTTAGGGCTGCACAAAATGTCAGAAAATACAAATTATGAACCATGATGTTTACTCAGGCTGGCTGCATGTCATGTCTGTCTTCTGATAAACATCTTTGCGTGTAGATAATATTATATTAAGTCCTGCACTTAGTAGAAAATGCAGGAATATGTAAGGCTATAGAAAAGAATGAATGTTATAGTTAATAGTAGTATTTGCGTTTCCTTATATTCTGAGCTTTTAAAATGGTAAAATTTTATTCACTATTTCTGTTGCTTGTTTGGGTTGGTGGTTTTTTTGTCGTTGTTTTTGGTTTGGGTTTGTTTTTTCCTAATATTCTTCTTTAGACAATGTATTTTATAATATCTGGGTTAATCCGTGTCACCTGAAGTGTGCAGGAAGCCTTCACTTCCCATAGGATTTTTCCAGGTACATGTTGCTCTTAAATTTGTGAGACGAATAGTTTTATTGGTCTAGATTTTGTTTCACACAAAAGCAAACCCCAGTCCCTTTTGCTTTGCGTGGTTTGCGATGCCTGCGCAGTGTGTTAGAGATGTGCGGTGGGAGAGCCCCATAACATCTAAACCGGACCTGATAGACGCCGTGTCTACATCCATGTAACTGCTGTTGAAACACAGGTGTTTATAAGACAGTATCTACCACATCTTGCTTGTTTGCGTTTCCTCATTTCCCTGCTGCTTTGAACAGAGGTGCTTTTCTTTTCACCTTTACAACTCACCTGCAGGGGCATTCCATCACAATTATATTGACAAAGTAAGATATATGAAAATAATATCTCAGAGGCTGGGAATAAATCACTAATACTCGAGGAAGCCGTGTAACACCCCTCTGTCCGTGACCTGGGTTTATATAGTGATGTATTGAGGAGAGCACAAAGCGCTGGAGTCAGGTGAGTAATAGCGAAACCAAAGCGTTTACAGCCATCAGGATGATTGACTACAGACTTTCTCCACCTGATTCCTTTAAACTCTTCTGAAAGTTCTGCGCTGCGGGAAGATACATTCAGTTTAACTTTGGGCCTTCAACTTAGGGACCCAAAAGAGGGGGTTTGGCCATTTGACCTTCTCTGCCGTTGGCCGAATGCGGACAGAACAGCAGGAAGGTCCATACCTGAATCACAGAAATCCTGATTACTAAACAGGTGTTTAAGGATTAACGAGGAGACTCTTCCTGTGCAAGTCTTGTGTACCATCTTTTGGAGAAGGGACATCTGCTCTAAGTAGGTAGTTCAGTTCCTTTCGTTTAACCGTGGACATCAGTTACATTATTTAAGTAGGGAAAACTAAAAATAAATCACATTTGGCTTTATTAACTTTATCTCCTCAGTGATTACTCCTTTTGGGATGGTTCCTTCCACTGTGCTGGGTACATTTGGATTGTCTCACAGTGTTATCAACCAAGGTCTTTACAGCTGCTGTCAGTCCGCTCTGCCAAACAAATACCTGGAATAAGCGTGTCCTCCAAGAATCAGCTGGGGTGTTATAAAACCCTTATGGCTTTCTACTTTTAGTACCTCCAGAAACTTCCCCTGCTACATGGCTTTACATGTTGCTTTGGTAATTTAGTGTTAAAATTGTTCTTTTTCTTCTCCTACAGAGGTTTTCAATGACAGGAAGCTGGTATTACTTTAAATATTGCTTCTTAATGTAAAAGCTTTTAAAAACTCTGTAAACTCTTGAAAAAGCCCATTAAAACAACCAGAAAAAGGCAGCAGGTGAATTTTCTTCATATTGTAACTTTGGGGTTGGCTGCTCTGCTGAGCAGCTTTGCAATTTGGCAAAGTTAGTAGGAAATAGAAGCCGTATTCCAGGCTTGGATCGGAACTAGAAGTGGTCGAAATCTTTGATTTTCGTGCAGAGAAACAGGGGCTGTTGTACCCAACCAGGCTGCTTCTCCTGGACGTCCACGTGGTGGAACAAATGGAAGGAACCCAGGTATTTGCTTCTCATTGGAAGAAAGAGATCCGCGTCTCTCCAGAGGAGAAATGGCTTCCAAGGAAAAAATGGGTATTTAGGAGAAAGATCTGGAAACCTCCAAAGGCCAGGTGTAATTTTGCAGGTGTAATTTTGTCCCTTGCATGTGAGTAGACTGGAATTAACGCCATTAGGATCAGCAAGTGAGGTTAGAACTGGGCTTAACATACCAGCAAGATATTTTTGGCAGCCATCTAGAACTGAGGCCATAAACTGTTTTCTTGTGTTTTAAGGAGTATCAGATAAAGAAGAATTCACTGCTGGTGTTAGGGATCACTGCAGTTTACCAAATCTTCTTTCTTGGATTCCTTTCATTAATCCCATCATTGCATCTCTGCAATTCTTGTTGCTGATTCGGTTATTTCTTTGGTGTCTCCTCTTGGCTGCTGGGCCTGGGAGTGGGACCTTTTAAAGTCCTTAGTCCTGTTTAGCCATCTGAATAAGTGAACAGACTTCTGTGATTGCTTGATTTACCAGCATCTGACTGCTTTTGGAAATCTGCCCTTCTTTAAGGGATTCAATAGATGTTATTTGGAATGTGGTGCTGATTTGATGATTTTGAGCGCTGTAAGAATCTGCCTCTTAGCTCATTGCATAGTCTGATTCCATGTTTCAGTTTTGGATATAGTTCAGAGTGATAGTTGTTAACCTTGAATTGCTTTTTGTCTCGCAGTTCACGCAGTATTGGGCGTTGGAGGTATCGATCCTGGGTTTTGCTTTGTTATTAACTCGTTGTACAGAGGCGTCATTGTCCTGTGAGTCTGACCGTGTCCAGCTTTTGGTACTATGTTGTATCCAGAACCAAGCAACTGAAATTAGAAGCGGCCCGCGATCATTTGGCTTTTCCTGTCTGTTCTTCCTTTCTTTTCCCACTTAACAATGGCCATGTCAGACAATGATTGCTATTTACATGGGAATCACCGTACTGGATTTAATCAATGGCCTCTGCAAATGAAATCAATACCAGATGCTCTAGATGAAAGTGCACGAGTTCCGCTGAATGAAGAATTTTGCAATTATGTGCCCATAGATAAATTCATTTCTTAGCTCAAGTTCTAGCCCCAGATGTACAGAGCAGGGGAGTTACTGTCTGGGGACTCCTATTTTCAAATTCCTCCCAGGGAAACGGATGCAGCAAACGTTAGAGGTACCTCTTCTTCTTTTCGCTTTGCGTACTCTTTCCCTTGTGGCAGGAAATTCTATCTAGACACATAATAATGCATCATATTGCAAGTAACTTTTATTCTGCCTCTACTGCACCCGTCTTCTGTATAAAAGACACGTCTTAGCAAAATGTCAGGCACTTAACAGCTGCAGAATTGTAAAGGTGTGTCTTAGCCCTGACCGCAAAGGATGGCCCCAAAGAACACGCTGTTCAGAAACTACTTGGTCTTGCTCATGTCCTCAGCTTTGTTGTCTGTCTCAAGTGGTGCCCACACAAAAGCAGCACAGCTGGCACACCGGCAGCTTCAGCATGTACAGGAAATCCTGTGGCTTCATGCTCTCATAAGGTAGGATTACACTTGCTTTGCTAGTCTTAATTTATTTTAAAAGGAGGCTGTTACAAGTTAGGTGCACTAAGGCATGTTTATACTGGGAGATTTTCTATCAGTTGTTATTAAGAAAAGGTGTCTTTGGAGATAAGGATCATACTGAAGCTCTCGCGTAGTCCTGAGCTGTGAGGTTCTGAAGCCTCAGTTAGTGCTGCTTTCACGTTTGGCCCAAAGCCGAGCCGTTTGCTCTCACTTGCTGGATGCTTCATTCTAACAGGACATGCAACATGCACTCTCATGTTCTAGGAAACACTATGTCACATTCATTTCACTTTCAGTAGGTGTATATTGCGTATAAATTCACCACCACGAAGTTTTGCAAGCCGTACACGTCAAGCCTTTCTTTCTTCCACTAATTTTAGTTGCTATTCGTCATCACCAAGATTTAAACTAGGACTTGATTCTGCGGGTATTAAATTGATCTCACTGGGTCAGCATTGGCTTCTCCTTGTCAGCGCTGAGGTGGTTCTGCTGCCTCAGCTGCAGAGGTGCTGGATGCAGGAGGGTGGTTTGGGCACTTGCTTCCACTTTGGGTGCGATGAGGAGAGATATCTCCATATGCTTGCTTGTTCACTAATTGGTTGTTAAGAACCAGATACAGAATAATCAGCACTGAGGGGGTTCCCTGTGTAGTTAAAATGACTGCTGGCACCTGGCCCATCTTTCTGTGAGAACAGATTCTCTTTCCAGTACGGTATTGAAGACATGGCTGGCATGACCAGAAGGTCCAAATGGCCATCAAGTGTCCACTGAAGTTTGGATAGTGAATGGGAACGTCCTTGGCTAATGTACCCATGGGGATTTTAAAGGGGCATAAATGCTTCTGTGGCAAATAAAATGGAGGAGTGAGCTTGGGAGACCTGTACTTGTGAATGGGGAGAATCTGGAGATAATATAGAGTGGAGGAGACTGAGGGGTGACCTCATTCATGGTGATTAATATGGAAAAGGTGAGTGTCAGGAGGATGGAGCCAGGCTCTTCTCGGTGACAACCAGTGATAGGACAAGAGGTAATGTGTACAAACTGGAACACAGGAGGTTCCACTTAAAGATGAGAAGGAACTTCTTCCTGGTGAGGGTGGCAGAGCCTGGCCCAGGCTGCCCAGGGGGGTTGTGGAGTCTCCTTCTGTGCAGACATTCCAACCCGCCTGGACACCTTCCTGTGTAACCTCATCTGGGTGTTCCTGCTCCGTGGGGGGATTGCACTGGGTGAGCTTTCCAGGTCCCTTCAACCCCTCACATTCTGGGATCCTGTGTCAGGAAATATTACATATGTAGATGCTTGTTGAGGGGCCAGGACATTGAAGGAAAAGGAGTTTCCCACAACAGGATAGCTGCTAAAATATGTGACATAAGATACCAGGTCTTCCAGAAATGTGAAGGGATCACCGCAGTGTCCATAATTACGGGGATGAGAAACCACTTTTGTTGCCAGGTAGGAGAAGCAAAGCTGAAGCCCCGTGTAGGACGGTGGGATGTCGGGATGTCGCTCCGTTGGCTGCACAACACCGAGAATGAGTCAGCTGGAGCTGACCAGTGATGTCTTTCCCCCAGCCCTGCCAGCTCCAGTCTGGGCAAATCGCGAGCATGTCAGCTTGATGGAATGAGGATGAGTAAGTGTGCAGCACCGCGAAGCTGACGGCAGAGGAGAACGCTGCAGTTTTCTCTGCAGATCCGCGGCGGCAGGCTGAGCGGGAGCCAGCGCGGAGCAGAACACAGCAAGTCGGAGCCGGGTGGCTTCCCACACGGGATCTCCTGGGCGGGGAACGGCCTCTGTGGAACCTGGAAACCGCAAAACACCTACAAATAACCACCTGCTTTCTTGTCTTACATGCCACGCTGTGTGAGAACTTGTCTGCAAATGGACTAGAAAGGTTCTCTGGAGAAATTTAAAAGCTATTCTTGGCACATCCAAGAGAGCAAGGGGACAGTAGCAGTGACAGAAGCAGGTGTGCGTGGTACTCACTGCTTACAACAGCTTGTTTTAGTGGCCGAAATGGAACCCAGCTGTGGTATCAGCCCCATATTTTCTTGTCTGAGCAGTTTCTTGAACAGCACTTTCTTGTGACTTGTGCTGGAGAACCAGCCTGGGAGGAGCAGCTGGGGAGAGGGGATTTGGAAGCAGCTTTGCCAAGCTCCTAAATTACTGAGTTGAGTGTTTTTCACTTTGCCTTGTTTTAAGATGATCTTTGTTCTTTTCAGTAATCCCCTCATTTTCATGTTCTTCATACTTTCCTGTAACGAAAGAATTAATTTCTAAGGAACCAGAGTTGTGCGCTGATCGTTAAAGAGTAACGATTTCTGGCTTAGCCCTTTGTAGGCTTCTGATTTACCTTGTGTGTTGGTTTTGATTCACTAGCAAAAAATATTCTGCTACATAAAAATAGTACATTTATAACAACAGGATATTGTTTCATAAAACAAAGTGTAATAATTAGAATGAAGTGTAATAATTAGAATGTAGTACAATAATTAAAACACACATTCAGATGGGCCATTATTTACACTATAGAGAGCCGAATTTGAAATACCACCAGTTAAGGTCCTTTTCCAGTTTTCCAAAATGGGAAGCCAGTGTGTTGCGCTGCATCGTTCCCTGTGAGTACGAGGCGGTATTTCAGGTTGGAAACTACTTTATTTCCGCGCTGTGACGTCCCTGCAGGTTTGCTGGTGCAAGGCGGGACCCCCGCTCCTCGGGTGCGCAGCCCCGCTCCTCTGCAGCCCCTCGCTCCATCGCCCGGCTGGGAAAGCACCGGTACCCACACAACCCCTCCTGTGTCCCATCCGCACCCAGAGGCGCCGCGGGAGTCGTAAAACAAGCTGCTTCCTTGGGTTGTCAGGGAGTGGCTGCATGAAAGCTCTTTGGAGTGGGGTTATGGGATATAAGCCATGCAGTTACGCAATCCTCTGCGTTTAATTTCCCTGATTTATTAGCGCGAGCTTCTCACACCTTCAGGGATGGTGTGTTATCTTCCATTTCTGTAAAAGGGGAATACCCATCCTTCCATCCTCTGTTTTCTGACTGGCAGCCAGCGCAAAACCGATGGCTACGAAAGGTTAAGCGGTGGGCCGATTGCAGAGCAGAGCTTTGGAAATAAGACTGAACTGCGGTGGTATTGCTGCCTCTTTCACACTTTCTAACTGAAGGATGCTGTTGGATACAGTGGGGATTTAGAGCCCTCAAAGTCCCTGATTGCTCCGCAACAGAGAAAAATGTCCAAGAGGAGCTTTAATCTGATGGCTGGGGCTTCCAGACTCCCAGATCCGCAGGGATGCTCGGAGAGAGAATCGTTCTGGCCGCGGGTTCTGGGGGTCTGGGGCGGGTGCAGAGATTTGCAGTGGCTGGGGATGCTCTCCAGGCCGAGCGCCAGCAGGAATCTCCAGCAGCTGAAACAGCTTCTGCTCCTGTTTCACTGGGGCAAAAAAGGGAGAAGGGCAACTCCCTGGAAATAGTTTGAATACAATTCTGTTGTCTCGTGGCAAATCCTGACTCCTGGTCATCTCAAGTGGGTCAGTACAAATCATTCTCTGTGGGCAACCACTGGCAGCCGCAATGTGTTTCTGAGAGCCTGTTTAAGAAACGGATAAACCAAGAGGGAATTAGCTGTTGCCTGCTTGTCAGAGGTTTTCAGTGGTGCAAAATGCAGCTTTGATATTTCTCCATGGCTGTCGCAATTTCCACTTGAAAGAAGAAAAACATTTGTTTCAATAAAGAGGCTCCTGACAGGCAATTATTGTAATGCTGGCGCAGATATTCCTTTCTCAAAATTGGCTCAGTTAAGTGGGCCAAGATTACAACACTTTTTGGAATCTGTTGGTCAGAGGTATGGAGCTGGCTTTCCTCTACGTTTTCTAGTTCTTCTTGGCTTGGGACACAGCAGAGATGCCAAAAGGCAGAGGCGTCAAAATCTTTCCTTTTGAAGTTAATCAAATAATTTGAACATTTCTCACCTCTACCTTGAGACTGTTGGGATGAATCCAGTGGCACACGGTAACCTTGAAAGACCTCCAGCGCACGTATTGGAGTCGCCTCTCTGGTTTTAATATGTCTGAATTCTCTCCTGCAATCTTTCCTCATTCTCGGTGATGTTAACAAATCACCGTACAGCTCTGGAGGATTTCTCTAGAGATTCCCCAAAGCAGCAGCAGCCGTGGCCGTCGGCAAAGTGCTGAAAGGCTGTGGCACCGCGTGTGCGCTCTCAAATCTCAGCGTTTGCAGGGGGACGAGAAGGTCTGAGCGGGGCCTTTGCATGAAATATAAAGGTGCTTGCTTTATTTGCAGCCATTCTTAGCTTGTCAGACTTGGTGTTTATATCCAAGGGAACAGGGAGAAAACCTTAAAGTGACTCTGAGAGCACCATACAGAAAAATATTAATAATATAAAGAAAGGTTTTTGGGCCTCCTGAGCGCCAAGACGTGTCTGTCCGCTGCAGAGACCTTGCTGGGGGCAGTTTAAACAGCAGGGACCGGGCAGAGCTGGATGGGTCAGCGCTGGGTTGCAGACCTGGGGATCAGTGGGTTCGGCTGCTTCACCACAGACTTTCCGTGTGATCCCAAAAGCTGCTGTGACTAGGCTTGCGAGTTTTGAAATACACATTTTTAAAAGACCATTACAACAAAAGGCTACTATGCCAGAGTAGGCCGGGCTGTTTATACTGGCACAGTAACTGGAGCAGCGGCTGGTTTCTCTGTGGTTGAATTCACCAGGCTTTTAGTTCCTAACCTCATGAACAGGACTAATTGTTTTTTGTCACCTGACAAAAAAGCATTGAGAGGATGAAAGGTTGTGAAGTCGCCTTTAAATTCAAGCGTAGGAAGAGTGGAATTACAGAGAAACTGGATATATCACACCGATTTAGGGAGGTGAAGACAGTTCCTTCATCCATGAAGATATTCTCCCACCTTGGTGCAAGACAGTGAAGGTAAAGCAAAGGATGGGGGGAACAGGCCGTGAGCAGCGTCTGAATTACTACTTTTGATCCAAAAGAACTGTTAAGTCTGTAAGATTTGAAAGGAAAAGACCTTTGAGGTCATCTTGTTCCAACACTGGATTATTGGGATCAGAAGGCACAGAGATCGCAGGCACTTGGCTTTGCTTTGCCACCCAAATAAGGTGCTTTTTTCTGCTCCTGAGGTAGGAGGATTTACCCACTGAGCTCCTGCAGGAGCAAGATGAGAAAATCAGAACAGTGATGAACAAAGTTCATGGAAAAGAAAAACAAATTCAAGCCTTCATCTAAGAACTGAACTGATACAGCACTATTATTTTTTGCCTCCTCTGAACCTGAAAAGCGTTTCATTGTGATTATTCCTTACAGGGTTGCTTTTTTTTGTGGTTGGATGGGTCCAGAATAAGAAAGTTCCGAAGCTCTTCAGGAAAGCGTGTTGTGGTATCAGCCACCCAGTAGTCCAGATTATGGCTGCAGTTAAATTCAGATAAAAATCTGTGCTTGCTTTGATTCAGGAAAGCAATTCAGCATGTGCTTTAAATCCACTTGGGATTTGAGTGTAACCTAAAGTTAAGCATGTACTTAACATTTTGCTGAGCTGGAGCCTGAGTCTTTAACCCTTGCTGGAATATAAACTCCTTTCTAATGAGTGTTGGCGTGTAAGAGGCCTGTTTCTCAATAATGGCTGATATTTTTGCAACCCAGAAATCTTTCTCCCGGCTTCAGTGGGCTTTGGATCAGGGCCCAAGAATGCGATCCAGAAAAAATAATTTACCGTATTTACATTGCATGTAAATTATATATGAAGAAATGAAATGGCATAATGAATCAACCACAGGGGCTTTTCTTCCACTCTGATACCAGAAGAGAAAAAGCCTGTAGGCGGCTCACAACTTTCCTTACTAGTACTCTCGAGCCCTTCTCTTATTAATTCTCCTGTTTTCTCTGGCAAAGCCTCCCCTAACGTTACCCTCGATACAGCCTTCTCAGTCCATACGTGAGATTTGGTTCTGCTCTTATTAAAATGTACCGCTGAGCACAGGGTTTACTGGTGGGAAAATCCCATTAAGTATTTCTGAAATACCCTTCAATTGCTTGATTTTTAAGATGACCGGCAAACCTTCCCACTCCTCACAGTGATCTGTACAATAGCTGGTACTTACACGCACCACTCTGGCAACACGGAGGGAAGAAAGTAGATAGCAAAGCTTGTGTTTTAATGCCTTTGCTATCTGAAGGGCGTGGAGGGCCCTAATGTTAATATAAATTGGTACTTACTGAGGCTTGGAACGTTTTCTGTTCTGTCTGTGAGAACCATTTACTGGGATGAAATGGTCCAGGATCCAATCCTTACACCTCACAAATGTCTGAATGAATAGGTATAAGCTACAGCTTACAAAACGAGGATATATTTTGTATGCAGAAGGCAGCATCTTTAACAAACGCAGGCGAAGGGGCTGTTTCTCTACACATTATGTGCGTTGTACGTGCTGCGTGGCTCCTCGTTTAATACGTGCAGGGAGAGGCTTTCTAGGCAGAGCTTCCAGTCCAAAGAGATTAAACGGAGCTTTTGCAATAGTTACTCCTGTTTCATCGCTGGACTCTGTGGCTCTGCTTGTTCCATTGTGGTCCATGGGGTTTTTTCCACAGAAACATGTCAGTGTTTTTCCTCCTTTGTTGTCATTCTCTGTGATGGCTGATCCATGTTCCTTCGAAGTGGATTCAGCGAGTCTCTGAATACTTTGAGCCTGAACTAATGCTTGAGATCTGGTCGCTGGGAGTGGGTTTGAACTGAACCTTTAATTCAAAATCTATTCCTTAGTCTAGGTAGAACATGGCTGCAAAATGCATGGCTCTTCTTCTTTTGCCAGTTATTATTACTGCATTTGGTGAAACATTAGAGTAAGAGTGTATTCATAAATAAATTTAAAAGGATTAATGCATGATGAATAGACTGTGTAAGCATATTACAGGCATGGTTATTATGTGATATAGGTGATCATAAGTCATGGTTAAATGCAACCTATTGACCAACTGGACTCTGTAAAAGTCTGTAACAAGACATTAGCCACTTGTTAACAGAGCTAGTAATCATTTATTGATCTTACATGCAGTATTTATACATCCGCCACCCTAGAAAGTGTGGAATTCAATTCCAGGACCTACTTTCAAGTCCTACTTACTATAATGGGTGACACAAATCTCTCACGTATGTTTAACTGTCAGATATTGTCAAGACCGGTAATAGTTGAATGCTGTCCTCAGGTAAACGATGGTCTCGGGCTGTATTATTAATAGTGGGTTGCCTGTGTTGGAGCTATGCAGAAAGAAGTCACTCAGGTTTGGTGAAGCGTGTTAATATTTTTACATTTGGTTTTGTTTGGATTAGAAATGCAATACCCAGATGTTGAAAACCTTCACGGATTCAGCAGCAGGGGCAGCCCAAGCCATGGGCTTCCCCAAGACTAGGATCACAAGGCTGCAGCTCCTCATTTCTGCAGAAGTCCAGGTAGACTCAGATCTCAAAGTTTATGTGAGAAATGAACTCATCCATCTCTGCTGAACCTTTTTTGTTCTGAAAGAACCAGTAATTTCCAAAAGAAGTGTTTAGCTTGAATTTTTCTACCGATCTTTCTTAGCCCTGTCCAAACGCACATGGGGAAAGTAGTCAACTAATGGTCTCAACACAGTGAGGGAAAAGGCAAAGAAGGTCCCCAAAAGTCAGTAAAAATGTTAGAAATACTCCAGTGGCCAGAGATTCGGTAATTATCTCGCTTAAAGAGATGGGTACGTGATGTTAAGAGGGTCAAACGGTCATAGTGGGTTTGGCAGGGAGAAGGAATAGAAAGGTGAAAGGAGGGAAATGAGGAGTAGGGAAAGGCACAAAAGCTGAAGGAATCGCCCTTGTTAAATTAAGGCAGTGCGATAATAAATATCTTGGAAAACCCATAATGCAGTCCCGCAGTGCAGAATGACATTATGAAGAGGCCTGCATGTCTCTCCTCCTTCTTCTGGTGGCAGGAAGTCGTGATTTTATCAGGAGAGTGAGAAAAAATGATGGAGTGGCACATCCATGAAGCAATATAGCGAGGAAATAGAAGGCGCATGGCCCCGGAGGCTCGGGGAGGACGGCCCTGGTGTCTCTGTGCTCCTCTGGCCCTGGGACTCGCAGCACACACAGCCCATCTGATTTAATAAAGGCAGGAAGCAAATGGTGCCGGAGCCATGAGAGACTGCAGATAGGGGTTGAAGAAGGGTCAAACTCATTAGTCATCCCATGTGATGTAGGGTGTGGGGAGGGGGAGAAGCTTTGAGGGTGAAGAGGAGTGGAAATAAGTTACAGCGCTCGAAAAATTGGTGTTAACGTTCCTGAGCTGAATGCCGTGGCGCAGTGTGACTTCTAGGGGTAAGGACAACGTCCTGGCCTTTCACGCTTTCCATGTTCTCACTTTGGGTCGTGATTTTATAGTTTCATTTGTTACAGCCTTTTCCAATATTACTAAGAGACCACTATGCTTAGTGTTTGTAGCACACAGGGAGGGGGCCTGCAGGGCTGTTGCTGCTTCAGGTTCAAAACATGTGTCCTTCTTCCAGAACAGAGGCTTCCTCCTCATTGTAACAGGGGCTAAGCGTGAGCTTCTCGATTTCTCATTCAGCAAGACTTGAAATGAACCTTGACTCGCATGCAGAAATCCTTCAGAGGATGTTTGTTGACCATGGCAAGTGATGAAGCATAAACTAGAGAGATAACAAGGGACAATAAGCACAACCACAGCCCACGCGTTCGTTCTCTTGCTCTGTGAGGAACCTGTCACAGAGTCATAGAATAGTTGAGGTTGAAGGGCCCTTCCCAGCTCCCCCAGTCCCCCCCTGCCATGACAGGGACATCTGCACCAGCTCAGGTTGCTCAGAGCCCCGTCCAGCCTGGCCTGGGATGTCTCCAGGGATGGTTCAGCCACCACCTCTCTGGCCAACCTGGGCCAGGCTCTCACCACCCTCAGGGCAACAATTTCTTCCACACATCCAGCCCGAATCTCCCCCCTTTAGTTTAAAACCATCACCCCTCGTCCTGTCGTAACAGGCCCTTCTAAAATGTGTCCCCATCTTTCTGTTATTAATGACATTTCCTGTATATATATTTATTAACTGCTCATTGATATTTTAAAAAGTGGTTTCCGTTGTTCGTTCCAGGGGAAGTTCATGAGTTGCAGGTACTGTGTTGCATCGCAGGGCAAACTTTGCTCATGGCAACGAATCTGCTTATTTCTAATGTTGCCTCTTTTTTTTAATATGAAACTAAAAATAATCATTATAGGCATCAGGTCAGAAAACAATTAGAACAGATCTGAACTTTCCCTCAGAGATGTTTATTAAAGTTCAAGGGTTTTTATCACTCCCTCTCTTTTGCTGTGGAAGGAAATCTTAAAATAGCACAGTCAGAACTTTTTTCTCAGCGTGTTTCTGGTTCACCAAGGAGTTACAATTATTGAGTCGTAAAGGGTGGAAAAATGCACTTTTAAAGTGAAAATATTTTCCTAATTTTTCTCCTTCCTAATTTCTCTGAAGTTTTAAAGGTATCTGCAAAATTCAATAGCTTATGTACAACTTCTGCAACTGGCTAGAGCAGGTCGTGTTCCCTGTAGTCTCCAGTAGTCTCCATTTCTCTACTCAGTTAAATAAGTAAATTTGATTTGGCAAAATCTCAGCCTGTACTAAACATTATAAGCTCACCAGTCCTAGAGGTAATTTTTCATTCTTCCGTGCCTCTTGCATCAGTATTGTCTCAAATAAATGGGCTGATGAATGAGAAGGATCAGGCTGTTATCTGATGTAGGATTAGTAAAACTATGCAGATTGACACCCTCGGAGTATCTTGTCCCGAGTTTATAACAGCATCTATGGTTTAATGCGATATCTTTTGTAAAGCGTTGTCTGTCTCAGGGGTTCCTCATCAGAGCTCTGCAGAAAATGGTGAAATGCCTCTCTGGACCTTCCTGGAACCAGAAAACCCACACTGGGCTTCAAGCAAGTGGTTCTACCTAGAGCAGGGTAAAGGTGGGACTGACAGAATATACATTTGGCTGACGAATGGGTAAGGCTGTATTTTTCATACTTACGCAATGGTTACAAGTGCTAGTGATAAATGGGGAATTAATGCTGATTAGATATGCTGAACGGTTTAGAGCTGCAGCTGAAATCCTGGGAATGTAGATACCATCAGTTGATGGATTAGTTGTAATCTCATCACAAGCGCTGTATGACTAAACTATATGAAATGCAACATTTGGAATAGGTTTTGGTGCTTATTTGGTCTGTTGTATCTTGACATACACCAAAGGTATCAAAGCAAGGGACCAAGCCTGTGTTGCAGCAGTAATTACACAGCTATGGATGCGGATCCTGGCTTTTCCCGTGCACCAAAGTCTGGTTCCTACCTCAGGCAGGAACTCTGTATGGAGCTGTGGAGTTGGGATTATGACAGTGTGTAGTGAATATTAAGCCCGCTGTGCTCTGAGCACCATGACGTTTTGTCATCCTGATGCTTTTGTGATGTTTAGGCCAAACATTTAGCCATAAAACATCGCACCGGTTAGTATGTTTTTTCCTTATCATCCTGCAATCTACTACATTTACCTCAACTTTCCTGTGTTGACAGTGGCAAGACCATATTACATTCTTTATATTGTTTTAATGTATTATTATTTTACTTACACTTCCATAGGTGCTCCTGCATTCTGGGACCAGATGCAGATCCGCCGAACAGTAACGATTTGTGCTGTACACCGTCTGCTCTCTTGTAATGAGGGTTTTCTCCCTTCCTCTCTCAGCCTCCTGCACTAACGTGTCCTTTTTGCCGCCTTCACTGAGTCAGACAAACACGTTTCTTGGAAGGTCAGTGTAACCTGTAGGAAATTCCTTCTGTCTCAGAGCTGGCTCATTCATCACTAGTCATAACCATTCTGGAATGTGAACTCGTAGTCTGTTATCTGGCTACTGCTAGTGATGATGCCCGGAGACGACAGCTTGGTTTTCAAAAGCCGGGTTGACCCTGAGGGGCGAGGAAAACTTGTTTTGACAGAGCAAACATGACACGGAAGCAGCGCAAGTGCCAATATGTGCAGGAACAAGGTGTTATTTTCACAAAGTGGATTTTTTTTCTTCTCCTGCGACTGGAGAAAACACAGCAATGTATGGGAAACAAAATATTCTGTCTGTTTTTTTCCTTCCCCCAAAATACAATTAAAACAGAAAGGTTATCTGTGTGTATTCTGGCTGAGAGGAAAAAGAACGAAACAGGTTAATGTGGGAAGAGAACCAGCGGTGTCCTTGTCCCATTCCTCTGTCCTGGAGTGGCTGTGGAATGGTGAATGGGGCAATGGGTGTTGAGTTATGGGTCCTGAGACCCCTCTGGTGTTCTGCCTTTTCACTTGATCCCACTTCCCACCTGTCTGTGTGCAGGATGATCGCTCTGTACGGTGTCTCACACGGGGAGGCTTCTGTCCCGGGTGCCGCTTCTTACACTGTGCTGCTATGAAGAATGACAACAATCTCAACTCTTGACCCTGGTGTGATTATTGTTCCTACATGTTCTGCTTCCCTCAGAAACAAAACAGATGACTCTGTATATTTTTAAATGTCAGACTGACATTGTGGCATTAATATAATTTAAGGCAAACATTGCCAGTTCATTCTGTTTGCTTTCTACTGTCCTAATGTCTTGCATTCCTTGTTTGTGGTGCTCAGAGTCATGCGGTTCCATGAGACCCTTGATCCTGCTAAGCCAAGGTTTCCAAATGTTCCCGATTTGAGCAGCCAGATGCTTCATCCGTCACTTTTGCATGGCCTGGGAGCTGTGACCGTCACCGAGTGTGTCAGAAAGAAGAAAATGTCCCACCTGCTGGAGCCATGGTATGATACGGTTCTTTTTGAGACGGGTGCTTCTCTGTGGAACCAGGGTTGTCACTCACCTGTGAAGGAAGAAGCAAAATACTAAGGCAAAGCATCCCACTGGTACTGATGTTTGTGAAAACCCAAAGAGTGGGATTTGCCTCTGGAAAGTAGCCTCTTTCTTTAACAACATCTGCTCTCGACTGGTTTTGTGTCTGGTTCTGTGTGTGGCTAACGCACTTGATGGACCTACGTGGCATTTTAAAATGTAAGTCATAAAGAACCTGAGCTGTTTTAGCAGCAGCATTAGGTCTCACAGAAATCTGCATTTAAAGGCAGAACCTGAACACGTTTAGATAAGCAGACATGTGATGTGTAGATGCAGTAGTGCCTCTCATAGTCCCTCTAAAGTACTATAGAAGTCTGAAGACATTTTTCGTGACTTTGGTGTGAAGCTGAAAAACACTTGCTGAAGACTTAACAACAGGCTGTGATTGCGATAAGCTAAGATGGTTGATGTTTTAACACTGACAACTCGCTTCCTCCTCGTGCTAGAACCAGTAATGACCTCAGAGCGGTGTCAGGGCGAGAAGCAGCATCTTTTTGTGACCGGTGGGAGAGCAGCAGTGGGAAAGTCCATCCAGGGACGGTCCCATGCAGGACGCTCCTCTGCGGAGCTCGGCGCTGTCCTCCAAGGTTAATTCCGCCGCACAGCTGCGCTGCTTGGGGCGATAAGGATGCATTAAATGAAAAGGGATTTCCCTCTTTGGGAATCAAATTAGAGCAATTCAGATCAAGCCAGTTCTTTTATCTCTTTCTCACCCCAACAGGAAGTTTAGACACAAGTCCCCAAAGGTCCTTTTCTGGTCAGAAACATCTGCGAGGCGCTGAACCGAAAGGAGCGTGGGGCTGGTGCTAATAGCCTTGCTGTTAACAGTTGAGAAGAGAAAGGCTGAGTAGCTGTGTCTTGTGAGAAAAACGAGGAGCTTAAACATCCAGACGGTCGAGATTGCCCAGAGCGGTGGATGAATCCCAGGCCCGAGTGGCAGAGTGGTCCCCGGGGACAAGTGCCACCCACAGCACGGGGGTGGCCCAGAGTCCGTGACCTCTGTGCAAAGACCTCAAAATAAGGAAAAGAAAGAGTACAGCTAAAACTAAACTTATTTCTGTTGTAAAGTTGACTGTCTGAGCACAGGTCAGATACAGTGTGTTCAAGAGAGTTCTTTGGTTCGGTCTTATTCCATGGAGAAAGAACAAAAATAACTCTCGAAGCTGAAAAGGCAATGGCTGGGTGGGAATTTCAGCGCAGACCTAATTCTTGATAAAAACAAATGAGTGTTGCTCTGTAACTTGAGTGTCAGGGGTTGGTGGTCTCAGTCCAATCCTAATTAGATCAGAATTGACAGCATTAGAAAATGAGTGGTGGCCTTGCTGCCGTTGTCAGCGGAGCTGTAGCAGCTGATGGGGCATGAACTGAGTACGTTGAGCCGTGCGGCTCAGCTGCCAGAAGTCTCTTTCCATCGTACAAACAAAGTAGCTGTACAGCATTCCTCGTGCTGGCCCATCAGTTCTTTATGTGTATTTGCTGGCATCAGGACTTGTAAGACTCTGTTCTTTTCCCTGTATCAGACCTGTGGAACCCTCCAGGGACTAGCTACACTCACCACGAAATCCTATAGAACTGTCTGGTAGCTGAGGTAGCAGAACCTCACCCCAGTAAGTGGCACAGAAAGCAGCACTGATGAGATGCCTCTCTCTCATCTTTTGTTTGCTATGTGCACTAAAACGACCTTTTAAAATGGGTTCTGCTGAAGGTCACTTGAATATGGCCAGTGCTGTAGAAACCTCTAATGCTTTTTGCAGTAATAATGCCTTCATTGTCCCGGCAGCTAAATTGCGATCAGTAGAAATCCAGAAGTTTGTCTGAAAGGGAGACCGTGTCAGAGCGTTATTTACCTTGCAGCGCAAACCAGAGATGCTAGCAACAGCGGCACGTTTATCGGAGTTTTGGCATTAATCCCATTAAAACAATGGACCAAAATCATCTCTGATAAAACTCTATTGTTTTAGTGGAGTTACACAAGAAGAGACATTGCCGGGTAGAAAGATTGAGTTGCCTTTCTTATTGGAAAGGGTGGAAAAAGATTTTGTCTCCTTTGATACCAGCACAAATGGTCTTTTAATCTCAACTGGCACACGTGAACAATTATCAGCTTTTCAAAACCAATACATACAAAACAAGACAATAATTGTAAGGTTGCCAAGTGACATCCTTAGATAATTTGCAGGGTCTTTTGTTGTATTCTTTTTTTGGCCACAGTTCCTTTGGTCTCATTGGTGTTGCTCTCTGTGCATCCCATCATTTATTCTGTTCGACAGCCAGCGTCAGAGACGGAGAAATCCAGCAAAGAAAGGCAGAGGTCAGACTTGTGACATCTTCTGAGCTATGCATGTTTATGTAACCCAGCAGGGTTCATTTCCATCAAAGATGGAAATAGCGTCTATGGCTGCTGCTGCGAGTGCGGATGGGAGCGCGGTTGGAAGGAGCTGGTAGGGAGGCAGCTCTGCTGTGTCTGCGGGTCTTGGGCCGAACTTGGCTCAGTGGCTTCTTAGAGAGCCCCTTCTATTTATGTATTGCTCGGTAGAAGCATATATGCTCAATAAGGAAATCAGGAAAACGTTCTTCCCAGAAAGGGCTGTCGGGCATTGGAACAGGCTGCCCAGGGCAGTGCTGGAGTCACCATCCCTGGAGGGTTGGACAGACGGACATGAGGTTCTCAGGGACATGGGGCAGTGCTAGAGTCAGGTTAAGGTTGGAATCAATGATCTAATGATCTTGACTCAATGATTCTATAAATGATGGTGGAAAGGAAGAGTAAAAACCTGTAGCAACCCAGTGCGCAGACACTGACACGTCCCAATGAGTGAACCTGTATGGGGGCTCTTTGGTGGTCACAGCACCAGAGGGAAAGGAGAAGCAGCGCCGAAAGCCTGTTGGGCACGTGCTGGGAAACACGTGGAACTGTGAGACCTTGTGTGCATGTGGGAGTATCAGAGAGGCCTGGTCCTGCTCTTCCAGCCGTGGCGACTGTCTGATGCACGGCCATGGCAGAAGGACCTCAGTCTTTGCTTCCACTTGAGAGCAAGTTGTTGTTTTCTTCTAGGTCCCTGGTTAGTTATTTCTAACAAGGCCTCGCCTCAGTTCTGCCCACAGGAGCTGGAACTTGTCCCTTGGGAAGGTCTGGCTAAGGTGGACTTGTCACTAGGGGCAGCAGAGGGACAATTCTCCTTTTGACAAGTCATTGTTGGAACCTTTCTGGCTTTTTCTGTGCCTTTGTGGAGGAGACACTCTACAAGTAGAGTTACTCATTAAGAGTTTCTGGACTGTTATGTGCTAATTGTTCCCCTGATCTCCTAAGTTAAGATCTGGCAGTTATTACCTGCTGCTGATTTGGCTAAGACCAGTGAGGTGACTCCTGATGTTAATCCTGACTTCCACGCGCATGCCGTGACACTTTCAATTAAACACACATGCTGGAAACAAAGATGAAATTTTCATTTATTAAATTGTTAGGAAGGTGTTTTGTGAATGCTTGTGATGTGCTTTGAGACCCACGTGTAGAAGCTGCCAGATTTATTCATCATACCAAAAACCCCACAATGAATAACTCTAAAGCATAGATACTTTTAATATTAATCTTGTACTCCTCACATTTTTATTAACAGTAACAAAGGTGTATGTATGCTAGCGGTGTGGAGAACAAACACCAGCAAAACTGGACACAAATTCACTATTCGTTCCCTGGACTTCGCTGTTCCTTCTCATGGCCCTAAACGGGAGAGGAAGCTGAAGATTTGCTTCAAAGCCAAGGATTCACAGGTGACTGAAATCCTGCTGCTTTATTTATTTAGTTAGTTAGCTACTTGAAGTTTGCTGTCTGCACTCCTGATCTAGTCAGACTCCAGCAAATGAGGTAATGGGCTCTGTGTGAAGCCAGTTCAGAACACGTTCACTCTACCAGAACCTCCCTTGCAGACAGTAAATCACCGTCCCGAGCAGGTTGAAGACAGCTCAGTTAGATAACGGTTCTTTGCGGGGCATGGTAACGATCAGCCCCTACCACGCTCAAGTCTGGCTGCTGAGTAAACACCCAGGGAGACATTTTTCTTGTCCTGTGGAGCTTGCAGTCCCTCAGACAAGAGGCAAAGGGGGAGTCTGAAGAAAAACAGAAGCTGAGTTGCTCGGCCAACCCTGCTTGTCAAGTCTGTGGTGGAGTTGGACCTGACTGCGGGTTACCCGACTGCATGAAGTGTCTTAATATATAGGGGCAGTATCGCCCTTACAGAATATTTCCTGACTGTAGCGGAGCCAGGGAAACCAGAGTGCAGCTCTGGGTTCAGGTCACACAGGTAAATAGTTGCGATGGCCTTGCATGACTATAAAGGGAGATCTATCAGGAGAAAAGGCTTGAAACCAAACAGCTTTGGCACGAACAGTAGATGCCCAGGAAATCAGAAGAGCCCATTTCACATACAGAACAATTCTAGACCGGTCACTGGCATTAGCTGGGCTGTTTTCACCAGGCCCAAGCGCCCTATTACTCTTTTGTGAGCACTCGCATTTGTTCCAAAGTGATTCTGAAAACTGTAAAAGCTTTCTTTGGTGTAGAACTATTTTTCTGAGCGCACACAGGGGTCAGAAAGCTGATGAAGACAGTCTGAGCATCTTAGCCAGTTATGCAGCCATAGCTGCTTTCCTGCCACTGGAATTAGGAATCCAGACGATGTGTTCACGATTTATGGTTTCCACCGGGGTTTATGCTGCTGATATTCATTGTGCTTCATGCAACATATTGCGTCTCGTTATGAACTCTGTCAGAAGAAGAGAAAATAAAGCCATTGTCTCCTGGAAAATCCTGCCTGGGCCGTCACCCTTCAGGGGAAGATGTGAGTGTGTAAATATTCCAGAATGTGATGTGTGGCTGGAGGCTATTGAGGTTGGTTCTGGGGAAAGGAGAAGGGGCTTAGGATGTGTCGGTGAGGGAAATAAGAGATGTAATAAAGAAGTTGGAGGTTGCTCACAGAGACAGGCCTTAGCCTGTAACTGAAGAAAGATTCGGAACAGACACAGGGTGGTTCTTTTCCAGAAATCTTGACCCCCGGAGTCTCTTATGCAGCACAGTTATTCAGAGGGTGATTTTGTGAGGTTGGAGATTGAGCGCAAGTTTTTGTCTTTCTTTGAATAATGAAATGGGCAACAAAATCTACAGAGGGCTGCATTCACCTCCATAATTACAATGCACAGGTCATTTGCTCACTGTATATGTCAAAGTGGATTCTGGTGTTGTCCTGCTGCTCATGGTGAGATATGCAGAATGTCCCTCCTGCTTCGAACAGCATCTTTAGTTAAACTCCACACCTTGATTGCCCATTGTAGGCATAGATGTACCCTCTAAAGGTATATCCAGAATAATAAGGTTTATTACAGGTGGGCTTTGTGTAATAATAGATTTGTTGAAGTAAAATTGGTGTCCTGCAGTTTGTTCATGTGAAGAGAACACTGGATGGGAAGTAGATCAAGAGCTTTCTCCTTGGTTTTACCACTGACCTGCTGTGTGTGACAACAGGCAAGTCACTTCCATTTTCTCTGTTGACTGGTGAAGTCATAAATCTTATAGGGACAGACTTTCTTCTACCACAGAGGAGTCCCCCTGAGTTAGTGTCCCAAGCGCTACTGAAATAGTGAGGTAAACCTCTTCTTCCTTCTCTCTGCTAAACTGTAAACAAAACTATGTCATTTTTGGAGCAATTTGGTCATGATTTGGGATTTTGGGATGTGTTATTTTCTTCTGGTTAAGAACGTGAAATCCCGGTGTTGTACAACATCTGCTGCTGTCAACCTTAACGTTGTCTCATTGACCGCCAGAACATTTGCAGGGCTGCTTGGTACCGTCTCTCGGGGTCCCAGTGGACCAGTTTGAGTTGCCTCAGTCCCACTGGTGTTCTGGCCCATTGGGGGAGTTTTGGGTGTAGAAGCTGCCCGTCACTGGACATGTGCGCATGGGTCAGCAGGTACAGAAGAGCAAAACTGTCCAGATTCTCCTCATCTGAATGCCTGTTGTCCAGGTGAAGAAGATGAGGTGACTGATATGCCCATCACATGCCACCGTAGAGTGTTTTTCTATATATCTGAGGCTTCATCACTATGGGATGGGTCACTGTGATTGTAAGAGAAATAGGGTAATGCTGCATAGTGCTCTCCAACCAAGGCTCGGGATTTTACCTGCAGAGCATATGCACTTAGAAACACATTGCTCTAAGTAGAGCTGAAAGAAGTTGGAGACTGGAAACATTAAAATACCACAGCGAAGGCCACTCTTGCAGTATTTATGACGCGAGTGAAAGCAGAATGTACCAGAAAGCTTCGGTTGGTGTCTCTTAACTCTTCTCACGAGGTTTCTCATCCTTCATCCTCTAGAGCCCGGGATAATTTGGATAGCCTTCAACTACACACCCAAACTTTGTGTGGTTATCTGAAGTGAACATCTGACCCCTTTTGAGGTTTGGACATCCTTGGGCAAATGGAATCTAACAGAGATAAAAATCAGACTGTATTTTTCACGTCTGGATTTCAGAAGTCCCTATTTTGGTTAATGAATCTGTGGTATGCTCATGGGTTTTTGTGTTCCTCTATCTCTTCGCATGACCAAATGTCTGGCTAAGAATAGTTCTTGTTGCCAACATGCTGCCCGTTATTTGTTCACAGATCCATCACTAAATAATCCCATTTTCTATTCCGATAGAAACGTTCTCCTTGCTTGTATTTCCTGGATGGTCTGTGGGACTGAATTGTAGCTCCTGGTGGCTGCAAACTAGTGATTCAGACTCTTGTTTCAGTTGCTCATCCATTTGTGCTTGTGCTGTGGGGTTTATTATCTCTCAAAAGAAAAACACTTCCTCAGTTGCTGCAAAATATTATGATTCCAAAAGCCTCAGTTAAGCAAGCTATGAAAAATTATACAAGCTGAGCATTTAGATACTCCATGGTTTTATGATTATTTCCCAATTTAAATGGACTATGTGAAACAGTTAAAGGAGAATGATAAATGACCATTAGTGAGTAGTGAGAAATTGCTATTATGATTCTTTCACATCCTTTGTCACCCCAAAGGTCTTAAAACTTTTCTGGATATTCTTATAAATCATCTCAATATTTGCAAAATGTAATTGCTTCTTGAATTATACCAAAGCAAACTCACTGGGATTGATGGGCCTTTGACCTATAAATTGCACAGTTATTCATACCAGGGCCAAGCGGAGCTGAAATTGGACCTTCTTGATCTGGCAACATTTTTACCTCCACTTGGAGCTGATTTTGTGGGAGGGAAGTGACCAGACAAGATATTGTCTGTTAGATGTGACTCAGTGAGCTCTCCTGGAGCTCTTTGGAGTAAAGGGGGTGTAAAGCCGGTGTTGTTTCTGCTCACAGATCCCCTCCCGACCCAAATCACTTTGTACAGACACATCAGGGCCGGGACGTGTGGCGAGAGGAGGCGGAGGGAGACAACAGCCCGGACTGACAGACAGACAGACAGGGCTCCATAGACAGCCAGACAACAATTATAAATAGCACCCTTTTGAGGTCTGTTTGATGTGTTGCCCAAGGCCAGGTGGAAAATCTTTCCGTTGCTGCCTCTTCAACTAATCGCTTTCCCCTCATTTTTCAATAAAGATTCCAAGTTTGGTCACTTCTTTGGCACATTTGTTTCCCATTAGAATACTTTGTGCTATTTCACTGTGTTATGCTAGATAATTGCTCTAATAACAAACCGAGGAAAAGCTTTTGAACATTTTAGGAAGTAATTTTTTCCCTTATGAAAATTCAGCGCACACTAACAGAGATCTGGGGAATAGCTAAGGAAAGTCAAAGCAAGAAAGTGAGAGAAAGGGGAAAAGGGAATGTATTGACTTTTACTGATGGTATTTCTGCACTTACATGTAAACTGCATGCCAAAAATTTAATTGCCATCCAACCGAATATTTATATAGCACTTTATCATTTTCAAAGCGTTTAAATGAGTATTGTTTAAGTGAACCTTGCGGTTTCCTGTGATCGGGGACACAAGGTTATTGTCCTCCTGCTGCTGGAGGAGTTGAGACAAAGTCGTGGTTGAGTGGCAAAATGGTTGCAAAGCAAAGACTTGAATCAAGAGGTCCTCGCATTGCCGAACTTCACCACTTTCCATATATAATGGGCCAGATTGTTCCAAGTGCCTCAGTAATTGTCTGACTCTGCTTCCACTCACGGCAGAGTGAGTTTTAGCCGAGCAGTGCAGGAGAAAACAATTAGAACATGTTTAGTACTTTCAGTAAACTCCCCCTCCGTGTTTGCATACTGCCAAGATGCCTTTAAGAATTTAATGTGGTCAAGGGGATAGGGAGATAAATAATATAAACCGAGGAAAGGAGGCTTTGGGCTGATTTACTGAAGCCTCTTAGCTAAATTCTTTCCACTCGTAATCCAAAAGAGGTGGAGCTTTTTGTCTGCGATGTCTGTGCATTTCCCATCTTACAGAACAAGCTCCAAGTGCGGTCGGTGCTCGAGATTAATTCTGGCTGGAGGTGTCTGAGGTAAGAGACAGATGTTGAGGGCGGTGCAGGACACACGGTGTCTGTGCCTGGCCTGCTGTTGGGTGTGTTGGTGTGTGCTCTCTCCTTCACCTGCAGCTTCAGTTCCCCTATTACACAAAAGAGGAAGGATGGCACTTACGTCTTCTCTGAGTGCTTTTAAATCTTGTCTTGAAAAACATGATGTAAGAGCTGGGTCCAGAGCTCTCAGCTCCTCCCAGAACTAGCAGAGCTCTTGTCTTAAAGCAGGATTTTAACTTATTTATTGTCTTCCTTTTTTTCAAACCATCTTGATACTTGTGGTGAGAGTGGAAAGGAAATAAGGAAATAATCTGTGGCCAGGTTTTACTTAACTTGACCTCTGTGTTTGCCGCAGATGGCCCGGCTCAGATTCCTCCTCCGTTGTGGCCCGTACTGCTTGCGCAGCCTTAGGCGTGACCTAGTGAGGTGCTGGATTTCCCTGGAGCTGTGGAGGAGTCAGTCCCACTGAATCCCAAACACCAGCATGGCTATTGCTTCTGCTGATGCCATCACCACAGCCTTCCCCAGGCCTGCGCCGATACCTGGTTTTGCTTCACCTCTCAGTGTCAGCATTGAGTTTTCCTGAGTGTGGCAGCTGCTCCGCTGCGCAGACTTGATCCTGCTCTGGTGGAAGAAAAAGGAAAGGGTAATAAAAGTCCTGTATGTCTCCTTTTTCCCCTCCTGTTTGGATGTTGCAGGATGGGTGGCAGGAGATGCACATGCTGAATCCATGGGTGAAAAGGCTTTCAGCCACTTTTCTGCAAATTCCTCACTGTGCAACCTCTGCCTGAGCAGCTGACAATCCTTTGATGACAGCCCCGGAGAGTTAATGAGCTAAAAGGGCTATGGGTTATCTATTCCCAGAGATTGGGGAGCGTGAATTAAATGGTCTTTTGGAAGATGGGAAATAATTATTCTTCTGCTTCAAAGCCATGTCCAATTGAATGATGTCGCCAGCACGAATCAGCAATCACAATCACTGATGAAGACCCATTAAACAGATTGGGCTGAGTAATGCATAGGAAAAAATGTCAGGAGCATCTTTAATTCTGAGTCTTTCAACCCTACAATGGCCATTTTTATCTTCTTTTTATTTTTTTCCTTAAGAAACTCTTTAAGTGCCTTGAGCTTTTCTATCTCAGCACCTTAAAGCTGGAAATAGGAATGCATTCCTACACCATCCCTGATGGAAAAGCAAGGACTCGAGTAGCTCCGTTTCCTGGGTATTGATGGGGCTACCTGAAGGGTGTTGTTTGGGATATGTGAAGTGAAGAAACCTTTTAGGAAAGGGCTTGGGCAAGAGCAGTTGGGAGTCGCTCCGCTCTCAGCTGTGGTTTATTGTTCTGTACGGCACATCCTTCTGGCAGGGGCTGGGGAAGGAGAACCCCAGGGCCAACACTTGTGCACACTGCAAGAGAAGGGCGAGCATTGAGTGATCCTTACTGAAGGAAAGACACATTCTCCTGTAGTTTAACTATTGCAGAAGTGACATAATGAAGTCAAACATTAGGGCATGATCATTAGGGAAATTCATTAGAAACGCTTGGCTGTACAATGAATTCAGTTGGAAGTTATGAACTATAACTCCTTAGTGTTATTGGAGGGAGGAAAATCTTATTACAGTGGTTTTGCTTTTTCACCGTATGAGCCGTAAGTTGAGGGAAGTTGTACCAAAGGTAAACTTGGCCATTTTGCTCATGTGCCAGAGAAACTGGTCAATAGGTTGGGTAACAGGTCAATCGAGTGGATTAAGTCCAGCATCCCCTCCAGAGGACAGAAAGTTACACAAATGGTAAAAGGAGACTGAGAAAGGCCAATTTTAGGAATAAAGGAGTTGTCACTTGCGATCAGACCCAGGGTTACCTAAGTTCACTAGTTTGGCTCTTACTAGTTAGTTACCTCCCTGTTACACCTCATCTTAATCCCTAATAGGTCAAATCTGTTATATTTTGCAACATTCACAAAGCAGATAAGGGAAGGGGCAGCGGCACAAGTCTTTTGCAGAGCTGTAGCAAAAGGCAAATGCCTTAGAGTTGTACTAAATACTGCTCCTGGACTAGTTTTGAGGATGGCGCTCTGAGGTGCTGAGGAGCGGTAGCAGCAGCTCAGCAGCAGGTGCCCTTTAGCATCACACAATATAGCAAGAAAGGGCTTCACAACAGAAATGTTTATAACCTCCGAACAGAAAATATTGGGAACTTGTTTGGGGACTTTGAGTCTGCACTGTCATTCTGTGGTGCTGTTCATTGATATACCTGTTGGGTTTGGTACACACTGGTAGCCCTGGTGTCCCCTACCCGGATGTGGGTACGTTCCAGCTCAGTAGCAAGAGCGTTTGTGCCGGCAGGGTGGCAAACAATGCCTGCTTGTGTTGACCGCGGCTTGTTAAAATGCTTCTTTGGAGGCTGTGTCATGACGTTGGAATGTGATTCAGTATGAAAGACACAGCAGTGTTTGAAAGGGGCGTCACGCAGGTCCCCGCTCAGCTGCGGGAGGATGCGCGGGAAGCGCTGCCGGGCATCGCTCTGCTCCTTGTGCAGAAACACGGTCCTTCCAGCCTCTCTTGGCAGGTTTTGTTTTCTGCAGTTCTTCTTTTGCTCTCTTGTGGGGTTTATCCACTCTGCATCTACCTTTCCCTTCAATAGCAGCCTCTGAAAACTCGATGCTGCAGGTGGCAACTGTGCAAGAAAGAAATTGTTCCATGCGTCCCGTTGAGTACAATGCTCCTGGTAGTACACTGTGAGATTGCTCTTGCTCTAATGATCGAACAAAAGCCAGAGGGTTAAAGCGAGGGAAAAAATATTCATAAGTTCCCTGGAAAAAGGTGTCTTGGGGACATCTAAATCCAAAGGAACCTCTTCAGCATCTGAAAACTGAGATGACACTGAGAGGGCACTCTGCAGTGGAGACGTTATATCCTTGCCCTGTCCTTTAAGTCTTCCCTGGTCATTGTCACATTTGGGTAAAGAACAATGGGCTGAACTGTGGCCTCACCAGAAATGGCTTTTGACATGACTCGAGAAATAAAGGAGACAGAGACACTAAGGAACAAGCGCCTTGTTCTGCTGCTGGTGTGCTGGGCGGCAGCTCTGCCTCGTGCCCTTCCTACAAACAGGAACAACTCGGGCTTTGGACAGATTTGTCCACCAGTGGTACTGGAGAACTGTGTGTATCCGGGCTAACATTCGGTGGGGTTAATAGGATGGATTCATGAGTATGGTTGGATGGGAAATTTGGAGATGCTAGAAAGTTGTCTTGTGCCAGATGAGTGAAAGTCCTGAAAAATGTTGTGTGCAGACAGACTAAATGGAAAAAATGTTAAGTTTTGCTCAGTTGAAATGTTTTGGTTTGTCATCTTTATGAAAGCTGAGAAAAGGAAAAAATCAAAACGAAACATTTTCAGTTTAACAACTGCACAGAAAGCTCTTTTGAACAAAAAGCAAATGTCTTCAGTGACTGTTCAAGCAGCATGTTTTGATTATTTCCAATTTTTTTACCCCCAATATATTTTTTTCCCTTGAATCTGGAAAATTAGTGACACCAAACCGTTCCTAGAGAAAAAGGTTTTGGTTTAGATGAGCCCACGTTTTTCAACAACAGCATATTTTGTGAGAAAATTCCCTGCTGCTTCTGCTCATCAATAAAGTTGATGAGTTTAACCAGTCTCATGGCTGGCTAGGGAAAAAAAGATCCCCCAGTCAGGGAAGTGGATAAATAACTTGGCACAAAGTCCTTCTCTGTTGACTCAGTTTACTTTGTGGACCTGGGCATGATTGTCATAATAAATTAAAGCATAACATTCCTATTTGTCACTTCACCACTTCCTTTTGCTGCCTTCCAACATGTGGTAAAACCATTAGTTTTAACACGGAGAGAAAAGACCAGATGAGGGGAGGAGGAGGACGCCAGAATGAAGGGGAGAGAGGTGAAGGCTCGTGGGGTGAAGGCATCACTGAAGCAGACACAGCACCAGGGGCGTAATTATGGGGGCACAGTCAAAATGAAGCCATCAGGGCTTATCACCTGTCCTTGGAGGAGAAAGGGAGATGGTGGTTCTTCTGGGAGTCACTAACAGCCACCCAACAAATCCATAGGGCAGCCCAAAAGCTGAGGGTAGAGAAAGGCTCCTCTCAGTGACGCCCTGTCCCAGTGTTTCAGTTATTCCTGCACTGAAGTGCCCAGGTGAGACGCTGGCTGCTGTCTCTGGTTCCGCACGGCCTCTCGCTGCTCCTTGCCGCCGTCTGCGGTGGTTTCCTCCAGCGACAGGAGGACGTGTTCAGATCGGGGCCCTGGCTGACAAGGTGTGAACAGATTCATGGCCGTCCCGTCCCACCTGGCGGCACAGGATCGGCCTCAGCCCGAGCGGGCTGTCCGGGAATCCCCCGCCGAACGTCAGCCCCTCCAGAAACAAAGCTCTTCAGCTCTGAGCAAGAGCAGAGGTCAAACTCAGAAACAGAGAAGGGCGGGGGGGGGTGTGTATGGGCGGTGGGAAGCTCGGAAGAATGTAAGTTTGGGATTTGAAAGCATCGCACTCCTGAATTATGATTATTTATTGTCATGATAGCGCCTAGAGGCCCCAGTCTCGTTGTGCTGAGGACTTCACAGACATATAATGAAGAGACAGTCCCTGCCTTGAAGATGAATGAGGAAAAGCTCCCTAAAGGGGGCTGGGAGCAGGTGTGACATGTATCCATCAGGCCCATGGAGCCTGTGTGTCCGCGGACACAAATGTGAGACACGGCGAGAGGAGGAGAAGGTTGGATGCCAGTTTTCATCTTCCTGGCTCTAAAGAAGGGGTTTGATTCTTTTTTTTTCTTTAAATTATGTTTATCCTCACCTTTCTCCTTCATTAATGATCATCCACAGGCAAGATATGAATTAACAAAAAAGTTTTAGTGATGCTGAGAGGCATGATTCAATAATTCACAGTATCTTCAAGCAAGCCATTTCTGCTTAGACTTTTTTTAAAGGCAGACTGGTAGCTATAAAAATCTATCTTTTTTTTATCTTTTAGTGCTTCGGTTTTACTAAGGTTAAGCAAATAAGGAAGGAAATGAATAAAGAAATAAGTTTTTACATGAGCAGCAGGTTCAGTGTTGGTTTCCCCATGGACTTGTGTCTGTCATCTTACAGCTCAGATGACTTGTGACATCTCTGTCCTTGCTGCGTCCTCCACCACGCTGCTGCTGGGCAAGGTATAAAACGTACTGTTCGGAGCTCTTGGGTAGGGACCCACTGCAGGGAAGCTGCTGGGTTTTCATTGCCTCTCCTTCATTTGGGAAACTCATTTGAAACCTCTGCCACTCCGTCAGATTTGTCCAAGGTTGAACCATGAAATTGTATGTTCAGGAGGGAGATCAGCAAATGTACTGGTGACACAAGCACAGAAGATGTGATTTTTTGGGAGGGATTAGGGTTATAACTGCAGATCACTTACTTAGAGCAACCTCATGGACACCTAGGGGTAAAAACTGCTAAAAACTGAGGCATGCTGGGCTTCTTAAGAGTTAATGAAACAAATGCTCTGAAGCTCATAAAAGAGGGGAACAGAGCACTCTGCACATCCGTGGGACATGGTGGTTCTTGAGTACTTTAGGCAGAAAAAGGAGCAGGAGAGAGATGTATAATTTCTTGTCTTTAAGTTCTTAGAACAATCACCAACAAGAAAAAACTTAGCTATTCTTAGTTGCATCTAGGGGCTATGCATAATCTTTCCTGCTGAATTATGGAATATGATAGCTTTTATTAAATCCATTACAATTACAGCCTCTCTGCTGCACAGGTTTAGAATATGGAATAAGTAGGGTGCATAATTTCAAATAAATATTTAAGATTTTGATGCGTGATATGGTTTTAGACTCTTAGGAGATAGAATTATATTTAGCCAGGGCTGTTTTTGTTCAGTTCACACAAACTTTGCCTATCCAGCTAATTTGTAGTGCTGGATACTTTAAAAAAACCTTTGTACTGGGGAGAAGATTGTGACTGCTGCAGTTTTGCACAAGGTTTTGTCTGTATTGGTGACTTGGGACTTCTCTAAAGTAGCTGGATATATAAAGCCAGAATTTTTATTTTTAAGTTGGGACTAATCTTAGGATGCCTGAAGTTAGAAAAAAAGAATAATAACAATTCTGACAAAATTCGTGGCCTTTCTCCTCTGTGGTGCCGGCAGCACCAGGGGCGTCTGGATAAGGTTGAGGTTGGATCTGGGAACAATTTCTTCCCCAAAGGGCTGTGGGGCATTGGAACAGGCTGCCCAGGGCAGTGCTGGAGTCACCAGCCCTGGAGGGCTGGACAGACGGACATGAGGTTCTCAGGACATGGGGCAGTGCCAGGAGTGGGTTAATGGTTGGATTCCATGATCTTGAGGGTCTTTTCCAACCAAAATTATTCTATGATTCTCAAACAGGGGCAAGTGGAAGCTCCTTTCCTTGTCCCTGCTGCATCCCTGCCCGGGCAGGTTGTGTCTCTAGGCACGTAGGAGCGGTGATGTCCCCGCGGCAGTGCTGCTCCGCGCCTGTCCGTGTGTCGCTAAAAGTCTTGGCTGTTCGAGCTGACAGCTCTTTGCTGGCTGCTTAGCAGGGCCCAAGCAATTTCAGATTTCAGTCTGTCGCTGAAACTTGTTTACTAAAGAAATAATGTGGGAGGTTACAGGCATGCTGCTCCTTGTGGTCGGTGCTTCACAAAACCCACTCGAGGTCGGAATACCTGATCCCCAAAGTAGGAAGGACAATGAGGAGAAACTCCCGGAGGAAACAGGCCAGAGTAGCTCCCTGCTCCCCTTGCAGGTTGCACAAACCATCGACAGTGTAGCTCGTGAAGAGCAGCTGACCCTATTGCCTCTTCATGAAGCAAGGATGGAAATTTCTGAGCGTGAGAGCATGAGGAAAACCCTCTGTATGACTCTGCTCTTCCTTTGTCTGCCCCACACCTGCTCCCTTTGCTCTTCCCTCCTCCCCGCCCGCCCTTTGGGAGGATGCTCTAGGTGTTGGCTTTGACTTGGCTGCCAATACTCCGCGGAGATGTGTTAATGATGACTGGCAGGTTTTAAAAGCGCCATTTCAACACCTTGCTGTCACCACACCTCATACTTCAGCGGCTTAGCACATGTTCCAAGGTGTTTAAAGAGCTTCCCGTGCAGCCCTTTTCCAGGCACTAACCTCTTGCCAGCAGCAGTAGCAGCTCCTGACCGCACTTTTCTGGCTGCGACCTTGTTAGTATTTGCCTACGACATGTAAATGAGCAGCGCGGTCGTTAGCTAGCGAAATGTGTAATGTTTTCCATTGTGTGGAAGGCTCCGAGCTGACAAGACCGGAGCCTGTGTTCCAAAGTCTAAAGCAGTTGGCAGGTTTCTCAGTACCAGTTTTTTATGCCCCCGAGTGGGTTATGGAGCGGAAAAGGGGGTGGAGAGGGAAGGAGAGGGAGGAATGTGTGTGGATGTGTGGTGGGGGGAGAGTTAGCGGGAGAGAAGGGCCATTTGCAAGCCACCAGCTTTGAACGTAGCTCGCATGGGCCTTGTGGTGGTGCTGAAGGGCCTGTTGTGCGCCCGTGATTGACTCTGGCCTTAATGCTGCTTGCCACTTACCAGCACTTGTCTTTGCTCATTAGCAGGGGGATTGTGGGCAAATATTTAGATATTCAAGAGAGGAAATGTTAATCTTTGCAGTGTTCACTGAATATTTAAATGAGGCAGCAGGCGGTTTTGCTTGGTGTTTGACCTAGACTTACAGCGCTGAGGAAACGCTGAAGTCTTGGGCTGAATTTATGGTCTGGCACCTCCCTGCTCTTGGGGTTCAAGTCAGGCGGTGAAGTTGAGGCTGTTTTGGAAAAGGTTGTGCAATCCGTCTGCAAAGCCCTGCTACATATAAATGGCATGGAAGCTTTGGGCTGGCCAGTTTTAAGCACGGTGAAGTGCAATCCCCATGAAGCCAGAACAACGTTGGCCATGTTGCAGACCCTCTGCTCTGTAGGCAGGAGGTGGCCTCACAGCGAAGGCTGAAGATAGTGGTGACTGATGGTTGCTGGTAGACTCAGGGTGCTCCTTTCAGTAGAAAATGAGAAAAATACAGATATTCTCTTGAGGTTTGGACAGGCAGATCTCCCAAATAAAAGTACAGACATGTCTGGAGATGAACAGGTATTCATGCTGACATCTCTCCTGTTGACATGGTTGATGGTGGATAGACCACCTATCTCCTTGGAATGGGAGATGGACTCTGGTGGGGTTAGTCTGCGCTGACAAACTTGAAGCATCTTGTATCACATGTTATTACCCAGAACTTTTCTCTAAATTTGCTTAGTTTGGGTTTATTTGCTTTTTCATTGCTACCTTCTGGGATTATTCTAGACAACAAACATGAAAGCAGCAAAATCTAATTTGAAAAAGTTGCAACTTTGTAGGAAATTAATATTGAATTTGCAGTGATACCTGCACTCGAATCTTGATTATTTTGTATCAGAATAAGGTCAGGAATACTTTGTGCACGATGTATATCCTGTTTGAATTTGGGCTATTTAATATCCACAGTAGTTCCTTACAGAAGAGCTCTGGACTAGGATTTATTCATAGGAATAATTTCAATGGATAAGGTTAAAATAGAAATGCGTCTGTATACATCATAAGGGATGCAGGGCCAAGAGGTGTAAATCTGATTTAATCCATGTTTTAAGGCAGCATGAGCTAAGCTGAGCACAGTATTAACTTTACAAGGTGAAGGAGTAGGTAGGTTCATTCCAGATTCTGCCAGGTGCTGAACACCTCCTCTGATCTGGTAGCATTTCTCTGGATCGGAACCTCTATATTTAAAGCATTTCTGTTAACCTGAAATGTTTCTCATTTAATTTGATTAATTTACATCAAAATCGCCTGAGAAATTATTTACTTATTCCTAAATGCAGTTACTGGCTGTGTCCTGACACGGTGAAGTAGAAAACATTTATATGGATTTTACTATTGACAGAGTTCCTAAACACAGTTTCTTTGTGTTTTCTGTGCCTCGTATTCCAGTAGCTGCTCGTCAGTTAAATATTTCTGCAGTAAATTTGAGGCTTGGAGAATCACTTGGCAGTTGCAGAGCTCTTGTAGTGGAAATTAAAAGCCAGTTACTGTCAGTTCAGGCACATCTGACAGTTCCACCCCGTGTGCTGTTCCTCTGTTCGTGGCTGCGCCTTCTTACCTGGCATCTCTGCTGTTTTTTCCTTTGTCATTTTTCCTTTTGTCTTTTATTAGTCTTTATGTCATATTGCTGCTTTGGAGAATTTTGGGGAGGACAGCAAGCTCTTGTTCCACTCTCCATTTGACCTTCACTCGAGGCAGGGCCCCAGCAATGCCAAGCACACCGTTACCCGCATGGCCTGGGGATGCACTGGAACAAGAAGCAGCAGATAGATCCCACCCAAGCCAACTTGTGACCCCGCAGAAAGCAGCGACTTCAGCCACAGCAAAAGCTTTTAATCATGCCACTGAATTCCACCTGGCAAGCTGGTGGTGGTAGGCACAAGTTTGTACTGCCTGGTTTCACTAGTCTTGGCTTTCTTAGATAGCCGGTGCCAGGCTGGCAGAGCTTTTCCCTACATACAGTAAATGGCTGCATGTGTTTAATTTTTGAAATGCCCGCTCTGAGTCTGCCCTCGTTGTCAGACTTTGGGCACTGGGCAGGCCAAACCGTGAATCCAGGGGCAGTTCTGGGCCCCTCAAGCCAAGAAAGGCCTTGAGGTGCTGGAGCGAGTGGAGAGAAGGGAACGGAGCTGGTGAGGGGCTGGAGCACAAGTGTGATGGAGCGGCTGAGGGACCTGGGGGGTTCAGCTGGAGAACAGGAGCTGAGGGGAGACCTTCTGATCTCTGAACTGCCTGAAAGGAGCTTGGAGCCAGGGGGGTCGGGCTCTGCTCCCCAGGAACAAGCACCAGGACCAGAGGAAACGGCCTCAAGTGGCGCCAGGGGAGGTTGAGGTTGGATGTGGGGAACAATTTCTTCCCCAAAGGGCTGTTGGGCATTGGAACAGGCTGCCCAGGGCGGTGCTGGAGTCACCATCCCTGGAGGGTTGGACAGACATTGAGATGAGGTTCTCAGGGACATGTGGTAGTGCCAGATTTAGGTCGTGGGTGGACTGGATGATCTTGAGGGTCTCTTCCAACCAAAATGGTTCCATGATTCTGTGAAATTCCCACCTATAGAGTGCAGATCATTTGCAGGAGCATCCCCGTCTTTGCACTCTCTGAGGGCTGTTCTCCAGTTGCTCTTTTAAGCCGTCTGATTTTGAAATGATGTTAGATGTAAGAAAATAAAAGCATGTTTAACTGGGGCTTGTGCCAAAGACGCAATATAATGTATCTCTAGGTGGTAACAGGCTCCACGTCTCCATCCATCTTCTCTTCTGCTGGAGCATCTGCCTTGGCAGGTGTCTGTAGCGTTGATGGCAAACTCTAGTGGGTTGTGCTCAACAAAGTTCAAAGCGGCAGCAATAATCCTGATAACAGGGCAAGTCAGAGAGCTGTAGGATTTCATAAATAAAGGCTAATGGGGATTTGCATTTGAACATCGTGCTTCTTCTCTGTGTTTTTCCCTGCGTGTGTTGCAGGTGCTGGTGCCGGACTGACCAGCTCAGTGCAGAAAGCAGAGGGGCCTCTGTCCCTTCGTGGGACAGGCTGCAGGAATTGTCATCTATGTCACTTGTTCAGTTCTCCCTGTGATGATTAAAAAGATGAAAGTCATTCTCTGATAGTGTTGGGAAGCTGGTGTGAAACAGACCCACAGATGTCATTGCTGACACCTACAGAAGCTTGTCTGATGAAAACGTGTCATTGTTATTGATTGGGATGGGCAGTAACGAGCACTGGGACGGATCAGCAGAAAGGTCGGCGTTGGCTTGAAGAGCTATTTGCAGAGACAGGGATGTGTTCTGTACTGGTGCAGCTATTCTTTGTAAGTAAAGAAAAGCAATACCCTGTGCTCTCTTTAGCCCGCACTGCTGACCTCCCAACAGGAATTATTGTGCCGACTTTTACATAGTAGTGCATTTTAGTCTATGTGGATGGGGTCTCCTGTCCCCAGGGCTGTTCCTGTCCTGTTCTTTCATTACATTATGCTCTTGTTGATTCATTAATTTTGAAGGGTTTTGTTCTTTCCTTCATCCCCAACCAAAACCAGAAACCAGAGAGAAAGCAGGCACTTCACGATTCCTGATTGCATGCGGCAGGAAGAAAATATTTAATTCACTTTTCATTGTGAACTTGAAAGGGATGTTGTCAAGTACTTTGGATTTTCCCACAAAGTGTTGCAACCGCTGGAGGAGTGTCGCTTTGGTGTGCTGGTAGATGCCAAGCCCCGGAGAGGAAGATGCCAGTGAAGCGGTGCCAGCTGGCTGGGGCCCCACGCTGCGTTCCCAAAGCCGAGGTGATGGCATCAGCGGGGCTGCCGTGACACAGAGCAAAACCACCTCGGGGTCTTGAGTGCGGGTTCCCTTTGGAGCAGCTTCTGCAACAGGAGGTGGGGGAAAACTCTTTTCCCAAGTAGAAAGTGTTGAAAAAAGTGTCCAATGAAGCAAGTTGTTGACAAAATGTGCAGTTGTGTGTAAATCAAAAGACTCTGGGGAGCAGTCAGCCTCAGTGAGGTATTTGAGCAGGAGAAAATCGAAATCCTCAATTTTTACATGTAGTAAACGTTGACAGTGTTAAAACATGATATTTTGATAATTCCATTTCAGTATTTTATGACACGGTAAATTTCTAATTCTGAGGAATACATATTTCATTCATATATATTGTATTTATTATTAAATCAATAGGAAATCAAATACTGTTGCTATCAAAACCTTTAAACTCTTCCAAACTGTCATTCCCCCAGCACTGTTGGATCTTGGTTAATTCCGAATTTAGTGTTTCACGTTGCGATTCAGTGCAGTTAAGCAGTTTATTTCTTTGATTACAAAAATTCCTACAGAAGCTACTTCTAGACCAGTGTTAATCAGGCCGTGCTTTGAAAGCGTTTTAACTGTGGAGACACAGTTTTATATTTCATTGCATTTTAGAAGGATAAGAGGAGCTGCAGAAAACCATGTTTTTTGGCATGGGCCCGTCCCCAAAGGGCCGTCCCCTGCAGCATGGGGCTCATTCACTGGGCTCCCGTCCCATCAGGTGTGTCTGAAGGACTTTCTATTAATGGGAAAGGTTTTTGTTCTGCCAGCGAGGGGACGAGCTCACAACCATCTGCGTCCATCCGTTCGGGTTCATGTGACGGCAGAACCGGCTCAAGGGATTTTGAGGTTGTTAGAGAAGTCGGAGGGACTCACAAAAGGTCCAAAGTGTCGCTTAAGCATCCTCCGTCGGCCTTACGTTTTTTTCTTGAACTAATACTCAAATTTGTCACTTCTACAAGTGTTAGGTTGAGTGGTTTTTTTCGTTTTTGGCAGACTTTTTGCAGTGGGGAGAAGGCAGGATTGGGCCAACAGCCCCGCTGAGCTGTACAATGAAGTGCTGCGTGTCATCTCAGAAATCACAGACTCCTGGGCTATATTTCAGTCCCTGGTAACTCAAAAGAGCTTTGTGGTCAGAAAGCCATTGATGTTTGCTTCAGAGGCAGGAGTTATTGGCAGATGCCCAATAAAAGGCAGAACAATTTTATCATCTGTCAAGGAGACAGGATGGTGGGTTTCAGGACTACTGCCTCATTTTATAATGTAAATGCCCATGTCTGTTAATTCTATTCTTAATTAGCTGTATCAGTCTGGGTTTGTTGCTTTTGTTCGGTGCTGTGCTTTAGCTGCAATTGGCTGTTTTCATTTTCGGAAAGCCAAAGATACGAGGAGCAGCTCTTGGAGTCAGTCTTTATTGACTGCCTGTGCGGTTCCTGGTTGCCCTGACCCGTGTCAGGAGCCTGTGCCCAGGCAATAATTCGTCTGTCACAAGAACTCCTGTGTGGATCTGCTGATCACACAATCCCAGCAGCTTCCTTTGCCGAGCGGAGACGAAGAACGAAAGGGCCTTTTCTGCTCCATGTTTCTCTGCTCTTTTCTCAGGCCACCCAGGCCTGTTCTCACTCTGTAAAACAGAGCCTGGTGTTGCGTTTCTGCTGAGATGAGCACGTGCGGAAGGGCCGAGTCATCGCCTGTTTTCCCCTTTGACGTCAGTGATGCCAGCACAGTTGGCCCTGATCTGCGTGGGGTTTAAGGTGAGGAGCATCCAGCCCTGTGGAAGCCAAAGGGGAATGTCTCCTGGTGCGAATGGCTCCCTGCCCCGGTTCATGCTGGGTGCTCAGGCTGAGGTGTGGTGTTTCTCACCCGGTGCGTCACTGGTATTTAAAACCGGTGATGCAACCTCTTGCAATGTTCAGGCCTTAGAAGATACTATCAGGACAAACGGAGACTGTAGAACTCAGGCCCTGACAGGCAAATAGCAATCCTGATCATCTTCTGAAATGCAGTTAATTGTGTGCCTGCATACACACCCTGCTAATTAATACGTAGTCTCTAAAATATCAACTTTTACACATACTGGCAAATTGACCCCAAATGGTCTCTCAACCCAATTAAAAATGACCTTGGGTCTCTGATTCACAAACTGTTCATAGCTGGGAGTGGATCCACCTACAGATTTAGGTGTAAAAATGTCAGGTCTCCAAGAACTAACCCAGAAATAACTTCGCAAGAAATATTGTTGGCTCTTTGATTCTTACCCTTGGGTTTTGTTTCTACTTTTTACTTTTACGAATCTCACTGAATGTGTTAGAAGGATCTTAGAAAGATAACAGCAACTGTGCGGTTGGCACGAGTGGCCTGAGCGCCGATGGCCCAGCCGTGCTTGTGGCGTGGCACAGCTGGCACAGCTGGCACAGCTGGCTGCTCGCACGTTGAGCTGAACCAGCGTATGGGCCAGGCCATGTTTGGCCCGGCCTGTGGCTGCCGGACGTTCACCAGCCCTGGCTCCCTCTATCCCTGCGTTAACACATTCCTTTCTCCTTTTTATACTGAGATCGTCCTGTGTCTGTCTGTCTCTCCCTCTCTCCCCAGCCTCAAATCATCAGTCTGCCCCAGACATCACTATAGTGTGTGCGTTATTCCCAAATATGGATTATTTTCTTTGACAATAGTCAGAGAGAGAAACCTGTTTTTTTTTCTGTTATTTTTCTCTCCATGCCCACTTTTCATCATGTTTCCCTCCCTGCTTTCCTTTATCCATCCAGTTCTTTTGCACATCTCTCTCATGATGTGAGCACATTACTCCCGTTAAAGCTAATGGCTTTTACCTGCTAATGGGAGAACTGTTCTCTTCTCTCCTTCGCTCGTTGGCAGCCCCTGAGCTTTGCTGTTTCCTGTGATGTTTGGAAAGTCTGGAAACTCCTTTGGCAAGTACCCGAGCGGCTCAGGACTCTCACCCGCTTTGTGTGTGTGAGTGAACAGTCACAGGTCCTCTTGTGATTGTAACACCCCCACACTTTTACGGTTAAGTCCTGTAAACCTTGCAGAATTTTTACCAAATCTCTAGCTACAAAGCCAATTTTATGAGCCATATTATGGGTATGAAGCAGCTTTTGTTAGGGAGGAATGTGTCAGGGGAAACTCTGCAGGGAAGGTTTCCTAGCTGTGGGATGACACTGGCTTAGGGACATGGGTTAGTGCTAGATTTAGGTTAAGGTTGGACTCAATGATCTTAAGGGTCTCTTCCAACCGAAATGATTCTGTGAATGCACACTGCGTCGTATTTTCAGAGGGCCTAAGGTACAGCTCTCACCACCCGGGCTGACTTCAGTCCCCTCTGTATTGGGGAGGGTTGTGTAAGCCGCTGCCAACCTGTACTCAGCATCACAATTTCTTGATTTTGTAACTGTCCTTTCTGCAGAAAGGCACTAACTTACTTTGTTTTCATCAGAACTTTCCCGCATTTTGTAACTGGTACATCAGGCTGGCAGACACACAATAAAACTGTGAGCGGCCCTGGCGATGTGGCATCTTTGGCATGGACTTTCCAATGGCTTCATGTTGTGCCGAGGAGTCAGAAGCCTGGAGGAGATGTCTGAAGCCCGGGCTATGGGGCAAAGAGGCACTGGGACTGCCACCCTGCGAGGACAAGGCATTCCAGGGGCTGCTGCACAAACAGCTTTAGGAAGCAGGTGAGTTTAAACATGTCATTGTACAGCAAGGGCAGTAAATGAGTGAGGACCAATGGATAAGACCTAGCTGGCATTTGGAAGACGCAGGCTCTGTCTCCAAGTCTGCCACTGAACTGCTGCACGATCTTGGTTTGATCTTTCCGTGCTGTGTTTTGGCTTGTTTAATAACATCGTCAAGGCAGTTGTGATTTTTCTTGTATGTATGTGTCTCTGCCATGTTCAGCACAGGGCTCTGGTCTGAGAGGTTTCAGGCTCTAGTTGTGTATTGATCAGACCTCTAACATTAAGGTGACCTGTAATTCTAAGAAACCAAACAAGAGCCAAAGCTGGGAAGTGGGTGCTCAGCCTGGCTTTTCATCCTTTTTTCTGCTCGGCAACTTTCAGTTTCTTTGGATAATTTTGACAGCAAATGGGTAGCCGCTGTAGCTGTTTGAAGGAGGAAAAACCTACCTGATCCTCCTGCTTCCCCTATTTCTGCATCTTATCAAAGCTGAACTGGTTTTGCGTTTTTAAATACCTTCTCAAAGCAGAAGCCCCGGCGAGGCAGCAGCCACAGGTACTGGCTGATTGAAAGTAGCTGGTGTCTACTCCAGAAACATCAAATTAAGCAAGTGAGAGATGATCGCTACACACCGTTTCATGATAATAAAGTCTCCAAAGAAGGGAAGAGAGAGAAGGAAAAAAACAGCTCAGTTTCCTAACTCCCTTTGAATTCAGAAGGCAGCAAAAAGGTTTTGTTTTTTTGAGAGAGGCCAGCTTTAATGTTGTCTCTGAATGTGAAAATATGTTTCTGTGTTGATATATTTTTATCTTTTATGTGATAGATTTGTATGGAGTTTTGGCTTACTTTATTTGCATATATTACAACCTCCCTACCCAGTAAACAAGAGATGCCCAGCTAAGCAAACAAGCCGGAGGGTGACAAGAGAGGGAGAGAGAAAGGAGAAGAATAGCGCGAGGGAGAGGAAAAGAGAGGTGGCAATAGGAAAAGGGTAAACAGACAAGCACTAATTAAGGCCTTCATCACAAGCAGGGAGATGTGCGAGGCTGACAGTCAGTCAAGCAGATAAGGGGAGATGAGTTAAAATCTAGCCCCAGGTTTGGAAGGCCCCAGGGCCCTGGCAGACAAGAGCACAGTGAACAACAGGAAGCCACTGAAAGGTCATTTGCATGAAATGATGTTCAGGATCTTTGCTTTTGTTGTTGCCCTGATGGCTTTAACCCGTTCCTGGCCCAGGGGACACACTCGCAGAAAAGACATTTGCAGCCAGTCTCTGTCCATGGCTTGAAGGCTTCTCTTGCTGGCCTTTAAAGAAGCCATTCTCCGGGGAGAGAGGGCTCTGGTTGCCCACTGAGAGGAAGGGGAGCCGAAATTCCTTGGCAAGGGATGCGATCGCTCTCTAGCAGAGCATAAAATGGAGGAATCATCAGAATGGGAGACTCCAGGCATGAAACGAGCCACAAGCTTGCCAAGGTGAGGGAAGGTGCAGTGGCATTCAGGTGTTGTCGACTTTGAGTTTTGTTCTTCTTTCCAAGAGCTCTGGACACAGATCTTTGGAGTTTCCATTGTGGGGCGATGTCAGAATCTGTCGTCGCTTGCCCTTGCTGCGGTGTCACGAACATGTCGTGACTATCGGGAGCATTGTGCAGGTGGCTCCTGTCTGCCCCTTCAGCTGGAATTGAGAATAGATCCAAATTTTTAGTGCTTAGGAAAGAATGGGCAAATTGTAGTTGCAGCCTCTTCTCCCTGAGCTACTTTAGGAAACAAGATCTCGCTCACATCTCCAAGGGAATTCTGACACTATAATTATTATTATATGTTCTCAATGTGCTTAGGCATTTAGACAGATTGTAATTCTTAGTGACACGGCAAGGGAAATGAATGCAGAAGTGCTCACCATGCTGTGATAGTCAGACAGCCTACCACACTTTTCCCCCCCCCGTTTCTGTTTAGACCTTTGGTAAGTCACAGCCGTTACTCTTCTGCTTTTCCTTCTGAAACGTGAAAACTGGTTATAGCGAAGTCTAGTAGATTAACCAAGGATCTGGACTGTTTGGACTTCTGGATTCTACTCCAAACCACTTCATTACTGTTTGACCTTCTCCATCTCACGTCAGCTCGTAGTGAGTAATGTGTCTGTCTGCCACAGAAGGGCAATAAGCTTTACTTGCCTCCAAGAAAGGGGATGTTTGGAATTATTCTCTCTGAGATTAGCAGAGTGCCCTCAGCTCCTTGGCTGAAGGTGCCGTGGAAGGCAGAGCAGTGGTTACATGAGGAAAGCTCTGGAGTGGGTGGTCAGTCCGGCCTCTGACACGTCAGGTTTAAGGCCAAACCGTGCTGGAAATGCAGTGAGGTCTGGGGAGGTGTCAGCCTGACACGGTGTCACATCTCACAAGGAGCAGCTCCCTGAAGATTTCCAGTGGGGTGAGCGCCATTCAGGTCATTCTCAGGTACAAACCTCTTCTGGTTCCGTATCCGTGCTGGAAAATTTGAACCTGAAGTCCATCTTAGACCGAGAGCGAAAGCATCTGGGCTGTTGTGGTTGGCCAGCTCTTGGGTTTTCCCGCTAGAACCAGTGCTGTCCAGAGCAGTGCATTCCCAGTCCAGCCATACGAACTGGCGCCAGCCCAGCAGATCCCGTGTTCCGTGCTGCGTTCACCGCTTTCCTGGGGCTGATGGTGCTCACTGGCACCTGGCGGGACTAATCTCTCACTTCTAGGACACAAATCATCTTGATAATAGCGACATTTTTTGTTTAAAAGAAAAGAAAAGAAAGTTCCCCAACTTTTCTTCTGCATTCCACAGCAGGCTAGTATTACAGCCTGCTACAATCCCATTTAGATAAATATTTTTAAAAGCTACTGTATGGAATCAGTGGAGATGATGGCGTGTAGGATTACAGGTAATTGTTCTGTGTTATAAATACAGTGTCATGATTGTGAATGGACTTTTCTAAAGCAGGAGCTACAAGCACATCTAAGAGCAGCAGAATACAGATAGCCTTTGGCTAACTGCTTAGTGCTCCTGCTCTCTGCAGAATTTTAAAAGGCCACTGTCATCAAGCAATTTTTCTTCTACTTCACTATAGGTAATAGCTTTTTTAAGAGCCTGGAAATGATTTTATTTGCCCTTTTACTCTGAACAAACAGCGGTTTCTTTTTTTTGGCCTAGCATTCCATCACGAAGACAAACCTGAGCCCTGTTCAGCGTGTTTTTGCTCTAAATTCCACGTAATGTCAGTGCTAGCACCAGCCTAAGAGGAGGAGATTTCTGAAAGTGTGATTAATCTGTTCAACAGATGACCTTGAAAGCTGAGCAAGTGGAAGGGAAATATTGATTATTAAAGGTGAGGTCTATGGTTTGGAAAGAAGCTTTATGTTGGTGTAGGAAGAGAGGTCAGTGAATTTTTATGTTGAGAGAAATCCTTTGCATGAAAGAAGAGCCCTTGTGCTCGTTTAATGAGGAAATATGTGTCATTCCATTCTGTGTTTTATGAGAATACGCTGCTGTTGAAAGACAACCCTGTAAAAGCCCTACAGTGTAATATCCGAAACTTATCCTGTACCTCAGGGCAAAAGGCAACCTGGAGCTGCACATTTTCCTTCATGCCAGTAGATAGATGGCTCGGACTGAGGCGGTTGCATAGACTCTACAAAGCACGTGGAAGAAAAGTTGTCCTGCTGCTTCTCAGCCCCTGAATTGAGTTGTCTGGTGGAAGAGCGAGTCTGCGAGGAAACGCAGCCCCGTCCTGTCCTCCCGTGCAGCCCCGACCCGGCTCCAGAGGGCACAGCACACAGGAGCAGCCCAGGCTCCGGCCGACTGAAGGGAGCGGTAAGTCCTGGGTCCAGCGGGGCTTTGAGTGACCGTGCGAGTGGAACCGAGCAAAACATCTGCCAACAGTGGCAGCAGAACTTGCAAAACGCTGAGCTATTCTGTCTTCTCTTGGCGGTTCATCTTTAGTACCGAATGTGCCTAAAAACTTGGGATTCTAGGTCAGGCAGCCGGATGTTTGTTCGGTCCAGAGGGTGGAACAGACCGTGATTGTGTTAAAAAAAATACCGAGAAATTTCAGACTTCACATTTTTAAGCTCTCATTGAAGACAAAGCCAGGCTCTGCTGTGCCAGTGTGGTGCGAACCGTGCCCAGCGCTGTGGCGCAGGGTCAGGGAGGTTTTCTCACTGCGGGGAGCAGCTTGTGATTTCCCAAAGCCCAAGCAGGCGATTTCTCTCTCTTTCTCTCTCTCTCTCTCTCTCTCTCTCTTTTTTTTTCCCCTTTCCGCCTGGGAAGGATGCAGCATCACAGACCTTGTCACCCGGAGCTTAGAGGACAGCAACCATATGCCTTCCGACCTCCCCTTGCTTTTCTAGGAAAGATTCAGCCTGCTGGGCATTTTCTATCAGAACGGTGAAGAGAGGAGGCTGGGATGTGGCCTGGGCTGGCTCCCTGGTGCTGTGCAGGGGTGGAGGGAAAGGGGGAGGGTGACAAGGGGAGGAGGAGGGTGAGGAGACTGGGCTGCCAAAGAGGAGGAGGAGGGACGGAAGAGGGGCGAGATTGGCATCTTCATGTGCATGAGGCCGGCCAGCGTCAGGACAGCTTGATGAGCCCGCGGGCTGCGATCTCTCGCCGTCGTTCTGATCGCAGTGATGGGCTTGTCTGGTGGCTTGGACACCAGCTTTCATTATCATGCTCTGCAACGTTTGCAGCGGCGGGGAAAGAAGGGAATGGAGGAGGTAGAGAAGCCCCGGAGTTACACACACACACAAATCAGAGACAGGAAAGACAGAGAAACAGCTTTGGCTCCAGGCTATTGATCTTGTTCTGTGACACTTGCTCGGTTCCCACTTAGTGCGCTTCTCTGCTGTCGAACCTTCCCGGTACGGCTACAGCAGCTCTCCGTGAAAGAACAGTGAACACAGAATGGTAGCAAAGGGCTTAGCAACCCATGGGTTGACCCATTGATTTGAAGCCATTTTGGAATCAATCCCGTATGCTTGCAGCAGCACAAACCCTCTGACATATCTCCACGCTCACCCAGACACACTTCCCCGTGCTTTTCTCATTGATATACACATGCATCCTCTTCATGGGTCTGTATTCATGCTCCTTACCTGGGCTTCCAAATACTCAGACTCACCTTTTCTCCTCCAGCTTCTCAGCGGTCTTGTCTTTTTGTCCAGGTAAAGGAATCTGGAGGCAGAGCTGTCAGAAATGTCTGAGAATAGTGATGGTTTGGGGGGCCTGGCCCCTGCTGTTGCACTGTTATTACTAAGGCAATGGCTTTAACCCCACCTGCACGATAGGCAAAAATACCAGGACAATAATGTTATTCAGACAACATCAGACTGTTCTTGTTTCTTTTTACCTCAGTTGTGAGTTTGTTCCCTGTGAACTGGGCATTGCTGCCTCAGTCATGGGTGGCTGTTGTGGCAACAGCAGTTTTGATCTTTTCCATGGGTTTTTTGTTGGTTTGTTTGGTGTGGGGTTTTTGGGGTTTCATTATTATATTTTTAAATGTAACCAACTGCCTGACCTCAGGGAAAGGGAAAGAAACTGCTGGTGGGCAGAGTCAAGTGAACCAGGATTGTCACTGAATATCACAAGACTTGTGGTAAAATTATGTGACACTGTGCTGTGGCTGCCCATACTTTTTATCTTGTGAGGGTCTCTGGGGTTATCACACAGTTGCCTTCCCACCAGAACATTTTTGGGCATGTAGGAGATCTGCTGAGTTGATGCCACTTTGCTGTTAGCATCATTTTCCTTTATTTGGCTCCTTCTTCTAGAGCTTCTCCGCTCCTCAGGCTGCAAGTCTAGTTCAACTGTAAGACCAAAAAGGAATTTTTGAGTTAATGCAATTTCTCGGTTACCGTCTCCCTTTCTGGCCTGAACACAGACATATGCACATGCATGCACAACCTATACATGCTCTGTATCGCAGGCATGTGCGCGGTCAGTTTTGTATTGGGGATGCTGGAATGCCATGGCTGGCAGGAGCTGCTCGCTGGATTAGCTGGTAAATCCATCTGGAACTCCCAATGGGAGGGATGGGCAGCTTCAAGATGAATAACGGCTTGTCTGAAGCAGCAAAATGGATTATTTTATCAAAAAGAAGGGGGGGAATACCCTTTTTCTCCTTGTGGACATTTGCCTGAGATGGAGGGGAGTGGTTTCAAGAAGATAAGGAAAGAAGAGATGGTTTTTGAAGAAGAAATGATTCCTACTGTGTTGTTCAATACAGTTGTCGATCCTTTCTCAGTGTATTTAACTGCATTTGGTCTTCCTATTAAACTGTTCCTTTATTTCCTAAATATTCGTTACGCATGTGAGACTGTAAGGGGTGAGACTGTAAGGGGTGAGACTGTAAGGGGCAAGGCAGCTCCTCATCATCTTTCCTAGTGACATGATGAGGAGGGTTTTTTTCGTTCCTCCTTGTCCTTCTCTTGCTGTGCAAGATGTAAACCGCTTCCAGAAACGCGCCTCGGTGCTGACCCCAGGCTCGGCCGCGGCTTTGGGGCTGAAGCCTCAGGGTTGTGCAGTTTCCTTTCCCGTCCAGAGATTTGACGTTGACTGATGCAGTAAAACCAGTCACTTGTTTAAGAAAACCTGTGTGGAGATGAGCCAGCTTCATCTGGCATTCAGCAACAACCGTACTTCAGACCTACCTGTGCAAAGGAAGCCAACCAGCAGACACTGAAATGCTGGCGAGAGTGGGGGACACTCTTTATGAGCATCGACAGGCCCGAACCAAGTTGCATTTGCTGATGTATTGCTTAGATAAGTGACTGAGGAAATAAAAATAGCTGTTCCTCCCCTTGCCCTCATGCTGTTGCATAATGTTTCCTACACAAAGCCAAACACTTTGGAATGAGAAGAGCTTTTCCTTTTTCTCTGTGGTTGCCTTATCCATCTACAGGGTTGCCAGTTGTATTGCAGGCTTGCAAAATACATGGTGTGCAAGTATGTGCTCTGCTGTGAAGCGCTTTGTTACGAGAGACACTCAGAGCCTCTGTTTCTTTTTTGGGGGGTCTTCAGTTGCTTTTTTTGTGTTCGCTTGGTTGTTTGGGTTTTTTTTAATTAAACCTTTGAAAAGTAAGGTCATGTTTACAGGGAAAATGCTTTTGGAAGAATGGCCATCCTCATGCCAAAATGTCATCGTGTATTTCAGATGTAATGATTTTTGAAGGCAGGTTAATGGCTTGCAAGGGGCTGCTGTGGGATGAGTGCTGTGAGGATGAGCACATGTCGTATGAGGGTTCCAGTCCTGCTTCTGCCTCAGATTTCTGGAATCTCGGACAAAGCACTTAGCTGTCCCTGTACCTCTAATTCTCTCATGTCTAAAATGCAGAAAATAATACCTAATTTATGTAACATGCTTAAAAATAACACAAAACTAGTATAATGGTGTTCAGTTCCCCTCAGCCTTTAGCGCAGTAACATGATGTGCTGTAACTTCAGTTTATCATTCTTTGCTGTGAGCTTTTTGTCCAGTTCTTCTGTTACCTCTTCCAGAGGATTCCATCCTGCGCTCTGTGCTTCTCTAGGGCCTGTGGAAGCTGCTAACTAAATACCTAGGCAGAGAAGATAAAAAGCATGGCGCGTTTGGAAAATATTCAGGAATGGATTCAGTACCCAGAATGACCTAACTAAGGATCCCAACTGATGGAAACAGCCTCATTCCGAAATGGGAGCAGACAGGTTCTTTGCCGTGTTTGTTATCCCTTTGGTGCATGTGCTAATAGCTTTAGCTGTTAAAATGAGAGACGGTTCCTGGTACTGAGCGATCCCGCCGGTCCCCTCTCTCTTTCCTCCTGACTGCTGGGTTCATCTTACCTGATTCTTGCGACTGTGGTGGACTGGGGCGACGGGGGGATTTCCCACTTCAACCTGTGTCTCGTGTTAAACGCATACAAGCAGGAAAAGAGATGACCTGTATACTTCATATGTAGGCTGTGGGCTTGAGGCTGCACTAAGAGAAGTCCGGTGTGATGAGAGCTTTATAGTCTGGAAAACACGACTGAATTGTCAGAGAATGATTCAGGGAGTCACCAGCATCGTCTGAAAAACACGGTACTACAGAAAGCTCTCGCACCTCGTTTTATGACTGCATCGTGCCTTGATGTCCTGGCTTAGACACAGCCTCCCATGCTGTCGGATGTGACACTGTCACCCCTGAACCTTAAGGCAGGAGCTTGTTTTTCGTCTTGTGTTAAAGACAGTATTGCGTCCAGAAATAAACCATCTTTAAAAGAAAACAGCTCGGTGTCCAGCAGTTGGGGGCCGAGGCTCGTCCGGTGACAGCGGTGTTGTGAGAGGGTTGAGGAGCACGGGAAGAGGTCCCAAGGGACCCCTCGCTTTGGTGCTGGGCCGGGAGCGCGTTGTGCTCCACACACAGCACAGCTTGCGGAGCCTGGGGAGAGCTGCAGAGCAGACCTCTGCCCAAAAGTGTGCAATATGTAGCATAAAAGGGCCTATGTTCTGTAGAGGTTCTTAGAACCAAGGCTAAGAGCTGTAATTAATAACAATAATAAAAATAATTCTGGTGCCAGTAAGCTGTGACCTGAAAAACAGACCAGCCGATGAGAAGTTGCGGTCTGATCTCTCCCCCTCCTCCTCCTTCTCTTCCACCCACATCTCTATGTTTATTTCACTTTCTTATTTTTCTTTCTAATATTTTTTTTTTTTCTGCTCTGGACATATCCTTGAATCCTGGCCATTCCCCCAGCTTATGGGATTCCCATTATACACGCTTGATATTTAACAGCTTTGGCGTCTTCCATAGCTGGGAGTGAAAAGAGAAAAAACAGCTCAGAAATGTAATGGAGCAAAATCTGCATACTGAGCCCTGGTTCCATGTCCCTTTACACTGTTTACTTAGATCTTAAAAGCTACGAGCTGTGGCATGTACTCAGACTTCATCAGCCCATCCTGCCCTGATGCTGGCCTGGGAGACACTGCCAGCTCCCAGTTCCCCTCATTAGACTGGGAGGATTTTGTGGTTCCCGTGGCCGCCCCATTCCTTCTCCCGTCTTCTCTCTCAGCAGGGAGGGGGCTGGGGGCTGCTCCTGCATTTGCAGGGGCAGAATATATTGTATTCTCTTTGCTTTAATCAGAAATCCATTATTATGCCCAACAGCTACATTCTCCTATGTAAATATCTACTTTATTTGCTGGGAAAGCTGTCATGCATCTTTATCACTGGACAAGATGTTGGTGTGGTCTGTGCTGCGCAAATGGGACGAGGGGATTCTTCTCTCGGGAGATCCTGACTTCTCTGTGTATAACTGTACGTACCTGGATGTTTTAAAATCGTTTTCATCATCTGTTTAATATCTTTATCAATGATCTGGACAAGCGAATTGAGTGCACCCTCAGTAAATTCAGTGTCAAGTTGGGTGGGAGTTTTGATCTGCTAGAGGGTAGGAATGCTCTACAGAGGGACCTGAACCAGCTGTATCGATGGGCTGGGACCAGTTGTGTGAGGTTTAACAAGGCCAAGTGCTGGGTCCTGCACTTGAGTCACAGAAACCTCGTGAATGCTCCAGGCTCAGGAAAGAGCAGCTGAAAAGTGCCTGGAGGAAAAGGACCTGGGGGTGTTGGTGGCTGAACATGAGCCAGTGTGTGCTCAGGTGGCCAAGAGGCCACCAGCATCCTGGCTGGTACCAGCACTGGTGTGGCCAGCAGGCCCATGGCAGTGACCGTCCCTGTGCTGGGACCTGGGGAGGCCAAACTGCGAATCCTGGGGGCAGTTCTGGGCCCCTCAAGCCAAGAAAGGCCTTGAGGTGCTGGAGCGAGTTGAGAGAAGAGAACGGAGCTGGTGAGGGGCTGGAGCACAAGTGTGATGGGAGCGGCTGAGGGACCTGGGGGGTTCAGCTGGAGAACAGGAGCTGAGGGGAGACCTTCTGATCTCTGAACTGCCTGAAAGGAGCTTGGAGCCAGGGGGGTCGGGCTCTGCTCCCCAGGAACAAGCGCCAGGAGCAGAGGAAACGGCCTCAAGTTGCGCCGGGGAGGTTGAGGTTGGATGTGGGGAACAATTTCTTCCCCAAAGGGCGGTGGGGCATTGGAACAGGCTGCCCAGGGCAGTGCTGGAGTCACCATCCCTGGAGGGTTGGACAGACATTGAGATGAGGTTCTCAGGGACGTGGGTTAGAGGTGGACTTGGCAGTGTTGGACTTGATGATGTTAAGGGTCTTTTTCAACCTAAGTAACTCTGTGATCTTCATATAAAAGAGAATGTTATGCCATGAATGAGTGGCACTGTTCAGTATGAACTAAGCTCTTTAGAAGAATAGGTAAAATATCGTCTTTGAAAACCTGTCTCCTTACATGCCAGCCTACTTCTGCTGCCTTAGGGTAACAAGAAAATTCCCTTAGAGTCATCCATGGTTTGGCATGGGGATATGCTCTTGGTTCTTCACGAGTATCCTTTGTGGTTCTTGCTGTACATCCACTTGGCTTTTTTTCATTATCTCTGAGCAGCAGCTCAGAAGGAAATTACCCTCTCTTGATACACTTTTCTCACCTCGCAGACTCCGCAGAAATGTCTCAGAGGTGAAATTTTTGGTCTGTTTTCCCAAAGGATTTTTTCCTTTTGCATTGAGGGAGAAGCTCTGACTGAAGCCCTGTTCACCAGGGAAGAAACTTCCCCGTGGTGCTGTTGTCTTTGGGTCCTGCTGAGCTGCAGATGTGGCTTTTTGGGATTGTTTCATACCCAGCCCAAGAGACGTGGCCGCAGGAAAGGCTTCCATCCTGCATTTTGGGATTCATGTATTTGAGAAGCCATCACAGACCGTGTATGGCGGGGCTGGGCAGTGAGGATCTCTGGAGTTAACTCTCCTCTCCCAGGATGGCTCTGAGCCCATTAAATGACTGGGGGCAGCTCCTGCACTGATTGACTCCCCTGTTTAATGATACTATGAAAAAGCAGCAACAAATAAGTATTATATAAAGTTCTTTCACACAAGCTGCTGCCAGACACCATTATCCACTGGGACTGGAGAACCCCTGTGTACACAGGTAAAATGACCAATTTCCACGCTGGAAGTAGGGTGAGAATTGGGCTCGCTGGGTTAACCCCCTTTTTGTAGTTGCACCTTTCAGTTTGGTAGATGTTCACGTATTTATAACTCTGTGTACAGGCAGGTCAGCATATTCTTCAAGGGCCATTATCCGCTGCTCCCTACAGCGATAGGTACACAGCAGGGAGTTGCATCAAGGAAATGCATTAAGGCGAATCAGCAAGAGAGAAGGGTACCTCTGGGCCAACTCCCTGCTTCTCAATTATTTATACTTCATAATTTCCAGCAAATCACTGGCTGTTTATTGGTGCTCATCTATAATTGAAGAGTTTCCTAGATCACTGGCCAGCTTTGCTTAAGATGGAGCTGGCCGTGCTTCTGAAAGCTGTTACGAAAAGCCCACAGGGAAAGGCAGGGTCTCAGGAGTGGCTGGTCATCCATTGAGGATACACCCTTTTAATTTTTGGCTTTTGTGGGCACCTGGGACTGGTAGGTTTCCAGCCTGTGGTTTACCATCTCCGTTTGACCGCACCACATGGTGTAGGGACTGCATGCTACAGTACTGAGATGACCCTGACCAGGAGGTATGTGAAGGATCCTGCCTTGCCAAGCATTGCGCGTACAGTGTGCTGCTTGTTCTGCCAAGAAAGCAAAAAGCCACACACCAAACCAAACCCAAATGGAAGGTTTTGATGTTAAAATGTTAAAATTCTCGAAGAGGCCATGAAAAAGGGAGCTACTGTTCTGAACGGAGATGAAAAGCCAAAGCCATGAAAACTTTCAAGAGCTTGAAATCTAAAAGGGAAAAAAAAAATCAAGCACGTATTTATGCAGGGGACAGAGTTGGCTTTGCGTACTTTGGATGGCTCCTTTGTCAGGCCTGCCTGGGCTTTCTCCAATAACATTTGGACTCAGCTTTTCTCTTTTAATTTCAGAACAAAATTATTTTGGCTGAAGCGGTTGAACTTTTCTGTTTAGAAACACTCGAATGGGCTATTTTGATTTTTTTTTTTCCTGGTTTTATTTTCAAATAAAAATATTATCTGGACCCAGCCATTTCAGTGTGAACAACTTCACATTTGAGCAACCAGAGAAGTCTAATGAAAAAATGTCTTGTTGAAATGTTCCCAACCAGCTCTATCCATCACTTCCTTTCACTACTACCCAATAAAAATAGCTCCCACATACCGCTGTAGTCAGGAGTGCCATGTTACAGAAGAAGAAATAACTAAGCCAACAAAATGACTCACATTCCAAAGATAATATATAAGGTAGGGCCTGGCCAACTGGTTAGATTCAAATTAGAACCAGCCTCAGCCTTCCTGCTTGAAACAAAATAATCATAAAATACGATCTGTTGTTATTTTTTGATGTTTACTCATTTTGTTTTCTCACACTTCTACTCATGATCCCGCTTCGGACTTAGTGGAAGTGGACATGCTCTTAATGCTCCAGAGGCTGCAATTTTGCCTCATTTTTAGGCTAACTAAAAGCAGGAAACACTAGGACTGTGGCAAGGGGATTTATTCTTATAAAGAGGGGGTTTTTAGCTCTGTTTCACCAGGATGGAGTTTGGATACTCTGGTTAAGGTATGTGTGACGGTCTAAACCCTGCACAATTGGAGTTTTACACTACTAGATTTCTCTTTTTGGAGTGATATATTTTGAAGTAGCCAGAGTTACAAACCTCATAGAAACCAGCTGATATAATTCTGTGGGATGTGTTATGTGTGACCATAAAGAAGTGGACCACTATGGTCCCATACGTCCTTAGAGCTTAAAATATCTTTCTTAGTTTTAAACATATCATTCAATGGCCTGAATTTTAATTTTATGATTGTTATGAGGTACTGAACTAATACCCTGAAGTTTTTAGCTTGTTAATTCTGTTATCTTCACTAAAGCACTCGTTCCAGCAGAATGAGTTCTTCATGTACATACAACTTTTCAGCCAGGTTGGTAGTGCTTTTAGGAGCAGCTCATGGTTTAGGGTGAATGCATTTGAAAGCAATCTATAAATCTTTATGATCTTTGTTTTTCTTTCTCTCGCCTGCATACTTGGCAAGGATTTTCAGTTTGCATCATTGAGAATTTGATTCACCTACATACAATGGATGAGATTTGTCCACATCTGAAAAGCCAACATCAAGCCCTTTGCACCTTCTAAATCTTCAAAACAGGACTGAAGCAGGATGTTATGGTTTGCCAGACTGTTGCGCTGCCTTCCCCAAAGCTGAACCGAGGTTCAGCCAGGCAGAACGAAGAGGGTGATGGTGGAGAATGAATTACTGTGACCTTGCAACGTGCTGTGGAAGAAAAAGGTAATTTGGGGGCTGCAGTACTCATTTTTGCTTTCTTTTCTCCATGGCTGTGGTGCTTTAGGTACCTGTACTATTGCATCCCATTTTGAGCAACCTCTTAGCAAAATTTGGAAGCTTAGAAGAAAGTAAACTAATGTTAAAGGTCTAAAGAGACCAACTTGTGGGGAAAGGTTTTGAGTTTAGTAGATGTAGTTTAGATGAGCAATATGCAGCACAGACAGAGTAGGAGACCAGCGCTTGATGAGCTTACACACAAAATAAACCAAAGAGTAATGATGAGGGGGTTGCTGGGAACAGTGACCAGGTGTGAAAAGGGGAGATTTTTCTGGGCATGGATTTGTCTGTTGGAGAAGTCAGGGTGTGAGTCGGGAATTTTCAAAGGGAGACTGAACAAAATCCTGGATGATGTGGCGGGCATGGCCACAGGGTCACACTGCACGGGAGAAACTGAAATCCTCTGCCTTTGGCTTCGTTTTGTGATATCTTGGAAGAGTATCAGGGATTGGGATATCGGAAGGTTTGGGTGTTAGGTCCAGATCTCGGCTGCACTCGGCGGCAGTCGGTGTGTCAGGACAGCACTGTCCCAGAAGCGTCCCTGCTGCCGACACCGCCGTGGCAGATGGCAGAACCGCCGTGCCCCCCAGCACAGTGCAGCTGACTCCACTTCATCCCAGTTCCCTCCTGATGTTCGTCCGTCTGGCCTCTCCTCTTTTTCTGAAAAGACAGGAACTCTGTGTTTTGCACAGCCAGTGATAAGCAAACACCTTCTCCTGAGCGCAGCCTGGAGCCGCCTCACGCAGGGCGAGCGCGTGTGCTGGGAGTGCGGGGCCTGCAGATCCCCAGGCTGCTGCCACTGCTTTTTGGAAGGAAGGAATGGGAAAACAGCCCACTAAACACACGAGGGTTATCCTATTCAGACACAGTTCAAGGTGGCCGGGGTCCTGAAGTGCTGCCATGTACGTGAGGGCTGAGAGGGCAGGAGAAGCGGTGCTGTTGAGGAAGGGACAGCCTGAAACTGGGACTGGGATCTTTTGCCTTGGATCTGAGTAAAGAAATCACAGAATCACAACCTGGTTGGGGTTGATGGGACCTCTGAAGATCGCCTAGCCCTGCTCACGCAGGGTCATCAGAGCGGATCACACAGGTGGGTCCAGGGGGTTTGAATGTCTCAGAGAAGGAGACTCCACACCCGCTCTGGGCAGCCTGGGCCAGGCTTTGGCACCTCCCAGCAAACAAGTTTCTGCTCATGTTCACATGGAGCCTCCTGTGTTTCAGTCTGTGCCCGTTGCCCCTCACCCTGGCGTTGGGCACCACTGAACAGAGTCTGGTCCATCCTCTGACACCCACCCTGAGCTATTGATCCCATTGATCAGATCTCTCTCAGCTTCTCTTCTCCAGCTCAACAGCCCCAGCTCTCTCAGTGTCTCCTCATCACAAAGATGCTGCAGACCCCTCAGCATCTTTGTGTCCCTCTGCTGGACTCTCTCCAGTAATTCCTTGTCCTGAACTGGACACAGAACTGCAGATGTGGCCTCACCAAGGCAGAGTGGAATCCAGACAGGGTGAGGGCATGAGGCATTTCACAGGAGAGCTGTCAAAAAGGCTTTTGTGAAATGCACCTTCGAGTCTCACTGGCTTCGAATCAAGCCTGGAATCGCCAGTGGTCACAGCTGAGCACAAGGGGGACTTGGTGGTGTTTGGTGCTTGGCCGTTATTAAACATCTTTGCGGCTTGTGAACTTGGCGGTTCCTGGAGACACTCAGGGAGGTTGAAATGACCAAGGTGGAACTTGGACATTCGAGTGGGTGCTGGGAGTGCTGCAAAGTGGCCGTAGTTGGTTATGGTTGAGTCCCTCGTGTGAGCTCTGTAGTTACACCAGTGACTATCCCAGGCCTGTGGACGTACCACAAGGAGCTTTGGAGATGCACTGACCGTCCCTGAGTTGTCTGGTAGCATTTTGCTTTGCCCAGGTACAGGGGCACTTTTCAACACCATTTTCAAATGTCCCTGGCAAATGTACTGATTACTGAAATGATCTGTGCTAGGAAATAAATAAATGAAAGACATAAGAACAGAAAATGCACCCTCCCAAGATAGCTTTTATGTAGCTAGAAAAGTGAGGTGGTTTCCTGTTCTAAATATTTAACATGATGTTTATGATGTGTCCTCTGGGGGGAGAGATGCTTGAAAGCTAATGTTTATGAAGTAAGTCTGGAGGGATGGAAAGGGGAGGGAAGGCACACTAACTACCAAAAAAAACCCAGAACCTCAGGAGATGTCCTGATTTATGGCTTTACTTGATGGAGAAAAACCTCTGTTTTGTTAAAAAGGTTGCAACTGATGGAAAGCAACTTCAGCTCAGCTCCTTTTGAAACTAGAAACCGGTTCCCTCAGTCCAGACAGGACCTGAGTCGGGGCCAGCAGGGATCTTTTACCAGGCGCTGCCTCCGTGCTCTCCAGCCCTGCACAAGGCGTACGTGTCCACGCATCACGTGAGGGCTGGAGTGATGGTCTGATATTTAAGAAGCTGAGCTACGTTTCAGAAAGGAGGGGTGAGTTCAGTTTCCTACTCTGCCAAAGGCTTCTAGTGTGATATTTTGGGTGTTTAATCTTCCTTTGTCTCTGTCCCCTGGCCGGGAATAGCAACAGTTTCCTGATGCACTGGAGAGATTGAAAATAAATCACTTTATTGTTACATACTTTAAAAATAAAGGCCTGGATTGCCAGTATTTCAGGAGGGATGACTGAAGTCCTTGGGAAGCACACTCTGAATGGATGGTAGTTTTCAACCCAGTTTATTAAGAGGAAACCCATGCGTGGTTGGTTTTACCTTAGTATAATAGCTCTGTATGTAAACTGCAGCAGTTCAGGACCAGCTTCACGTATGGCTCTGCCCTTCCTGCCTCAGGGAAACCTGTAGATCAGAGGGATGGAAACACCAAGTGTTCCCGCTGCTACTGATTTTCAGTAATGCAAGTTACTGCAGTTTTGCATACCGACAATGCCTGATAAAGGGTGTGTTTGAAGGTTAGTGCAGCTCCTTCGGATTTTCCGGTAATGTCTTTCAGGGTCCTCAGCAGCCCCTTGGTGATGCTTTCGGCACTTGCTTGGGACTGGCTGGAAGATAAACATCAGGAATTTTGAACATCAGAAGTTTCAAACATCATCTTGTCTAAGATGAAACTCCCTGTGGTTTTAACATTGGACTTTGAAGGTTACAAAGAAGTCAAAGGCCAGGTAGAAAAATTCCGTGTCTTAATCAATACTTTAGGTTTCTTCAATGCGTTGTGCTCAGCCTGGCTGAAAGTCAGGCCATTTGTTTCAATTATTAAATACAGATTTATGACCTGTTGTTTTTCTTGGAAATAGAACCGGGCTTGGGACCAGTTTTCTCCTTGCAAATAACTGTTTGGCTGTAGTCAGCCCATGCAGGTAGAAACGTGTCCGTAGCATTTATGAACATCCAGTTTCCTACTCCCTTTGCTCTCCATCCTCATGACTCTGCCCTTTCTCATCAAAGAGTAAGTTACACATCCCTTTTTCTGGCATGATGGCATTTTGCACAGCACTAATCTGCATTTGATGGCTTTTCTTTGGCATGCTATCAGGAAGCTCTTACATAATTTTCCAGCAGAGAAAAAATCACTGCGCTGCAATAGTGACCACTGGGCAGTCGTGTTCTGGTGACGGGCAGGTCCCACTGCTCCCACATGGGAACATTTCAACTAGTGTTGAGAACGGAACGGAACGGAACAGAACAGAGTAGGATAGCATAGCATAGCATAGCATAGCATAGCATAGCATAGCATAGCATAGCATAGCATAGCATAGCATAGCATAGAATAGAATAGAATAGAATAGAATAGAATAGAATAGAATAGAATAGAATAGAATAGAATAGAATAGAATAGAATAGAAGTGTACTTTCTCACTCAATTAGCTGCTCTGCTATAACTACTGTATCCTGCCAGTAACAAGCATGGATATTATCCTTTTATTTAGATATTCGTGTATGACTGTTACTGAATAATTTTGATAGCAGTTGAAACAGTGATGGTTCAAAAGGCCTTTGAACCTGGGTAGACTTCAGATGTTTTGGGTAAAAATTTACCTAACGGTGAAAGCTGATAACGTGTGCTTTGTATGCATCACGTTTAACTGTAGTAACACATTAAAAAAGCAGGGCAGGGAGGCAACCGTCTGCAGTTTCTACTGGGTAATCAGTGGACCTATAGGTGGAGGTGTGAGGAAGGTCCCTTCTTTAAACTTGTTGATAATACACAGAAAAGACTTGCATATATGTGGCATTTAATTTGTTTTTAATACTCCCCTTTGCCCTGAGCTTGTGAATCTCTTAAATTTCCAACATGAGAAATTACTAAACATAAGAAAAGCAGCAAATCCTTCCCCTCCCCGCAACCCTACCATACGCACACCTCCAAAACACATATTACCTGAGCATCTGGAGCACTGGGCTGAGGGAAACATGTTTTTTAAAAGGTTTTTTTAAGCAAAAAAATCCCTAACTCTAATCTACAACCCCCTTCAGACCTGCCTCTAGGGACAAACCCACCAATTACTATTTACTTTACCAACCCAGAGTGATTTGTGGACGTATGTAAGAATTATTTACGGTTTCATGCAGGAAAAACTTTCAGCTCCCTATTTGCCCTTGTAAGTAATGAGTCGCCTCAGGGGATCAAAGGTCAGATTTTGGTTTTAATGCCCACCTCCTTTTAAAAAATAAATAAAGCAATCTATGTGAAAAGAAGAAGAAAAAAACTAACAGTCTGAAAAGGCTCCGACTCCTGCTCTGCTTTGATGTTTTAGGTCTGGAAGGGATCATAAATTTGCTGGTGTGAGATAGAGTGATAATAAATGTAGCTTTTAACTGCCGGGTTTTTAGCTCACACAGCATCCATTATCACTGGCAACTGCAAAGGGAATGTACTTTTTTTTCCTTGCTGCTCTTAGGAAGATAAATACTCACCCCACTACCCACTGGCTTCCCAAAGCTCAAAGGGAACCTCTGCTTGTGATCATTACCCAACAACTTTCATTCTTGATCAGAATTATTCAGTGGCATTGATAAGAGCCTGGAGGAGTGTCGAGGGTTTTGATTGTGGGGTGACAATAAAACCCTGGCAGATATATTGTTAACCTCCTCTCCCCCGCTTTCTCCTTCCCTCTCCCCACTTCCCACTCAGGACAGGCAATCGGGAGGGACGGAAGGACAGAGAGACAAGAGTTGGAAAAATTAAGAATGTTTTACTAATGCTACTAATAAGAATAGAGAAAATAATACAAAATATACAAAACCAATCTTGAAAGTCTCAGCAACTGCAGAGCCGGCACCCGAAGTCCCGGACTGGACTGGGCAGCCAACCGGAGCTGGAGTCAGTCTGTCACTAGGCCTCAGTTCACAGGGATGACTCGCAAGGTCATGTCCTAATGTCGGCCATCAGGAAAACAGAAAAGAAGGAAAAGGGACGAGATCCTCGTGATCTCCCACTCTTATATGAAGTATTCACGTGAATGGGATGTTATACACAGTTGGTCAGTTCCTTGGTCACCTGTTTCTCATCGCCCCTCTCGGGAGATGTCCATCCATCCTTATCAATAACTTCACATTCCATTGCTGTGTTTACCAAAACATGTATCTGGTTCTCCAGGAAAATGCAGCTCATATGAAGCTTTAGCTGACGGGCAAATTCACTAAAAGAGAAACTTATTTTTAACAAAACCAGGACAAGGGGTCGGTCAGCTTGCCACTTAGATCTCCATTTCAGCTCTTAATTGGATATTTTTCTAGTGGTTTGAGGCATGGGGAGCAGGGAATAGCCAAGGAACAACTTGAAACAGAAAACTTATTTGGGCTTCAGAGCTTGAGGTTCCCAGAAGAGCTGGAAGCACAACTGCCATTTGGTTTGGGAAGGACTTTTGCATCTGTGTTATCCAGATTCCTGCAAAACTCGGCCCCTGGAGCAATTCCCTCTTATTTCTTGCTGACCAAGAGGCCAGAGGCAGCGCAGGGCCGCCTGCCTGCCCGCTCAGCACCTTCTGCCGGCCCCGCGACCGCACCGAGCTCAGACGAGATGCACTATTGGAAATGACTTTGTGCCGGTATGGAGCGCTGCTTCCAGCGCAACCGGCTTAGTCATGTCATCACATTTTAAAACTACGTTGTTAATAAATGATTTTAACCACTTAGGTCTTAGATGTCTTTTAATGTCTTTTTGCTGAATGCCAGCAAACTCATATTCCAACAATTTCCACAAGGACTTATTGATCATCTATAGATTTGGAATGAATTTTGCCAAATCAGTTTATCATCCCTATATATCTCTTTCTATCTGCTCTGTTGTGTTGAGTAAACACTTCAGCTCTTGTTTTTATTTTCCCTAGATCAGCAATTAAGTCATTTTTACTCAACTTACATGCATTATGGATCACTTCTGTTAGTAGTATCATTTATCATTATTCTTTTAAGTTCAACCATAGATCTGTTTCTTTGGTCTGCTGCAAAACTTAATGATTTTCCGTATATTCTTTCAGGCTTCCAGTCTAAATGAGAATGTCGTCTACTCTAAGTTCATCATTCTTAGAGCTTTTAGAAACTGTTAGAAAACTCTGGGAGTAGAACAAATACTGGACAGCACTTATTTAAATAAATAACATTCCAAGGGTGTATTAAAAGACACTGGCTTGATCTTTACTTGCAACTTGTATGCAGTTAATACTGTTCATGCTTTGATTTGTGGTTCTTATTAATCTTAAGTGTTGTAAAAAGTTTTTTGTATCTTTATTAAAATCGCATGTATCAGAGGATACCTTTTCCTACTTGGTTTTTCTATTCCAATCATGGAAATAAGCCTCTTATCAAAAAAAGTTAAGATCAAAAGGATGTATCATGTAGTCTGAATTCTTCTGCTAAGGAAGCCGCTCTGTTTGAATCCATTTAGTTATAAGTAGATGACACATCTTCCAGAAAAGTGTCCAAACTTTCAAAAGTAGACAGTGCACAGCATTCCTTAGCAGTTTGTTGTAACAGTTAATTACTGTGACTTTGGGGCATTTCACTGTTCATTTGAATTATATCTGGCTGTGGCTTCTGATCCATCTAACCCACCCGTGCTTTTACTTGAAGCTACTGTAGTTTGTCTTTTCTGGTTCTCAGCTTTACTTCTGACTTTATCTTTGGGGCAGACCAAATTTTTACTGAGTCCATCACCTTGTTTGGATTTCTTTGTTGTTGTTGTTGTTGAGCCTGTGTCTTTGAAAACATCCAAGAATTACTTCTAAATGTTGTCTGTTCATCACAGGGACTTTGGCTGCTCATTCCGCCCATACTTGATGCTTCTTTCTGGGCATACCTGATGCCCTGAGGTGGTGTCTCACAGACCCTCGTTAAAAGGTGAGACATTTCTTCCCCTCAGTTCAGGAAAGAGATTGAGGTGCTGGAGCGGGTCCAGAGAAGAGCAACAAGACTGGGGAAGGGACTTGAACACAAGCCCTATGGGGAGAGGCTGAGGGAGCTGGACTTGTTCAGTCTGGAGAAGAGGAGGCTTAGAGCTGAGCTCAGCACTCTCTAGAACTACCTGAAGGGCAGTTCTAGCCAGGTGGGGATTGGGCTCTTCTCCCAGGCAGTCAGCAATAGGACAAGGGGCCATGGGCTTCAACTCTGCCAGGGGAAACTGAGGCTGGAGATTAGAAAGCAATTCTGTACAGAGAGAGTGGTCAGGCATTGGAATGGCTGCCCAGGGAGGTGCTGGACTCACCGGCCCTGGAGGTTTTTAAACTGAGACTGGACGTGGCACTTAGTGCCATGATCTAGTGAACGGACTGGAGTTGGACCAAGGGTTGGACTGGATGATCTCTGAGGGCTTTTCCAACCCAGTCCATTCTGTGATTTAGAACCGCTGGGTTGTGTGAGCTCAGGGAGAAGCCTGTGCCATTGCCTCAGCAAAGAGCCTGGTGCATTATCTTGGCTGGACCTCATTTTCTGACTACTAAAATTAGCTAAGATGAATCCTACTCTAGTTGCATACAGTTACCTAATTTCTATAGCCCTAGAAATGTTTTTATGGAAAATTCTATCTTAGGCATGTGATTTTATTGAAAGAATATTCTTCAAAATGGCCATTTTTAGCAGTTCATTCTCAGTTGTCTTTTTTTTCATTACCTTTCTGCTCAGACCAGCCCAGCTGTCTGGGATACCATGTAATAAAGTTTGTGTGATTGTCAAACAAGAGAAAATGGATCTCCCGTTTGGTGAGTAATCTCCCAGTGAAAAGGAGACCTAGATTTCAGTGACCACCAGGAACCGAGTCTGGGAAAATATCTTGGCATAATGTAAACTTGAGCCGGACTCCAGTGGCCGTGCAGGCCGGGCTCTAGATAAGGTCTGCTCTGTGATTAGAAACATCTGCTTCCCTGGGCTGGATCTTATCCATCCTCCTTGGAACAGGAGGGCTGCTCACGGGGAGACGTTAGCCAAGTTCTGGATGCAGCTCTTGTTGTAAAATCTCTCAGGAACCTCCTGCTGTTCTTCTGCACACACCGGAATTGAAATACATGGGGAGGATACAGACACTCATCTTTACAGCTGCTGTTTCAACTTCACTACCAAGAACCGGCAAAGCTGAATGTTCAGGTGGAACGAACTGATGGTGACCACATTGAAATGACTCTTCAATGATTGTGACTAGGCAGTAAAATACAAAGAATATCAGGAACTGGAAATGACTATCCTCAGCTAACCTGCAGTTGCCTTTTGAAAGGCAGTTATATACGTGTTTTTACATTCCTGGAAGCTGCACATCTGAATGCAGTGAAGTCATTATTGCTGTTGTAGCCGTGATGGCCCAAGGGTTTGAGAGAAGCAGATTTTATGGGCAGAGGATATATTTTTCTTTTATTAAACCTAGGGAAATATTTAGAAAAGCAGTCAGAGTTTTGGGTGATCCCTCTGACACCATTTCCTATTTCGGACAGGCTCGCCAAAGCTGGATACCAGCCTGAACACATACGCTGTCCCCTTTGGGGAAGAATTCCAAGGGTGAAAACCAAAGGATTCCTGGTTGGCCCCAGGAATGATTATCATATTAACATACTGTTTCTTTTTGTTATCAGCGACCAAGACCTGTTCTCTCCATGACCAAAAGAGTCGCTGTGGTGTGTTGGGTTGTTTTAAACTGGGGAACGGGGATAAAAAAATTTGAACATCAAAGCAGTCGTGAATGAGGCTTTTCTGTGGAGCAAAGGTGGAGTGAACATACACCGATGCATTTTGGAAAGTTAACCTCAAGGTCTGCTAATCTGCATCACACGAAGATGCTGTTGGATTTCAGCAGTCAAATAGAGACAGATAGAAAAAAGAAACATTTAGCTAATGAGGATTACACCCAGCTAATGGAGAGAGGTTCTTTTTCCCCCCTTCCCTATCATCCCGGTCGATTCAAATTGATCCCAGTTCTGCTGAGCGAGAGCAGTCCTTCAAAGTTTATTCTGGTGTCAATTTTTATAGTTTCCCCCGCTGATCAATAGAATGCATAATCATTAAGGCAAAGTTTGTGAAAGCTAATCCTTCAATACGCATTTTATGAATGGCTCAGAGTCATGGCTCTAACCATTTGGATGTAAGTGGAACCTTTAATCAGGTGAGTGACAGGAGACAGTCAATAGGATTTGCTGAGATTGGATTCTGATTTTCTATACAGCTATGCAGAGTGAGCAAGAGAAGGGGGAATGGGGATGGCCAGAGGAACAGACACAGGCTCAAATGGAAGTTTCTCTTTTATTATTTATAAAATGTGTTTCCAGTATTTTTTAAAAACACTTTGCACTTGCATATCATTTTTCACCTAGAGACCTCAAATGGGGACGTTTGCTGATTAAACACTACATCATCTTTTTGTGAAGGTAACAATTCGTGCTCCCTTGGTAAGAGCTCACTGCACCAAGTTTTCCAAGTGCAATGCATCCGTAGCTTCTCAGGAAGGTGAGAGAAAGCAGAGGCAGATGAAGTGAGTTATTATACATTACATGTCATAGATCAGTGGCAGAGGACAAAGGATCCTTGGAATCGGAATTGGTTTGGTTTTGACCACTAGACACATGGGTGTTATTGTGGATTTAGGTTTTCTTCTGTTTTTGACACATCCCGATCTCCTGAATTGGTGTGGGAGGGGTGATTTGAATTGTACATACTAAGAAGAAGAGTAAGGAATTATCTAAATCAGGGAACTGGAAAATCAGAGAATGAGTGAGAAGATGAGCTGTTGTACTGAGCTCATCACCACTGTAGCTGCCCAAAAAGTACTTGGTGACAACATTAATATCTCTTCTTCTCTCCTTTTCTACCTTTTCAAACGCGGTGAAATCAGAAGAGCAAACATGCTGGGAAGACACTTTTTCTACCAGCAAGAAATATTTTTGCTTGGGCAAATAGCTTCTTTCTGCTGAAGGATCTGCCATAGAGTGCCAGGATGAGAAGAAACCAGCCAAGGGAGAATTTGTTTCCATTCCGTGTTGAAAAGCAAAGAGCTGGGTGTTAATCTTGGTACAAAGACCAGTATGGCAATGAGATGCTCTGAGTGTTCAGGCCCAACACTTGGACAGTACATTGAGGCAGGAAAACAGAGCTGCTGAAAGGCAAAGCTGCTGTTTCCATGTGCACTTTGCAAGAAGAACAGGATAACAAACCTGAATAATGTAAGCGGTGGTCGGTAAATTCCTTTGCAGCCATCAGATTGAGAGTTTGCTAAGGATTTTTGAAAGTAAGTTAAAATTTCTGTGAATCGGCTGCTCTAAACTGATAGAGCTCCCTTGGCTTCTCTTGCTCTGCCTTAGCTGAGGAGTTGTCCTAGGGCTCATAAATCACCCTTTGGTGATTTAGCAAATGTTTATAGAGCAGATACTCATTTGGGTGATTGAGCCAAGTTGTCTTGAGCTTCATCAGCTGAGGACCTGGCACTGTATCTGTTACTTATCTATTATTAACACAAGTGGGCTGATGTGGCAGGTCTGGCAGGGGCTGTGCCCTGGCACTCTGTACAACGAGCTTGGTGCATGTCATGCTCCTCACCTTCTGACATTGCTGGAGTGGGAAGCTGGTAGATGTTGGAGCTTTATTTAGCTGAATGTGTTTTCTTTACGTATTGCTGTTTCATAGTCCCCAGAGCATTTTGTCACTATTAGTAAACAGCAGCATGAGTAGATGGATGACAAGAAATACAGAAACTCTGCTTATGGCAGCATCCTCAGGAATTCCGAAAAGACAGCCCATTGTGGGAAGTATTCCACCACTTGCTGAGAGGTGATCTCAGAATAGATCATGCCACGATAAACTTGAGGACTGTGGGGACTTTTGCCGCATGTACTGTGGGGATATTGGCTCCACATGCTGACACGGACCTGGAAATGTGGCCTCGATGGTGTGAGATGCAGAGGTGCAGATGGCGGTGGGTTCTGAAGGCTGTAACGGGGCAGCATCTCTGCTTCCCCATGACACGGTCTCGAGGGGAAGCGTGTGATGGGTGACTGTCCCCTGCCTCATTGAAAAGCTATTGCCTGCTGACTGTTGGTACTTTCACACCTAGATCAAGATCTAGATCTGAACTTCGCTTCTCGGCTCCATTGCTAAAAGATTGCTTTTCAGCATTTTTTGTGAAATGCTTGCAAGACTCTACCCTGTGTTTCTTCTGAGCGGCAAAGAAAGATATGGGGGCAGCTCCAAACTTGGAAATTAGTAGTTGCTGAGATGTATTTCAAAGCTTTTGGTCTGACAAGAGCTAACCTTTGGTCTGGTAAATGAGAACTTTACCCTTGAGAGGTGAGGGAAGGGGCGGAGAAGGGAGGATTGATAAATAGGAGAAGAGTGGGATGACTTGGGAAAGATCAGTGGGAGCTGAGCGCTGGGTTTGTTGGTTCAAGCTCAGCTGGAAGGAGAGACTGAGGAAGAGGGTAGCACATCCTCCATGAGGCTCAGGAAAATACAAGTGAGCTTGTAGACTGTGAGAGCGCTTCAGCTTTCATTCCTCTCCCACTCCCTTCTCCACCTTCTCCTGAACACACTGGCTGGCCTTGCTGGGGCGACTGGGGAGCGGGCGCTGGGTGTTAGGGACTGGGAGGTGTTGTCCCGCTCGGTGGCTGCCCCGGGGTGTCCTGACCATCCAGCTGTGGAGCACAACACGGGTCTTGTGGGAAGCTGTGTGTGGAGAGGTTTCGCTCTCGGAGCAGGCAGTGGTTGTGGTTGGGGATTTGGGGAGCTCGCTGGACCTTGTGTTCACATTAACCTTGAGATAGTGTTGCTGTGAGAATCAGAGGGCCAAGGCCGCTGGAGTTCACCCTGGCCTTGGCAGGACACAGCGTCAAAGCTGCTTTCCCAAGGTTATTTCTTCAAGAAGTCAGGGGAGTTATAAGCATCTCAGCTCACCCCAGAGCCGGAAGGCTGTTTTTATGACACATCAGTTTTGCCATGTTTATTGTCACTGCTTTTCTTCTTCTCGCGACTTAATGCTGACCAAGAAGTTTTTCAGTTACTCCGAATGCTCCGTTTCCTGCTGGTCCCTTCACAGGCCGAGGGGCCGTTACAGGCGCTGCTGAGATGTCTCTGTGAGTGATGACCCTGCTCCCGGCCCTCACCACACACCCACCCTGCCTTTCACTATGGTAAATATTTTAGTACTCGTTGAAATCAATTGAGCCTCATCAATTGGAAATAGAGTGTAAATCACTGGGACTTGCGCATTCACCCCAGAAATCAATTTTCACACATTAGGGCTATTAGCTTATTGAGAACTGTGTGATAAATGGCTGCGGGCCATCGCGGAGCTGCACCTGCCAGCTCTACATTTTGCATCTCAAAGAGGGGGATGCCAAGGGAAGGGAGATCTCAGGTGGGCAGAGGGGTGCGGGGTAGGAGCCACACGGACCGTGCAGCCAGACAATCCGTGCCGGGAGATCAATAACAGCTCCGAAGCACTAACTTATCCTCGCAGGGGCTGGAGACGGGAGGCGGCTCCGAGCCAAAGTTGTGGTTAGGCAGCTGGTTGTTTTTTTCTCTCACAAAGATGAACATAATTTGGGGAGGTGAAATGTAGATTATGGACATTTAATAAAACTAATGTAGTAATTTAAAAAAGAAGCTTTTCCGTGAGTAAATGTCTTTCTTTCACGCAGCAGCCGCAGGCAGGGTGTAGAAATGCCGCCTCCTCCTGCCGTCCCAGCACTCCGCGTGAAGAGGTTATTCCATTCGTCACCAGCTGTGATATGGAGATAGCTGGGGTTTCTACTCGCTCTGTAATTCCTTGGATTCTGATTGTGGCAGCTAATTAGCCTTTTGCTGAACAGGTCCGGGAGAGGTAAGGGATCTGGTGGTCTGGCCAGATAAAGTGTACAGTGACCAGCTAGTTCTTCTGTGGCCATCTGGAAGACCTTGGTCTCTGTTTCCAAGACAGGACATAAGTTATTCTGGTTAGTTACTACTGCCAATCAAAGATGTGGGTGACTCCAGGGATTTGGGAGCTCTGCGGTGGTGTACTCTACGTTTATATGCTTCATAGTTTGGCGTCTTACTTATATAAGCCGCCCCTGGAGCTGAGGCAGCCATGCATCTCTTTGGCTAGAGATCTTATTTCATCCCTGTAACTTCTCCTAAAAACTTGTGTAAAGCATGTGTTGGATATTTGTCTGTACAACAGTGAAAAGAAGGAAACCTGGAACAATAGATCACCAAATAGATTGTGCAATAGCGATTGATTTTCTTGCTGTGAATAGTGTGCATGTATATCCCTGCAATTCTAGGAACGAAAACCAGAGCTGCTTTAATAGATATAGAAGATCTGCATCATCAAAGGTTCTTTCTCAAGGGGACTGATGGGGGCTTAGAGGAAAAGTTCCTCCCTGTGAGGATCTGGAGGAGAGCGACTGGGGTGCTGCTTGCTCTGTGCGTTTTGCCGAGGAAGCCCAGGACAGTGGGTGAGAACAGACGTTTCCTCGCTCAGACGCTGCGAGACTTGCCTTGGCTTGGTCGTTTTTAGTGGCAGTGCTATGGGATGGACTTGAACGGCATCAGGAGAACATCCCAAGAGCAACAGGCAGTCAGGAGAGCCAGCGCACAACACAAAGATGTGCAGCACCGCAGGGCTTGGCTTACACGTGCAGGCAGCTTCGACCTCCCCCGGGATCCGCTGTTCTGATGTTGATGCTTCATCGCCCCGCGTGCCTGTTTCCTTCTTGCTTTAAAAGACCAAACGGAGGGACTGAGAGTCCCGATCCATTTTCGTAGACTCTTTCCAGGCCAGCTGGAAGCAGGAGGCAATGACCTGCTCCCCAAAGAGTGCCAGCGTGGTTTGGCAGCTCTCACAGCAGCAGACAGCTGGCTTTAAAATGTTTGCACCTAAAAGCTCCTGTGCTTCATTCGGCCACATTTCTGGAACATTTTCCAGTCACTCCATCCAAAGTTTTGTCTTTCTTCTTCCTTACAAGTTTCATATCTAGCAACACGCCCCGTGCTGCACAGACCTGTTGCTTAACTTATTCCCGGTATCTGGAGTTTCAGTCCGGCTGGCTGCGATCACAAGTCCCGGGCAGGGGCTGCGTTACTTCTCTGACAGTCTTGGGCTCTCACCCTCAGCTAATTACTTTGATCCTTTACACTTTGTAAAAGTTCTTACAACACAAAATAAGTCCCCCCTGGCTTTAACCTTGTGACCTGACTGGCCCTTGTAAAAGGGAGGGGGAAAACACACAGTCCTGCACGCCCAAACACACGCACTCACGCATGTGCCTGTATACACATCCCCACAAACTGCCTAAAGCCTGTTCCTGTAATAGTTTCCTCCCAGGACTCCCACAAAAAGGCAAATAAAACTCCTTTTACAAGATAGCAGGGCAGCATGAAGGATCAGCTTCACTAACAACAAGTTCTTTCTTCAGTTCATTTGTTTTAAACATACTTTTCCTCCAGATTTTGATCCTCTAAGTGCCTCTCCCTCCTCTTCCCTTCCCTTTGGAGGCTTCCATGGTTGTTGCTCTCGCCTGCCCTGCTGCCAGCAGCTTAATGGCTAAAACAAGCACAGCATTTTTTTCAGGATCTGCTTGTTCACAGGGAATAGCGTGTGTGAACACATACTTAAAAGTTCCCTTTCCACGAATAGGGAATGTTTCTTCTTTCTTCTCCACTGGGCCCAGCTAAGAAATCCAGAGGAGAGGGTAAAGGATCATATTTACGAAGAGCAGTTAAATAGACCAGGGATCTTCGGTCTGCAAGGTGGCTGACGAGAGGTACAGCGGAGGTTTATAAAATCATAAGTGGCCTGGAAAAATGAATAGGTTGTTACTTTTTTACCTCGGTGACTGCAAAAAGCAGATTGAGTTCTTCACAAAACTTATATGTCCCTTTCCCTGGTAACCAGGGCTGGGGGAAGCATTTTGGGGATTGTAATTTGGTGAACAGCATAAAGAAATTTAAATTTCTGAATGGTTTAGATTAAGCATGGAGACACAAATTTGTATCTTACTCCTTTACTGGCTGACCTGTATTTATGAAACTTACACTCTTAATAATCTTGAGACATCTTTCTCTCTGACGTATTTGGTTAAGAATGCTCAACATTTTCTGAAGTTACCGTAAACCAAAAAGTAGTGAAAGATGCATCCACATCATGATTCACAAGCTTTGCCTCCTAAGAAGAACAGATTAAAAAAAAGAAAACCTTAATTTGCCAATAAAACCCACATTTGGATGCTTTTACCGTTTCCTCAGTTAAGCCAAAACTCAATTGTTTGAGAAGTTTTAGGCTTTCATTTATTTCTCCCTTCTTCCTAGTATTTTTTGTTTCCCATGCTTGACTTAGAGCTGGTAAAGGAAGGAGTTTGGCACTAAAATCCTGCATAATCTGTCCTTCTTAACAGATCGCTTGGTTATGATAATCAAATTGTTTTCTATGCTCAGATGAAACCAAGGATGTCACCTCATGTTTTGTGGGAGCCAAGAAATGGATTCTGGGAACACGATTTGAGGGGAAGAGCACCCAGCCTTTTGTTGAAAGGTCTGCAGAATACTCTGCTCTTTGATTCTGCTCAGACACCAAGGTCTTGGATCCGAGGCAGAGAAAGAAACTTCCACAGTGTTGCTACAGCATGACTGTGCGTAGGCAACAACTGCACAGAAACGGGCTGTATATGTTCTTTAATGAGAAAAAATATGTATTGCAAATGTGGACGGTTTCTGCAAGTCCATTTGACAATTCCAGTCCAAAAACAGAGGTTCCTATTAGCGCCCCACATGAAGTCTGTTCTCCTCCTTGCACCACACAGGACAGTGTTGAGTTCAATCTGTGGAAACCAGTTCAACAAGTAGGGACATAATTTGAAAACGTCTGTGTTGGAAGCAACAGCGGATTTTGCTCATTGATTCAGCATTAAGACTTTGGGATCAAAATTGTGACCAAGGGACTGTGAAGGACCAAGTGGGAGTCTTGATAGGATTTTCATGCTCACTTCTCTTGCCTGTCTCTGAAGAGGATGGTTGTGTAGACAGGATCTCGCTCTTTTTGTCCTTGTTTATATACCACCTAACACAAGACTACCCTTACTACTTAGGAATCTTTGGGATTCTTGTGCTATGCCTTGACGATGCTCAGAGAAGAAACTATTCATGCGAGAGAAATACCAAGAAAGAACCTTCCCCAGCGCCCCTTCTATGAGAGATTCCTTGTGGGTTTCCTCATACCCTCCAGGCTCCTGAGCAGGATTTGATCCCATGTCAAGGGACACTTGAATTTCCCAGCGCTGAGGTTTTGCTCCATTTTTGTCCAGGTCAACTTCCCGCATGTGTGAGTCTGAGTGGAGCCGTTTGGAGGCTCCGGCTCCGTGGGGTGCTCACCATGCCAAGGCTCTGACCACATCCACATTGGAGCAGAAGGCTCTGAGATGGCCTCTCTTTCCCCAAGTTGCCTGCTTGTACTCAATACTGGGGCAGCTCTCTAAAATACTGAAGGAACAAAGCGTGCAAGGCAGTAAAATGAGGCAATTAAACCTATAAAACCGGGGTTTACAAGGGAATTTATAGTGTCAGAGGCTTTTTATAGCTTTTTTAGATTAGTTTAAATAAAAAAGGGGGAGAGAGAAAGACAGAAAGAGAGAGGGAGAAAAAGAGGACCTGAAACTTGAGGAGACTTAAAAGTTCGGAGAGAGGCTTTTAGGAAGCACAGAGGGGTAATAATTAGAGGCACATTTTCCATTTCACTGTCTTGCAAATTGAAATTAAAGGAGGAAAAAAAAAGCATGCACAGAACAACAGGCAGTTTGCATTGCTCCCACTTCCTCCCTAGTAGCATTTGATTTTGCTATTGCTATTCTTTTGTTTTCTGGCCAGATGAAAACATCTTGTCACCCAGGCAAAGGGACTGAAGGTGAAAGCACGATCTCAGGTAAGGTGTGAAATCTAGGTTTGGGTTTTTTCCCCTTCTGTTAGGCCAGCGCTTGCTTGGTGGTAAAGTTCACCCTGCGCCTTGCAGATCTGGGAGCTCATACTCAAGAGGTGAAATGGAACCAGCACCTGGTTGAGGCAGATTGGTTCAGGTGAGCCAGTAGACCCTGTGTTTTAAAGAGTACATCGTTTTTCACTAGTTCCTCCAGCTTCCTTTAGCATTAAACATATACAATGTACACACACTGGGTGAGCTGGCTTCAGCTTGGCTTTGGTGTGCCTAATTAGACCCATTCTTGTTTTTTTTCAGTTTCTATGTGGAACTAAGGAAAAGGTGATTCAGGTCTCTCAAATCCTGCATCCTTCTCTCTGAATCTCCTTTATTCAGGCCTGATTTCCTCACCATCAGTAGAACGCAGTGCTTTTAAAGTGGTGTTTTTCCTTTTACTCTCCTCATATAATCATAGAACGGTTGCGGTTGGATGGGACTGCTGGAGATCTTCTAACCCAATGTGCTACTCAAAACAGGGTCAGCTGGATTGGGGTGCTCAGGACTTACCAGTAGAGACTGAGGTGAAGAAGACATGGTGTAACTTGGCCTTTTCCTTGTCCTTTTTCACCGTGTCCCCTGCCCCATTCATCAGCGTGCCCACGTGGATCTTCCTTGTGCTCCTGGTGCTGCTGTGGAAGCCCTTCACTTCCCTCACAGTATGAAACTTCAGACAGGCTTTGACTTTTACTGACTCAATCCCAGCATCTCTCCTGGGTCACCCAACTCTGCTTCTACCTCTTGAACTCTTTGGTTGTATCTTTGAGTTGTGTCAGGAGCTCCATGTTCATCCATGCAGGCTTCTTGCTGCCTTTGCTTCATGTCCTGCTTGTCAGGATGTGCCGTTCTTGTGTTTGGAGGAGGTGATTCTTGCAAATCAACCAGCTCTCCTAGACCCCTCTTTTCTCCAGGATTGCATCCCATGCAATACTTCCAGGTAGATCCTTGCAAAGACCAAAGTCTGCTCTCCTGAACTCTAAGGCTGTGATTCTGCTTTTTTGCTTTGTTGAATAACAATTTAGGTCTCTTTAGAAGTGGCCCCAAAGTGTGTGCTCTGTGGTGACATGGACAATAGTCTCACCTTATACATATGGCCGTTTCTTCCTTACGTGAAGGGGAAGTGTCTGCTGACAGTGTTATTGTCATCACTGACTTTATGCTGTTGGTAAAATGACCCGTTCCCTGGTGTTCCTGAGCTGTTGCCCACTGCAGTGCTGCTTCTGTGAAATACTTGGCTTCGTTCCTTCTCTTCACACTGTTTTCCAGGTAGCATATGCTGTGGTTAGTATGGTATAGATCCTGAATGGTTGCTAGAATATGCAATTAGTAAATTGCTAATTCACTGTAGCAATTAATCGTCCTTCTGCTGTGTAGCTTTTTGCATAAACCTACCTGTTCTCTATGGCAATGTGAATAAAGGGCCCATCCTTTGAAAAATAACCTTACAACAAGATAAAAATCAGCTGCCTGCCCTTCAGATCAGTCTAATCAGCTCACGTGGGGAGATTTTTGCTGGTGGAGAAGGTGCTGTAAGGGAAGTTTTCCACCATCCTTGGGTTGTTTAGTGGAGGGGAGGGTTGCTCATGGTATTATTTGGCTTTTCTGAGCTGATGCCTTTCATTTGTAACAAATATCAGATACAGGGTGAAGAGTATGCAGGAGAGACAAAACCTGAAATGAGTGTGTACGTGTGACAGAGAAAATGAGGTGAAGGCAGGTAAAGAGGGGTAAATTCAGGTCTGATATGGGCACATGCAGCTCCAAAGAGTTCTCGGGCCAGTTTGCAAAAGGTACGAACATTTCTGAATTGTAGCTCCACACGACTTCTCATTGGAAATAAGGGTGAAAAGCGGAGGGCAGTGAGACAAAATTACCTGTTTCTGATCACATTTACATTGGGGTAATTATCTTTATTGGGTACATGATCATTTTATAATGAGATTAGAATCAAGCCCAGCATTTTTGAAGCTGAGCTTTAGTTTTTGAAGTCTGCAAGCGTGTGCTATTGCAGTCACATGATAAATAGTTCTGAAATCAATATAGAAAGCTATTAAAAATGTGGTTTTGTCTCTGTCTAGTATGTTACATTAAAATACATGTATCACTGTACACTCTCCCTCTGTCTCTGTATACATATGTATGGGCGGAAATTTTAAAAGTACTCAACATTGGTCAAACTGTCCTCAAAGGAAAGTATAACGTTGTCCTCAAATAGCTTCACATTTTAGGTCAATGATGAGTGATTTTTAAAATGCTACCCTTAAGTATATATTTAAAGAGGCATCAGTAGAGCAAGAGTAAGTCCCTAAAGTTTTGTTTGAGAAATGGTGATGATAGGGAGAAGATGACCAGGCAGCGCTCCCCGTTTCATTCCTCCCCGTCCTGTACTGCTTTGGCATTTCTGTTGTGATTTCACACCAGGGATTTTCTTGTTTTGCAACCTGAAGAGCTGTTCAAGAAAGAAAGTGAGACTGCAGTGACTGGTTTATGTCGTCCATGTTATCAAATGCACCAAGAAACAATAAGCCAGCTGCATCAGGTTCTCAAAAAATAGGAGAAGAAAAAAAAGCTTCACATTTGCTTGTTGCTAAATACAACTTTTGGTAAGCACTGAAATCAAACAAACAACTTTTACGAGTGAGAAGATCCATCTGCTATCACTGATCTTATAGATCGTTCTGTTCTCTGATACTTCAGTATTTTAAATAACATCTAATGGGCCCGAATGTACAAAGCAATCGATGTTTTTCAAACTCCACAGTCATCAGCAGCAGGTATCTGCTATCCCAGAGCTGTAGGCTTGGAGCCAGAGCCTCGGCTCGTTTAAATCAATGTCAGCAGTTTACAACTTGCTCAGAACCTGGCCCCATAGCCTTTTTAGAGAAAATTGTTGGCCAGCAAATAGTCTGTCTGTTCTAAAAACAGATCCTTCATTGATACTATTGGGACACAGAGCCACGAGGCAAACATCGTTATGCTACGTGGGTGCTTGGGCATGAGGTTGCTCTGACTCTTTCCGTGAGCCCCCTTGGGGTTCATCAGGCCGTAGGAGAGAGGTGACCCCGCTCTGCCCAACAGAGCAAAAAGGGACTAGCAAAGAGAACAAGGCCCATACTTCACGCGTGTTTATTCTTCTCTTTATGATTCGCAACACCAGGGCACCCAGAGACCTCTGCTGGGAATCAGAGAATCACAGAATCATTCCGGTTGGAAGAAACCCTCAAGATCATCGAGTCCAACCCTAACCTGACTCTAGTGCTACCCCATGTCCTGAGAACCTCATGTCCGTCTGTCCAACCCTCCAGGGATGGTGACTCCGGCACTGCCCTGGGCAGCCTGTTCCAATGCCCCACAGCCCTTTGGGGAAGAAATTGTTCCCAGATCCAACCTCAACCTCCCCTGGCGCAACTTGAGGCCGTTTCCTCTGCTCCTGGCGCTTGTTCCTGGGGAGCAGAGCCCGACCCCCCTGGCTCCAACCTCAGGTTCTGCACCCTGATTGGGTGCAGGGCCATGCACCGATCTCAGTAACCCTCCCCAAATTTGCTGTGTCCTGGTGGTGCTGAGTGTCTGTCCATCTGTCTGTTCCATGGACTGTGGCAGCTCTGACCCATCCTGACTTGTGGACTCGTGGTGGCCAGGAGAGCACGGGGTTGGCCTGCGAGCCTGACAGTCTGCCTCTCTCTCCTTCATTTGGTTGGCTCCATTCGTTATATCAAATATCTTTAAAGAGCACAGTTTGAATGATGGAGCTTATAATTCCATCTCAGGAGTTCTGGTGACTCGAGTTTGGTTCTTGTGGTCTATGATGTCACCGGGATCCATCGATGGAGTCGTAGCCCCATAATTCGCCACTGCCCTGTTATTTATTCCGTGCAATAAATGGCTGCAGTTTAAACACCAGAGTAAATTGCTGAAGCATCTTTGTGGAAACTATAATGTTACTGTACCAGTATCTATGGCAACAATGATTCAGTAGTGGTGGTTAATGCTGAGAAAACCAGTAATATTTAGTCCTGTGCACCCAGTTAGAAAGGAGTATGTACCAGCCTCAGAGAGATGAGAACCTGAGGGCCAGATCCAAACGCGCTCAGAGTGGGGAAAAATCCATTTATTGCTATATAGGTGCATACACGGGGTAGAATTTGTAGTCTCTGTGAAATTAGAATGTGGATCCGGATGTTACCAACCTTTACAGACTTGTGGTCTTCATTTTATGCAAAAAGATCTTTAGGAAAAACTCATCACTCTTCTGTAGAAATGTATGCATCTTTTATACCTTTTTTATTCCCTTCTTCAGTTCAAGTAGAAAAAAGAACTGAGGGTGCTTGAGACAAATGGTTCTGAACTTCATACAATTAAGGTCTGTGTTTGCTTTTAGTAAAGGCAAGAGACACAGAAGATTTCTTATTTTATCTGAACTGTCTCATTTCTTCTTGCTTGTTGTGTCCTTGTATGTCTCTGCTTAAAATGCCATGTAGGATCTTGTATTTAATGTTGGTAGGGCATGATGTTCCTTAAACTAAAAATTAAACACTTCTTTTTGGCAAAATACATTTGCCATCCTATTTCATGCAATCCAAAAATACCTCGTGGTTGTGGATGTCCAACTGGCACTTGAATAAGCATAGGGCTGTGATGTAGTTATCATAATAGAACTATTATTATTATTGTTATTGTTTTTTTAGTAAATTGATATTTATGAGAAAGTTTTGCTTTCCAAATCTTAAGTTTCCATTCAACACCAGATTTTCTGTGTTCTCTGCTTTTTTTTTCCCTCCAAAGAAGTCAAATCTTGTGAGCTCTAACTAAAACCTCTCTGTTCTCTGATGGTAAGAAAAGAAGTAAGACACTTTTCAAATACGTCTCTTTCCCCCTTCCCTTCTCCTTTACTCCTCCCCACTTTCTATATTCATTAATTTTCTTTTTGGGGAAGGAAATTAGGAGAAAAAGCATTCTCTGTTTGTCCTCTTTCAATACCCTGTGAGTGCTTGAAATACTCAGCTCTTTTTTCCTCATTTCCTCTGCGGAGCAGCCCGTGGTATCAGTGCCCTGACACTCTGCTGCTTATGGTAAATGTCATTTTACAATGTAACTTCTTTTTTTTAACTAGAGGTTTATGATTTTCTACAAGGATCCATTGTTTTAAGCCATGCAACCAACATGTGTTTCTTGAGATATCACTTACCTTTTAAAGCAAGTAGCAGTTGAGTTTGGGTCATCAGCCTTGGATTCATATAGTTATTCTGTTCTGGTAACCTGATACAGCACCACAAGGTAAGAACAGAAAGAAAAGCCTTTTAATTTATGATGGGTCTCAGTTCTAATCATGTAGTTGCTTAGACTTGGGCTTTATCATGAATCATTTTTAATGACAGTTGGAGAGAAAAGGGTTGAAAAGCAAATCTTACCTTTCTCATCACTGGCAGCTTTTCATAACTTAAATCAGACCTTTTTATGGCCTGGCCTTATGGTATGGGCATTATGCAAATGAAAGGCTAAGCTGCAGGGCTGTCCAGCAGGGGAGCAAAGAGCCTTTTCTTCCTAACACAAGATAGATCTTTACAGCAGTGATTTCAACGTGGTCTTTAAACTGAGAGCAGGTTTTCAAGTTGTGGATTCCTAAGCATGGTACATAGAGTCCCCCATAGGAAACTTGTATTTTGTCATAGGAAACTTGTCTTGGTGACCTTTCAGAAGGTCCTTAGAAGATCTCCAGGAATGTCCCTTGTCTGTGTGAGCCAGAGGGTGAAAAATTTAAAAGTTGGTGTCAAAAGCCTTCATGAATGTCACTCTGTCCCTCCAGCATGGCTGGTGGCATCTGTGTGTAGAGAGCTCGATGGCTTTGGGGGTCTCCAGCTGGTCGTTTTCTTTGGGGTACAAGTTGTTGGCAGCAGTCAGCCAAGAGGAATATCTGAGAAAATTGCTTGTTTGGCATCAGCTTTCCAAGAGACCTGGTTTAAGGAGTCATCTTTCTTCAGCAAAGCCCATGGCTGTGCATTCCATAATCAAAAAGCAGAATTTAATGTTGATCCACTGAGCACAGGCAGGAGAAGACACCATCAGGGATGCTGATGTGGTGCCCAAAGATGCTCTCATTGCAACCAGAACTTCACTGGATCCTGACAGTATCCTGCAATGCATCTGCATGGCTGGTTCCCATCAGTGCTAACGTGGCTTTCCAAAAGCTGATCTCCTTTCCTGGCATGGTGTTAACTCCCCCATCTTTCGTGTGCTTGGTCTTTCAAGTCTTCAAGTTGCTGTATTCTTAGTGTGTTTGTACTGGCTGTGGCAAGACCCTGCTCCAGGTTGAAGCTTTTCAGTGCAACCGTGAAACCAAAAAAATACCTTTCTTGCACCCCACCTTGCCACGGACTTCTCTTGGCTTCTGTCATTCTTGCATTTCCTCCGTGACCTCCAACTTTGTCCTGTTTGGAGACATGTTTCCAACTCAGGTTGGCTATATACTGTGTCCTTTCTGACACATTTTGACAAATTCAGTTTGATTTTACCCTGGAGGTCTTTCTAGACTTAATTTTATTGTTGCGGAAGGTCATCAAAAGGGTAGTGCTATTTAAAGGCCAAATTGTGTCACATTTACTCATGGGGATAGTACTCTTCTTCTTGAAGATGTCCATTCATTTAAATGGAACTATGCATGGAGTAACTGGCATCCATTGTAAACCGAGGCATCGGAGCCATTGTAAACGGAGACATCTCAGTGGACTAATCAAGAGAGTCAAAGTCAAGTCCTTGTCCTGAACGTTGGTTTTCCAGCCCCTGTTGTTACAAGGTGGCTTTCTGGCCCCCTCTAGTGACTGGCTACATAGGCGTTTATGAGTGAGACACAACCTTTTTGCATCCAACAGTGAATGGCTTAAAATTTAGAAGTGGCACTTACAATCCTGGCACAGTGGATTTGTTCCACTTTGCTCACAACCCTCTCCAGAGCATCACGTTTCTGACTTGGTGGGACTACTGACGGAGTTGGAAACTGCTCACAGTTATTAAGGGTGAAGCAAGCCATGCTGATACTAATGTTGCGCTCCCATTAGCCCAAAGGTTCATGTTCATTAAGGGAAGCTGGATGGTTTTGGTATTACAGCTACGTTACTGAAGAAGCAGCCATGAGTTGAACGGGATATCAAAAAGGGCTGAAGCGTGAATTGAGATTTAGAACCTTTTATTGAATCACAATGAAACCTGGAGTGCGAATTTGAGTTGATACTGAAAAGGCATTTTCAAAAGCCTTTATTTTTCTTATTATTTTCATACTACTGGAACTGCAAAAGGGTATCTCATTTAAAATATGAATTAATAATTTTATACTTCTTATGGCTCTGCGTTCTTGAGAAGCAGATATTTATCACATACCTGTCTCCTTGGGGGAGTGTGCAAGGGACTTTTGGAACAGGTTTTCTACTTTTTGGGTAATGAGGAGCAGGACAATTATTTATCCCAAGAAGTTGGTTGACAGCCTGGGGGTAGACCCAAAAGCACCACAACGCTTTAGGCTCTAGATGCTCTGAGATCCTTTAGAAACAATTCCCTTGATCTTTTAGTGCCCTGGTAAATCATTTATTCTGATCACCGATTTACAAAATTCCTCCTCAGCCACCCCATCAGATGAAATGTGCTGGGTGTGCAGCTCCCTGGCTTGCGTACATACCTCGCTGATCATAGCCCAGCAACAACCCAGACCTTCCGCAGCACTCCCAGAGCCCGGGAAACCTCCTCACTCAGCAGCAGCCTCCAAGTCGGAGCTGAAATGCAGATTCCTCTGACAAACAGGGTGTCTGGAGCTGGAGGGTTTGGATGGGCTTTTTTCCCCTCTCATGTAACGGAGCGTTGCAGACTGCAATCGGGATGGATGCTGTTGAATGTGCTGCGATCCCCTCTGCTTCTCGCTCCTCGCGCCTGTCTGCTCTTTGGCAATCTGTTTCAATTCTCCTTCACCTCTGCACGGCCGGGGTCCCCCAGGTTACCCCGTGATTCATCTCTGTGGAATCCGGGAGTGCTGCTTCTCTGCTTCTACCCAGGTTGGCAAGAGGGTTGTTAAAGCGTCGGAGATTAACCAGAACCTCCTTTGGTGAACGCATCTGCTAAGAGCACTCGATGCCAAACGTGTTATTGTGCATGTGTATTCTGACACCACACTTCAGTACCACACCTCACATTTCTCTATACGCGTGGCTTTGAACACCTTTTCCAACTATGATCCTATTAGAGGATCTCTGGCGCTTTGGGAATGTACATGAGGATTGACTTCAAGTAGAAGCGCGTTTGGATTGTCCTATTTCTATCTCCGAAGCCCTCTCAAGGAAGCTCGCGCTCTCTTCTCACCCCATCGCTTCCGATGGGACCGAGTCATCGCATTCAGCGCGCACACAGTGACACCTCAGAGAGACTTGGACTGTTCTCCTGTCTCACTTCCACTCTCTCCCAGGCTGGATGCACACCCTGGAGGTATGTGGTTTGTCTCAAGATATAAGACTTCCCCCCTCGAAAACTACATTACTTCAACAAGCCACAAAGGGCTGGCAAGAGGGAGAAGGATGCTCTTGTTAGTGCAGCTTCCCTCTGAGATCTGTGAACTCCGTGCAGCTGGAAACATACTCTCCCTCTCCTGAGCTCACATGTGTGCGCAGACAGTTTCACTGATGTGCAAGTACACAGATACTTGCTTACAGATGCACAAATACTTCTCATTTTTTGTACTCATGCATACATGCAGAGGCAGAAGTTCTCTTATTTGACTAGATGCAATAAAACCCATGCAAACTTCAACCTGCTCGTTTATACATGCACGTTAGTGCCCCAGGGCACACGTGCCTCTCTCTTGCAAGCATGCATGCACGGATACAGGTGCATTTACGCACCCTGCAAAAACATTGCAGAATTTGGAAGGAGAGATGAATAAACTGGGCCTTAAGTGACCTCTGGAGGTTTAGTCCAACCACCCAGTCCAAACAGGCTCAACACAGAAACAGTTGCTCAGGGCTTTGTCCAGTCAGATGTTTAAAATCTCTCAGGTCAGAAATGTGATGGCTCGGGGTTTTTTTTTCCTTATTTCCAGGCAGAACCTTCACTCCTTCCATTTTTGACCTTTAGTTTATGTCTTTTGCTCCCCTGCAACACTCCTGAACAAAGCGCCTGAGTCCATATTCTTATACTTGCAGAGTTATCAAGAAAGCTGCTCTTAGGTGCCCCCTAAACCTTGCACAGGGTGAACAAACTCACTTCCCTCATCTTATCTTCATAGCTCCTGTGCTTCAGCCCCCCCCGACCACCTTGGTGGCTCTCTGTTGGACTGGTCCAAGTTTATCAGCATCTGCCTTGTACTTGTGGGCCCCCAGCTGGGTATAGACCCAGCCTAACAGCTGAGGGAGGAATCATGGTTTCCCTTGATCTGCGCTCCTGTTGGTGCAGCACCGTCTGCTGTTATTTTCCATTGCTGCCGTGTACCTGTTGGCTGGGTGTCTGGATGGTTTGGGCTGGAATTGGACTGATAACAAAATGGTAAATCAGAAAAACAAACCTGAGCTTTACCTCTTACTAGTCTGAGTTAAAATTCAGTGGATCCAAGATCTCTCTTCAGGAGATGGCAACCGTTGATCCAGCTTTGGGAGAACAGGGTGCATAAGATGACCTACCAGATCTCTTGGAGGGCTTTTTTATAATTCCGTGATCATGACAAGCTTTGCTCTTCTTTTTGGACTTGAAGATCCATTGGACATTTTACCTTCCCTGTATTTGGAGGGATTCAGGCATTGGAACCCTCCTCCTTTTCCAGTGGTCAGTATCCATACTGGTCGCCACCATAACTGCCCTGTCCAAGTCCCATCCTTCAGAAGGTGTATGAGATAGAGATCCACAGTCACTGACTCTGCTCATCTGCCTAAGGACAAACTTTTATTAGTTTTTATTATTTTATTAGTATTATTATTTATTAGCTTTTATTAATGCCAACACTCCCACAGTAAGAGGGTCCCCAGTGGAGGTAATAGCTGTGCACTTAGAGCTTGTTGTGATTCAGCCACATCACCTACAAATCACAGGTTTAAAACCTTGCAGCGTTTAATGCCTGGAGGAATTTCAGACTCTGCAGAGACTCCTGCCTCCCTATTATCTTGCAAGGTGTGCACCAAAGGGAAAGAGTTTTTCTTTTCAGCGTATTTACAGACTGCAGTTGGGAAGATCCCTGTTTATACACTTTCCAGCTTCAAGCAGAGAGGAATCCTGAGTAGAGTCACTCAGGTGAATGCAAAAATGGAAGGAGCAACTGCAAGGTTTCATTTTAAGAAAAAAATAGAAAGGAAACTTGGACTTTTTCCAGCCTTTTCCCATTTTTTGCAGTCAAAAGCATTTGCCAAATTCTGCAAATGCTGTGGGATAACCCAAATCTGGATAATTCTGGTGACTAAATTATTAGGCTAAAAAATTCACCCAGTATCAGATTCTGTTGTGTTTCTGACAATAATTTCACATAACGCTGATTGTGGTGAAATCAAGACACCTGAGAGATGGGCATTAAGTGATGTGACTTGGTGGCCGTCACAGCTTAGTTGCAAACCAGGAGGAAGTCTGGAGCATGGAGCAGTTTTCAGTGTGGTGTTTCTTAGAGGAATTCTTTCTTATACAGCTCTTACTTTTGGATAGGGATCATGATAGTGGCTGAAGAGCTGGCCACTCTTATTAGTTAAATATTTGTAATATTTATTTTCCTTGCCCATCAGTCAGCCTGCTTGGAAGACGACTTCTCCAGGAGCTCTCCAGTGCTGCTGAAGGAGCTGAAGGTTTAACGCTGTGATCTGTCCCAAAAAAGCACGAAGCACAGGAAGGCGGTTGCCGTGTATGAGGTGAGCACAGCAGCCTAAAATGACTTTGATGGTTTTACTCTACACAGTGCAAAGGCCACTGGTGTGCAGGAGTACGTGTGATACTGGTGGTTAACCAGAGGTTCGTGCAGCTGTGGCCTGTGACATCTTTCAGAAGTGAATGTGTGTAGGTATATGTTTATATACATCTTTTTAGCTACTGTGGTTCAGTGTCAGGGAGACTGGGTTCTGGTGCTAATTACAGATTTGCTCGAGAGCAGAATTTGGTGGAATAGCTTAATATTGGTAATACTTTTACTAAAAACATCAGTTACCTCCATTATATGTTTCCACATATGTTTACCTTTAAGACTTTAGTAACGATTATTTGTGAGCTAACTTCAAATAGACACAAATGTGAATATCCATCTCTGTATACGTTCCTGTGTACACCCTCAGTGGGCACGTGTATGGGGACATCATGTCCATTCGAAGAGGGATTTATTTGGTGTGTATGTCCTTCCACCCAGCCAGTCCTGCGGAGATGTCCATGGGTATGGTTGCAGACTCTGTTCACACGTGTCAGGATACGCCGCTGTCATTGCACAGGTTCTCCAAACTTCTACAAGTGTGCCGTTTAGGACAGGATAAGCGCTGGCTAATTTGGGAAGTGACACATGCTTTACGTTTAGGGCGCAAATCCTGATCTTCCTAGTGAAGCCAAAAGTGTAAACAACACAATTCCTACTGAGCACGTTGCCTCTGGCTGGCAGCTCGGGTGCGGGGGGGTGACTGTGTTTGGCCTCGCTCTCCGTGGCTCTGAAAAGAGCAGTTGATGCCCTTGACTAGTGAGTGATGCCAAGTGCAGCATGTGTGAGTGTGGCCAGAGGCCCTGTCGTTCATCTCGGCCAACCCTCCATGGTTTTGTTTCTGGCCATGTTCAATCAGACTGCTTTAGAGACATGCTTCTTTGGGGACAGACTTTTTAGCAAGGCCTGTTGTGATAAGGGTTGATGGTTTTAAACTAAAGGGGGGGAGATTGAGGCTGGACATGAGGAAGAAATTGTTGGCCCTGAGGGTGGTGAGAGCCTGGCCCAGGTTGGGCAGAGAGGTGGTGGATGAACCATCCCTGGAGACATCCCAGGCCAGGCTGGACGGGGCTCTGAGCAACCTGAGCTGGTGCAGATGTCCCTGTCATGGCAGGGGGAACTGGGGGAGTTTTGACGTTCCCTTCTACCCAAACCATTCTGTGATTCTTTATGAAACTGGTATTGCTGCTCTATGGGGACCTAGAGGTTTAAGTCTCTCATCTCTCTCAGGTAAGTACAGACCAGGGTGTGAGCTGTAATCCTGGGGACGTCTGCAGGTTCACACATTGCTGTGTTTGTGCACGTGGATCTCAGTGTGCACAGAGGGCAGTTTTGTGCTTAACCTGCGCTTTGGTGTGGGCGTAGAGCTGGGAGAGCGGAGTCTGAGCGCGTGTTTGTGCCGGCGCATCGGTTTGTGAACGTGTGTGTGTGTTGGAGCTGGCGGGGAGGAGGGAGCGTGCACGCCGCGCTGCCGAGGTGTGTGTTCTTCTCACATCCTTGCTAGCAGCAAACAATGTCACGTCTGTACCTGGACTGCAACGTGACATGCACCTTAAAATCAACAGCAACAACAAGCTGCAGAGCCACGGGAGAAGGCAGAGCTGCTCTTTTTGCTCACGTTAGGAAATCCTGCCAGCCCCAGCAGAGCATGCCGGGATCCAAACCAGCTCTTGGATTGGGACTCGGGGAGTGAAAGAGAAGCAGTAATTTGCTTGCCATTGCCCTCAAGCCAGGAAATCCAAACCCCAAGCATTTCCCAGGCCACAGCGCATTCGAGTCGAACGAGAGTGTCAGCGAATCGCTCACACGTACCGACAGAAGCGCACACCCGCGCACACGCACGCGCGCGAGGAGCACGTTGGGAGAGGAGAATTGTTCCAGCGCCACTGCGGTTAAGATGCTGAGACAATCGTGAGTTTTCAGGCCATAGCTGTCAGGATGCTTTGGTATATTCATCACCTCCCACTCCATGGTGATAAAAATTTACACAGCCAACGAAACGAAGATTAATTTCATGTGAAAAGCTGACAGAATGGCCCATGTCATTGCTTTATTTGTGCCAGCACTCAGTAACTTGGTGCAAGTTCCATTGAGGTGGCAGACACCCCGTCCCCTTGAGCCATCTCTTCTCCTCTCTAATGATGCCACCGTTTTGACAAAACCAAGCAACACAGCCGGTATGTGCGAATTTGGAATTAATTTTCCTCAGAAAGGTCAAGTATGTTAATGAGCTTTTGGCTGCCTGTGTCTTCTTTCTTGTGTTTTTCTCTTTATTAACGGAGGAAGAGGGGGGAAAAAAAGAAGGGGGAGAAATAATTACAGAAATAAAAATTAAAGAAAGACAAAAAGAAAGAAACCGTGAGCGTTTAGGAGAGGTGAGATTCAGTGTGGTTTTCCTGAGTTCTCCTTTTCCAGGACTGAGGCGGACTAATTGTATCAGTGCAAGTCTGTGCAGTTTGCTTGGAGCTGTTGAGCGAGGCCAGGGATGTCAGGGATAGCGGAGTTGGTGTAACCTGGCACGGAGGAGGTGAATTACACCTCCTTTGCTCTCCGGAGTTGACGCAGCCCTGCGCGTTGGCAGCTGCCTGCGTTTTCCATGCCGGCGCGGCTGAGCTGGGCTCAGCGCGGGGCCGAGCGCGCTGGGGAGCAGGGAGCAAACGCAGGTGAAGGAGAGAAAAAGGGTTCACGGGCTGCAGTTCTCGTGCCCATTAGCGAGAGGAAGCTGGGAAGAAAGCTCAGCTGTCTTGGGAGAAATGCCAGAGCCCGCTAATTTATCCAGCTTAGAAATAAGACAAATAGGCAGTTTAAAGAGAAATCATCCCCATCTCATGCGACTGGCATGAGAGCTGTTTGAAGTAATCATGATGCCAACCACCTCTCATCCCCGTGTTCCCAAAATTCCTGCCTTTAATCCTGCAAGTTAGAATTTGGCACTTTCTGGCATCCCCATGCCTGGGGTTGCTGTGATTTCTCAAGGGGTTTGGTGATGAGTAAAGGTGGCAGAAACAGCAGACGGTGTGTCGGGGCATGAGGAGGTGAAGCTCTATTCCTCATGGGTTGCACTTGCCTGGATGGGACATTGAGGGTCTTAAGCAAAGTGTCCAGCCTAAACTAATTGTCTAGGCTTCCTTTCTTGTTAACAGAGAATGGTAAGGAGCAACACGTATCCCGCCTAATTTAAGATGAGAGAAATTCCATTCTGGCAAGGAGTTTTCTTCTCCATTGAATATAAAGTGAACTTAAACAATTAGCTTGGACTGAATCCCTGCCTTTTGGAGGCTTAAAACTATGGGGCGCGATTTCCCCCTCATTCTCCTTGCTCCCATTCTGGCTCTGAATTCTGTACGTAGTCTAATCCAGCAGGCAGGGGAAATCCAGCGGGTCTCGCAGAGACTGTATTGGCAGCATAAAATCAATGTCTCACTCCGGCTTGGCCAGGCTGGCTCCACGCTTATCCACTTTTGTGGCAATCCAACCTTTGGCTGTGAGCTGGTCGTTTCTCCCCAGCTTTGCTGGAGTAAGCCCAGCACATGGATTCTTGGGCATCATCCAGAAAGCCTTTGTTGACTTTGGAGGGTACGTGTTTTGCCATCCTGGTTAGAGTGCAAGGAGAAATGGTGCGGAATGGAACAGCACCGGTGTCACATGTGATATATTTAAGGGTGTCCTTAATTAGAATGATTTTGTTGGTTTGCACCTTACGCAGCTGGCCGTCGCATGTGTCCCTCTCCACGTCCAACCCTTGCGTGCTCACCCCATGAGTCACTCAGCAGCGGGGCTGCCTCAGACTCGCGTCTGGGGCATGGATTTCAAAAGCACTCCAGTGACCAAACTTAATGATTTTCAGCTGACTCCCAGTATTGTCCTAAACATGGAATTCCTACCCATAAACCGCTGTGCTGCCCACGCTCTCATGCTCTTTCCCAGGCTCTGTGGTGTGTGCATGGAGACACGGTCTGCGGACCCTGCGACAGGTAGAGAGCTCCGGCACACAGGTGCTTGGGGACAGTGACATTCACCAGAGGAGCCCGTGGCCTGTCTCACTCGCACGTGTTTGCACACGTTGTTTGAGAACATTCATGGGCATCAACAGCACTTCTGTGTATTTTTCTACTGTAGAATTTGTTGTGTTGTTAAGTGGTTACTTTATTCCTCCTTAGAGATCGCTGCACTTCTGTGATGGAAGGAAATGATTTCGCTAAACTCTGCTAAACTCTTTGTATAAATATAATTGCACAGGACAAAGTGGGTACAAGAGATATTCAAATATTTTGGTGGCAAATTATATTTCGAGTGTGCAATTCTAGCAACAAAAGGAGTCTGTGAAGCGTATGCAAAGAGATTGCCTCATTCGTGGACATGAAGTAGGGCACCCCTGTTCCCTCTGGCCTGTTCTGGCCTGGGATGTCAGAAGAGGACAAGGTTTATAACAACTTGAATTCTTAGGGGAACTTCTCACCCAGTAGCTCCCTGGGGTTTTAGCTGAACGGTGGGATACTCAGTGTTTCCCAAGTCTTGTGTGGAGGAGCATCTCCTCCCCTCGCAGCTGTGAGCTGCGGCCTTGCCCCACATCTGTGCCCCACATCTGTGCCCCCCTCCCACGCTCTGCTGTCCGCAGGGAGGGACCCCTGTGAGTCAGGGAACTCTGGTCGTGTCACCCGTCTGAGCGATTTGCGACTGAGGCTGCACAACACACCTACCCCATGGTTTATGTAGAGCCCTCGAGACACTCAAAGCCACGTTTTTCTTCAGCATGCCAAGTTCTTGAGAAAATCTGGCCACTTGTTTTGGTGCAATGGAACAGGTTGCCCAGGGCAGTGGTGGAGTCACCATCCCTGGAGGGGTTTAAAAGGCATTTGAACGAGGATTTTAGGGACATGGTTTAGTGTTAGAGTTACGCTATGGTTGGACTCGATGATATTAAGGGTCTCTTCCAACCCAAATGATTTTATAGTTCTGTAGATAGAAACTTAACCCTTAAGAGCAGGAATGATAGCTATGAGGTGTATCAGGGAAGCCAGTCTGCTGTCCCCCTCCTCGGGCTCCCCCCTTCTTTATAAATACCATTATCAAATGGCTGGAGCACGGTGCCCCTTTCATCCCTATGCTGCAGTGGCTGTTTGCACCTTTTTCTCTCGGTTTCTGTTTCTTTCTCTCCTGTGTTTTTCCCCTGTGTGAGAGCACTGGGGAGGTCACCAGTGAGGTTAGGCCACTGGCTTCAACTATTAAGGCTTCCTGCTTTGCTGCAAAGAGCTGCCAAGTCCCCCCTCCCCGCTGCTTACCACAAACCCCAGGGTCTGTTTGTCTCTCTCTCTCCTTCTCATCCCTCCTCGTGACCAAGAAATTCAGATTTCTCCCCCGCAGACAGAGCCTCCAGCTGCCTTCGGATACATTCGCTTGAGCACCGAAAGCAGCGTGTTCACAGGGTGATGTTCGTGATGTTGCTTATCGGTGTGCTTATCAGTGGTGCTTATCGATGCTGCCAGAAGGCAGGTTGTCCCCATCTGCAGTGGAGATGGCCCTCCAGAGTCTGTGATGTGTTCTCATGGGGATCTGACCCAGCAGTTGGGCTGACAAAAGCCTTTTATTAACACTGGAAAAAGTCATCAAGTTTTTCTCCCTGCAGGCTCAGGGGATCCGTGCACAACGGGGAAAGGGTTCATGGAAAGGAACTGGGGAGAACAGGGTTTTTTGTCAGCAGATGTGAACTGGCTGCACAAGGACCTTCCTTAGAAAAACAGTAGGAGGTTACATATTTAAGAGAGTTAAAAGTCCCTGTCCTAGGCACAAAGGTGAGGAAGGAGAAGAAATGCCATCCCAGATGAAGGTAACTGGCAGCCCCAAGGCTGCCATTGTCCCCAAGGGCAGTGTGACACTGGGTGTCTGCAGGGCAATGGGAGAGGTGTGGGGTCACCAGCGTGAGCCTCCTGTCCCCTCCGTTCTCCTGAGCATGTGGGGGACCTGAGCTTGTGATCCTGCTCTAAACCACAATAGGAGCGGCTGCTTTGAAGAACTGATTTTAGTTCCTCCAGCTGTGGCTGAGTCCGTTTACCTCCTTCTCTTTGCTCATACACTCAATTTCTTTATATCTTCTAGGAGACATCCTGCTCTTGTGCAAGGCTGCGAGGGCCACCAGCCACAAGCTCTTCTTGTTCCTGGGAACTCAGAGGCTGCAGTAAAAACACCTCCAGGAGTTGTTGGTGAGCATCGCAGCTGAGTTTGTCCTGCTCCCTGCCAGTTCATGCTAAACTGAGACCACAGAGACCTCATTTAATTACTCCGTTTGTGTAGGTGTAAAGGTATTTGAATTCTCTGTTAACATGAGTATTTATTAATTTAGATTTTGTTTTAATTTTCCTTAAGATGAATTCATTACCAGTGAGAAAGCCAAAGACTCACTATTAAAAATCCAAGTCTGGGGTTCTTTATGGTTTGGTTTTTTGTTTGTTTGGGGTTTTTTCTAAATGAAACAAGTCTTAAATTAACTTACTTCTAATTGTGGTCTTGGTGTTGGTCCTTCAGGGTGCCACCACGAGCATGTTAGCAGATCTGTGTTCTGGGGACACACAGCCATACATCAACAAGAAAAAGAGGAGAAAAGCATTGACATAGGTGGACCGGGAGGCAGTTATTGCCTTATACGATGGCACCCTGTGCTAGCTGCTCCTGTAGCTGTCAGGGTATCACTTTCCAGGTACACACTGCTGTGGTTAAGGGGTAAAGTGAGACAAATGAGGGGGACAGAGGTCACATACAAGGATGTCCCCATTTTTATGCTGGGTTAAAAATCAGATGAAGTATATCTGCTCTTGGCCTGAGGCTGAGAGCAGCTCAGGAAAAGAGCAGGGGATTTATCTCGCTGCAGTCTAATATTCCTTTGGCTGCAGCAAAGGCTGCAGCACTTCCCGACTATCGGCTGGCGCTTTCACTCACACACATCTGTGATTGATGGGCAGAGAGTATAAACACCTCATTAGTGCTATAATTCACTGGTTAGGGCTCAGACTGGGCTGTGGGAGGGAAACAAAAAAAAGAGTTGAGAAAGTTTAATAAAGAAAAAAAAAATGGAAGAGGGAGAAGAACGGATGTAAAGGCCACACAAATCATTCCAGGGAGTTATCTGACCTGCTTTGAAAACTTTAATTGCTGATAATGGACAACCTGTTGGGTGGTATTTTATTAACACTAATAGATTTTTACGGGATATTTCTCACATTGCTCTCCCAGAGCCTGAGGAATACATTAAATATTAAAAGTTAATGTTCTCGGTTGCTGTTTCAAGGATGCCCCGCTGATAACGAGCTTTCCCGCAAGTTAGAAACCAGGAGAAAACATGAGCTGCTTTTGCCACTTACGGCCTCTGCAATAATAATGAGGAAAATACTTGAATCTTGTGTGCACCTTACAGCTGAGGTTCTCAAAGTCTGGCCTAAATGCTGGGTAATGGTGAGTATATCTAATCTTCAGTCGTGGATGTGCAGGCGCTGGGTTCCCAAGTCCCACGCTGCAAGCAAATGCTTCTAACCCCCATACACTGCTTCACATTGCAGTTATTCAAAGCAGAGGCCTGAACTGACAACCCATACCTGTTTCTCAAGAGAGCTTGCGTCTGAAATGGATGTGCTATGATATTTTTCTTTAATATGCCTAATGGTTTTATAAAAGTGTTGCGTCTACGCTAATTTGTAGCAGAAATGACCCGGCTACCTGGAACGTGAACAAAAGAGTCCCAGAAAACAGCTGCAGGAGCTCAAGAAATGGACAAAAAAGGGTTTTCTGGAGGAGGCTCTTGGCATCCCAAAGTCCTGCACGCAGCAGAGAACTCTCAAAGGGTGGGAAAAAAGGTCAGTTCTGTTCTGTAGAGAGACAGATTCAAGCAGCCAAAAAGGAAATTAATGCCAACATAGTATAATGCTGGAGGAAAAGTGAATTTGGAACAGTACAAGCAGTAACCGGCTTCTGTGGTGAGTCAGTGAGGGCTTGTGTTGGAGCTGAAAAGTCACAATGGACATTTCTGGTCGTGGTGAAACCTGGAGTTCCTCTTTAGTGCCTTCTTATGACACACCAGCCCCGTCAGCAGTCCTGGCCTGGACCCAGAAAGCAAACTTGTCTTTGTTAGGCCCTGCCTCAGTCAGTTCCTCGTGGCATCCTGTATTTCTGTGGAGGTAGTAAAAGCTGTCAAAACTACCTACTCAGCCTTGTCAGCCTTTCCCCTTGCTCAAACAGGATCCTCTGTAATCCGTGCCCTGTTTCTGTTGAAGTTTTTCAGGTTAAGCAAAGGGTTCGGCTGCTTTGGGGTGGTGAGACAGAACAGCAGGGACTCCGGTTCAGTGTCCTAAGTCTGGCTTTGATGTCCAAGATCTCATCTTTGCAAGAGCCACAGTTTTCTAAGGAAGTTTGGACTGACCACAGAGACCAGTTGTCTTGTATATAAGCCTGGTTTGGGTCAGAAACGTGCAATGCAGGTTTCAGACTTGCCCGGGAAATATTTCATTAATGCTGTCTACACCAGAGTTTTATGTTTCAAGGACTAGACACAACCTAGTCTACAGCAGTGAGTCTAGGTGCCGTGGTTATTTTCCCTACAACAGTCCACAAGGAATTGTACAGCTTAAATACAAATAAATAGATGGTTTCTATGTAGAAGCTTTTTGTCTTGCATCATAGCAGCCGCAAGGTAGGTGTAAATAAAATTAGGAACTTCAGTTTCTGGAAGGCCTTCCCTTTCAGGTTGGACGGGGCCCTCGGATTGCTTGAACTGAACTCCCTTCAGGTGGTTTATTAGTCGTTTGAATTGTGTAACTTCCGTCTGTGAAAGAAGGATCTGAATCTGGGTCGTGGCTGAGTTACGGAGGAGGTTGCTTAGATGGGGAAGAAGGGGTAGGAGACTCGGTACAATATTTCTTTCCAAAGGGGTAGATCCTTTGGCTCGGATGCTCCAGGATGTGCTTTGTTGCTAGAGTGCTGTTTAGCAATAAAATGGTCTTAGCTACTTAACGGGAATTGACTGCTTGGTCACTTCTCCTCCCCCTGCCAGCCCATCCGTCCTCCCCGTCTCCCCTCCCATCCAATACCGACAGCTTTTCCTGATTGACCCCACAAGCTTACGAAAAACCTTTTTACTTAAACGTATATTGACCTCAGTCTTGCTGCCCAGTGAATTATGCCACAGCTGGCAATCTGAAAATCATAAATTAGGCCTCAAACCTGGGGAGCTGTCTCCTAATGACACAGATCTGAGCCTTTGTCAATGAAGTTTGTACCAAGTGCCTTCATGTCTCTGACAGCTTGGGGGGGAATACCCTTTTTATGTCTTTTTTCTATCATCATCCCATAAGCCCTGTGATTTTTTCTTTCCTTTGATTTTTTTATTTCCCTTCCCTGTCTTTGCACTGTGTATAAAATTTCATTACTTGCCTTAACCAACCTTCCAAAGGAGAAGGACGCTGTCAGATTTGACATCTTGAATAGTCTTAATTCTTAGGTAGTGTTAATTTTACCAGCCCTCACTTCCTATTTGATTTTGTCTTGATTTTTGTTGTTGTTTTCTGTGCTGTGATTCTTATGATCTGGACAAACGCACTGGACAAATGAGAAATTTAATGATACTGGAAATGTTCCTCTCTTACTTCGTAATGCAAAATAATTCCAACAGATTCCCTTTATGTTCATCATCTTTTGCCCCATGACTTGGGATGTACTTGCTTGTTGTCACTTCTGTGGATGAGGGATGGGGAATAGTCCATGAAATGTGAAGCTCCACCACAAACTAAATCAGCCCTTCTGTCTCAGTACAAGTATTGATCGAGCGGGACTGAGAGAACTCGCTCCGTGACATAGTTTGTAAAAGAAAGATCTGCACTGTGCTTGACTTAAATAGTGAAAATGCCATGAGTTTTCATGATTCACTGTTCTTTTCCGGGGGGAAGGGAGGCATATATGGCTCCGTCTTCCTCTTCTAACAGACAAGAGGAAGCTTGAGTATCTGCGCATCTTGCATGGGTGGCAGGTCCAGAAAAGGAGGAATATATCCTTGCTTTTTCACATCTTAAATAAGGCTACATAAAGAATTTTTGCCTTCACACACAGAAAACAAAGCTGGGGTGGGGGGAAAGAGCTTATTTTTTAGTTCTTCCAGAGTTAGTGGAAATACTACCTTGGTGCCAGACCCATTTCTCGTTTGAGATCTTGCAAGCCTGGGTTTCTGTCTGTGGCACATTCCTTCCGTGTGCCACGTGAATTCTTCAGCTCAGGAATGTCTCGAGTTAAGGGTCTGTTGCCTCTTTCTCCGTGTCTTGCCTTTACTTTAGAAAATGCAGAAAGATATGTTTGGTGATAGCTGCTGACAGCGCGTAGCCAGACCTGGCAAGGGTGGAATCAGTTTGGGGCCGATGAGCTTTCTTGGCTCAAAATGTCACCAGTGAAGCTGTGAGGGCCCTCGGCTCCTCAAGGGTGTTCGGCGCTATGGATGGAGATCAGGCCCGGAGATAAAACGGTGATGAAAAGCACTTTCAGAAATACTGACACATAGACAGATAAAAGAAGATGCAGTAATAGTGTGCAGAAATAAATCCTTCTCATTCTGCTTTTGATCTTCCGAGTTTCTTAAATGTAAGAGTTTTCTAAATATAAGTTTCTGAAGTCATTAGTGGGCTTATGTTCTGCGTTTTTAACAGCCTTACAGAATGTTACTAAAAGAAATGGGCACATGGATTTATTTTGAAGACACTGAATTAGGCGCTATCTTTATTTAGATGAAAATGCTCCCCCACAATGTTTGCAATATAACATTTGTGGTACTGGCATGTGCAGCATTGCCCAGAGAACGAAACTGCCTGGAAATTCCCTCATCTGCTTTTGTTACTGGAGAGAATGTAAAAGCAAATGACTTAAAAGTTGGCCTGTTGGGAGAAAACTTAGTAGATTATGGATTTTATTTCTCTTTTATTAGCGTAAATTGCAGGCACGGGTAATGAAATTTGTGATTTTAATGCAAGATTTTAAAGCAGATTGTGTCCCTTCAAAGAAAATACGAGCTCATAAATGCTGCGAGATGAGAGGTGCTGAGGCCCAACGTGGCGATGGCCCAAGGTTTATGGCATTCCTCAAGACATGCAACATGAGATGTTCGGTGACCTGGCTTTTGTGAAGATCAAAAGGCTGGAAACTGTTGAGAATAAGATTTTCACGTCATCCAGGGGGTGACAACAAGTTGTCAAAGGGGAGGAGGCTCTTTGAAGTGTGGAGATAAGGACCTTTCCATCCTTCAGTCACGTATGAAGGCCATTTCCAGAGGAGCAGGAACGTGTCGGTCCCTTGGACTCGCTGGGCCGAGGTCATTCCCAGGAACGGAGCTGGTTCAGGTAAAGACCTGGCAGTGTCAGCCGAAGTGTAGAACAGGACCAAAACTGAACGTTTGAAGAGGATTGAAAGGACGGGGAAAATTTAAAAATGAATGTAATGGGGGAGGTGGGAATTTTATTTACACGTGTTAATATCTCCCTGTACCCCAGGACCAACCAGCCTGAGTCAAGCAAAGCACCTACGGTGGGGAGAGGGAATAACAACTCTACTCCTACACGTGTTATCTCAGCATTGTATCTGAGTGCGGAGGAGCTTTGGGAATGCTCCTAAAGAGCTGCTGGGTGGGAAAAGGGTGAAAAGAGACAGAAAATCACCTCACGTCTCTGCTTGCTGGCCAGGAAGTGGTGCGGGGACACGAGGGAGGATGTCCCCTGCAGGCCAGGGTAGGAAATAGCTGTGGAAGCAGTGTTTTGGGGAGAAGCTCGTGGTAAAGGCAGGGCAGCCGCACAGCATCGCTTCTGACGCTGTCCCAGAGCTCCCTGTCTGGCACTAACACTTACACGGTTTTTCATTCCCTTTTCAGATGCCTCACACTGGTTGGCATCGGCAGCCGGATTATCACGATGCCTTGAGAAAGTCCTTCTGCGCAGTATTTTTCGTGTAAGCAAAAGCTGTTAGCACTGAAAATCTTCCCAAGAAAGGATTCTCCTGAGCTGGTAAGAATAATTTCGGGTCACATTTATAGAAGTTGAAATGGCATCTAGGTAAGATAAGTATTCTTTGCGTTTTGTCATCTTCGTGTTGATGAACTAAGCGTACACATACTTTCAGTCTCATGACTGTTTAAGAGAAAACAGCTAAACGAGATAGAATAAGAATAAAGTTTCGTGGCAGATGCTGTCTGATATACATGTATTTTCTCTATAGTAAGTTCAGTCTCTTGGCTGGCAATAAAATAGTAGTTGTCCTTAGCCCACAGCTTGAAAGCCAAAGGTGAAAACAGGCTGGTAGGAATCACATGGCTCTATACTCCACATCCAGCCATTGAATTTCCTCACACCAACATCATTTTCATAAGATCTTGTGTATGGTTGTGTATAAGGCATTTCCAACATATTTCAGTGGGCTCAAAATGAAACTGTGGAGGGAATATTGAGATTTTGGGGGTTCTTTCCTAAAGCAAAACTTAACGAAACTACAAAATTATGTATGAAATGGAACTTCTATTCTTTTCCTTATCCCAACACTGCTGTTACACACACAGGCTGAGACATGCATGGTTTACAAATATTGTAGAATTAGTATTGCGGAAGGAGCTGCCTGTTTCTCTCAGCAAGGTTTTATTTTTATTTACTACTGACTATTCAGGTTTCCTTTGTCATCCTTCTTAAAGCAACAATTTCCCAAATACCAGAGCAGAGAGAACAATGGTGTCATCTTTCCACTCACCAGCATAATCAATAGGATGGTTAACGGGCCCACAGGTCTGATTCAGCAAGGAAATTACTGTGTCACCATATCCTTCTAATTGTAGGTTTTAAAACCAAAGCATGGAGACGCACATAAATTATGACATTGTCATTTAATCTGGAGTCAGTCCAGTGTGAACCGTGAGCAGGAACAAGGCTGAGCCCTGGTAACCACCACACGATTCCTGCTGTTTGCAGGGCATCTGTTCTGCCTGCCCTTGCCGTACCGTTGTCCGCTCTGGAGAAGATCCTGGGTGAGTGGTGGTTATATTATGGGCTGGCACATTGGAGGGTGAGCCGTTCGGCTGTCAGCGTGCTCCCACAAGAAAAGCATCCGTGGAAAAACCTTGCTCTGGGCTTTGAAACCTGAACTGCGGCCAATTCCAGCTGAGGGATGTGACGAGCGCCTTTTGCTGTGAGGTTGCCATCTGAACAATGACACCCTTGTGCGGTTTGAAAAGACAACAAGCAATGAAAAGGAGAAGTGCCTGTCATATATGTGACTGGGTAGATATCAGTTAGAAATCAACGCAAGCCCTTGGCTTTTCCTTAGATGGTGCACCTCAAAATCCGCATTTAGAGTTGTTTTGAGGGGGACACATATGCATCCCAACTTATCTTTTTTTACAGTCTTTGTTTTGCTAGGCCATCTGGTCATGCTTCTGCTCCTTCGAAAGCTACGCCTTATTAAATAGTCCTGGGAACTCAAGAAGGAAGGTCACAGGAGGGGAAGAGGGGAAGGGGCATTTCTAAAAGATGCCTTTTCCTTAATAAAATAATAGTCTAAGACAAGATCACAGCTTGTAACAGCCAGTGACATTCTACTGCTTATATTTATTGCAAAATACTTCTTCTCAGGGCTGTGCTTCACAACCCAGACTCCAGCTGCATCGTACATGTGCAGCACAGCTCTTCGAAAGTCAAACGGGCCACGGCACGGGCATGAGTAATTTTCTGTATTCATCCAAATTACAACATCTCATCTTTTGTTCTCAATTTGTTGGGACGAACAGCTCCTCTCTTCTTATTTGCCATTCCTATAGGAAGTCATTGCACTGGGTCTGAGCTAGCTCATTCTGTGAAATGCTTGAATAAGCAGGACAGTGAATGGTGAGGGGAGGAGAGGGAGAGACTTGTAGCTGCCGTGTCCCTTCGGCAGATGGGGAGCTGAGGCCTGGAAACCGGACAATTTGCCCTAAGTCTGAAAAAGCTGTGACACAACAGCAACTCAGCTGTTCTCTGTTCAAGACAGAAACACCGATTTTGGCCAGTATTTTCTGTCACAGATGAAATACCTGGCCTGAAGACTAACTGAGAAATGATTAGTTTAAAGATCAATAGTATTTATGGAAGAAATGCTGCTGTTCTTGGTTTTGTTCCTACCTAGTCATATAGCAGGGTGAGGACTTCTGGTTTTCCACCCAGGAACTTCAGGGCGCTTCAGAAAGAGAATCACTTTGGTTAGAAAAGACCTTTAAGATCATTGAGTCCAACCGTTAACCTGGCACTGTCAAGTTCACATCTCAGATTTACCATTTGTGAGGTTTTTGCTTGGACTCTTCATGCAGGTCCAACCACAGATACTGCTCCAAGAAGCTGAAATGCCAGGAGAGTGTCTGAAGCATTGAAATCCCTTGGGGAGAAAACTGTAGACTGGACAAAGAGGGCATATCGAGGTGTGCCAAAGACAGATAAACCTCCAACAGAATTAGACAGTTATCCAAAATGTTGGTTACAGGTTTAGAGTAACCCTGGCTTTTGGGCACCCCACCTGAGGTGCATTAAGACTGATATTCAGGATTCCCATGGGAGCTGGGTATCTAAGGCTTCTTTGGGTCTGGATGTTGTGAAACTTGTGGCATTGTAGTGGGCCTGTATTGTCATCTTGTCCTGCGAAAAACAAGTTGACTAACAAACTTCAGGAAGATAAAACCCAATGGTCCTTTGAATTTATCTAAGTAATGGGCCTTACATGGAGAGTAAGAAAATCCACAGCTACGTTTGTGTTCTTATAAGGAGTAGAAATCCTTTAAATCAGGGGACAGTGAAGTATAAATAGTGGAGACGTCTGGGTTACTTAGAGCCAGGTGAAACCAAACCTACCAGCAAGGGGTTATGTACATTTCCCTGTGGACGCCCATTTTGGGTGAAGCAAACCAGCACCCTGGTTGGGGTGACAGCTTGGTACAACCTGTTGGTGACCAGAAGGTAGAAATAGAGCAAAAGTATTAGTTCATGTTTTCCCAAAAGAATAAGAAAGCATTCAGATAAACAAATGCGTAACCCCAGACGTGAAGACACCAGCTTCTCTTCTTCACTCTGCTGTCCATTCATTGTATGGATATGGTGAGTCTATTACAGGCTACAGATATTTTCATCTGTCCAGCACTGCGGTGTTATAAGAAGCAATACAAATGCTATTTGCTATTTACTAGTAGAGTGTGCAGTGGAAAAGCTGGTGTTGCAAGATGAAGCATCCCTGTCAAGGCTACAGCCCGTTCCAAGAGGCTGTCCGTACCCATTTCCCTTGAGTTAGGAGTATGCTATTGCAATTCTTCATGAGATCTTTCTTACCCAAGCTACAGACCTCGTAACATCTTTCATTCCCTTTGTCCAGACTAAGAGCAGATGTTGGGAGAGGGTCCAGGCCCATGTATTACACTTAGGAGAGGCCACATGTCTAAATCCCCTTCTTTCTACTGCTGTAATACACAGTGTATGCACCTTATTATCAGAGAGAGATCCAGAATACAGGGCAGAGTATAGGGTAACCAGAATAATGGGAGATTTCTCGCTGTTCAGAAAAGAATTCTATGAGAAAAGCCAAATTTGGGAGGAAAGGGACAGGGCTGAGGAAGGAGGAACCACTTTAAGTACAGAAATGCCTGAAGGGAATAGAGAAGTGAGAGGTTTCAAGGCTATATGAGCTAGTGTCACGTGGAAGGATAAGAGAGACTTGATTTAGGCTAGAGACGAGCCAGCAGGCAAGGAATTTGCTCCAGACAGAGAGTCCTTCATAGATCCTGCATGCTACTACAGCTAACAATCATGTCAATAGGGTTTAAAAGGTGCTTCAGAGGAATTGGGAAGCAGAGACAAATAAAGTGGGTGGTTGAGGGAGGAATGGAAAGTCCGGTGGTTACTGAGTGAGGCTTGAGTGTGATGAAAATCCTGGCCGTGCTCCAGTACAACATTTCCTATCACATTAATTATATTGCAACAGGCTCCAGGGCTTTCTGTGATACAGACATCGGAGGTGGGGGTTACAAGATAAGCTCGCTGTGTCGTCTCCAAGCTTTCCACGAGGATGCCTTCAAAGATGAAGCCTGAGACTCCTTGGTGCTCTTCCCATTGTGCACATGGGCAGAAAGCAAACAATTTATGGGGAACAAGGAATAGTCAGCTCTTGGAAATGTCATGGTTCTCTCAAAAATTAACTCTGCTCCCTGTGCTTTTGTTAAAATACATATGCTCTCGGATGGCATTTTTATGACGCTAAAAGGTATTATTTGAAAAGTGTTTCTTGCCTTGAAAATATGGTTGCCTAAACCTAGATGAAGATACGGGATACACTGTGATACTGTCACTGTTGTGGGCAAGTATCTCATTAAATGTTATCTGTTCAAACCAGCAGGAATGGCAGCTGCTCCTAGTGATCAGGGTTTGCTGCCACCCAAAACCTAAAGTGAATGGATGGCAGCACCCATCCCATTGATTCCTTAGCCCTGATTTGCGTTAAACCCCAAGTACCTCCTGTGTTTTCTTCATCTGTCCTGGCCAAAAGGATTGGCCTGAAATTCCTTCCAGGGACTGTCACCAGCTGCCTCCTCTTTTCTTGTGGACCTTGTTTTCCTTGTTGGGTAGTGATATCAGCTGGTCTGAGGGATGCTGGTGTAAATGGGAGTAGCAGCCTTCACTCTGCTTTTACAATGGAGCATTCACTCTTCTCGTCCAAGCCGTGGGAAGGGGACTAAAGTGAAGACTCTCTCTTTTTCCCCTCCAACCAAGAAGTTTTCCCTTCTAGCCAGTTGCACTGGATGGCAAATGCCCTCGCAACCATGGAAGGACAGAAAAACAGCATGAAAAAAAGTGTGGGCAGGGAAAGAGGAGCAGCAGCAGGTCTAATACCATCTTGAACAGCAGTGAAACAAAACCAGAAGCCAGACAATATTGACACAAAGAAAAGAGGGAGGAGCTGTGCCAGATTGGTTGTGTAGCGGAGAAGAAGAGTCTGATGTGGTGGTTTCCACTCCTGACTGCGCCACAGTTGGTTTCTGTCACCTGGATATGAGGTAAATGGGGTGGAGTGTCCCCAAATAATGCCTGAGTAACCTCACTGGTTTTCTGTAATGGAGGAAGATAGGAGTGTAACAACCACCCTGCTCTGGAAAAGGGTGTCGTGCAACCTAAGCCAGGGTTGCCTCAGACCGAGGATGGGAAGCCTGTAAGGCCTGGTTTTTACTGAGACAGTTGGGGTAGGAATGAGGCTGAGTTTTAAGCCTTTATCACTGAAGCGGGGAGGTGGAAGTTGGGGAGGACAGAAAACCACTGGAGCCCTGTTCATTGTGACCACACCACTATTGTTCTCCTTTGTGCTCGAGGCAAAGACTAAAGCTTTGTGCTGGCCAAGGAACTCCTTGAATCGGGAAATAGTCTTAGGAGGCTGATTCCAGACACTTTTTTTTCGAACCAAAGGCATATGGAAGGGATGAGAATTGTCTCCATTCTGGAGTACCCACCTGCCCCTCTCAGCTTTGTGGCACATTGGTTGTAAAGATATGGAACATCCTCTACTTCTGCCTCCTTTAGAATGGCCAAAGCAGAGTTAAGCCTCCGTGTCCTTCTTTCTCCCCCCAAAAAAAAGTGCATTATGGGATTCTCTTCGCCGCCGCTCCCTCCTCTCTCCATTGCTGTGTGTTTGAAATGATATCTATTTCTCTTTGTGACAGCACACCGTGACTGCCGCCTTGACGTTCTCCCTAGCTGACATCCCGACCGGTGTGACACTGATGCCTTTGGGCAGAAATCAGAGCCGGTTTGCTCCATGGCTCCGTGCAGCCGCGCTGCCTGTAGCGCCTCGGAGAGCCCCCCGTGCCCCGCTGGGGAAATGGAGCGAGCGCCTGGGCCCCAAATGAACTCCCAGAAGAGAGCAGGCAATATCCGCAGTGGTACCCGCTTTCAGTTTTAAGTGTTCGCATCAACACATTATTTTCCTTCTTTATTCACTTCTCTCTCTCTCCCCTCGTTGCGGGAGGGTTGCTTTCCCGTTTCTCCCCCGGTTGCAGAGTCCTTGGGGATCTGGGCTTCCGCGAGCTAGAAAAGGAGCGCGCAAGCGTCTGATCAGCCCTTATTAGTGTTGAGAAAGATCTAATAGTTCTTGGCTTCTGGGACCATTACCTGTCATTTACTTTTATTAAGTCAGTGATGAGAAAGTTGAAAATTAAAGGCTTTGTAAATTGGATTGCAGTTTGAAAGGAGGCACCTACCAGGCAGTGAGGGCTGAAGCTTGCAGATGGGCCACTGGGAACAATACCGGATTTGAGCGTTTATCTTCAGCTGCACTGACAAAAATCCTGTGCCGAGGCGTGGAGGGGCGATAGTTTGTGGCAAAGCCTCAGGGTATCCAGAAATCTTCAGCTTTGTGAACCATATAATCCTTCCTTTGCCAGGCGTTCAGACCTAGAGCTACTGTTGAAGAGGAAGGGTGGTCTTCTGGTTGAGTCGTTGCCCAGTGCTGGGAGGGCTGATGCAGCTGAAATGACACCAGGCGAGTCATTTCATCTCCTCATGGTTCATTTCCTGATTTATAAGGAGGGAGAGCTGGTGTTGGTATTGATTTTATTTTTCTTCCTTACCTGTTGCCTGTTGTAGGTAGTCAGATCTTTGGAACAGGTCCTGTCTTTGACTCTCACCCTTACAACAGAAGCTCCAACTTCTTTGAGTCTTCAAAGCAAAACCAAAGATTTTTATTAAGTCCATAATGGCAAGCAAGCAAAATGGATGAGCCACTTAGTGAAGAGAAACCTCTCGTTTTAGGGGTTGAGAGATTGTAGTATTCTCTGCTTTTGAGACTTATCTTTGAATTGACCATCCAAACACACTTGCAAATGAGATACCCCACTTGCAGTAAAACAATCCAGCGAACTAATTATGATGTGACAAGGGAAGCTTAGGGGCCAATCACAACACGAGCTGCTGTCACTTCTGTTTTCTCCGTTGAATAAAAGTCTCATGGTGACATTGCTCTGATGAGAAGCAGCATGAACTAGTGGTTGTAAGTACAGTCTGGGAAGCAAAATTCTTGGTTACTGTGTCTCAATTTGTCTTTGACTTGAATGACGTGCGATAGGTGACCTGAGGTCAGAATTTTAAGGATGACTCCTGCCCATCCTCACGTTGTTAAATACACAAGTTGTGCTTACGTGGCTTTACATGAAGATTTAAGGTTCACACTTCGTCTCTGAAAGGCAGAGTACAGTAATCCACCAAGCACAGGGCTTTTCCAGTTGATAATAGATTGTGAAATTGTTTATCTCCCGAAGGCAGAATGTACAAGGATGAAGCAGAGATTCCCTTTAAAACAGTGGTTTCTTAGAAAAGTTTACCTCAGGTTCTCCCCACGTAGCTTGGCATTTTTCATCTCGCTTTGCCATTTTTCTCAGGGTTTAACAGAGGTAAGATTTGTAAACCTTTCAGGCTGGAAGGGACGTTCTCTGGCCAACACTCTGGCCAACCATCAAATACGAAGCCTCACTTTAAGGGAGGTCCTCTGTTTAAAGAACCTGGACCAAGAGCAGAGTCTCGCATCATAAAAACTCACAGTGAAAGACAAGTCTTTCACCTTCCTTCCCCAGAGAACTTCAGACCACCCAGGCAGGAGGTGGACACATGTACCCAGAGGAAACCGAGACACAAGGGATGGGTAAGTGAGGGCGATACTTGTGCACTGTTGCAACTTTGGACCCAGAATTCCTGCAAAGTGAGACTCAGCATGCGTTAACTCCACCCGTTCTTCCCATCTCTCCATAGGCACAGCAATTCCTTGGCTTCAGCTAATTACCACGTTCCCCTGAAGGAGGAGTGATGCCTCTCCCAAGTTCCCCTGCTTGCATCGTGAGAGAACTGATCTATGAGCTATTCAGTGGTTACTTACATCATTCTTGTGTTTCCAGCCATGCAACTTGACCGCAAGGCTTTCAGAAGGTAATCTGGGGAGATTTTATCAAATGTAAAATGTTCCTAGACATTACTGGAGCCATGATGTAATGAACCAAGGTTTTGTTCTTTAAATTCCACTTTGCTGCATAACCACAGGCCCCAAAAAATTGTTCCGCAGAAGCTGAGGACTTTGAAGAAGGAGGCTGAGATCTTGTGCTGGGCTGAGCCGTTCTGTGCTATGGGGCTGGGAGCAAGGGTTTCCCACTAAGTCGTGTGTCGCTGGCTTGGTGAGGTCTGGGCTGAACCTCTGGAGTGGACAACAGCCTCTTCACAACGACGACTCTTGTTTCTGCTGCTGTGATGGGAGATGTTGCCAAAGGAGAAGGCAGCATAACCAGGCCTGCATCGCACCTCGCTGCTCCGAGTTTGCTGTGTGTTTAGAGCTTTGGTATGTATTCTAATTTTGGCTGTTTCTGTTTTTGTAAAGGCAATTTCAGCCCAAAGTCTTGCCCCCCCAAAAAAACAAAAATGTCCCCTCACTTAACACTGCTTTCTTAGTATCATCTGTGCTGGAGCTGAGCACCTAGTTTGCAATATCTCAGTGCTTTGAAAGACCTTCAAAACCCTTTTTAGAGGAACATTGATTCCTGACTCTTCCTGGCATATTTATATCTGCCAGACCAGGATGAGACTGTCCATGCTTTGATGCTTTGGATTTCAGTACCTGTTGAAATCCCCTGAACAAATGGTGCTATTAATTAAGGGCCCTGGCTTTGATGAATGATGCATAGGGGACGACATTTCATTTTGTCCAGGGGGAGGTAAGTGGGATGGGGCGTTTCTGAGTGTTCAGTGATGCAGGAGAGGTCCTGGGTGTTGCCTGATCAAGGGGAAGTTGCTTCCTCTCTCTAAAGCGCTGTAAAGTCAGTGTCAAGTCACCATGGCATCTGGGTTATGTCACCTCCTGATGGGGCCACCTCTTTATATGTCAGATTTGTTCAGACAGAAACCAATTCAGCCCTTTACCTAAAAAGCTTTTAGAATTACTCTAAGGGTTGCAAATAACTTTGTCCTAAATGGCTTCTACCTGCCTGCCCTGGGCCATTTTAGCACCAGAGAAGTGAGTTTGGGGTTTGGATTCTTATTCAGATGGGGCAAGGCCAGGGGGCGTTCTCAGGGAGGACCCCAGGATCTTACGGCCATTTCTTTCCCCACGTCCTTTTGAAACTCCCAAATGGGTGAACGGGGGTCTTACAAAAGCTGTTTATATGACAAGGTTATAAGAAAGGCTTGTTGGTGGAAAAAAAAGCTTTTGCAAAGCTTTGATTCAGTAGCTAGCCAACTTAATTTCTTATTTGTGTGTATCATTATGTTTAGATGTTGGGAGGTCGTGTTTATGCCAAAAAGTTGAATTAATTTTTGGGGCACCTGAAACTTTTGTTCTGTACAGACAACACTACTTGTCATTTCAGTTGAATTAATTACAGCATCTAGCTGGTTTTCACCAAGGGGCTTCTGGACAGGGTAGTGTAGTGTTAGAAGAGTTTTCTGTGGGACAGGAGGACTGCTCTGGGTAGGAGGTTTGTGAGATACCAGCTGATGTGACTGGCGGAAAACCAGACCATTCAAAAGGGAGGGGAGAAGACGGAAAGTGAGAAGACGGTGCCGTTGACACTAAGGATAATAGGAGCAGAGTATTCACTCCTTTTGAAGCACCCAAAATGACAAGGAACAAATCAGAGGACTTGATGTTCTCTTGTGGCCAAAAGAAGTCTTAGCGAAGACAGAAGGTATGATTTATTTTAACTGAGTTTGGGTGTTTGCATTGTAGATGTTTATACATGATTTAGTCATCTATATTCCAGTTCAGTGATTCACCTCAGGATAATCTGAATCACACCTTGGAAATTTCTACTTCTTCTTTTTTAATGTAAAGATTTCCTAATGATACTGGCTCAGGTGAAGAAATCTATACTGCATCCAAGTGCCTTTGTCAGGATTAGACCCAAAGTGTCTGGGAAGGAGAGTAAGTGTCAGGATTTGAGTGAGAGACACCCCACTGCAGTAAGGGGGCAAAAGCTTGTTCAACAGATATGGAGGTACAGGGAAGAAATAAGTTGTGGGAAGGCAGGTAGATCTGCTGGAGAATCAAAGGTGTGTTTGGGCAAGTAGAAGTTTGACAGTGAAGGTCAAGTGAACAGGGTTTTCATATCTATTCTAGTTTAGAACAAGCACCTGGCTATTCAAAACTAGAAAAACGAGTTCAATTACCCCAGAATAGACCAGTGCTGGTGGCATGTGGCTGTGAGATGGGAAACCAGAACTCACTTCTCTCTTTTGTTCATATAATGGACTAGAACCAGAGTCTTCCATGTTGGGTCTGAGTGTAGCAGCTCAGATGCAGTGGGTGCCTGGGAAGAGCTTTTGTAGCTTGTCTTTCTGGAAACATTCCGTTTTATATACATGTTTAATTACTTGTAAGTAGTGTGAAACTCTGGGTACCCCACATTACACATGGTAACCCTAAAAATGAGATGTGGAGTGGCAGGAGAAATTCCATGCAGATCCTGAGAACATACTCTTTTTTAAATTCTCGTATTCTTTTTGTGAGAAATTTTGGGTTTAATATAATTGACGTTTCCCAATGAAATTACACTGAACAGCTCTCATAAGGAGGCTTTGGAGTCAGGAGGGCTAGAAGAACCCTTCAGGTAATAAGTACAAAGCAAATAAAAGGAAGTAAGTTGTGACAAGAGTGGCTAATAGATTGCAGAAGTCATCGCCAAGGAATACAGTGGTCAAAGAACATCTGGACGTGTAAATGTCAGGTGGCTCCATTGATGGCTACACTAGCCACCTGATGGAGGAAGCCTTCAAGCACATTACTAAAATGACAGCCAGGTGTAACAGGGAAAGGTCAGTCATAGGAGGACCTGGGTTTTCTATCCTCCCTTAGGCAGTCTGTCCGTGCCTTCTGCTAGAGATCAGGTACTGAGCTGGATTGATTTTTGGTCTGACACAGAATGGCATTTCTTATTCTTGTTGTCAGTACTTCTGCATCCGCTTGCCTTTGTGACAGGACTGGAAGGTGACGCTGGGTTTGGGTCAGTCAGTCTAGTGTGTTTGCTGCTTTTGTGTCCTGTCTGCATACAGTGACACGGAGAAGTCTGTGATGCGACTACATATTAGTGCTCAGGCACCGTTTCTACGCACATGTAGGATTAAGAGAATATTACCCTTGTGCCTTGTTTTTCACAGGACGTGTAATGACCCAAACCAAGTGGTCTTCCTTTTGTTAGTGCTTGTTAGAGCAGGGCATAAACATGGTTTAGTGCTAGATACAGGTTATGGTTGGACTCGATAATCTTGAGGGTCTCTCCCAACCTAAATGACTGTATGAAACTCCAGAAGAGTGTTTTCCCTGTAGACTACGAAGCTGAGAATTAAAGACAAGTGCGAACCCTCTCGCAGCCCCCCGGTCATTTGGGCATCATCGTGCCACATGTCAGTACAAACTGCTGCGACATCTGGGATGGGTTCATGTGAGTCCGTGGGGTTGGGATCGTTTTGTGTGGGAAATCCCTCAGTGCTCTGCTCCTGTCACTGACAGGCAGCTCATGGCTCCGCATGACAAAATAGAGACAGACCCTTTGCAGAGCGTAACGGAGGAGGATGCTCTGATTGTCATCCAAAATTGGTCTCACAATAACATCATCTGACTAGTTAGCCCTCCAGATGGGGCAGGCGCTTACATCTAGCACAGAGATCTGATGCATAAACATCTAGAAAGCTTTATTTTGTTAGTTCAAGGCAAAACCTGCTCCCATCCTCCTCAATTTTACATGTGTTTGATTCCAGTGATCCAGTCTCTGCGTGGCATTAACCATCACCACACTTGAGTCTTCCCAGCCGAGGATGTTTTGTACCCTTCAGCAGAAAGGTGCCTGACTTAGGTGAGCACACACCTGCAGCCTCGGCCTGAGCGAGGCATTTAAACTTACTCTTGGCTAAAACTGGGCCTAAGCATGCGTGAAACTTGGCACTGAGGGGGTACATGAAGTGAGTGCCCTGTGAAAAACATTTAAAATGCAGGCAGGGTATAAACTTGGAGCCAGTGTTTACTACATTTTTATGTGGTTCTAGGGCAGCTGTCTGACCTCCTCACCTAATTTGCAAATAATCTTGTCAGGACAAATTAGTCCATGCTGAGCCTGTGCTGTTGAGACTAGATGGTTATCAGGACCTGCACTAGCGAATTTTAAGGTAGTTCTGGTATCCCTACAGTATAATGGAATTACAGTGGAAGTGACTGCAGTGCAGAGATACACTTTGGTATTAAACAAAGCATATATACAAAAAACCTCTTCTACAGAAACCTGGAATTAATGGTTTTCCTATCTGGTTTCTTTCAGGCCATTTTTGCTGCAGGAGTCTCGAAAATAAAGATATGAGCTACATTTGAAACTGCAGCTTTGAACACTGTGAATTGCTTAATTCATCTTAATTGAGGTGTTCACTCTGAACCCGAAAAGCTTTTAGTTGAGATTTAGCCTGTGGTTTGATATTACAAATTGCTCGGTGGTAACGTTGGTTTAAGACGTCGTTGTCTCCTGGCCTCTCGTTCTTGCTGCTGGGCTGGCACAACTGCTGCTGTGGTTGGGAAACTGATGGGAGGAGCCAGCCAAATTAGAGGAAAAAAAGGTTTAGTGTTTGTTTGTTTGTTTGTTTGTTTGTTTGTTTGTTTAAAGCAGGAGAAGTTCCTCCGTCTGGTTCAGCGCCTGGTCACACAGAGTTTTCCCGGCACAAACGCATGGAAGGAGCATTTTGGTGTGGAGGGGAAATGAGCAACGGAGGGTGAAAGGTGAGCAGCGATTGCTGATTCTGGTAGTGTCACAGTGTACTTTTTAATATCAGACCGTGATCTGGAACTGTTCTCAACATGTAAAAAATGCCCAAATACCTTTCAAATTGCCGGTTTTAATCTTTGCTTTTAGGTGTCTTGGCAGACACTTCCAATTTGTGTCCTTATCTCACAGTCTCCAGCTGCCTTCAAAGGCTTTTCCAGCTTCTTGTGTTTTACAAGTTCAAAAACCTGCGGCCCGCTGGTTTTGAGAACGTGTGAATGAACAAAATAATTGGAGTTCAATGACAGTGTAAGTATCCGTTGTCACTGCGAGGAATGTTTCCTTCATTTCCATAATGAGTCCATTGAGAAAGAACACGGCTTAATAAAAAGGAAAGCAGGGTTTCCACGGTGACTTTCTCAGATTTAGAACATCTTGTCATTTAAATCCGGTTTGCCATGGAACATAAAGATCATTTGCTATATGCAGCATCAAACCATCTGATTTCGGAGGTACCGTGAAGAATCCGGTGAGGTGCCTGGAAAAACAAACAAAAAGCTATAAAGAGAACAGCGTCTCAAGGCACTAGAAAGTGGGAGGTTAATCTCATTGCAAGTTTGCCACTCTGCTCCCACAAATGGAGTTGTCTGATAAATAAATTCCCTGCAGGCATTAGAAAAACAAGCAAATCCAGAACAGTGGAATACCCAAATGATTCGCTTAAAGAAATGTTTGGTTTCTTTAATGAATTATGATGGTTCTGATGACATTTCCATTTGCAAATTTGAGTTGTACTTGACAGGAGTAAATTTGTGTCTCTAAAGCCTGTGAAAAATATCTGTCTGCCTTCTGTCCGTCTGTCTCTCCTTCCACAGAACAAAATAGTTTCCAAACAGCATCTGCTGAAAGTGAAACTTAACGAAGTCTCTGGCTATAAATAGCCATATATTTAAATATTCTAGTGCACTGACACAGCTTGAAATCTCAAATCTGTCCATTGATTAACATATCTCATTAAGGGAACTGCTGGGAGCTGAAGTGTGGAGTTTGTTACTAAGTTCACTAGGAGACTCATAGTAGTAGCTGGTGTTTGTGTGACAAGCTGGGATCCCCTTCTCCACCGTTTTACTGCCTTGCCCAAGACTGTGAAATAGAAAGAGAAGGAGAAAGGGCTTTCTGCTGCGATTCCTTTGCAGTGACACGCGGACAGAAGCAGCTCAAGGGAATCCTGCACAGCAGAGGTTAATGTGACCCACATATAATTGTGTGAAAAGATGCCACTCTGCGCCTTTGTCAAAGAGGCTTCTTGTTACAACCCAAGCTATCCAGTCCCCAGCCCCTTCAGCAAAGCAGTTTTCTTGCATTAAATCACCACTGCCCTCTTGCCAGCTGCTCAGAGTTTGCACATTATACAGAGGAGATGTAGAATATATATTTATATATTTTTAAAATGTGACAGATTGTCTTGTAACATATGTAGTATTGCCTTGAAATGAACTACGTGCATGTGATGGCCAAGCCAGCAGACCCAGTGTGTGTGTGTGTATGTGTGTGGTTTGTATTTTTTCCCTTCTGTTGGAAATCCGAGAGGCTGGGACACTCGAGCTTTTCGTGTTGCTTCTCTCTGAAATATTCATGACGAGTTGACGACCTTGATTCTTTGATACCTGCCATTTATTTATGTGCCACTGACGATAACTGCTGCTAAGTACATATGTCAGTGACATGGTTGAGTGAGTTGGATGATAACGAGCGGGAGGGCATCTGAGGGGTGTGTGCGCTGGAATAAGATTACTTTATAAACTCTGAGGGCATTTTAGGAAACTGCCATGCCATCTTATTCACCCCACTTTGTTTTTCTGACTAAACCCTGTTTTCTTTGCTTCTTCTCCAGCTTTTTCCTTCCGACTTGGAAATCTGCTAGTTTGCTGCTGCTTTTCTTAAAGATGATCGTTGGCTTGTTATCAGGTGGATTGCTAATGAATTAGTTGGTTACGCTTACGTTTAGAAAATAACAGAGATGTGAGTCTGGGGAGACCCAAGGAGAAACGGATCCTCATTGAAATGAACTCCAGAGAGTTGGTTAGATGATACGGGGCATTTTGGTAGTCTGTAAAGGTAAGGAAAGATGAGGGTAGAGCAAGGAAGATAAAGAGCAGGTAAGCACCCGTATCACATAGAACCTTGTAAATGCGAAATTTGAGCAGACAAATCTCATTGCTTTTGAGTGATCCCATTCTTTGGAAGGATTGTAACCTGCAAGGCATCAGACGTAAAGTTTTGGGGGTAAATACGTTAACAGAAAGGGTTACAGAAGAGTTGAAATAATGAAATATATGGGGAAAAAGATCCTGAGTGAAAACTAAATGAAGTCGAACGTGAACTGGTCTTCACTGTGGCTGGTGAAATGCAAAGACTTAGAGAATTAGAGACATTGCTGGATTGAGGGGTAAATGTGGTTCCTTTTGGCTGCGAGTTATTCCATGTGCTTTCTGAGCCATAAGTAGTGTCGGGACCTGGATTCCTCATCCTTAGCTGGAGCCGTTTAGCTGAAGGATGTGATCAGGAGTCCCGTGGTCCCGGGCTGACTGACCTGCTGCAAGTGTCCCTGTTTTCTGTGGGGGTGATCCAGGGTTGTCGGGTGGTGCTTTCCTGACCCTGATACTCTCGTTCGAGCTGGACATTTTCGGAATTGGAAGTTGGGTACTGGAAGGATCAGATGGAGACAGCTGGTCCCCTACTGCTGGATGCTGACAAAGGGACATTGATGGGTAGATGTATTGATGGAGTTCTCCTTCACCAAAACCAAGAGAAGCCAGAGCAAGGGAGACGACGGAGCAGAACCTCTCCCTCGGAGTCTCTTCTCACTGCATTTCCTATAGAAAACTGCAGCAATGTCTCTTCGTTGGGCTGTCATTTTCCCTTTCAGAAGTTACAGTAAGCACACATTGTTATTGCACTGTACATCCTCCTAAAGATAACTTTCCCTCTATATAAGAAAATATGGGGAAAAGAGGACACAAGGGTGGAATTAGAATTAAAATGGCCTAAGAGGCTTCTACATATGTTTCTTCATCCACAGCCGTTCTGGAGAGGCAGGAGATAAGGTGGCTTAGGGAATGCAGCTGAGTCCAGAGAGACATTTATTTAAGATTGATATCGAGCCTTGGAATTGTGAGTGGGAGGTTTTTGTGAGGAAGGAACAGGATGTTGCCAGGAGGGAGGGAGGCTGGTTAGGATGATTTATTATAAGAGGTCAGTAGCAGGAAGTCACTGGAGATACGTGATGGTGGAAAGCGCAGGCCGAGGAACCCGGGTGAGGACACTGTCTTATGCTCTGAGATTCTGGCTCCTCGAACAGGGCCAACAGAGTGGCTGGGTGGTCTAATTTAGGGTCATCCTTGGTGGTCCTGCGTACACATGTTTTGGTCAGTGTCCTTGTCTGCAAGTCTCTTTCTGTGCACAATGACCCATCCTGCTCTGGGGTTTGTTACACAGGCTTATATCATTAAAAAAAAAATAATCCACTGTGCTTGAAAGAGAGATTTTGGGCCTTTCTTGGGGCAAGAAGTTATTTGGTGCTTACACAGATAATTGTGCACATGGGGGCTACTGAGATGATGAAGTAATTGTATTTATCATTAGACTCCTCCTCCCCTTGATAGGAAAATTCCCTGTGACACAAGAAATTAAAAGATTGGCAAGAGGAGTCACCACCGAGAATGACCTTTTGCGGCCATGAACAGAAAGTTCAGCTGGATGTAAAGCTTTAACTAGTTGTCAATCTGAAATCTGCAGCTCCACGTGAACCTAATGGCCCATTTATCTTGAGCAGGACTACTGCCGGCAGTTGCTTTTTGATATTTATGACTGTAAATAAATTACTGATTATTTCTCACAGCCACCTTCTGACTACCCTATTCTGAGTGTCACTGGTGTCTATTTTGCTGTCCTGTCTTCTGACCCAGTCAGACCTGGTGTCCCCTTGTGCCATTGTCCCTCCTGAAAAGACAGCCAGTGTCACAGAGAACCCTCAAGTCAAACAGGCAGGAGTGTGGACAAAGGGATTGAGGCTCCTCGGGAAAGGCAGCAGTGCTTTGGCAGGACGCCCTTTGACTTCAGATGACCTTAAATGACTTGGCAAAGGTCACACAGAGAGGTCAGTGCTTGGGTACAGGACTATGTTCATATCTTCTTTGTAGTGGTGAATATCTGGACAATTCTCCAATTTCCCTGTTCAGCTTCACGTTACTACAAACTCAGCTGTGTTGTGGGTTTTTTTCAGCGCATTCAAACCCCTCTGCTCTGCTTTGATTTCTTTCTGCGGCAATTCTGGCTGTCCCTGCTGATAATAGCTCAGATTAGACCTACACATCTGAGCTTTCCATGCTGTCCTTTTATCTCGTGTCCTCCAGCTCGTGGTCCTGTTGTCCCTGCGCAGCTTGGTATGTGGTGATGTTCGCTCTCCTGCTTGCACTCAGTGAATGATTTATCATGTGTTATCAGTAGGACTCTGTACAGTGTCCAGGGACAATGTTTTCCTCCATCTGGTTCCAAGCTGGTTGAACACCCTTCCATATGGTTTTCACGTGCGGTTCTCCCAGTGCGTCCTTTCTATTTTTTCCCTCTGGATTCATCGTTATGCAGTTTGTCTAACAAGTACACTGTGTTTCACTTTATAAATTAATCACATGCATGAATTAAAACTTCATCAAATGTGGATATTTCTTACATGACAGAGGAAAGCTTCACTGCTGGGCCAATCTATCTTCTGGAAGAAATATCCAGTCCCACGACATCCTGGAAATTAACTGCTGCGATGTTTCACGCCACTCTTCAGTCAGATATTACCTTATGGCTTGTTCTGGAAGAGTCTTGTAATGTGTTGAAGAGTCTTTTAGCTCTGTTCTGTATTATGAAGGTGCTGGTTGCAGTTATAGGTTCATGAACTGGGCAGGACAGAGACCACGAAAACATCTTCTTATGTAAACCGTCTTGAGATGCAGTGATTCTCAATTACTTGATACTGGGCACTCCAAGAGACAAACATCTTCATCTCACCATTCTTCCGAGTGATCCAACCTGCAAAAGGGCTCCTCTGCGAGAATCACTCGCTGCCGGGTTTGCTGGTCTTTGCAGATAACTCTTCACCACCGTCTTTGTTGATTTTATGTTGTTAGACCTGGTGACACACTTTTATCTTATCTGGCTTTCTCTCTTCTTTGCTCTCCATGTTGTTTGCTATTCTAGAATAAATATGCAAGACCGCCTGCCCCGGGAGGCCAGTGCACTGCGTTCCTGCCCCGAGAGCAGGCAAATATTTGCCCCACACCAGTCCCGGAGCCCCGAGACGTGAGCGGCGACACGAGGAGGTGCGGCGGAGCCCGGGGCTGGCGGGGTGTGAAACCAGCTGGCTGGGAGCGCTCAGCAGGCGGTCGCCAGAGCAGGGAAAAGGGGACTTGCCTTTGGCAGGGTGTGCGTGTCAATGTGCACACCTGGGTGAGGCTGTGGGGTGCGTGGGACGCCGATGGACTTCGGCTGGTGAACGTGTGCGTGGGGCAGGTTCTCAGGAGCAGCAGCAGGGGTGGTGCTCCAAGCTAAGTGCCATTTTCCAGCATTATCCATTTTGCTTCCAGGCTCCTGCGTTTCAAAATAGCCCATATATCATGCGCATACGCTTTTGTGTTTCTGTGTTTGTGACATGAGTGGACACGTTGGTGACGTTCTTGTGTGACTTGGCGAGGTTATACACTGTATGTCTTGAGTTTTCTGCCCTTGCAGATGCACCTTTTACCTGTTGAGGATTCAGATCTTATTCCTTCACAGAAGGGATGATAGAAACAAAAATACTCAAGGTGCGCAGTGTCTTTAGGCCTTTCTATGCTATTTAGTTTCTCTTTGGAAAGTCTTTCCTCAGTTTTGCAAGGGGTCACTCTTGATTTGAATCCTTTTCCCCACTGCCTGTGGAGTACTCCTGCTTCAGAAGCTATTTCATCTTCAGAAAACTCTGCTTGTGAAGTGACTGGTATCTTAGAGCTGCTTCTCATTGCAGAGTTACATGGAACATCACCCCTACTTTACACCCCATCTCTAAGGAGAAGACCTTGAGTAGCTTGTGGTCATGTTACCTGTCCAACGAGAAATAAGCCATTTCTAGAGCTGCTGCATCCATCGCACCATGGAGCGTGCTAGATAGTGATTTTGTAAACTCTTGAGGCCACTGCAAGCCAACATTCTCACCAGAAAAAATATATTTCCACTTTTCCTCCTTTCTTTACCTGCCGCTTTCACATACCATCTCCTCCCTTCTTGTCTGGTGAAGTCCCCGAAAATCTCAGGGGTTGTGGTTGGTTCTACCTTGATCTGTTTCCTGATTCACTTCATTGCGGAAAGGATGTTTGTGCGGCTGTGGTGTTGGTTTGCGGAGGTGTCACTCGTCACACGGAGCGGCAGGGGGGCAGGTCCCACCAGCTCAGACGTGTGTGGTTTGAAGGCCACCTCCCCATCACCTCCCTTGTTTGACTCCCTGCGCGTCCTCCTGTCTCACCTCACTCGGCTTCTTTGATTCGGAGCCGCCGCTGGGTTGGCCGAGAGGGTTTCTCGGTGTTGGTTTTGGGGGTTTTGTTGTTTGCTCGCTGTTGCCTTTTCCCAGTTTGAAGTTTGCCGCCTTCTGGCCTCTGGGCCAGTGACCCCCCTGCGAGCTGCCCACGGTGTCATCATCAGGGAGGCTGTTTTGTTTCCATCTGGGGCTTTTCGGCCTGGATTGGATCCATCGAGCCGGCAGGTCTGATGGATGGCCGTATTGACAATCGGGTTGACCCTTGTTCGGCAGGCTGACATGCTCCGTATTTCACGGGCCGGCGTTTGATGCGTATCAAAGAGGTGGTCAGGTCATCAGAACAGCCAATTAAAACGATAAAGAGGGAGGAGTGGAAGATGAGGTTTTAACCCTTTCCAGCCCGTCATAAACATCTTTATGTAGCAGAGGTGTGTTTTGCTGCCAAAACAAGGGCCGGGAGGGAGCTAAAAACAACGAGCCATCTCTATAAATTTATCTGTGGGAACTCTTTAAAAATCGAGTAAGCAGAGATCAGGAAACAATTAACTGTCTATATAGCTGTCAGTTATTTAGGATCTGGAATGACACCGGATCAATTCCCTGCCTTTCAATTTTTTCTTTCTTTATTTTTTTTTCTGAACAGCATATCGTAAAAGAGACTATGAAGTTCAGCGTACGTTAATTAATATATACAGTATATAAACCTCAGATTCACACTGCTTAGAGGGCAAGAATTTTATATCATCACTGTTGTTACCTGAAAAGGAGAAAGGCACTCCCAGTAGGGTTGCTGGCAGAAGGTAATAAATTTAGGGGTTATTTAGCATCAGCTTCTGAATAATGGCATCAGAAGAACATGCTCTTCACATGAGGAACCTAATGAGGGAGAAGTGCTAGAGCCAGGATTGAAGAGCACCGCTGGGATCACGGGTAATAAAAGGTCCATCGTCCATCAGTGGCTGATGTTCATACCAGCGCAGGGTCAGTCACCGTTGCTCCGATGTTAATTTGGGGGCTGTGTTTTAAGGTAACGCAGCCTTTCCTAAGATGCCAGCAAAAAAGCACTAGATCCCAGACTTTTTTGCCTGCTGAGCTTGTGTTAAAGTTTCCAGTTATCAGTTTTAATGGAAATGGTAACGAAACAACAAACTCGGATCTTGTTACTTTTTGAATAGTCCAACACATCCAGACTCAGTGCCTGGTTCAGATGTAGAATTTCAGGGCGGCTTCCTCTGTGCTGTACTTCGTTTTCCAGCCTATAAAAGGGGGAACAGCTACCTAGTTTTCCCAAAAAAGTTAAAATCTATGGAACACTTTAAGAACCATCATGGTGTCTGAATAAGAGAAGGAAATAAATCCCCCCTTACCCTGTGCAAAAGATCCCACGCCACACTTGCAGCGCAGCACCCGCTCCTCTAAGATCTTCCTTCACCTGCTTGTACTTGTTCAGTTTTCGCCTTAATATCATAATCTAACTAATGCGAAGGCATTGAATCCATTTTCTGACTGTTGGGTAAATGATGGTTAAGCATCAAGAGATTTATTTAATTGTCTAGCTATTAAAAAAAAAAAAAAAAAGGTAGGTCTGCTGAGTGAAAGCTTTTATGCTTTTAAATGAGGTATTGTTGTGATTAGAGTTTAAACAGCAATGATTTCTTCAAAAACGCATTGGCAATAATCACTGGCTTGTTTGATTGTCCACATAACTGTACCACCCTCACTGCCAAGAAACTCATCTGAACCACCAATGATAGTAATAGCTATTTTTTTCCATTAAGTGCGCAGCAGATATAATATTCAGGGACAGGAACATCTTCATTAGGCAGTACGGAAAGTGAACACATTGTTCACCAATCAGCCTTAAGAATAATGGACTAGAGAGACTTCAGAGGTGAGGGATGGAGGTTGTGGGGGTGGGAAAGGGGTTTAAAGCTTCATGAACCACATATAGAGAGGATTTTAGTGGGATACGGGCAATTGATCCCCTTAAGTGTCTTTGAAGAGGCTGGTCTAGAGGTAGAGAAACTCCAGATGACTCATTATTGTACTGCTTAGGCTCATCAGCGTCTCAATGATCATTTTTACTCTTTTGTATTTCTTTAATTTAAAAAGCCAAGAATACAAAGCTAATTCATCTGGCATAATCAAAAACAAGAGCACAAGGATGGCAGGTTTCTGAAGCGAGCTGGTGACCTGCAGGTGAGAACACGGCCGCCCTTCGGTTTACCTGGATGTCTCCGAGACTGCTGAAAACCCGAGACATTTGCAAAATGCAGACAAGCCAAACTCGCTCTTTATGTATTTTTCCATGGGAAATCCATCTCCCAAGTGAATGGCACTTCCCTGCTAGCTCTTGTCCCAAAAATCCAGGGTGAGTCTTTGCCAAAAGCATTTGCTGCTTGGGGGAGTGTAAGGGGCCTGGCCTCAAAAAAATACACCTGTACCCAAGGGCAAAGAGAGAGGTTCTTCTTTGTCCTTCTTCTTGTCTTTCTTAATTTCACATTCCCTAACATATTTAGGTACCAAGAGCTACTGGTTCCAAGTGTCATGCTTGTGTAGGATTAAGGCTCCTGCTAAATCCCAGCGGGAATATTAGTTTCCCATTTCTCATTGCCACCCCCTGCCTGGGAAATCCCAGCCAGCGAGGACAGATCCAGTTTGTCTCTCTGTCAGCACGCTGCGCCAGCAACAGAAAGGCTACATGTGAGCAGGGCTAAGCTCCTTTTTCCTCCTCCTTGCCCTCGTCAGTCCTAAGTGCCATTTAGCAGCGCTGGCCGCCTGCTCCTCTCGGCTGGACACCGATTGCTCCCCGGTGGAGAGCTGTCAGTAACGGGAAAGCCAAACGCCGCGGTGGGAAGTGATCTCACCCGGCAGGAGGGCACCACTTCCCAGCCAAAACAACGCGCCTTTGACAGCCTTGATGTATTTATTATCTTCTTGGTGCAGAAATGCTGCCACAGCAGGTAGCAGGGCCGGGGGGAGGATGGGGAGGATGCTGCTGGTGACTTGGAAGGGAAAAAAGAGAGAAGTACGAAGTGCCGAGGAGTTTTCTGCAGACAGCCGATGGCAGGGTGCAGGAAGGGATAAGGGGAAAGGAGGGTACGGAGGAAAGGAAGAGACTATCATAAAAAGGCTATTTCTTTTACTTATGTGCTTAACTCATCTCCTGAACTTAGGGACTCAAGAGTGCTGACAAAAAGCAAACAGCAAGTGGAAAACCAGAGAGGTTACAGCCCACATGGGGCATGGCATCCCAGCCAGGCTGAGCCACTGAGAGCTGTCACCTCCGCGAGATGTGCGACTCACTGGCTCTTCTGCTCCTTGTCCTTCTGGACTGGGCTCCCTCTTGGGTTTATACTGTGAGCTGGGAGGGTTTCACACAAGTGCCATCTGTCAGGCTGTTTTGCCAGCCCCAGTTTGGGTCCATTTTCCCTGCAAAGTGTCAAAGGACATTTTGACTCTAAGGAAAAGCAGCCAGGAGCTTTCAGGGGCAGAATCATGTTGCAGCCTCAACAGCTGTGCCAGTTCAGAGGCTTAAGTTAAACTCAGCACTCCTGGGCAGCAATGAGGGTCTATCCTGTGCTTTTGAAAGACAACCAGTCTTTCACACTCTGACAACTAAGACAACTCTGAAACTAAAAAAAATGCGGATGTTGAGATGGGAGATATTTGGGGGCAAACAAATAAATTTCAGTCCTAAAAGAATAACATTTTTTGTCTGGCTTTTGGGAACCTTTTTTGTCGTTGTTTTTCCTTTGTGGATGTGTCTGATGTGGAGCTTGTTACCGGGTTCTTTTTAGTGGAGCCATTTGTTTCTGCTGCATGGTCCTTTCTCATCTGCTCCTTCAGACAGGAGACACCAGAAGCAGAAACTGTTCCATCATAGTGAGAGAACCCCCTTTTTTTTGGAGGGCAAAACGTTCTGTTGGTTTTGTATAAATAATCTCATGTTTGTCTCTGTGTTTGCATCGGGTGCATTTGGTGAAACAGAGCATGAATGGTCATGCCGTGAGATTCCTGCCCCATTCTGGGCTTAAAGGAAAGGATCTAAAACCCCGTGTGCTTATTTTGACTGGTGAGCAAGGAATAGGCGGCTTGTTGGGAGACACTGGGGATCATCCTAAATTTTGGTCTGTCCGTCATTAGTGGGAATGTTGTATGTGCCACCTGGAACTACAGATTTTATCAACCTCCACCAAGTGGATCTTGCCAAAAACATTGCAAGTTATGAACTTGGTGTTGCCCTGGTTGTGATGTGGAGGACCTGGAGCTTATCTGGGCTGCAAAGTGGCCTCAGCCAAGTCACTTCTCTGCTTTGTGCTTCATTCCCCTGGCCGCAAAATGGGGATGATAACCAGCTTGGCCGATGACAAGTGTGAAAGGAGAAATAAGCATTCTCATCTGACGTTTGTCAGGCTGCTGACCTAGATCTGCACGATCAAACTGCATGTAAGCTACATGCTGTAGTTTTGCAGGACAGCATCTATGCAGATTTAGGCCGGCTGGCAAGTCGCTGCCATCCATGAAGGTTACAAGCATCAGGATGAGGCAAACAGACTGTCTGATACTCCCTATTTAGAAGGAAAGATGTGACTTTTCAGGCAGCAAATTCTCTGGAAGAACAAAAGGAAACTTGTAAGGTCCAAATCTCTTGGTGCTGGTGTGTGGCTTCATCTACACTCATCGCAGGGCTGTAATGGATTATTTTCTTGCTTTGGTGCCATTTAAATGTTGTACACTATGTTGGCTAAGGGTTGTGACAACAGAGATCTGAAATACTGAGATACATGTGAAGTCCCATACACTTTTAAGTCTGGTGTCCTTAAAAATCCCGTAAGACCGGGCGTTCCTGGTTGGTCCCAGGCTCAGCTCAGAACAAGTTTGTGTCTAGTCTGGGGTGTTACTGACTTTTGACTCCTTTGGCTTCACCTCTGGGCTTTTTGCCCATTGTCCCTTCTCTGTCCCAGGTGAAGAGGACTCCTCCCGGTGCCCTGCACAGGGACAAGGGATCTCAGAAGGGTCTTTCACATGGAGCCCATCACTCCAGGGCCACTTGCCACTGCTGCGTCTGCGTTGTGCAGGTCGGTCCTCCGATTGCTGACAGCCAGCTTCTCCAGGAGGGGGGTGAAATGCGAGTGGCAGGGCAGGCACCTCTGAGGAGATCGCTCCTAACTGTTCCCACAGAGCTTGAAGAAAAAGATTTGACGGCTTTACAGAGGAAAACGGCTGAGAAGGGATTGATAAACACACAGAGATCTAACTAGTGTGTCCCATCACTCCGAATAGCTGATCATAGCGAAAGTGCTTCAGGGCAGTGTCGGGAAGAATTTGTTGATGTGAACTCGTGTCTCCCTGAGAGAATCGCGCTGTTTCGGGGAAGGGACCATCCAGAGAAGGTTGTGGTGAAGAATGCAGGAGCAGTAGGGTGGGCGTCTGTGTCAGGAGGAGCTGGCGAGATGTTCACCAGCGCTTTCTGAAGGCAGAGCTGTGAGGATGCCGGCAAGGACCTGGGAGCTGAGCTTCCTCGCAGCACCCATGGCAATGCAGACTTCATTCCCTTCGGTGTGAGCATTTGCAACCAGCAGCTCCTGGTGCCAGCTGGGGTCCCGGGCCTGAGGAGTTCCATGTCACACTTGGGAATCTCCCGTAGCTCCCATGCTTAGGGTTGCCCTGATGTGACCATCTGCACAACAGGTCAGCAGTGTGAAAAGGCTTAACTGATCACGTCTGAACTGTCATAAACCACTTCATATGGTCCCTCAGTGTGGCGATACCTTGGCACTCTTTCTCCAGTAACCTCTTCAAAGGTCCATCTGCTGTTGTCAGAAACGCTTGGGCAACTCTTGCTTGAAGATTTCGGGGTAATGTCCGTTGTTATGCATCAATAGTTTAAGAAGGACCATGTATCGCAAACAGCTGGTGTTTGAAAACATGATGGACTAAATTGGGGAGGCGGTTTGAAGTCAGTGTGAGCATTTGAATGGCAGATGTGTTGGGTGTACCCTGCCAAAGCGCACAAACACACAGAGCTGCAGGAAATATTCCCTAAAAATGCTGCTTTGGCTTGATACAGTTCACACAAACCGCTGGATGCATCACTGGGGAAGCTCAATCCTAGACTTGGTCCAGGAGGAGGAGTTTGACCAAAATGACTGTTCCCTTATGTGGAAAACACCACTGTTGAGGGAGTTGTTTCACTTTTTAATGTTTAGTTCAGTTTCACCTTGATTGAGACGTTTGCTTGGGCACTTAATGGGTTGGAAATACAGACAGTCCCAGCAGGGCACAATGTTTAGAGGGGTGTTTTAAAAGATTTTATTAGTAGATATCTTATGCTTACTGGATTTATATATATATATATATATATATATATTAGTTTTGCATTCAACTACTGGATTTTTTTTATATATATATTAGTTTTGCATTCAACTATTCTGCATGAGAGTTAGTGTTTTCTGGTTGCCAGTAGGGGAAAAGATCCAAAGTTGCTGTGCTAGTGGAAGCATCCCCACAAATATTTGTGCCATGCTTTGAAACTCAATACCAGAAAGTGATATCTAAATGCAAGAGAAAATAAGATATACTAAGACTGTGGAACTTTCAGATGTGCAAATATTTCACGTGTGCTTTACTAGGAGAGAGGTGTCTAGCTCTTTGAAAGCTTCTCTATAAAACAAAGCTGAATGGAGATGAGCCCAGGATTGCTGGTGATATTTGTGTGCGTTGAACGCTCTGCTTGTCAACAGCTTCCACGAGTAGGATGGCAGCAGCGCGGTCACCGTGTCCCTTGGCTTTGGAAGGGTGAAGTGAGTCAGTCCCTTGTAAAGGTGTTTTCAAAAGCTTTGGTAAACAAGATGCGTGTGTCTCTTGCACTTTAAGCGAGGCTAACAAATTGAGATGAGCCGCAGCAGCTCTGAGAAGGCTGGGGACGCACACACAAGGGCCTGAGGTGATTTATCTTGATGTTTGGTTGAATTCTTTGCATTTTGGGTCCCTTCTGTAACCTTTTCACCTCGTTCTTTTTTAAGGTGGCTGCCTGGCTGTTACAATTTATCATGAACGCATCTCACTTCACTTTTGACTCCTCTGACGGAAGGAACAGCCGGTCTCTGGGAGGTCAAAGACATTATTTTCCCTTCATCTTTCTCAGTTTCCAGCACATATTTGTCACTTTGAAAAAGCATGAATTCTGGATTTGATGCACTTTAATTGATTTCACCCTCAACAAGTCCAACTGTCCATCAACCTTTCCTTTCTCTTTCCTCTCCCCCTTCTCTCTCTTTTCCCTGTCCCTTTACTTTGTGAGTGATGTTTTCGGCCGCCTGCACGTTGAAGCTGTCGCAGAGCCTGTGACCCTATGGAGGCTCACTGTCACTAGCCATTTCTCTCGTTTTACTTGTCCTCCAAGTTGAACTTTGGATGCTGAGCGAGAATGAAGCCGCCTTATAGCAGGACTGGTCTTGCAGTGTTAGTGATGTGCTGCTGCTCCAAGTAAAAGTGACTGCTGATAGTTGGCTGAACTTGGCTCATAGTCCACTTCTTTTGAGGCAACTGTCTAGAATTGGAAATGTGAAGGAATAAATGGTTAGTTATTGATATAGATTGGTATTTAAAATTATTTACAGCAGTACTATGGCCGAGGTGGAATGTACTATTTCTTTGTTTCTCATGGAAGGATGTACATACCCAGTGATGTATATACATCCAGTGTTGCGTGGGTGTAAATTCCGTTGTGTAAAATGGCATTGACACGTCATAAAATGAGATGCCATCATCCTGTCTGTTGCTTGTTTAGTGAATTTGTATGGCATAAACGGAGATGTGGAGTAAATAGAGTATGTGGGTAACTACTTGGCCTTTGCACAGAAATCTGGGCTTGGTAGCCAGGGACCACGCACCAGTGGAAGCTGAAAGAGGTTAATAGGTGTTCCTCTGCATGCTGCCATTGCATCCCAGTTATTATCAGGACACAGACTGGGCTCACAATGCTTCATGTGAGTGTTTTCAACTGGTAGCTCATGGTCACTAAGACAACAAAGGCTCTTGCTGAGATCTGTTGGGTACAGATCAGTATTATTTGCCAGTGTACGTGGATGGGGCAGTGACTGTTCTTTACGGGGGTATAGAGAGCCTCCACTAGTACTGGTGGGGCTCATACTGACCCTTTCCTTCCATTATTTGCTGCTGAGAGGGTTGTTGGAGCCTTGTGAAGACTCTTCTTGTCTTGTGAGGCTGGATGGTCATATATTGAATCATTATCTGAATCTTCAGAGAAGCAAATCCTGGGCCACTGTTATCAGGGACAGATGGGATTCCTCACTAGCAGCCTAATTCTGAGTTTATGTATTCCTAGCACGATAATTCTCGCTTGAAATGTTAGATTGACAGCAAAGCTTGCTCTTTTTCAGTCTATATGTTCATTTGATCCCCATATCAGGTGTAATTCTTTCTGTTGCGTGGTGCCAATGGTTTTTTGATATATATATTTTTATCTCTCACTAGGCTTCTCAGAAAAACACAGCAGCTTCCTGGTGTCCAGATCTGTGATGTGAGGGAAGCTAAACAAAGCGTTCTATGCTGGTGTGAGTTGATGTTAGTAGCTCCTTGCAGTGTTGGGGAACCCAGGGCTTAGAATAAAATCTGTTATTAATATGAAATAAGAATGTTTTAAAGGACATTCAAGGATCTTTGGTGGTGGTGTTTTGTGCTAGGTAAGTAGGTTCTCCTGGGGGAATGGTGGGGTGGTGGAAGGGCTATCATATACTGGGAATGAGTTTAGAATTTTCTAGGATCACAGTGGTGACCACTATTTCTGCTTGGTTTTACCTTCAAATACTGGCATACAATGTAGCCTAATTATTAAGTATCTTGTGTATTGATTCTTTCAATCTTGTGAGTATGAGTAAAGTGTGTTTTACTCACAAACACCTAGAGCTAACTGGTATCTCACTTTGCAGTGTACTTGCAGTGTTATCAGAGATAAGGAAACAGAGGCACTGAGAGGTGAAGCAGCTTGTTTGGATCCCCTAGCTGAACAGTAGCAGTTTCAGGATGGGCAGTCCAGGCTCTCATACCATAATGACCTATTTTATATACCTGGTTTAGGCATTGTGGTGTTTGAAGTAGATGCTTGACCCAAGGGAGTTACATGGGGATGCTCAGGCACTTTGAAGGTGACCAGGAGCCGGTGCCTCCAGGAGCATCACAGTGTCCCCAGTGCTGATCTGGGAACTTGGTGGTTTAGCTGGTTTGGCCCCAGGAGCTGTGTACGGCTCTCTGAATCTGGACCACAGCAGAACATGGGATGGTGTTTGGTTTTTTAGCTGCCCAGAGGAGCTTCTGCACAGGTGCAGGGGTGAGTGTTGCAGCCTGAAATAGGTGTCGGTGAGATCTGAGCCCCTTCTGCATTAGACAACATGTGAGAGTAAATGTTCTGTTTTCTTGAACCAGTGGTGAGTTGAGGTACCTGATCTGAATCCTGCTGCAGGTTTCCCAAATCCCAGGCCAGTGCTTTCTCCAGAAGGGTAACCTGCCTCACTAAGTTTTCTTTTCCAGCCTGCAAGTTGGCCAATAATCTGATGTGAAGCCAAAAATTGCACAGCTTACATCTTTTCAGAGGATTAAATCACTTAGCAGAGCCTTGCTAAACCAGCGGGGAACTTTCCAAACCATGCACAGTCACTCGCTTGTCTCTTCTGTCAAGAAAAGTACAAACTGGGCAAACTACTGTGCAAAGGTTACTCAGTGTGGTGATACTGGGCTGGGAATACTGTAGATCCAAGGCCTCCAGTCCCCGGGATGCACATTAGGAGAGCAGCAAGCACTGACACCCCATCATGGTGTTTTACAGAAACTTCGATGTAGTCTTACGGGAGTGAGGATGTTCAGCTAAAATTAGAATAATTTCAAGCTGCAAGCTCAGCTTTGATGCTTGGATCAGGATTTAAACTTAAAACTTAGTCCAATTCAGGTCTACTGCTCAGAGCATCCATCTCCAGCATCCCTTTGCATGCTGGAGGTTTGGAGTTTTTAACCAGTTTAGGTGTTTCCTTCCATCGTATCGGACAGACATGGAGATGCTTTTCCTTTCCCCGGCCCAAATCCAGAAGACGACATGAATTTAGCCAAGTGACCATGCAAGCCATGGTTTGGCAAAGATGTGATACTGTTCATACCACCTATTTTTAATAGTCACACAGAGAGAGGGAGATAGAAAAAGATCATGAAAAGGAGATGCAACATGATTGCATTAGGCAGTTGATAATTTCAGTGTGAAGAGCTCTAAATTCCCCTCTGATATCTTCTCTTGGGAGTCTTAGTTCTTAAGTTAAATGACTAATTAGGGTGTGTTCACACCACAAATCAGCCCAGCAAAGCTGTAAGAGCTAATGCTGCTCACTTGCTCCCTGTGGAAGCTGAACATCTCAGGAGCTTGTGGAGGCATCTGTCCCCCTAGAAATCTGTGCCTGTTAACAGGACATTGGAGGATTTAGCAGGGGGGAGGAAGCAAAGAAAAATCCTCCCTCACCGCACAGGACCTGCATCAGTCCCTCTCTCAAGCAGATTTCTTTGCCTTGTTCTTTCGCTGCTCAAACATCTTGTTTAGCAGGAGGAAAAAAAAAATGGGAAACTTAAGTACCCCAAGCTGAGAGGAGATGTACAGCACCCAGCGGGACCCTGACCTGCCCCGTGGGTGACAAATGGGATGGCACAGACGCTGGGGATGCTGGAGGGGGGTTAGAGTTACAAAGCCAACATCTGCTCGCAAGGGTATGGGCTGCGGTGCTGGGCCGATCCCCGGCAAAGAGGGCTGGCTGCAGGCGGGTACACGGGAATGGGCACAGCGGCCGTTTCTGAGGGGCTATAGGTGTAAATGTATAGAGTAGATCCTGAGGTGGTGCTTGTGGAGGGGTGTAAGGCAGAGAATGAGTCTTAAGGAGGAAGAATGTAATGTTCGTCTGTGGGGTTTTTGCTAATTTACAAAAATCTGAGTTTTGTTTTCTTACCTTGGGGCCCCAAGTCATTTCTGAGCAATGGAGGGAAGCGTGGCCGTTATTCATCTCCCAGTTACTATAAGTCCCTCCTCTGATAATTTCCTATGTTCATATTCTCCTCAATCAGTCTCTAACTTCAGTCTTCCTTGATAATTCAGCACTATGAGCCATTCCAAAAAAAAAAAATGAGGACTGGCAGCCTTGAGTCCTCTGAGAGATGCTGTGGGGCCCCAGCTTTCATGGAGGAACACGAAGCCTGGGCAATGGCATCCCTCTGGCATTCAGCTGGGAGGCTTTGCCCCAAATGCCTTCTGTCATCTCAGCAGACCCCATCCTTTTTGCTTTAATTGATTCTGTCTGCCTTTAATTTGATGTGAGAATAGACCTCCCACCGCGAGCTCTCGAGTGGCTGTTTGTGCAAGGGGACTCGGGCTGGGTGTAGCTGTGATCAGAGACAGGGTGATTTTATTGTCAGAGGGACGCCAGGGTGGTTTGGGGAGCGCCACCGAATTCTGTAAACCCGTTAACAATTGAAATGGGGCTTTTCACTTCCATACTGCATTTATGGGAGGTGCTTGTACAACAATTCGAAAGCAAAGATGTGTAGTAACAATTGCTCATTGTAGCCATGTGTAGGGTTTCCTGAAGAACTCTAGAGTTGTGTTGTGTTGGCTTCATGCAAGTGTGCAGCAGGGGACCATTGAGAGGAGCTGACCTTCAAATGGATGAGGAGGGGATTGGGGCAAGGAAGATGGAATAGATTTGGCTGTGGTCACCCAACTGCGTGATGGCAGAGCTGAGAATAAATAGGGAAGCTGAAAAGGAGCCTGGTCAGCCAAATCTAAACAGTTGGTGAGTTTGTTTTATCAAATCAAAATATTTTGGTTCAGCAGTGTGTTGACTTGAGGCAGTGTTTGCCTAGGCTGACATGGTGTTGGAGAAACAGGTTGGAGGGTCCTGGGTCCCTGTCACTGGAGGAGTCCACAGCACTGCTGTCTCTGCTAAGACACAGGAGAGGGATGTGTTGCTTCTGGCAAGGGCAGGCTGGCTGAGAGCAGTCCTATTTCCCATGGCTTGCTTTGAGAGTCCTCGGATATTTTAAGTCCTCTTCAAAGGTGCTTTACGGCCCTTTTCAGTCTGATTAAGTGCGCTGCTGCTCAGACCACAAATAAGGGCTTTAAGTCAAATGGGAAGATTTTTTGAGGGGAAAAATAGATGAATGAGTATTCAGAGTTAATTACCTGCAAATTCCTGAAATGGCTTGAGTAATAAAATATAGATACATACACGCTTATTCATTTCATGCCATTAGTCTGTGCTTCTGTGCCAGCGATAGTGTGCTGTGGAGGGCTGCAATGCATGGAAGAAAGAAGATATTCCAGAATACTAAATTATTGCCTAACGTCGCCGAAAGTCCAGGTCTTTGAAGAGATGATCTGGTTGAGGTGGTCTTCCAAAAGTACCTTGCCCAAAACCATGCTGAACACAAAACAAGTAAAGAGAATGAAGTTAGGCTAGAATAGACCCCAAATAGCTCCCAGCCTCACCCACATCTCTATGATAGAAATTGTAGATAATAATACCATGTAGTTGCTTTTACTTGAAATACTTCCTTCTTTTCTTCCCTGTATCAGAAATCTTCCCATTTTTTAACATATTTTTTAGCCATTCCACCTGATCCTTTAGTATTTCCATATTTCAAGGAGATTTAGCCAAATGGCATGTTTCCATGGCTGATAACACAGCAATAATGCAGGGTTAATACCTAATTAGTTCCCAGGGACATTGAGTTTTCATGGATATTCAGTAACAAAAGCAACAACAAACAAGCTGAATTCCTAGGTCTTAATTCATCGCGGAGGAGGAAATAGGAACCTAAAAATGTGGGAATTATTCAGTGCAGTATTGAAAGCTTGGTCCTTTCTCTCATGAAGCTCAGAGGATGCTATAGCAGCTGACAGGGAAAATATAACCTCCTCCTCCTTTCCTCCCTCCCTTCAGGGGGACTGTGTATGTGTCTGTGTTTGCAGCCCTGACATCTCCAAACAGGAAAATTCCCAGTTCTGCAACACGCTTTAAATAGCTCCTTGCCCATTCCCCTCCCTGCCGCAACCCCCAGTCAACCCGACCCCGTTTGTGCGGGTTTTTTTTCTGTTTTGTTTTTGACATTCAGCCATACCTGATCAGTCGTATCCTGAGCAGCTGGATGTGATCAGAGCTGGCCTTCCACCTCGCAGGATGGCGAGCATATGGGCTGGCGGGCTCCAGCCATTATGTTCCCGAGCACTGAGCTTGTCTGCCTGTGGCTACAGAGCTTTTTCTTCCCCCCCCCCCGCTTCTCTCAAGCAATTGCAAATAAACCTTTCTGATAAGTAACAGGAAAACAAACAGGCCCTTTGGCTCTGTAGGCAGCGAGAAGGAGGGAGGGAGGCAGGCAGAGAAAACAAACTCAATAGCAAAATCTTTGCCATGTTTAGGCAGCACACGGAGCGCTTCAGAGCGCCTTCGGGATGGAGGAACCGTGTGTGCCCTCGGCCAGAGACGGGGTGTTCCTCGGAGCAGAAAGGGCTCGTTTCAGGATGATTAGCCCTCAGCTTTACAGCCACGCTCTGGTGTGGGAGCTCCAGGGGATGGAGAATGTTTGGCTGGAAGGAGAACAGCCCTGGAGATGGTCTAGAGCAAGGAGGTGGGGGCTTTGAGCTGATGGATGCAGGCAGTCTGGTGTTAGCCTGGAAGTTGTGGTGGCTTGAAGGGCTGTTGTGAAGGTAAAATCAGGCGTCAGCCCTGGCAGAAAGGGGATACCAGGGAGGGTGGCGCAGCACAAACCTTCAGGATAGTTGTGGGGAAAGGCTGTGGACAATCCCAAACTGCTTCTTTGTGTCCTTCGCCATTCCCAAAAAGGGTCTCGGCTTCTGGAAGGAGGCACAGGAGGCCTCTGGCACTTTGCACTGGATGTGAAGGAAGCCAAGCAGAGCATCAGGGGGCAAAGCAAAACAACATTTCTTGAGGCCTCGCCGTAGTGCTGGGAGAGCTGAGGAGGGGTCCCCGAGTGACCTGAGCCCTCATCACTGTGGAAAGCTTGGGGCAACCGAAGAGAGTGTTGTGCAAAGAATGTGTTGTAGAAAATGTAGGTCTTGCCTTCCTCATGTTTTCCTCTCCTGTAGGCCAAGGAAATAAGGATTCAGCCTTCCCCAGCAATGCTGGCTTCCCAGAAGGATGGAGCTCAGCCACCAGCAGTTAGAGGTGGACACCAGAGCATCCAGATGGGGCCTGGTGCTGTCTTAGAATTACAGTCTAAACCTAAGAATGGATAAAAACCCCTCATTGTGCCTTCTGAACCCTGTCACTACAACACTCAGGCTATCCCTGTCCCATGTGTGAATGGCACTTGAGTGCACTAAGGCCACAAGAAACCTTTAGACATGCAAAGTGCAGGGGAAATGCTTGCTCGGGGTTGTTCAAGAAACACATGATGAAAGCTGTTGGGTTTTGCTGCTTCCATGGGCTAGGAGTTATCTGCCAACAGCGCAGAGACATGCTGCTGCTAACACAACATGTTTTAGGAGTCTGCATTCTGGGGAGATGTAAAATTTCTTGGTGTTCCATGGAGAGTTCAGCCTCTCTAGTGCGTTGCCAGCTGGTAACAACGTCATTCCCTGAGTCAATAGATGATAGACTTCTTCAGCTTGGAAGTCAGGCCTGCAAGGAGCCTTTTGAAGCTTTTCCTTGGCAGATATGGCCAAGGTTATCATCCTGGCACGTCTGCAGCGAACTGTCTTGAAATGCTGCCAGAGTCAGCAACTCGCTCGTGCTTAAATGCTGAAAGCAGATGAAGGGGCCTGTGGCGCTGTCACCTCGGCCTTCTCCTGCCTGAAAGGAGCCAGAGCAGGAACGTCACCACCAAGTTGCAACAGATGGTACCAGGTATGAGTAGTGTCACAGCCAGTGCATCCTCTCTGAGGCCTTCAATGGGAATCACTCCTAGAGTGGTGTAGTTCTGTGGCCCTAAGTACTTGAACTGTGGAGAGGAGTAGGAAATCCATGTGGGAAATTCAGCCAGAGAGGGGAAAATGAGAGCATAAGCCATGGGATCAGCACCAAGTGGGCCAAACGCGGCTGTCAATTACTTCCCAAGCAACTCCGCTGAAGCAAACAGCATTAATTGTAGATTTATGCCAGCGTTTCCGAGAGCCGCTCTTGGGACAGAGCCAGTTCTGGTAGAGGATTAATCTTGCTGGAAAACTCCCTGTTGTTCGTTGCTCGGTCTCTGACACTCACACATGCACACAAACAAATCTCGGTGACCCTCCGCCAACCCAGTTAGCTAGCAGGGAATTAAAGGACGTGAAACCCTAGCTTCCCTTCAGCACAGCCCTGCATCTGCCACAGCCCGTTCGGAAGGCAGGACTGGCCACCTGCTAGTTGTTTTGCTCAAAGAGAAAATGTCTATTGGGCACATAGGAAACAACTAATCCAGTCCCCTGGGAGGGACTAACCATTTGTCATTCCCACAGTCTCCAGCACAGGTACTCAGCACCTTCCAGGAATGGGGCACTGAGGCTTTTCTCTGGTGGTTTTTCCACCTGGCGGTACTTTTGTATATTGCTTTTATCTAATGTGGTGTTTCTGGGACACTGACATTTGGCCGTCAGCCTCAGGACAGTGAAAAATATGGTGTGCCCTGTCCCCACAGACGCATTCCTTCTCATCTTAAAAACTAATAGAGAAGGCCAGGTACTGCATGTGCGGATGCACGACATATGCACACATGATTTCTGATGGTACATTTGCAGTTTAAGACCTTTGAGAATCATGGATCTTCTCTGGTTACTGCTTCTGTACCTCTGTGCCCTAAGGACTGGTCCATGGCATCCTCCACTTACATAAAGTCATTGCACTCAATATGCCACTGAAATATGATTTTTGACCCAGATTTGCCAGTGCAGTAGATGCTTCTCTGGAGTCTGTCCCACCAGCAGAAGGGATAGCAGCAGACCAGGAACATCTCCATTCCTTGGGAACAGCAGGTTCAGCTCCACAGCCTGCTCAGCCTTTCCCCCTTCAGAGGGCAATAAATCGAATAATATGCAGTCTAATGCCTGCCTGCAAGTTTCAAGTGAAAGAGGTAATGGGGGAAAAAAAGAAAACCCTGCGGCTAGCCCCTCCGTGGGTGCAAATCAGGATGCCTTTGCTAGCTTACACCAGCTGTAGCGCTGGCCCCGAGGTTTTGTGTTCACTTTATCCTGGGGCTCATATTGCAAGAATGCGGGGCTGGCCAGATGTGCTAGCTATGGTATATCCCCTCCCATCCCAAAATGACAGGGTACCAGCTGCCACTCCCTGCCCTCGAAGCAGCCCGGCTGCTCTGGCCGGGGGCAGCTCGGAAGGTGCTTTGGGGACCTCAGGAATGGCTCCGGCACAGAAATGCTGTCCCTGTTCCAGGACACAACAGTAAGAGGGTAAGAGCAGCAGAGGAAGTTTTTCCCCTTGGAAGTGGTGTTCATCTCCTCCCCCAACTCAGCATATGGAATTCTGGATCACATTTCTCTCTCTTGCCAATAAATATTGCAGATTTATTGCTCTATACCTGGTGGGTAGTAAATTGCATTCCACCTCTGTTATAAGGCTCTTTGCTATGACACAGCCTTGCAGCTCCATTAAACCTTAATTACAGCAACACTTCATTGGGTTGCTGTGATGGTCTGAGTGCCATTGCAGTAGGGAGGATGTATGGCCAAAACAGGCTGATGCAGAGAGGCTTTGTTTTGTTTTGTTTCCTCCCTTTTTAAGGATTATGGAGAGTTGAGCCCAGCAAGGGGAATAGATGGAGACTCAGCCTCTTGCTCTCTGCTCATTTTCCACAACAGCTGGCTTCACCTGCCAGCGCTTCTGCTCCCTGATGAAGTGCTCGGCAAACAGCGCTCAAAGTTGCCTCTTAAATGGCTCATTTGCATTTGTGCTTATGAGTTGCATCCTAGATTCAGTGTTACCTCTGGGTTTGTTAGCGTGAGGAACATGTGGTTTAGTCAAATAGACTACTAGGAGCAAAACACGGCTTGGATTTCTATAGGGTGTAGAAAGATGAATTTTAAGAGTGATTTCACTGGTATGTAACTCATCCTTCGGTGGTCAGATGGCTTCTGCGTCAGCTCAAGGCGCTGTTTCTGGTGCCGTCCCTGCCAGCTTGCCACTGTTCTTCCCTGCAGCCCGCAAGGAGAGGGGCTTCATGTCAGCAATGGTAGGGTGCTCTAGCAGCTCCTCGGAGGTCAACGTCTTCTGGTGTTCTCACCATCTTCTCCAGCCTCAGCTGCCTGAGGACTCGCTGAGGCCACAGCGAGGGCTGGGAGAGCATGGAGTCAGTGGGCGTTGGATGTGGAGGTATCGGTGGGCCTTGGATGTGGAGGTCAGTGGTTCTCATGTCCCACCTCCAGCCCTGGAGGACACACAGCTCAGAGCTCTCCAGTGCCCCTGCTCCCTTCATACCGCACGTGTTCTGCTTGGCCTCACAGCTCTGGTTTTGGAGATCACTCCTGGTCTGGGATGAGTCCCCAGCCCCTCGTGCAGACCTGTGCTCGGTGCATTGCACACACACCCCTTCTCAGACTGATGTTCGGGTCTTTCTGTGTTCTGATGAGCTAACCAGATAGCACTAATGGCTACACCAGCCCCTTGGATTCGTTGGACTGTGTTCTCAGATCTGCCCAGGAGAAAGGCCTGTTTCATTCCCAGTTTGGAAGTGATTTGCCTCCTCAGCCCTACTGGTGTGATGCCAAGTGTGATACGTGGTGTAACTATGACAATAACTGAAACTGCTGTAGATTATCCTCAGGATTATCTTCTGTTAGCATAATGCCCACGCTTCAGTGATGATTTTGACTGTTGTGGTCACTTTGTGTAATGCTCATCATCCTTGTAAGTCCACTTGTATGAGTAAGGATGCTTGTTTGACTGCATTTTACCACATCTATAACTTTATCTGGCCAAACATCCCTATAGCGTGTGTATTCAGATACCCACAGGTATTTGTAGATAAGCAGCACAGAAACCCTTGACACCACTGTGACTGCAAAAAGCAGCTACCAGAAAGCAACTAAAATCTTCCTACAAATTCAGTTGCTGAGCTCTTTAACGAGTAACTAATTCGTGGGAAACACTTTTCTTGGGAGAGCCTGTTACAGAGCCGTGTTTGTCCTTATTCTCCCCTCTTGCAGCAACCTTGAGATGTCAGACGTAGGAAATGTGGCCACAGCTGTTTATGCACTTAGGGGTTTTTTTCCAAGGCCACATCCTTCTGTTCTCCCGTAGATTGCTTGAAAAGATGCTGCGGGGACTGGAGAAAGCCAAGGTCTATGTGCCATGTGCAGGTGTTGCCAGGAGATTGACATTTCCAACATTTGAAAACTATCTAGAGAACTAATTTGGTGGTGGATTTTTTTCCTTCTCCTCCTTCCTTCCCTCTCGAACTGTGTATTAGAAGACTCTTGATGTAGATTGATATTCCTGCCACAGACACATTATTCAAGCGATAGTCGAACACGATAGCACATATTAAGAGGGAGGTACTATGTCATTTACTGCTAGGAAAAGCAGTGTTCAGCTTCTCTGGATCCTGGACTGGGATAAATTGTCATTGCAAAGCCCTGTCCAGCCCTTGACTTGCCTTTTGCTGTAGGGCATTTAACTCATGCCCATGTTAAGTGCTGCAAAAAATGCCACTGTACTGATTTCTTCTAGGAAAATGTCATCACTTTGATGAAAACTGAGTGTTTTTCTATGTGCAAATGGATACACTTTCAGGAATTATTGTTTTAAATAATGTAAGAGGGAAATAATGTCGGAGGCCTGACTTGAGTAGTTGCAAACTAAAGGAGTTTATTCTTTCTCCTTGAGGGGAAAAGAATTTTAATTTTTAAAATGCAGTTTATATTTAGACAAATTGAAGATGTGTAAAATTAAATGGGAATGTTTTCAAGGGACTGAAAATATATATTTTGATTAACTTGAAGGAATTTAAGAATAAATCATGGGGAAAATGAAATGTTGGTGGGGTTTTTTTGGTCCTCATTTGAAATGAAAAATAATTTGCAATCTTGACACTTTTCATGGAATGAAAAGTCCATTTGCTGATTGAGGCCCAGCTTCATCCTGGCTAATTTCAGGCACTATTGAACTGCTTAGTGCCAAAGGGCACTTTAATCCACCTGAGATTTAAATTGCTCTCCGGAGGTACCTATTTCTTTCTCCTGTAAGATGAGGCAACGTGACTTCTGCGAAGTTTGAGATAACTGTCTGAAATTGGGTGGCATGTAACAGGGTACTAGATATAAGTTATGGTTGGACTCGATATAAGTTATGGTTGGACTCGATGATCTTTAAGGGTCTCTTCCAGCCCAAATGATTCTATGATTGTAGGGTGCAACACTCTTCTCTCATCTGGCCTCTATACTTGCTGCTTTTGTCTTCGTATGCCCTTCCCTCTCCCCCAAAAAGTTGGGGGAGTTGGGTTTGGGTTGGTTTCTTGAAGGAGGAGGAGATTTCTATTAAAATATTTGGTTTTATAGATTTGTTTCCTGTTGGTGGAAAAAATCCTGGAGGACTGGCAGGAAGAGCAAAGAAAGAAGATTTGTAGTTAAGATTAAGGACATTTTTGGTCAGGTTGTTCGTTCTCTTTTAATCCCTGCGTACCAGCACTTTGAGCCCTCACATCTGGTGGGCAGAAGGCAGGTCCTCTTCAGCAGCTCCTCCCCAGTGTGCTGAACACGCTGCTCCATCCTTAGTGCTCCTTGACACAGAACAAAAGTGAAAATATTTGGCATGCTAGAAAAGGTTAACAAATAAAGGGATGAAGAGCCTTTTCCTCCCTATGACATCACTGTGATATGAAGAGAACAATCTTGATGGAATCATGGAATCATTCCGGTTGGAAGAGACCTTTAAGATCATCAAGTGCAACCATAACCTAACTTTAGCACTAAACCATGTCCCTAAGAGCCTCGTCTGTACGTCTTCAATTCACAGCTGACAGTCTGGTGACAGCAAGGGGACACATCTGCTACGAGTCATCTCCTGCACTTGGGTCCCACAGCGCTGTCTTTCCTGGCTGAGTTTTCCACCTTCCTCCAGGTTGAGGAGGTGATGTCCAGATGTCAGATCTGGCCAACTCTGTGTCACAGTGCCAGCCAACGGCATCCTGACATATTTGTGAGGGCTTTGGTCATCTGTCCAGTCAACCAGATGGATTTGCTTTTAGGTAGCTGGACATTTGGGAAGTATTATTTTATTTTTTTTAATATGTAGCCTGTACTGTTGTTGTTTGGGGCTCATAAACATAACGAGATGTGGGTCAACGCTTAAGTCCTGTGGAAAATTACACACTGGAAGACTTTGCGGAGCTGAAGGCTTAGCTGCTATTAACTCTAATTATACTACATCCAACTGTACAACAGGAACTGTGGCGTTTGACTAAGACCTTATTCTCTTTGCTGGAAAACCCACCGTTACGTTTGCATCGGAGCGGTGGCACACGAGCCCATGCGAGTGAGCAGCAGCCCTCCTCTGCTGTATTTTGGTGGGAACAGAGCATCTCCCTGCCTTGACCTCCTTTAGTGTCCACGATGGAGCATTTTATTCGCCTTTCAAGCTTCCAGCAACTATTGCAAACCCTTGGCAGAGCACGTAGGATGCGCCCAAGTGCTTCAGTCTGAATATGGCAAGCGAGCCTGCTCTTTTGGAGGCGAGCAGGCAGCATCGGAGGCTGGGGAAGGAGATTAAAATACAGTTGTTGGCTGATATGAAAAAAAAATTAAACCACAAATTACAAAAAAAAAAAAAATCCTGTGAGAAAGCAAGTAAGTAACAAGTCTGTGGAGGCTGGATGTTTGGAACTGTTCAGCCTAATGCATGCCAGATTCCTTCTCTCCCCCCGCCCCCTCCCGCTGCCTTCCCCTTACCAAATGCTGTCTGCTAAACTTCTGAAACACCCTTTGCCTTTTTGACCCTTCAACTCATCTTGAACTTAGGAAAAATTGGGGGGGGGCGGGAAGGAATAGTTGCCTATATAGTGCATGTGGCTGGGCTGGGGGTCTGTGAGTGGGGGGGCTGACATGAGTTTGTGTGGTTGATGCTCCCCTGAAAACAATTTGTATCCTGTTAATAGAATTAGTAAATATTTGTAGCTCACTTTGAAGCCCCTGTCCCCAAGGGATGTATGGGGAGGGGGGCAGAGAAATTAAAGAGACAAGTTAGTGATTTAGTCATCCCGCCCCCTTCCCCCAGCCTCTTTCTTTCATTTTCTACCTCCTTTATGAAGACACTAAACAGACAAATCGGGGGGTTGAGACGCGGCTTGTGCTGCTGCGCGGAAGCGACAGGGCTGGTACCCGGGGCGAGGGCTGGAGGAGCCGACCCGGTGTCTGCTTGTGCAAAAACCATCCGCATCTCATGAGCCCAGTCTGGAACCAAGTCCCTGAGTGATGGTGGGGACGGGAAGGTGACCGGGGGTGACAGGACTGTGGGATTGAGCTGGGGGTGGCTCGTGGGGCCACTTTCCAGGGTCCATCATGAGTGACCATAAAGGAATATGTGTATCTATGCTTTTAATCTCACTGCTTCAAACCCCTCCTTCCTCTTCCCAGTGAAGTGTCATAAACTGTTAAATGACAAAGGAAGAAGAAAGTGAACTCACATCGGAAAACTGAGTCACGTCGGGCTGAGACGTTTCATTTCCCGTTATTATTTCCGATGCAGTTCTTTACAGAGCTGCACAGATGCGCAGACTGAGGTTAGATCACCTGTGAATTTTTAGGTGCTGGATGTGTTCCAGCTCTTTGCCTGGAACAGCTGGCAGCTGAAGTACACGTGAGTGACGAGGGCCACCCAAAAGGACGATCAAGTTGGAAACAATGGAAATTCAGAGAACTGCAAGCATCTCCAGGCATGGCATTACTACTTGGGAGTGATTTCGGTGGGCATTGGGGAGGACATTTGTACAAGTTACATTATTTTTCAAGTGCGGAAGGAACCTACGTTGTGCTCAGGAATGTGCTCTTGTTGACTTGCCAGGTCCGCCTGTCTCCTTAGTTCTCTGATCATGCAAAACCGCTGAGCTCTTACAGGTGCAAACATACATCAGAAGTAAGCTTTTGCCTTGTATGTAGACCATAAAGAAACTGTTGAATGGGGGAACTGAGGAGGAGCCACCACATCTCCTGGAAACCATTTGGACCAGGTTAGAATCGCTTAGCTTGCGTGACAGGAGTTGCCATGCTCCAAATGCAGAATCTGATAACCTGGATCCTCTTGATGCTTTTCCAAATTAAACCGGTTGGACTTGAATGCCCATATTTTGTGCGTTCACTGTAATATTAATGCTATTAATATTAAGCCATATCGATCCTGGCTGAGAAGGAGAGCATGGATCTGCTTCAGCCCCAGCTGTGCTGGTGGAGAGTCAACTCGTGCTGGAGAGGGGAGGCGGAGAGGACTAGATATGAAGTATAGTTATAAAAATTAACAGCCCATCACGCAGCCTCACTTGTATACTCTAGAGGATCAATTTGTGCCTTGGAAACAGAGCAAGAAGCAAATCCCAGCTGGGGATGTGGCTGAGTGAGACCAGGCCATGGTGTCATCTCAGGTGGCTGATAATGTTGGGGAGGTCAGGGAGTGACTCCCCAAATCTGGGTTATGGGGTTAGAAATTTGCCTTCTGATTTGTGGGGGCTGTGGAAAGCAATGGAGAAACCTCAACTGGCTAATTTCTGTCCTGAGGTAATGAAAGAGGCTCTCTAATTGCTGAATAGTGAGTTGTCTACGTGCCAAGAACATCTGATGGGATTGATAGGTGGTCAGTTCTTTGGTAGGAGGCAACTTGATGTCACCAGCCAGTGGCATCTCCCACAGGTGCCAGTGGAGAGAAGTGGGTGGTTGATGAGGGTTGTCCCTTTCTCACCATGAGCTACCAAGTCAGCCAGGGTCACTACCTCAATAGGGAGGTCTAACTCAGAACAGATAAATCCATTTTTTTAGCTGGGAGTTTGATGTCTTGGAAGACTGCAAATAGTTGTATTCTTTCTCACTTGAAGGCTGGTGTTCAATGTTCACCCCAAGAATGAAAACATTTTAAAAGGCCCTGACCTTCACCTGAAACACAAGCCTGTGGAAGAAACAAAACCATAAATTGGTTTAAGTGTTTGTGTTTTCCTTTCTTGAGAACAGGTTTAGAAAGGGAGAAATAACTGCAAAAATTGTCTTATGTATTGTTGGGTTGTTCTTTTTCAAAAGGCAACAACAGAAACATCCACAAGTCTTTACAAAGGAAAATAGTTGCAAAACACATTGAGTATGCTTCAACCAGCTGGATTTTCTGGCAGCTCCAGTGAAATCTAAACAAGGAAAATGATTGTCTTTTTTTCTTGTGTTTTGCGATATTTTTGTTATCCAGACTGGACAGTACAAAGCACATCCTCCGTGGGAAGGTGTCGCAGGCTGCAGATGAGATAAAGTTCCCTGTGATTATATGGGGTGTTTCTCAATGGAGAGCCAGCACATGTGGAGGTCCGACCCTTTTAACACACACATAGAGGGAAAGGAGAGGAAGTGGAGTCCATTAAGGAGAATAGTAAAACCAGGAGTCAAGTAATGAATGAGCGACTGGTCCCGCGATGTCATGCGAGCGCCTTTCCCTCCCACTCGTCGCAGGAGGTATTCGCCGGTTTTGCAAGGCCAAGCCCCAGATCGTGTGACCAAGGGCCTCTTTTGCAATTCTATATGTCTGCTTTACCTTTTCCAGACGTGCATCTCTGGTTTTATGAAGCACGGGGCTTGCTGTGGTCCTTGAGCTCCCACCCAGAGCTCAGAGACCCATTTACCAGGTAATGATGTGTCAAGCGCTAGGCAAAGTCCGGGAAAATCACCGAAGGAAAGCGCTGATGTAGCGGTGGAAGCGTCTGTATTTTTATTCTCCTTCCTGACCTGGTTTTCTGTACCCACAGCCTGTCCCTTGCTGACGTTTCTCCTGAGATGATGGGTGGGTTTGGGGACTGTCAGAATGGCTGCAGGTCTTGCCTAAAATGTGTCACAGCATCTCTCTTGCTGTCCTAAGGTTAATTATGTTTTCAAGTGCCCAGGCGTGGAAAGGTTGCTTTGAAGTAGTGAGTTTTAACCTCACTTCGGTCTATATAGTGACAGAAACAGCTGAATTATAGAATCCCAGAATGTCAGGGGTTGGAAGGGACCTGAAAAGCTCATCCAGGTCAATCCCCCCATGGAGCAGGAACACCCAGATGAGGTTACACAGGAAGGTGTCCAGGCGGGTTGGAATGTCTGCACAGAAGGAGACTCCACAACCTCCCTGGGCAGCCTGGGCCAGGCTCTGCCACCCTCACCAGGAAGAAATTTCTTCTCAGATTTAAGTGGAACCTCCTGTGTTCCAGTTTGAACCCATTGCCCCTTGTCCTGTCACTGGTTGTCACCCAGAAGAGCCTGGCTCCATCCTCCTGACACTCCCCCTTTCCATATTGATCCCCATGAATGAGTCCCCCCTCAGTCTCCTCTTGTCCAGCTCCAGAGCCCCAGCTCCCTCAGCCTTTCCTCACACGGGAGATGCTCCACTCCCTTCAGCATCTTCGTTGCCCTACCCGTAGTTTTATTTGAAAACCAGTAGTGAGAACTGGTGGTGCTTTTATTTGGTGGTCCAGGTCACTAAAAATATGACCCGACTTCCTCCAAAATTGAGTCAGGTTAAATTCAAAACTCATCTTAACTTTGAACCAGCCTTACCAGGGTCCAAGCCAACAACAGATGATTTTTCTAAATCTGCTGTCTGGGCAGAACCAACCTGGGATGCAAAGCCCGACTGGAGGCTGCACATTTAATAGTCCTGGTCTCAACCTAAACCAAGGGGAAATCTTGCCCAGATTGTTTCATGGTTTCCCAATATGTTAAACACTTTCTCAGTAAGTGGGAAATCTACTGTTTCTCGTGAACTTGATATTTAATGAAGCCGTTTTGAAATGATTTCTGGATAGCGGAGTCTGCAAATGTTCAGAATCTACTCATTTTTTTTACATGTAGTGCTCAGTGTTGTGTTGTGAGATCCCCTGCAGAGAACCGAGCTGAAATTGTAAAATGCCCTTTGAAACATAATTTCCATTAATTTCAGATTAAAATCTGAAACTCTGCAAGGAGAAATATTTTCTCAGTAACAAAACAAATTCCAGCATGAGCTGGTGTCAGATTTTATCAAAAATCTTTTAAAAGCTGTCATTTTGGGTTGGTTTTGCTTTACAAGGTTGAAATGCTCTAGACCAGGGGTGTCAAAGTCATTTTCACCAGGGGCCACATCAGCCTCGTGGTTGCCTTCAAAGGGCCGAATGGAATTTTAGGACTGTATAGATGTAACTACTCCTACAATGAGTGAAAATGAGTTTGACACCCCTGCTCTAGAAGCCAGATCGGTTTTTAATCTCTTTAGCAAACTACTTTAAAAATCAGCCACCGTGTCTTGGATTACAGCAAACCTCACTTGCTGAAAACAGTGTCTGTGGTAAGGGGGGAAAAAGAATACATTCTTGTTTTGCAAACAATTTTTGGTAGGTTTGATAAAAGTATTGATAAGTTATTCCAAAAAAATCCGACAGACTTTGGAAAATGCTGACAGTAAAGAAAAATTCTGGCTAAAAATGTTGGGTTTTAAAAAGAGGAAAAAGAATACTGGTTTCAACATAAAATGCTTCTCATGCCAAGAATTTAAGCCAGCTGTCATTGTCTTCTGTATCCATAAACAAATGCTTTGGTCTCCGTAACGCGTGTCAAACGAGCGAAACGAGGATGGGAGAAGCAGGGGCTGTCTGCGGTGTGTGTGCCATCCAGCAGCCCGCGGGTCGCGGGATCCGGGGCCGTTCCTCTGAAACCCTTAGAGCGTCCGGAGCTGCCGAAGGTTCTGGGAGGAGAAGTCAACCCCCACCCATCAAATCCGGGAGGAGAGGATCAAATCCAGGCTGGGACATGGGTGCTGGAGAGCTGGAGAGGACCGGGCAGGCAGGTGTTGGACCGTATGGAACCAGCGATTTGCTTTTCAATGCCTCTGCTGGGGAGGGACCAGGCAGAGTGATGAGTTTAACGTCTTGTTGGAACTTCTCAACAGCTGGAAGCCAGGAGAGGTTTGCTCCTCAGTCTCTTTGGTCCCACTTTCTTCTTTTTTTCTTCTCTCTTTAAAACTCCCAACTCCAGCCAATGTTATCTCAGCGATGGGGGGACGGTATCCCCCCCATATCCTCTTCCTTGTGGCGCTGAGAGATGCGAATGAAGATGTTTAGTGCGTGCTCCTCTGACCCACGCTGCCCTGCTACAGATGGCTCCATCAGATCCCTCTTTCTTCTGTCTGATAGATTTGTGGACATCTTGTAAGCTGGTTATCACCCGGGCACTTCTTCACGGGTGGAAGAAGGTATTCTTCATTCCTGTGATCATCATTAGGGATTTTAGCTGAAGTCATTCTGGCTGTTTCTGCCTCTTGTGAGGACTCAAGTTCTGCAAAAAGCGATTCTATGTGGTATTTTCTCAGAAGTTTTCCATCCCTCTCTTTTCCAGCATTTCAAAGGCAATAATTGTATTTGGGATAATTTGGGGTGCTCTCATCTAAGTAATAGTGTGGACTTACAGAGGAAGGAAGAGCTTTTCTAAAAGGAATTGTTTAATGAGCAAATTAAGCCTGAATTGCTGTGATTTTCTACCTTGTAGGATTCTCTGGTGATGACTAGGAGTTTGAGTTTTCCCTCTTTTGGACCAGCTATGGGAACTCTTTTCCAACTGGCTTCCTTGTAGTATGATACTTGTAGGAACCACGTAACCCTGAGATCCTTACTCTGTTGAAAAATGTAGTATTTCAACTAAAATAAAGATCTGTGGCTCGAAGATGGTGGCGTAACTGTGGGCGGACAGGCTCTGATCACACCAGCCTTGTCTGCGTAGGAATCCGGGGGGGGGAAAGCAGCTTACATCATTTCTGAGCCTTCTGCCTCTGTTTAGCTTCAAGTTGTTGGTGGAGGTTAAACAGAGATGTTCACCAGATGGTTCATCTTCCCAAGTATCTCTCCTTTCAGAAGGGTGTTTGTTTCTCTCACTCCTTCTTCCTTGCTCAGCTTTGGAGTATTTAATCGATAGGAATACTTGACATTTTTCTGAATCTATCCCTGCGAGTCCACCTCGGTCTGGGGAGTCAGCGGATGTACCTGCTGGAGTGACGGATGCACAGAGCAGGTCGGTGTGTGACCGCGCAGTCTGCCACCTGTGCACAACGTACATGTGTTAGACACTAATGTAAACAGGAGACTCCACTCTTCTCCTTGCACTCAAACCCAAGGTCAGGACAACATAAGGTGCTCAGCTGCTCTTTGTTCACAGCGTGAGAGATCTGCATGAGGCGTTGTCTTCACACCCCTCGGGATGCGCTTGAGTTTGTGTGGGTTGTGGTGTGGACGGGCTGTTCTCCTTGTCCTCCAGCGCGGGAACCCTGCGGATCCATCTCCCGTGAGCCCATCAAACATCTGCCTTTGTGCTAAGACAGCACCAACACCCACAGCAGTGTCACCGAGCTTGAAGATCGAAGCTGGGCAGAACACAGAGGTGGACTGAAAAACCTCCCAGTGTAATTAATCCAGTCATATTACTCCAGCTTTCGGCTTCTTTTTTTTCCTAAAGCTGGCCTGGCCTGCAAAACCCAGGTCTCAATTAATACTATTATCCTGGGGATGACATTTCCTCAGTCTGTCGTCGGTTATTTTTTAATTCTCTAATTTGTTCTAATATGCCCATTGCCTGCACATCAAGTCAGCCATGAAGACGCTGCGTTTCCAGGTTCCTTCCTCTCCATCCTCCCAAAGAAATTAAAGCAAGGAGGCTGCGGGACCACAAGTGCAGGAAATAGAATTAGGGAACATATTAATTGGGGCATCGAGTAGGATTTTGTTCCAGGCGGTTTCCTTCCGTGAGCCACTTTGATGCTTCCCCTTCGCAGCTCTGTTTCTCATTAAAAGTATCCCTTAATGGCAAATGTTGTTTATGCATGTTGCAATTATGTCATGCTGTAACCCCTATGCTGGCAGGCAGGGCTGATTGGCGGCAGGAGGAGGAGGAGGAGGAGGTCAGTTGTGGGAGGAAGAAGGGGGGAGGACGTGGGGCGGGGAGGTAAACAACAGAGAAATAGTTTTGGCGTGGGGCTGAAGGCGATGGCCGCTCCGAACCCTCCGTGCGCTCCACCAGGGCTCAGCGCTCCTTTTTGCAGCCGGGTTTTATTCTTTCTGCTATTTACCGGCTTTGGGGTTTGCGGCGCTGCCAGAAAAATGGCCGGGTAATAGTAAAGCTCTGCTTTTCCAAGTGAAACCTGGGGTCCCTTTTGCTCTTTTAGCTACTGTTTGATTTAAGAGAGGTAGGATTTGGGTTTGATGTGTGTTTTTTGAGGGAAAGGAGTGGGTGTGTTTTCCTTGTCACCATGTTTTTCGTTGTCCTCCGTGGCTCTCGTGCATCTCGTCCCGGCCACGGCTGCAAACCTTCCGCAGGGATCTTCTTCAAGGCCCCAAGATGTGCTCTGATCTTTTCAGCCCTGTTGCCTTCAGCGAGACTTTTACCAGCGCTAATTCAAGGCTGTGAGAACAGCTCATTTGTGGGAGGGTATTTGTTTTTCCATCCAGGCAGCCAAAACCTCCAGCTTCCCCTCTCCCTCGCTGGTGGACCGGGACTGCAAGAGGGTTTGTTCTGCCCTTGATCTCCCAGCTTATGTGATCAGCTCAAGACAAACCTGCTGGTGAACTTAACTTTTTCCTCCTTTTTTTTATTCATCGTGCCTACTGTAAGGTAGATTGGCCCCCATATCTAGATCTCAAAAGCAAACAATTAACAGCCATAATGAAAGAAAACAGCTTGTGTATGTGGGGAGAGCAAGCCAAGCCATGTCCGTGCCCGAGCAAGTTCAGAAGCCAATACAAATACCGCCGCTGTGTTTTGGAAACTCTTGGCCTCTCTGGATTTTGGGAGCCAACGCGCAGCGGCTGAAGGCGATGGCGAAAGCAGTGTGCAAAAAACCTCAAAGCTGTAAAAACCAGAATGTAAAACAAATCTAAGAGGGGGGAAAAAGAAAATGTAAACCCTCCTTCCTTCCTAGCTAATATCCTATGTGAAGTGAGTGGAGCCTGAGCAGGCAAACAGGCCGAGGAAACCGCAGGAGCTGGGGCTGACAGGGCCGGAGCTGGTGGCTGAGGGGAAGCAGACAAGTGGAGGAGTCGCAGAGGAGAAGTCACTCGGTGCCTAGGGCCAGAGCTGCTGCGAAATGACTCATTTTCACTTTGCATGGATGATATTTGCATGCAAAACAGATCCTGCGAACCGTCACATGGGTATTCTGCTCGTGGGTTTTGATCCGGGATGAAATTTCACCCTTTCCTCCAGCAAAGTCGTTTATCTTTCTTTCAGGGAGGAGGGAGGAAATGGGAGGGAACTGCAGGGAGAGAGAAAGAAATTGTCCTTCAGGCATAAAATTCAGGGATTTATCCCTCAAGAGGGTCACTCTGCTATTTCCTAACATGGGGACAAAAGTAGGGAATGCTGGTGAGAGCACAAGGTCAGAGCAGAGATGGGTCTTTGCTGCTTCCACCCCACCACAAGACCAAGCTGGAGCAGTCCCAGTGCAGTCCATAGGCAGGGACCTGGAACCTTTGTACTGCTTCAACTTAAACCCTCATTCAGCCAAAAATCCCACCTGGAATGTAGCAAAACTCCAGAATCAGACCTGTAGAATGTTCTAGGAGTCTCAAAAGTTCCAGGGGTCTCCTCCAAGCAGGACAGAAGATCTTTGCCTTTGATCTGTCCTCTGAGAAAGATGTGCAGTATTTTGCCTGATCACACTTTGCAGATAATTCAATCTGCAATTTGCCTGATGTTCTTCACTAGGTGAGTCCCTATGGCGCTGATGATGCCATCCTGCTGGCTCAGGCTGCTGCATGTGTGTCCTTCTCCATCACCACAGGAGGGAAATAAACCTCAGAAAAAAAGTCAGAGGCTTAAAAAGTTCTTGAAAGGATGAGCCCAGCTATCCTCCTGCCTAATCCTGTCCCTAGGCTGAGCCTTGCTCCAGGGGATGCTGATCCCCAGGCTTATTCTAGCAGCAGCCCTCTTCTTTTTCTGTGCTACTCTCTTCCTGTACAGCTTTTCTTTTTCTGAGCCTTAACCCAGGGGTGGTTTGAAGAGTTTAACCCATTGGGTGTCCTCTGCCTATGGTGTGGGGTTTGTGCTGTGTCTCTCCACTGCCCTCACATCTGCACAGAGTTCAGGAGGAAAATACCTCTCTGTAAATGACCTTAACTGCACTTCTGGTGTTGGACCCCGCTGTCCCTAATTGAGGAGCAGCCCTGGCCCATATGGGACCATTTCACACTCCCTGTTCAGTATTTCTGGTGTTGAATACTGCTCTTGAGGACAGCTGGTAGAGCAGCTTGTTCTTAAGCCAACTGGCTTTTGGAGAGCTTCTAGGTCAGTCCTAAGAACCCCTCTGTGAGAGCAAGAAGGTGGGGCAGTGTTTGGGCAATGCTGAGCCTGACTTGGGGCAAAATAAAGCCAAGGCAATCATGGATGTCAGCTTCTTGAGAGGTTTTGTTGGGTGTTTGTGCCTCTCCCTCTGTGCACTATATGCAGAAGAGAGGGGCCCTAGCAAAGGGACTCAGATCCTCAGTTACAGGCAGACAGTCATGTAATAACACTAATAATTGCCAGCGTATGTGCCAGGCTGTGCTGGATGGCTCTTGGCTCCCCCGTGGGGATCCCTTGGTTGGGAATGACTGAAGAGGCCCTTAGTTTGACAAACAGCAAACCTAATTCTGCAACAAGTCTTGGTGCTGTTGTTGGGCATTTCATTGCTCTGGGGCTTGTGCAGACCTCAGTGTCCCTGAAGGAACAAGTCTGCAGCAGTCTATCAGCTTCCACTGCCTCCATGCTGAAGGGATGGAGCTTCCCAAGAAAAGGATTGTATTAATACAGTCTGTTAGCCCTCTCCTGCCACTTTTTCTCTGTCATTGCCTGTTGCTAAAGCCTTACAGTGCTGTACATATCCTTATGGGAATGGTAAACCTTTGGTGTGTTGCAGGTGCGAGCAGGTTAGCTGGGTTTGTGAGCAGCTGCTCTTCGCCTTTCCAAGGCTCCCGAAGAAAAAGGAGCAAATCCAGAAGCCGGAGCCGGCCCCTTGTGGTGGCAGGAGGTGTGCCAGTGTCACCAGACCTCCGACTTCGAGGGCTGAAAGCCATTTAACTTGATTTAGCGCCTTGCATGCGCAAAGGGGTTTCTTCGGCATAGCTCCGCTGTGGTCCCCTATGCTTTTGAAAGGGATCCCGTTGGTTTTGGCATGGCACCTGGGGAGGCGCACGGTATGAACACAGGCCATGGGCATCAGGTTCCTCTGTTTGTGTTTGCGCTGCTGGAACCTTCATCCTCCAGCCCCTGGCACCGGTTGCTCCATTTTGGGAGCCGGGGCAGGGGGACAATGTGTCCATCACATCAGCAGTTGCACCTTGCTCAGGTGGATCCAGTTGTGTACAGAAGTCCATGCCAGGGCAGACAATGGTACTTAGAGGTGACTTTTCGATGTGGATTTCAAGATACTACATAGTAGTGATTCTGGTGTAAGGCTCGACTGTGTAAGCCTGGTCATGGGCACCTGCAGAAGCTGTGATGGTGGGTAAGGGTCTGCCTCGCAGGTACTACTCACGTTCAGACCCTTGACCTGTATAAAATAACGTGTCTGGGGAGCATGTCACAGAACTAAATCCATACAGTCGCTCTTAGGATATACCTGCAGTTTATGTTGTGTGCAGACCCAAACCTGTGCCCAGATCAAACTTGCTGTCTGTGTTCTGAGCACCCCCAAGCTGTGGGGGTGATGAACTTTAGGGTACACCGGCAAAGGGGAAAACCTTGAGACCAACCTTCCCCTAAGCCTGAGCTCGGTTTCACAGGTTGTGCCCAGGCTCCTGCCATGAGGTTGCTGGTATTTTCTAACAACATAAACCAGCGTGACTATCATGGATATACCCGAGCACGTGAAGAAACACGGCATCACATCGCTGCTGTAGTCAAAAAGGCTTTGAAAGGACCTATTTTAGTGCCAAGGTAGAGGAAGGACGTCCCGGAACAAGTGCATCTCGTGAACACAGGTAGAAAAAGCGCCTCTGGCTCCTTTCTCTGAGCCCGTGATTTTTACCGCTCCCCGTCTGTTGGGGATGTTGAATCCGAGTTGGAGCACTGTATGGGCTGTAGTGTATCAGTTCATTTCTGCTTAAATGTCATTTTCTCAGAAGCCTGAGCAAGGAAGGAGCGAGCATCACCTGGTAAACAAGCTTAAAGGAAGGCTGTTTTGCTGGAAATATTTATACATTGTTCCTGAAAAATACACAGAGCATCTTGATAGTGTAGTGGAGAGTTCAGCTTGTGTAATCAGGAATGTGTCTGTAAGTGTCTGTGTGTGTTTGCGAGATGTGTCCTTCCCTGAAAGTAAGTTTTGGAAAATGCTGCCAGCAGGTGAATTCTCACATTAGAATTTCCTGAATTATCCTGATCCGTCTGCACTGGGAACAGCAGTGATAAACGCCAGTGATTGTGTATTTGGTTTCCTGACAGAATTATATAGGCAGATGTGCAGGGGGGGTGTGTGATAAATCCAGCTGAGATGAGCTGGGTGCAGCACGTGTGTTCTGGGTCTGGCGGGTGCCAAAGGACGGGTCTGCTTGGTGGCACTGGGCTATTTCCAGATATCTGGGGGTCCTGTTAGAGCTGCTGCACAAACCAACATCCTGATACCTCTTTCTTTGCTGCGGCTGATTTAAATCTCTGGTAAGAAGGGGACGTGCGAGGACATCTGTGGTGTGGTGACCTTAATTAAACTCCTGATTCAAGGCTGGGGGAGTATCAGAAAGTCCCTCGTTTGATAGTAGAGCTTTAGTGAGATAATCCCGTGAAACCCTGATGAGAGATTTTGCGTTGTCCTTCTCCTTGTGCCATAACACCAGGGAGAGATGCTAAATATGCTGCAGTTAAACGAAGCCACGGTGATGCCTCCAAATGCTTATGAGGAAGCGACAAGGAGACGGCGCCGCTCCTCTGCGTCTGTGCCGGCTGCTTGGTCTTGGATGTAAAACTAATATGATTCCAAGAACTGGAAAAGTGAATTGGTCTGAAATTAACCCAGTTGCAATCTGACTATTCCCAGTGAGCCGTGCAATTTTCTGCCTTTTTCTTGCCGTGCGTTGCTTTTCTCCCCTTAATCTCCATTGCCCCCGCTTCCATATACAGAATAACACGCTGCTTATTTTATACGCCCTCAAAATCACGTGAGTGCCCGTGTTCTGCTAATAGACACTGAACTTCACTGTCCCTGTAGTGCTGGAAATCTCTTAAAATGAAAGATTTTTCATATGAAAATTCCTCTGTAATTTAGTGTGCTTATGAAAAAAAGAAATGGGAACGCCTAAAGTCAACAGAACAGCTTACAACCTGGGTGGCCGAGGGGTAGCAGGTGGGGGTGCCATGGTAAAGCAAACCCCAATTTAATTACAGAAACCTCTGTCAAAGAGGCTTTCTTGTTTTCTCACGCACACGTACGTACATGCACGCACTTATCTCCTGCAAATAGGCTTTTCTGAAGGCTCGGAGGAGCCGGGTTCGCCGTAACACACAAGTTATTCTTGTTGCCGCAAACCGTTTTGCTGACTCAGGCCTCGGGATCCTGGCGCGAGCGATGCCAAGTTGTGCCGCGTTGTTGCTCTCGATTCGGTCGCCGCTGAGCGTTGAAAAATAAAATCTATGTTATTTTTCTAGCCGACAGCTGAGATTTTGAGCCCAAATTTTCTCTCTGTTGCTTTACAAAGCGCTCGGTGCACCTGCTTGCTTGGGGAAGGCGCCTCGGCGAACGCTCCCCGTGCGATGAGCAGGAGGAACACGACCAAGTCAACAGCATCATCCAAATTCCGATGTGTGGGTGGAAGAAAAGAATCACCGTTTGTTGCCGAACCTAAAAATCCCGAAGCTTTCTTCGCCGTGTAATTTGTCGACGTCAGCAGATTTGGGGTGTTTTTCCTGCCAGCAGTTCAGATTGAACTTCCTTGAAGTTGCAACATCGGGAGGGTTAATTATGTACAAAGCGCTGGCCAGGGCTGAGATCTGGCACGCAGGGATCCAGCTGTGCTGGAGAGACGATCCAGAGGTGATTGTCATGGCCAGTGTTTGCGTGTTCCTGGGGACTCTGGGCCAGTTGCATCCTCGGTCTGGGCTTGGGGAGGGCAGGGAGGCTCTGGAAGAGACTTTTCTTTCTGCGAAAGGTCCTGGTTTAGAGGAAATGACCTTAGTGTGCAGAGGATTCATGTTCCTAGGAATGGAGCTGCAGCTCTTGCAGGTTCGATCTGATTCATTTGCAATGAAATTGTTGGTCCTGAGGGTGGTGAGAGCCTGGCCCAGGTTGGCCAGAGGGGTGGAGACATCCACCTCCCATCCCTGGAGACATCCCAGGCCAGGCTGGACGGGGCTCTGAGCAACCTGAGCTGGTGCAGATGTCCCTGCTCATGGCAGGGGGGGCACTGGGGGAGCTGGGAAGGTCCTTCCAACCCAAACCATTCTGTGATTCTATGAAAAAAAGTGAAACACATTCTTTTTATTTTTTTGTATGAATGGATGGTGGCTTTACAGCTGTAAGACCTAGTGAATAACTGATGAACTGTATTCAGCTGAAGTGCATTAATTTTTTTTTGTTTTCTAAGGCATGGACTGAACTTCATTTTTGAGGAGATCCTCCCTCAGGACTCCTGCACTTGATTTGCTGGATCCTCCAAAGAGGAAAACAGCCTCTTCTGCTCTTTCCAAACAAGCCGCAGCGCTGCCAAACCTCCCGCCTCCCCCTTCCAGCAGCACTTAAAATACAGTTTGTGCATTTCCCAATATTTGTAACCTCGTCAGTCAGGGCTTATCTTACCGATAAATAAAAGGACGCAAAGCACACACGTGCCTTATCGGAGAGCTAACAGAGCGCTCGCCGTGCCTTGCTGAAGGCGAAGACATGGGAAGCATTCTGTCAACAATTTAAACAGCACAATTAAAATACGTATCGATTCCTTTTTCATTTGCGCTGGTTTCACGGCAGTTTGCTGCTGAAGCCGTTTTTGACACCTGCCTTACCTGAGATGATGATGCAGAACCTGAGGTCCCCCCCAGCTGCTCTCTTCACTTACTGCAAGAACTCTCTTCTCAACAGCTTTCAGTTCAAGGTCCTTTGCCCTAATGGCTAAATACTATTCTCCTTTGGCTGATGCAGGGGGCTCCAATGTCCCCACTTCTTATTTTAATAAAATTTTTATTTAATTATGACACAATTGACTTACAACAACAGCAGATGAAAGGATACCTTAACTGCTTGGCTGACCTTGGCAGACATGCCATAGGTCAGGTGTCAGAGCTGCCAAATGTCAGCATTGTCAAACAGGGGATGGGATGGGACTTGAATACAATTTAAATTAAATACAATTTAAAGAAACTTTTTTTTTCCTTTTTTTTTTTTGGCAAATTAGCTATTTTCCTATATTCTGCAACACTATCTGAGTCCTCTACCCACTACTTTCCCAATAGAAAATACCAAGCAAAGGAAAGCACGGTTGCTACAGTACCAGCGAGTGATTTTAAACAGTAGTAGAGATTGACTCGGTTCCTGCCTTAGATATGGGCCATGCAACCGTCTTGTGTCTTCTTCACTCTGAAGTGAATGGCTGTTTAATCTCCATCCCATGAAGAAAAAAAAAGTCAGGACATGCTTATCCCCTGAGATGGGCTTTTTAATTGCTCTAGCTTGACACTCCAACTTAGTGTCCTCATGGCCACTGATTGATTTCAATTAACATTCCCATGCTCCAGGCACTATAAATAACCCTTGTCTGGCTGCTGCTTCCCCACTGCCAGCCCAACCTTTCTCCTTGAGCTGCTGCTGCTGCTCATCTCGCTTCTTGGCTTGGCCTCAGGCTCAGTCTATAATTCTTTCCAAACTTCCCTGTATAAAATAATCATGTACATGAAGTAAAACAGGAGTCTCATATACACACTTAATAACTCTTGTGTACTGTATGAGTGGGAATTCCACTTTATAACCCCCAGAGCTTTCAAATGGTTCTCATTTTCGGCAGCATTCCTCCTGTGAGATCTAAAACTTCCCATTTTCTCCCAAGCTGTTTCTTTCCCTTTCAACCTTTTTATTTCTCCTCTAGATTTCGGGGGACGGGCGGCTGTGGTTTCGGTGGCTGGGAGCCGATAGTCTCTCTTCAGCTCTTAAGCCAAATGTCAGAGTTCTCTTCCCAATGCCACATTTTCCAAATTAAAGCTTCAGCTCGCTCGTGATACAGAGCAAAAGGCTCCAAGTCGAGGTTTAGACTAAACTGATAAGATAAGCTTGCAGGGACCTAGAGCTAATATTCTACATGTGTTCGTCTGTCTGCCTACCTGTTATCTCTTTCTGAATGAAAAAGAGAAGAAAGAATATCACATCTATTTAGAAATGTACTGTATGTGGCAGATAGATAACATCTGTATGCATATGGATGCAGGAGTGAGACTGATAGGCGGATAAGCACGAGGTAGCAATGCACAGATTTGTAAGGCCAGCAGGGACGCTGACATCAAAGGCGCGTAGAAATGTAGTGTTTGAATTTGAGGGGGGTTTGTTAGTTTGATATTTGGAAGGCTAAGGGAAAATAGACACCTCTTTCATAAAATACACATGGATTTCTCTTCATTTTCTGCTAGCTGGGGATATGGTTGAAGTTTCCTAATCTTGAATTTAAAAAAGCAAAAAGGTTCATTATTTGTCTCTATTGTGTCTGGTTGTTTTTTTTCTTTTAGACACAGCAACACTTCCAACGGAAGATCTCAAAACACTCAGATCCAACCGCGTTTAGATTAGGAAGATTTGTATTGATTTGGGATTAATCCACAAGTACAGAAGAATTGAAGGAGATGATAGGCATTGGCCCCAAAAACCTCCTGCTTCAAAAATTCCTGATCCCTCTGAGAAAGGGGGAAGCTGGAGGCTGTGATGAAATCAAAGGCAGGAGCTTCTCTGTATTGTTTGAAGTTGCTGGTGGAGATGGGGAGGTTTAGATTGGATATTAGGAAAAATTCTTCCTGGAGAGGGTTGTCAGGCATTGGAACAGGCTGCCCAGGGCAGTGGTGGAGTCACCATCCCTGGAGGGGCTTAAAAGGCGTTTAGATGAGGTTCTCAGGGACATGGTTTAGCGCTAGAGTCAGGTTATGGTTGGACTTGATGATCCTGAGGGTCTCTTCCAACCCACACGATTCTATGATACACGTGCAAGCAGGGGAAGCTCGCACATAAGAGGAGGTCGTGGTCACCTTTCTGCCAAGCGCGGTGACATGTCCCCTGTCCCGGGGACCCGCCACACCACCAACACCCTTTGCCACGCTGGTGGTTGTGACTCGAATCTTCCCTCATGTGCCGCGATCGCGCTGCGTGCAGAGCCCATGTGCTCCGTGCGTGTTGTGCAGTCGCTGGTTACCCGTGCTAATTGAAACATCATTTTCAATGGTACATTCTTAGGCTTTTTTTTGTTGTTTCCCCTCCCTGCTTTCCACATTTGCAGCCTGGCCTCAGTCCCTCTGTTGTGTCCCTGGCTTTATTTGCTGAGCTGTGTTAGTGCTGTATCTCCATGGGGGTCAGTGCTTGGCCAAGTTAAAGGATTATAAAACTGTAAAGATGTTGGGTGGCTGGGTCCCCTCCAGCATCTTATTACCTGCCCTGAATGGAGCAACCCAAAAACTGGAGGCTCTGGTCCAGATAGTGTCTCACCAGTGCCAGGTAGAGGTGAATAATAATTTTCTTTGATCTGTTGGCCACATTTATTTGAATAAATGGCTTGTACAGGGTCAGAGTGTGCTAGCAGCTCCTGCTCTGTGAAAAAGGGCCCAGGAGCTGTGGTGACAGCAGGTTGACCATGACCCAGCTGTGTGCTCTGTGGCCAAGAGGCCAATGGTACCTGGGGTACATGAGGAAGAGTGTGACCAGAAGGTCGAGGGAGGTTCCTCCCTGCCTGTTCTGCCCTTGTGAGGCCGCATCTGGAGTTCTGCATCCAGTTTAGGGCTCCCCAGTTTAAGAAGGACAAGGAGTTACTGGAGAGAGTCCAGCGCAGGGACACAAAGATGCTGAGCGGTCTGGGGCATCTTTGTGATGAGGAGACACTGAGAGAGCTGGGGCTGTTGAGCTGGAGAAGCTGAGAGGGATGTGATCAATGGATCAATAGCTCAGGGTGGGTGTCAGAGGATGGACCAGACTCTGTTCAGTGGTGCCCAATGCCAGGGTGAGGGGCAACGGGCACAGACTGAAACACAGGAGGCTCCATGTGAACATGAGCAGAAACTGTTTGCTGGGAGGTGCCAGAGCCTGGCCCAGGCTGCCCAGAGCGGGTGTGGAGTCTCCTTCTCTGAGACATTCAAACCCACCTGGACCCACCTGTGTGATCCACTCTGGTGACCCTGCGTGAGCAGGTGGGTTGGACTGGATGATCTCCAGAGGTCCCATCAACCCCAACCATCCCGTGGTCCAGCCCGTGCCCAGCAGGGCTGTTCTCACACTGTGGTTTGCAGACTGCACCGGCACTGTGGCTGGTTCCAGGGTGTTGGTCTTTGCTGCCGTTCTTTAGGCTGAATCCATAAGCCACATCTCAAAACTGACAGCCAAGTTTTGCCCTTGCTGATAGAACCACCTGCCTGGTTTAATTCTGGGGGGATGTGGCGTTTGAAGCAGCACAACCCATGTACAAAGGGCAGGACACTGCCCCGTGGTCTTTATTAACATTCATTTTTCTACCTGTTACTTGACAAACTCAAAACAATAATTCAGTATCAATGCATTCAGCTTCTGTTTTGTAACTGGTGGTTTACAACCACTTTAAAACCCCATACAAAGTAATTAAGTATATTTGCAATTAAAATGAACCTGAACAGTGATCTGCTTTGGAATGGAAGTTTAAAACATCCAAAGAGGAGTGAATTTTCTTTCGCATCTGGTACATCGGCAACAATGTTCACATTTTAATTCCATTTAATGTTTTTCAAAGAAGAAAAAATACAAAGGAGTCTTTTAAAATAGAAATTGTATTTCTTGAAGTGTTGAAATTTGCCAATTTGATGGTTTGGGATTTAGCAGTAAATACAAGTATAAGTGCCTAAGTCAGCAATATCAACATGCATTTGTGGTATGTTGTAGCCCTGAAATACTCTTCTTTTTCCACAAAAAACAATGTGAAAAACATTCACATAGGTCTAATCACACGATCTCCCAAAGCTATTAGTGGACATGCTTATAGATAAACAAGGAGCAAAACATCCTGAGACCAGTGGGAGAAATAAATAGATTTTCTGGAAGGGAAGAGTGAGTGTGAGAGTGAGGGGAGTGATGGGGCAGATGTGTGCGAGTTTGAAAACTGGTTTTTGCATTACAGGATGTCATTTATTTAGCTTGAAAAAACATGTTTTTACGGCACTATTCTGTGCCTGTCGGAGTTCTCATGCGCTGGAAGCCAGATCTGACTTCTGTGTCAATGGGCACTTGGGGACTCCGAGCCCTGAGTTATTTGACTGTCAAATGCTGCAACTAAGTCCCTTGGAATCACTTTTTTTTAACAAAATTAATTTGTTTTACTCCAAGATGCCCAGAGCAATCATTTATATTATAAAGCTGCAAGTGACAGGAGGACATCTAAAAATAGCACATTCCAAAAGCTCAGATACAGATACTGGAAGAGAGATTATTTTTCTTTCCCTTACTCATATTCGGCATCGTTATTTAACCTGAAAAACCCCAAATAGGTGAATTAGGGAAAGTCACACGGTATTCAGCTGTATGTATTATAATATTGTCATTTGTGTCCAATTAATCAATCACAAAAAGTTACTGGGCCAGATCCTGCCAAGTTATTCATGCTGAACCAGAGTGGGAAGACTTAAGTCGGGAAAATTACTATTAACTTGAGAATATCGGTGTTTTATCTGCAAAAATATTGCTCATTACGTGCCAGCTTGGGGGTAAATCGTGTGGGTCTGCAGGAACGTCTGTGCTGTGGGAATCTCTGAGAGGTACTTTGGGCTCCCTTCTTACTGCAGACAAAACTGGGTCTATTCAGGGTGCCGAACAACACAGCCTTCTGCGGGCAGCTGGCCCAGATCAGATGGACTGCTCTTTGGCAGGTTATTTTTCTGATTGCAAAGGGAAAAGCATCAGTCTGTGCTGTTTTGGCATCTTCTGCTAGGGGAGGACCACCCCACCATGGTTGTCTGCAGCAGGTAATTGGTGGATTTGTTTCTGAGGGTTCGTAATCTTGGCATTTCTACTGGAGTTTGGAGGTGGGATGAGCTCTTGCCTTAAACTGAAATTTAGCCCCATATCTTTGGTTTTGCCTCATTTGAGGGCTTGTCCCCAGTTCACTGGGGTCTCCTCTCAAGCTCTTGGGAACTGTGGCCCAACCAGGCTGCAAAGAGATGTAGAGATGTGTCTAAATCCAACCAACCTGCCCTGGTTTTCCTTACACGAATTACTCCTGCTACAAAATTTTCACCAATCTAGATAAGTGATTGAGCCTCTTCTACCACCTGGAAATCTCATTCAGAAGGAAAAAATTTGACCTTTTTTCTCCTGTTCTGGTCTTCCAACACCCTGAGTCCTTCTTGGCCAAGCTTCATTATGGCCGTATAAAGCAGTATCAAGAGGCTGACTAAACGTTGCTCACTTCATGCCACGCTTCGTTTATAAGCCTGGATTATGATTTTTATCCTGGACAGTTTGCCCTACCCTAAAATACTGGCAGTATAGATGAGAGGAAAATCAGATTAACTGTTCTTTATAGCTGAGACGCGGTACGAGGAGCAGCTTCCACTTAGAGCAGCTGCTGCTGCCAAGCCGGCGGCTGAACACGAGCATCCCAAGACAACTCTGCCGTTGTCTAATCCCGTCTCCTGTCCCTGCTATGGCTGCATTTTGCTGCTCCTCCAGCACGTGTTCAGGAGGTTTGGCTGACACTGGTAGCTGGGAACCCCTGTAAACCAGAGGTCACAGAGGAGGTGTTTAACAAATCCCAGAATCACAGCCTGGTTGGGGTTGAAGGGACCTCTGTAGATCCCCCAGTCCAACCCCTGCTCACGCAGGGTCACAGAGCAGATCACACAGGTGGGTCCAGGCAGGTTTGAATGTCTCAGAGAAGGAGACTCCACACCCGCTCTGGGCAGCCTGGGCCAGGCTCTGGCACCTCAAAGGAAAGGAGGTTCCCCTCGTGTTGAGGTGGAACCTCCTGTGTTTCAGTCTGTGCCCATTGCCCCTCACCCTGGCGTTGAGCACCACTGAAAATGGTGCATGTGATTAGACCTGTGTGCGAGTGCTACGGCCTTTCCTTGAGTTGTGAATGAGCCTCTGCTATGGGAAGACCAGAATTGGTTTCTGAGGCTGCACTTGATGATCTCCAGTGGAGGAGAGTCCTGATGGCAATGGAGGGGGAACTTCCAGAGAGTGGCTTGGTCAGGACAGTGGAGCTGGAGACCTGGAGGCTGGGGTCAGGCTGGGACTCTGCAATCAGTTTGTGAACTTTCAGTGGGGTGAACTTTCTGAAATGCTGAGCATTTCCAAGAAATCCTCGTCTTGTTCACTCGATGCCAACATGAGTCATATCCCTTCTTCCAGGCAGGTGGGTCTGGAGCAGGAGGATGGAGAGGAGGAAACTTGGGTGTAGTTAGAAAATACAAGTAAAGAGAATAAGGACGTGTAGTGTTGGGGTGTGAAGGGGGAAACCAGCCCATAATTGCTCTCCTTTGTGTAGCGTTAACCCTCCCAGCCCCGAAGGGAGGGAGAAATGGGGCAGCCAGGTTCTGCTTAGCTGCCCAAGCTCTCCAGGCTTGGCACAGGGTGAGCCGCTTGCTTTCCAATGTCAGCGATTTTTCTTTGACTGATCCCAGGGAGGAAAGGTTTGTACAGTTTGCTGGACCATTTTGACCTTTTGCCTGCTTTATCAAAGGCCAGATAAAAGATTTGGTATTAATGTTTTATTTTACGCGGGGCTAGAGACCGACTGACCATACATGGTTATGGCTTTGATACAAGCCGAGGTCCTAACTGAAACAGTAAATTAATTTTGACAGCTTGGGTACATATCGCTCTTCTCATTCAGCAGCCAGCTGAGTGATTTCCCCATTTCTATCAGCTGGCCAGTGGCAAAGGGAGGCTTGGGCTTTGGGAAGCCCTGATGGCCACGGAGCAGCGGCTGGGACATGCCACCTCCATCCCGCAGCAGGACGGGGCCGCGCTGTGGAGCAGACTCAGCAGGAGGGATTGCCAGCCTGGTCACAGATACAATCTGCAGAACACAGTAAAATCACATTGTTAAATCAAAGCCTTTCTAATAGGTTGTTCTTCTCCTTGGGGTGGAAAAAAGCTTTCTTGTGAGCTTTGGGTGCCTTGGTGGTAGCTCTCGTGCTCCATGTGCAAGCGTATTCTCCCACCAGCAAGATTCAGCAGGTGCAAAAAAAATCTTCACTCTTTCGATTCTTCCTTTTTCGTTGATCCTCAGATTGTAATTTTAACAGTGCACAATGATTTCCTGTGCTTTTCATTGAACTTCTATGACTACACAGGCATCTAAAACGTTCAGCAGACAGACTCACTGCTTTGACTTCCCCCCTGTTTCTTGTGGTCCTGTTGCAGGGAACTGTATTTCCTTCTGCTCTTCGTTGCCAGCTTCTCCCCATCATTACCTGTGAGCTTATTTCATCACTCGCAGTTGATGCTAATTTAAAGTCTTCTGCACAGCCAGTGAGCTTTGCTCTGTCTAGTCATCCTTTTGTGTTTCTGGAGGTGGTCCCCAGACTTTGTATTGCAGCTTTTTTCCTTTCTTCAGGAATTTCCCCAGCTGGCTGTGTTACCCAGCTCTCCTCAAAATCCAGAGGCACACAGACTGAAAACGAGGAGCATCTCTACCCTCCTGACTGACGTGACCTTGGTTTCCTAGTCTGGCCAGTGCCGATCACAACCAAGGGCCCTGGTGAGATGTGACGGATTGTGCAAAGCGCTTTGTTATCATAGGCCTTGTGTTTTTTCCCCTTGGTTGTATAGCATCTTAGAGTCTCACTTTTCTCTCACAAGATTGGGTGGTTTCTTGGCTGGTCCATATGAGATCAGTTACTAGGAGTGGTTTGTACTGGGACGTGCTGTGGATTTGGCTGACAGTGACTTGATGTGCCTGTAAATGATGGGGATGCTTTGCAGGCTGGAGCCGTCATTTCTGCCTGTGATGTGTGGCAAGGGGTTTGTTCTTGTGCTTGTTGTGCCTTTGGCTGCCTGTTTGTTGTGGTCATTGTGTTTTCATGTTCTGATTTTTGGTTACCGTGTAGCCGTGGAGACCACCACTGTGCTCTGCCTCCCGTTGTTGTGGCTTCCTGCTAAACCAGTGTTTGTTGTGGGAGATAATATGCGGTGGTGTTTTTCGGTTTGTTCCTTTGCTCTGGTTGCTCGATGTTTGCGTTGTAGCCATAGATTTCTGTGGTAAACCCTTTGAGCTCGGAAAAAAAGAACAAACAAGCTTTCCCTTTCTAGTCATTTGCGAAACTCAAACATGATCTTGTTCAGCCCGACCACGAAATCTTGGAGATCAAACTGAGTAAATTGAAAGTGTCCCACAACACAGAAATTCCCTTCTTCCGCCTTTCCACCCTTGTCTCTCCACAACCAGATTTCTCCTGCCAGCTCCAAGCAGAAGGAGATTTGTCTGCTGCTGAGAGCTGCTCTGGTCTCCGTGGACTGGGGCGACACAGGAATGATGGACCGTCACCTGAGCAAAATTGTATCTTTGGTAGCAGAAGACTTTATACACTAAAATACAAATTCGTGCCATTGCAGCCTTATGACTCCATTACTTTTTATTGTAGAAGAGTCAGGTCTGCATCAGGGAAATGGAGAGGAGGGGTTGGGGAACAGAGGTATATGTTTATATCACATTTTTTCTATGCAGAGAAAGATGTACATTTGGAAAGGCTCCGTTTTGCTGCTTTGTCTACAAACTCTGTTCCACCCTTCTCGCTTCCCCCACTGCTCCGGTGCCAAATGTCTCCCTTTACCTGTTCAGATTAATGTGGGGGAGGTTCAGGGGTTTATGAACCCACTGTTTCTCCCTCAAGATAAACCCCCTCCATAATCAGGGTGGGAAAATGTACCTGCAAGGTACTTAAAACAAGATGTTTGAAAGCTCCTTGTGAAAACTTTTCCAAAGTCTTTTCAACAGTTTGAAAAGCCCCTTCTTCCCTCCCCCCAAATGCGATCAACAACACTGAAATTCAGACAGTTGTAATCAGCTCTAATAGGAGCAGAAAAACCAAGTGCCACGCGTTGTTATGCCTCAGCCCCTGTAGTGCCGGTATCCGGAACCTCACTTGCGCCGGGATAACAGTAAACAGATGTGAGGGCAGTAGTTGCAATACTGAGTTACCCTTTAAAAAATACAGCTTGGCCCATGGATTTCTACAGTTCTTGTTAAGGCCCCTTCTTATTAAATGTTTTTTTTCTTTCTCTCTCTCTTTCCTTCTCCTTTTCTGCAAGGTTATTTTATTTTTTGCAGGATCAGCTCCCGTGGCTGATTCACCATTGTGGCTCCATAAATAGTTGGATTGGCATAATTGAGGGGTGAAAGGGATTTGGGAGTGAGTGGCTGGTGATTGAGAAAGGAGGGGGAGTGTGATGGGATAAACCGGGCTTACCACCGAGAGCAATGTTTGTGGAACCACGGCTTTTCCACAAGGAGCCACAAGTCTATCGGAGCAGTGGAGAAATGCAGTGATTGCTGGAGGAGCGAAACTCCGCTCTCCGGGCCAGACGCTGATATCATTGCTCCGAGAGGGTTGTCTTTGGCTTTGACCTCATGCAGACGTGCACACCCGTAGTTTGACACGCCGAGCAGTCGCTTTTGAGCAGGGATAGATACAAGAGTCCTGGGGAAGTCTGTAGGGTCTGAACATCTTTGACATCAGGGCAGAGAACGCTGTTGGCTGCTCTGGTGCTGAGTTAGGCCTAAAAGTTATATTCAATATGTGTCTAAAGAGTTACAGGACTGGGACTTTACCCCCAAACCAAGCCTATTGGCTTCTAAGAGGAATAACCATTCTTGTCGGTGGTGGGATCAGTTCTGGGGTCCACATGGATGCTTGACCTGTTGGGTGTTCGTGCCAACAGAAGAAAAGGGCTAAGCAAGCAGCGCTGAGAGGGGGAGCACGCGTGGATTTTGGACTGTTTTCGGCTGGCTGTGAAATGGCACCCCAGGGTTTTCTTTTCCTATAATATCTGATCTGGGGTGGCTGGAGCAGCTGTCCTGCCCTTACCCCCCTATTCCTGCTGCTTCCTGCTGGTCTTGCTGCTACAGGTGAGCTACATAAATCAGCTGATCCCGTGGAAAACAAGCCCAGCAATGAAGAAGATAAAGGTGGTTGGATCAACTTGCTGATCCCAATCCATTCTGCAGCTTCATTGCTGCTGGATCTGACCCTGGAGAGGAGCAGGGACGGACATGGAGCAGTGGGGAGCTGTTCCCGAGCAGGGACAAGTGACATGAGTGTTTTGGGAACAAAGGAGGGTGAGTCTGGCCTTTTCTAGTGCCCAGCCCAGCAGTCAGCCTGACAACATTTGGTTTCTGGCAACATCAGTTCAACGGTGTCACCAGCTCTGCCCACTTCTTTGCAGGCATCCCCAAACGTTGTGATTTGTAGGTGTAGTATTTTTAACCACAAAAGCGGTGCCTCTAGAAACACCATGACCACAGAATGGCTTTCAAGAAGAGTGTGGAGGAAAAGAAGGGGTTTGTTTTGGTTCCTGAGCGCTGTCGAGAGGGTTTCTCCGTCAAGAGGGAGGGCCGGGGTTCCTGTCCTAGAGTTCGCCCTCCTCCTCCCTCGGCCGCAAGTCCGCAGGGAGAAGCCGGAGAGCTGGGACGTGCGTGGGGATGTGGGCAGTGACACATTACCAGGGCATGTGCAGAATTCCCCCGAATGACCACAGCACTTCGCTGAACAGCTACCAGAAGGTTTCTCACCCTTCCTCGAGGGAGGACGCTGCGCTTCCAAAAAAGCCTCCCAGCGGATGTAACGACATCCATCCGGTTCTGTTACAACCCTTGCTCTTCCTGTGGCTGTTTTGCTCTTCATTATCTCCCTGGGAAGAGGTTGTTCTCTTGAGCAACAACATCCCCAAAACACTGCACTGTCCATATTTAGCGGGACTGTTTCTTATTTAGCAGCAGCCTTTGCATGGGTGTGAAGATGCTCTGCGCCATGTGAGCGATGTTGAATGGGCTTTGCCCCCTGGTCTGTAGCTGGAGAAAATGTGTGAGAGATTTCCCTGCTGCTAATAAGCATTGTGTTTGCCTTCCTCTTTGGGGGCGGGCTAGGTTTGGGGAAAGGAGAGAAAAAAGGCTTTCCAGTGGGACGTGGATGTTCCTGCCTGTGCTCCCACGTTGTTCCCAGCCTTTTGCTGGAGTCCAGCTGTATGACACAGGCCTCCAAAATGTAGGAGAGATTCCCCAATGAATGACGCACGCGATCGCAACTCGCTGCTTGCGTAGACGAGGCGACAATAGTCTTGCGGGTGGTAGAACACGTTTGCTGGTGGGGAAGAGGATGCTGAGAGCAGCACGGCCTTAACCAACAGCATGAGTTTGACCTTGGCCTTCTGCAGTACATTAGACCCAGACCCTTCTGTGGCCTTGGGCGTGTTTGTAGAAAGGTTTTAGCTTCTTGACGGCCCTTTGAGAAATGTTTGCTCCTCTGTAGGTAGCTTATGGGGGTCACCACGGGCTGACAGGTACCCCCGTGCCCAAGGGTTTCTGGAGAGAAGAGCAGGAGGACGCTGGGCTCCCGGGAGGTGGGAGCAGAGGAGCAGCCTCCAGCAGCAGAGTCTTTGCTGCTAATGCTTCCAGGGAGGGAATCTGAGGAAATGCTTGGATAGGAATAAGTAGAGCTGGCAACAAATGTGCATTTCATTTTATGAACATTTCATGGTGAAACTTAAAACTTCCACCAAATTTGGGGGACTGGATAGCTCAGGGGATTAGTAATGGGATACAGAGCCTTTCATCTCGCCAGTGCCTTTTCAATTGCAGCTCAAGTCAGTACCAGCGACTGAAAGTTGTTACCATCCGATGGCTTATGTGTAACGAGTTGACAGTCTCACTCGGTTTCCTGGTAGTCAGGTATCTGCGGCTGACGCACACAAACACACCAGAACGCCTGGCTGCTTGCCAGCCTTGCTGGCAGCTCTGCCAGCGACCGGAGGAGTCAGAGAGTGAAATATCCCCTTGGCTTCTAGACGAGAGCTTTATCAGGTAGCGTCCTGGCACGTGAGAAACTCGTAAGGCTGGGAAAGCACTAGGCCGATTTAGAGCGGTGGTTTCATGTAGACGTTTTCCATCCGTACCGAGGTCTACAAGGAATAATGCTTTGACGCAAGGACCTCCTCTTTGGAAGCTCACCGTTCAGCAAAGGTGTGATGTGTGTGAGATCGATGTTTTGCAAACAGAGCATAGACGTTATGGCGTGGGACTTTCTGTTTAAAATAATGTCATTGCTTTTCTCCCCCGCCCCAAATAGGTTCTAAGTGGAACCTGGAGCACGTTTTACAGACGTTGGTTTATTGATGCATCTGTGATGTGACTCTAGTGCAGGGCTGCACCATCATCTCCACTTACAGCTGGGGAAACTGAGGTAGAGAGAAACCAAATGAAGGAGGAGATACTCCAAGATAAAAAATTCAGGAGTTTGTGGGTGCTGGCCCTGTGCCAGCTGTGATAATGGGTTTAGACCATCGGTACTCTCTGTTTCTCCCTCTGTTGGGAGATCTGCCCTTGCTCATCATGGATCAAAAAAGGGCCCCTCAGATGAAGCCTCAGAAAAATGCTGTTGCTTGGGGGATGTGTTCATTCACCATTTTGTGCTCTAGACACCTCGTAGTTAGGATGTAGTTTGGAACAAGCCGACTTCTGATGAAGATGCCTGAGTGTCGATTTCGTTGGTTCTGCTGAAAGTCCCGGTGGGTGGTGGTGTGGAGTGAAGAACCCATTACAGATGGCTGAGCCATGGGGCTGGCTGTGGTCCCAGGGTGAGGAAGATTCTGGTGTCCCAATGGGGCACCCAAGACTGAGCATCCCTCAGTACCCCCCTACATTTTAGGGATCTCTAACCCTGTATCTAACAGGAGGGTCCCCCAGCCCTGCCAATGGACAATGGGCACAGTCTGGTGTAAATTGTCCCCTGCGAGAATCTGTGGAGCAGAGTGGTGATGGGGTGAGGCCCTGTGTGTCCCGCTGGCCTTTCCACAGTTACACAGAGCCAGGCACAAGCAGGCCATTAGCAAACAAATGATGTCAGCTCCCGCTGGCGTTATTTTTAAACACTCTGTATATATTACTTGTCCGTATGTATCTCTGGACTGTTCTTTCTCCCCCTCCCGCTGCCTCTCAATCACCCACAGAGCCTTTTTTTTTTTTTCTTTTGGTTAAAACCAACATCTGTAGATTCGTTCTTAACAAAAATAAAGCCATCCATCTCTTCTGGCCTGCCGTTCTGTCATGTAAGCTCAGGAAAACTGGCTCGGTCAAGGTTTACAGTAGCCGTCGTGGGCTGCAGTGGGAAAGGCACTTATCTGGAGCGGAGGGTTAGCAGTTCTCAAGAATGCATCCTTCCCTCGGACCGAGGGGGTGGCTTTTGTTTATCCTCTGGCACACAATGAAATGATGGGAAAACATGCTTGGATGCACTGCAGGAGTAAGGTGGGGCAGGGCAGCAGTTAAAAATGGAAACGGAGCCTTTGATCCCCAGCCAGAGCAGATGACTCCCAGGGTTTGGGCTTGAGGGTGGACGTCATGTTCTTTCTCTCCATCTCCGTGTACAGATCCAAGGGTTCCCCTCCTACCTAGCGAGCGGAACAAAGCCTCCCGGGCGGGCTTGGGGGAAGAGAGGGGGTTGCGAGTGATGCTGGAAGGAAGGAGGGGTTTGGGAAGCCCCCCAGGTCAGGTGGGTGCTGGAGGGGGGGGTGCAAGCCCCAGGCAAAGAGAAGAGCCGTCCTGGGGTCTCAGAGCAGCATCTGAACCCCGGGGGGACGCCAGGGCCGAGCAGTGAGTCACGCCAGCAGCCGAGGTTTGTGACAGTGTTTTTCCTGTTAATCTCCCCCACCGTCTACCCCCAGAAAACACAATGGAAACTCCATAAGCCGGGAGATAGCCTGGGGCATACCACAACTCCAGAGGGTCCTCGCAGGAGGCTCCGAGTCCTCCCCAGATTCCCCAGCAGCCAGACCAGGTAGTAAATAACGGCGCAAAGTCCAGAAGATCGAAGGGGAGTGACAGAAGTATTACGTGCGTGCGCTTAGTCCTGCTCTATCCCGGATCTGGAGAGGGACGCTCAAAGACTCGGGAGCGCTGACTCCTTGGAGCCGGAGTAGATCATCTGTTAAGTCTCTGGCACGACAGACTTGCTTTAGAGTGAGCAAATTAAAGGTCGTCTCTCAAACTCTGGTTAATGCCACATGCCAAAGTAGACAGAGAGAGAAACAGAGGGATGATAGATCCTCAGATGTATAGATCAATCTGTGGCTCAATGCGTGTTTGTTTCTGACTTGGTTTTGTTTCTGTAGTCTAGGTATATTGTTTTTATTATTTATAGTGTTGGGAGGGGTAATGCTGTGTGTTTGAATTTATTCGCTGTGCTATGTGGCTGATTTGGAACACATCCTGTTGTGGGTTTTTTGTTATTTTATTGGTTTTTTGCTAAGGAGCCCAGAAATCGTTTGGCACTGAGTACAGGAAAGATGAAATAAATTTTTAAAAAATTCCAAGATTTCATTTAACCGTTTACCTTTTCAGCACTTAGCCACTGCCTATACGTTGGCGGCAGCTGAAGGGACCCTGCGTGGCCTTGATTCAACAGATCTTCAGTGGAATTCAAGCGCACGGCTGAAGCTGGGAGTGCCTCGCCGAGCGGCGGGCAGGGCGCGGATGGCTTTGCCCCGGAGATGGAGCACAGCAGCTGCTCAGCAGCAGCTCCGGAGCCTCCGCCAGCGCTGCGCGGGGAGCCAGGGGGAAAGAGGATCCGTTACATTGCGAGTTAGCTTCAAACTGGCTTCAGTGTTCTGACGTGAATCATTCATTCCACTAGGGAGAGGACTGAGGAGTCTGGGCAAAGGGAAAAAAAGCCAGAATAAACCACAGAGGAGTGCTGCAGAGGAGCATCTGAAGGGATGTGGATGAGGGACCTTGGACCCAAGGACTTGAACAGTCTGGAGGCATCCTTTGGATGCTTAAGCGGGAGTTTTGCTTTTCTCATTCTATTGATGAAGCAACTCAGGGTTCTGGGCTGGTGTTCTTCTTTTATTAATGTGTCTTAGTATCTCTATGGCTGTAACGATACCCTGGGGCTTTGCTTCTGAGCTGAGCCGTGGCCCCAGATCTGCAGTAGCTCTTGTCTGGGAGACATGGGACATGCCAGGAGGAGGGAGGCACTGTGAATTCTCCATTATGGGTACCAGAAGCAGAGACAGCTGCTTTTGTAGCCCTCTGAACAGGGGTACACCGGTCCCAGTGCAGACGTTAACATGGCAGTCGTCCCTTTGGTCACACAGCTGAACCTCAGTCAAGAGACTCCAGAGCCCAGTGCTTACAAGCGTATGGCTGGGGCAAGACATTTGTATTTCCCCTAAAAAACTGGGATTCTCAAGGCACTGGCTGTTGAGTTGCATGGTCCTGGACAGAAGAGAAGGGTCACCCTTAAGCCTCAGAGCTCCTCAGCAATTCACTTTTCCACTTACTAGAATTCCTCCTCGCATGGTGCCCCATGTCAGGGATTTCCCCGCGCACATCTCTCTGCAACCTGAACTAACAGCTCAGGCTGTGCAGCCAGAAGCAGAATTGGACGCATGTCCTGTGAGCACAGGGGACAGTTCTGGCCTGTTACATTTGCAAAAGTAGTTTAAATGCAACGTTAATGCCAGGAAGCCCAACACGTATAGCTTGGAAGCTTCATGTTATAAGTAGGTTGAGGAATCATTAATTCAGCTGCTTTGCTCACCCGTGGTATTAACTCCGCTTGTTTTTCACGTTACATGTAAAACCTTATGCTTTTCCATTTCTGACTTGTGATGTGTACCAAACCTGGAGACCCAACCTGCCTCAAACACATAGAATTTGGTTAAGTAGATACTTCAGTAGAAATTTGAGTTTGTGGAATTGTCCACCTTAGTGTGATTTCTTACTCTTAGACTTCAGGGGCTTGTTTATCATCACTATGCATTCAGGGAAGAGATATTGCTGCTGCTTCCTCCTTTATATTTTGTAGTGTCTCATTTCCAAGGTACTGGAGGGGAAAGAAGTGCACAAATGCTTGGTGTTAAAAATGTGCAGCATTGCCCTTCCTAAAGAGTTTCAAGGTGTGTTACTATCAGCATGTACATTTGAATTATTCTCTCAGTATGTCTGAGAGTTGGAAATAACAAAATTCCTACTGATTTCGTTACTGTTACACAAGCGAAACGTCTCTATGCAGGCTGGTATAAAGAGACAAAAGGTTGTCCCACCCCACTGCAGGCTGCTCAGATGGGAGCCAGCTGGGCATGGACAGACGGACTTGGGTCTTTGCACCTCTTCTTTTCAGAGGTATCCTGCAGGATGGATCAGTGTTCCTATGGCAAAATTCAGCGCAGTGCACAGTGTCCTGGGTCTCTGAGCGTGTTCCCAACAAAACTGGTCCAACCTTTCTACTCTGTGTAACAGGTTACACTGAAAAGAAAAAACAGATTTCAGCTGAAATCAAAATGTTTTCCAAGGCTGTCAGCTTCAACTATATTTTCCAGCGGATAAAGTTGGCATGACTTCCTTTAGCTTTCATGTTTTGTTTGGATAACATCAAAAGGCTCTTGTTTCAATGGACGAGGATCTTGTCATTTCAGCACTAGCATTTCACTTCATCTCGGTTTTCCCTGTTACAGTAAATAAACTTTTTGGTGTTGCAGTGAACGAGGGGGTTGGTGACCCCACACGAGGCGTAACAAACCTTTGAAGGGAATGGATGATGCTTGTCTACCTCTTCCAAAAGGGACTTGGAGACCGTGGCTTCATAGGGTGGCTGGAGGTAGGTGGGACTTCCCACCACGGTGACCTACAGAAGGAGGAGCTGGTCGCCTTTGTGGACTTCAGTATTCAGCACAAAACTGTAGCTGAGCTCTTCTCATCCTTTGGTTTCACCAGAAGAGATGTGGTTTTCTTCCTAATGGAAAATTCCGGGTCTTTTTACTTTGTAGAAAACTTCAAAATCTTGGCCATTTATCCCCAAATGGGAATCTTAAGTGAGTTTGGTCACACTGAAAGTCGTGACAAATGGGGATGTTGCTTTGTGCCCAGCTGCAGTGCCCCAGAGCAGCCGGTGTTGAAAACCCTGACGTGCACCTTGGCAAAGCCACCTTGGGCTCCAGCAAATGGGGCTTGTTTGGGTTTTGATCCACAGAGAAGTGTTTAGAACAAAGATACTTTGAAGGCTTTGAGGAGCACAGCTCCCCAGCTTTGGGGCTGTTGAGTGTGTCCCTTGGGTAATGCTGGTGTGTTCCCTTTTTTCATCCCAACTCTCTACTTCAAGGGCTTTATTTTAAATTATGCTGTTTTAAATTCCTAAAGCCTCCCTGGGAGGATAAAGAAAGATCCTTCCCCCACGTCCTTGATGGGGGAAAAATACGCAGATAAGCTGTGAAGAACAGGCGAAGGTTCCTTATATTCAGGTTGGATGAATTATCGTTACTCACTGTTTGGTTTTCATCCCATTGGTGTTTCCAAACTAAAGCCCAGAGGATGATTTTTTTTGCATTTACAAGCCTGAATTCCTTGTGCATGTTCCTAAATTCATTGTGTTTCTTTGCTTCTGAGCTAACAATGTTTCTCAGCGGGTGCGGCTGCTGAAACCACAGACCTATGAAAGCACAGGCAGTGCTTTGGAGACGCTTTATCTCCCTCGTAGGTGCCGATGGGGAGATGGGAACCTGCTGCTTTCTCTTGGCTTTGGTTACAGTCTCTTCTCACGGCTGTGGGCCATTAAGCAGGGCATGCTGCCTTCTCGCTGCCTGCATTCGGTGGTTGGCTTTACTCAGTCCAAAGATATATGGTTGCATTCTAAATGAAAACTACATCTGAAACCAGTTTTATCAGTTTCCTGGAAGATGACAGGGAGAAAATATGTGAAAAATGTCTTTTCACCACTGTTGGTTTGGGTTTTTTTTTGTCCTTTGTCACCCATTGCATCAAGCTTCCTTATCATTTGACCATGAGAAAATGTTTTCACCCAATAAAACAGAGGCCAAACCCTCATGAGTTCATTAAGGGATGACTGGTGTGACCAGAGATGCCTGATCTTGAGCGCGAGGGGAGCGTCGGCTCCGGGACCTGTGCTTTAGCCCAGCATTTATTTGTTTGCTAGTGATGTTTTGGGGCAGGAGAAGAGAGAGATGTGTCTCCAGCTTAAACCAGCTATGCTGGGGATGAGAGGAGCAGCCAGCGCTTTGCTGGGCTCCTCCTTTCCCCATCACTTGGACAGGACAGAGCAGCAGCTCTCAGCTGAGCTGGGACTTGCACTATGGGCAGCCGTGCGAAGGAATAAGGGGAGATTTAGCAGCCCATAACTATCTTGCACAGAAACAGGGAAAGAAATGTTCTCACTTTCAGTGCCTTCCCCACTAGGCAGTATATTTTTCCCATTTCTCCCGGTGGATGCAGCGTTCCTATCTGTGTAACACTTCAGTTAGGTCACTTCACAGCTATGGGGCTGTTGTGTGGATTCCCTCTCTTTGAGGAATTCTGCTGATGAATCATCGACACTCAAGGCCGTAGTTTGATGTCTTTATTCACACTTAATGCTAGTACTTGGCCGCAAAAGTAATCCTGTGGAATCCAATGGGACTAACTGTGGAGTAACATACTATTAAATCTTTGGCCTTTTAACAGAGTAATGGGTTACAGCCAGATTTGTGAATAAAACTGAAATGCAGTCCTGGCTTTCGGAGGGGTTAGGAGTAGTACAGGGCAAAATGTTCCATGATGAAACCTAGACCCATGTGAAAATTCCCTGCTAGCTGGCTTTTTCATAAACCCTGGGATGGGATCCTCGGGGAAAAGGCAGTCGGGCCCACCTGGTCTCGCTTCTCAGAGCCATTGGCATTGGGAACAAATTGCACCCCAAGTTGGGGCTTTTTTCAGAGTGTTTTTTTTTTTTTTCCCCCTGTGTTTACTGTTGCGATTAAGACGTTTCAGAGCATAATAAATAATTGTCTTTCCAGGGTAATAGCTTTTTAACACTGGATGCATTGGGGCATTCTGCCTCGTGCCGACTGCCGTGGGCTGTTGGGAGACACAGCCATGGGAGATGCCATCCTACTTTTTGGGAAGGGATTTTGCATCTGATGGTGCTGCTGTTTATCTGTAGGAGACCACTGCTCAGGTCTCCAGTTCTCGATGGGTTTGCTGGAGTTTTCTGGAGTTGAAGTGATGTGCTTCCTTTGGAGGGTGGGTGAGTGAGTACCATTAACCTCATTTTCCTGTATGAATAAAAAAAAAGACTTGTTTGAAAAAGCAGCAGTGTTATCATTGGTCTTCACAGTATCTTGGTAACGTGGTGCTTGATGAACTTCAGCTGTAACACTAATTGAGAATGGGAGTGCTGGATCAAGAGTTTCAGGGGGGAGGAAACTGCCCGGATTTGGACCTTATACAAGTGGGGATGCAGTTTGTGACAGGTACTCAGGTCCAGCTGATGTGCTTTCCTGTGTGTCAACAGATCAGAAAGCATTCAGAGGCTTGTAAGAAAATGAGCCCACCTTTTGGCTCGCTGTGTGCCATCTGCAGCCCCGCTGCAGGCCGGCGAACAGCAGCGCTCGCGGCCACGTCATCCACCACAGCCAGGGAGGATCAGCCCGTCCCTCTCTGCACGGATCAGGCTGCCAGCGGCGTTAACGTCGCAAAAAGCAAACGGGATCCAGACCTGGTGAATCATCCTCCTGCGCCTTAGCGTTATCTAAGAAAAACAAAACTAATGAGCAGTTGCGGATCGCAAATCTTGGTTCGATGAACTTTTAGGAGTCAACCGCAGCCGCAGGGCTGCAAGCTCAGCGATGGGCCATTCCCCGTGCGATGTCCTGGTGTGACAGCTGGGAGCAGCTCCGCGAGCACGGCCATGCCGCGGGTGCCACGACAGCCCTTTGCAATGTGCCCAAGACGAGAAACACCAGCGAACAGCAAAGACACTCCAGTGCAGCTGTATAAAATTACACCGCGGGGGAGAGGGTGGGGAAATGAAGAACAGCCATGCGTCCTCCCTCGGACAGGGCTTGGTTTACACAGCTCTGCCGAAGGTTTGTTTTCTTTTGTGCGAGGTTGGATCGTGGCAATGGGGGCTGTACGTGAAAACATGACCCAGTGCGGCAGCTCTGGCTCACGGCGTTGCTGGTCCGCTTGCCCGAGCTCCTGCAAGGACCCGGCGTAGAAGCCTTGAAGTCTCTTTCTTCAGCCTCAGCCTCTCCCTCCCCTCTTTCCCCTCCCAAGGTGCTTTTAATCCCTTCAGTTAATGTGAAATTAAGATAATGAGTCAAAGAGAAGAGAGGACTGTGAAGGGGGTGGCGGAGACGGGGGGGAAGAGGGAAAGAAAAGAAAACAGAAAGAAGAGAGATTCTTCTGACAGATAATTAGGGAGATTGGTTTACCAGCCAGGGACTAATGCTGGCTTCCCAGCTCAAACAGTCCCTCGTGACTCATTTGGTGACTTTAATTTCCATGGGGTTCCTTAAGCAGGTGCCCTGTGACAGGTAGTCAATAGGGGCCTGCTGGCCGAGCTCCGCCGCCTCTGCCGGGGGTCACATTTGGGGGTCAGAGAGCAAGGCCCGGGAGGCTGGCGGGTCAGGAGCCATCACGGTGACAGATGAACCTCAACGTGTTCCCTTCTCCCTGGCGGAGCGGCAGCGCCGGCGTCTCTCGAGACCGGCCCCCGCTTTGCCGAGAGACGTTCCTGCTCATCTCCCGCTCGCACCTCTCAACTGCTCTTCATTAGCCGGAGGACAGGGCTTGTTCGCAGCCCGGGATCCGATGGGGAGAGGGTGCTGTCTCCATACCTCTCAACTGGTCCTCATTAGGTAGAACAGTCCCCTTTTGTCCTGCATCAAGCCCCGCTTTGTTTCTCAGCCGCAGCGGGGCCGCGAAGGCAGAACCTGATACAAAACAATGCCGCATTATTGAGCCGGAGCCGAAAGTCAAGGAGCGAGCGGCATTTCAAGAAGCTCTCACTGCCTTGGTGTGTGCATGGGTAATCACCCACAGATTCTCTCTGTCCGTCTGTCTGTTATCCCTGCTCCGAACTTGGTTCCTCTTGCTGATGTTTCTAGCTGGAGTTCACACCATCTTCTACCAGCCGGTGTTGCAGGACTCCTCCAAGAATGTATTTTGAAGGTGGTGTAGCTACAAGGAACCCCTTCCTTTGATTTTCCTGCTGCCATGGGGCAGCTTTTATTTTGCTTTCCTGTATTCTGGGGGGGGTCTCAGCACTCCCCCCGCTTTCCTCAAGCAGTTTTCTCGGGGTCCCCTGCTCTGGCAGCATCTCCCTGCATGGTATGGGGGTTCTGTGACCATTTCGCTTTGCTTTCACCCCTCCCGGGCTGCGTCCCTGCTGCCAGCAGCTGAGGTTGTGCTGGCTGGAGCCTGATTAGTCATTCTGTCTGAGATTTGTTTCAGATTGAGGATAACGATGGCAAAAAAAAAAAAAAAAAAGAAATTAATTTTCTTTATAATTGGATTCCCGCTTTTCCCTGAAGAGCTGATGACTCTTTAAAAAGCGTCGTCTATCACCTCCGTGCTGGTGGCTGCGATGCTGCTGCAAAGTGGTATCACCACAGGGGTGTCTGGTAGGTTATAAATCGGGTGGCAGAATTAAATGCTTACATGCCTGGAGTGCCAAGGTCGGGTCCCTGATCCCATTAGCCGCCTCTTTTGCCTGGAAACAGCTGGAGCAGAGCTAAGCATCAGCTGCAAAATACCTCGTTCAAGTAGAAACTGTGGAGGCAAACTGCAAAGGAATGAACACGACTGTTGTGCTTTTGGGTCCCATCCACTCCAAAAAAGTGAGAGGACTGGGATTAAACAGCGTTCAACCTCCAAGAAAGAAAACAAAGCCTGATTTTTTTATTTTTTAGCAACTGGAGAGCCAAAATGCTGCTTGCAATGATTAGTGTTTGCAGAATTAAGGTAGTTTTTAAGTTTAAAAAAACCAAGGAAAATAAAACCCAACGTGGATCAAGCCCCAGCAGAGCTTCATGGAAGCAGGAGTGAGGACAAGGAGCTCATTGTCCTTGTGCCAGTGATCCAGAGAGAGGAGCTTCTCTGTCTTGTGCCAGAGTCTGCATATGAAAGTCCTCTATAAATCCAACCTGATTTGTGAGTTAATTGGAGTGGGGAAACCAGGACAGCGGTGTGGAGAAATGGGGCTCTGTGGGTTTCCTGGTACACCTCTCCCAAAGAGATCCTCCTTCATTTGAGTAATGTTTCTGTGGCCTGCGGGGCGAGCGTTTACACTGACATCCCTGTGCCAAGACTGTTGCGTCATATTGGTCAAGGTTTATTTTGATACGACCACAGACGGCGTCACGTGTTGCACAACGGCCAAATTAACATCTCGGCCACCTTGGGAAGCCCTTGCCTGATGACCTCCATCCTTGACACCGAGTCGCGCTGTGGGAACTGGAGCGACGGCCGCAGTTCTGTGTCTACAGTCTGTTGGGTATCGAGTGTTCCCACCCTATTGTACACTTTAATTCTGTGCAACCCATGCAGAGAAACTCGTCCAGGCCTCCCGTGTGACTCAGAAAGCGGTGACACACGCAGGGTTGGACATCTCTGGCAAGCAGATGTTTCAGTGGGCAGCTAAGAATTTTGGTGGGGGAGGGCGGTTGGTGGGGTTTTTTTCCTGGAGAAACCTCCAGCGCTGTTTGCAGAAGGGCTGCAAATCCTGCTCGAGTGGCTGGAGCAAGGGTCGTATCCACTGGTTTGGGCTTTCAGTTCATGCTCCCCCCGTGCCAACTTGTGGTGGTTTTTTGGCACCACCATGCAGCTGGTTTTAGATGTTTGGGGCTCACCGCACCTGCAGCAAGAGTCACACCAAGAGCGCAGCAGGACTCTGATCAGATCCATGCGGCAAACCGGGAGCCGTTTGTTCCTGGAGGTTGGATTGGCTTTGTGGCCGAGGTGCGGGTCCGGCACAGCGCCGGCTCCGCGACTGCTCCCTGTTTACGGCTCTTTCAGCGCTGTAAATGCTGGAGCAGGGTGGGACTTTCAGTCTTGCAACTGAGGGTTTTGTGTTTTGTTTTGAATCGTAAATATAACACAATTGTGTTTATGTAATGCAGTTATGGGAGATGCTGCGTATGGGTTTTAAATAGAATAAGGGTTAAATTTAGCCTCCTATTTTTTTTTTCCTCCCATTGATTTTGCAGAGATAGATTTGTGTTTGAAAGACTTCTCACCCTTGAGTTTACCGCACTCTGTACTACATGATCTCATTGCTAGCATCTCACTCTTTCTCCACCCTTCCCTCCCGTTGTTTGCTATTCTGACTGAAGATGAGACATAAAAACTTAAACAAACTTTTTAAAGACAGGGAACGCATCATCGTATGTGTTTATGCAGTATTAAACACAACAAGATCATTATCTGGAGACACTGGCGACCGGATTCACGTTGGATATAAATGAGTAAAGTTCCCATCAAGTACATGATTTACACCAGCGCAGGGTTTGGCGCCAGGCTGTATAAAGATGAGCAAGACTTGTACTTTTTAAGCCTGTGAGCACTTCTTATTATCCTCCAATTAGAAAGTGGAAAAAATGATTGGAAAAAGAAAACAAATAGGCTCAACATAATCACAAGAGCAAACTTTCAAATTAGGAATGTATTTGTATTTTTAAACCCGACTTGGGTTTTTTCCAGCCAGCAGCAAAGTGCTGGGCCCAACGATTGGGTGTGAATTTCCCCACTTCTTAGAGGTCAACACTTGGAATTTGCCTCCTAAATTGGGCCGAAATGATATCTGGGATTCAAATCCAACAGCCAGCGATGCAGAGGGTTGCGCAGATTGCGATGGCTTTGTCATACAGAATTTTAGGAGAAGCTTTTCTTCAATTTCAGTCTCTGCTGAGGTTATTTTGGAGTTTCTGTCGTGATACACAGGTCCTGGGATCTCTGCAGTAAATGATTGTAATTTATGCTGGGAGGCAAATCCTCGGGTCAGCCAAGCCAGCTCGCTCAGAGACAACATCTCCATCTTTTCAAGGCTCTCAACCGGCAGCACCCCCTCAAAAGTTTTGGATATAAAGTGGCTTTAGGTTTACAGGCAGGGGCTCTGAGGGAGAAATTCCCAATCTACCCAAAGCCGAGCGGGATCGCGGGGCTGTTACTCTCCAGCGCTTTCACGCTGCCACTCTTTCCATCAGGCTGGTCCTTCTAGGTTCTTCTAATACACCACAGCCATGCCTGTAAGAAATGTCCTTCTTTTATAGCATATAAAGAAATACCTTCTCTATTTAACAGGAGTGGGAACTGGGGAGGTGAGGTTAAGCCAGAGATACTTTGGAGGAACAGGAGGGGTGGTACGACCTGGGGAAAATAGGAAAAATTCTCATTTTTCAAGGGCTAAAAGACTGACCTCATTTAAAAATATTTGTTTCACCTCAGATAATTGATATTTTCAGTGCTGAAAACATTAATAAACACATGACCAACCTCTTTAACTTGCTGAATGTGATTTCTGGTTGCAAATCAAGGCAGAGTGAGATGTTTAGGTAAGCTGACAATTTCTTCCAACAGTAACAAGGACGGGATATATATGGGGAACTTGTGCGTACAACAGGCAGTGCTTTTTTGTTTTGTTTTTTCCTAACATGGCTACAAGGCTTAAAATAATCCGTACACCCTGAGGACCTCTCCGTTATCAGGCTGTTCCTTCACAAGAGGGTTGCCGTTGCTTCCCAGTAACAGACATTTGATGCACAAAGGAAATCTGAATGATATCTCACGCTGTGAGACCTGGAACGGTTTTCTCCCAGCCCACGTAAGGTTTATATTGGTGGAGGGACTGGCAGTCACATCGTTCTCTAGGCCATACCAAGTGTACGTGACATTTGTTGGTTTCAGGCTTGGCCTGACTGGGTTTGAAGCCCAGGCTTGTTTTTGAAGATGGGACGATGCTGTGGTTGATGCCCGTTTTTGCCGTTCGCACTGTCCGTGGTCTCTTCCGTTGCTCCCTTCCAGGGCTCCCCAACTCCACGCTAATTGGGTGCTGGCTCCAGGCTTTCTATTTTAATAGCGTTTGATGATAATCATCATTCCCGCAGGATGAATGGTTGAGAACAAAGACAGGAAACGTCCCCCTGATTAGATAGAGGCAGGGGAGCCATTGGAGGGAAAAAAAAAAGTGACAAAAATGACAAATGAGGGTCCTGTAACTTCTGCCATCTTCCTGGGGCATATGGAAGGGCCTGGAAGGACACATGAAAAAGCCCATAATTTACTGGTTTGACAAACCGTATGTTGGAAGTCTTCAAGTATCATCTCCATCTGCAAACAAAGGGCAGCAGGAGAGATAAGGCCAGGCAGCCACCAGGACTGAGCTGTTTTGGGCACAGTTACGCAAAGCCGCCTTCATTCCCATCATCTTGAAACCAACTGTGACCTTTCCTGTTGCATTATTGCTGTTACTAGATAAGAGGGGAAGCAGCAACGCTCAGGTGTAGGTTTAGGTGATGAGCAGGATTTGAGCTGCATCCACAACGTATTCTGAGTGTAGACCTGAGCACTAGTTGGAGTCTGAGCTTGTTTCGTGTTGATGTAAGGCCATGCCCAGGCTAAGCCTGATGTGCTCCTTAAATTGGGCCATGCTGTTCCTCAACAGCGACCCAGATGTGGACATATCTGCAGAAGTAGGTTGTTTGGATGCGGTCCGGCTTCTCAATTCCTGCTAAATCTGTCTTTACAGTATTATCAAATATTTCCAAGATCCTTAAAGTGTTTATAAGCCTCTTTCTGCAAGGGCCAGAAGGTTGTGCAGAAGCCCACGTTGGGCTTTAGGTGTCAATCCACACATAGAAACACGAGCACATGGAGCTTGGGCCCTACGTCCTGCCCAGGTACCAGAGATACTCTTAGGATCTAGTTTTACTTGGGTGTCTTTCTTTCTCCAAATACAGAAATGTATGTAAACTGGTCAAGAGCAGTCTAGTATTTCTTGGGGGAAATAACCAACAAAAACAAACTCTCTGACTTAAGTCAAATTGTTGTCAGAATATTGTAGCTCCTTGAAAAACAGAAAGGTTTTCATTTTCGGTGGTTGAAAACTGAGTGGGAGCTGGTTCTGATTAGCCCCAAGTCCCCACATGCTGTTGCACATTTTGGTTGTATTTTTGTTTGTTAAACTTTAACTAATTCTATTTGGTCCTAGTTCTTGGAGCATTGCCTTGGTTTTGTTTATGGTCATTGCACACTGAGGGTATGAACAGAGTATGGGCATCCGTATGAAGTCCCCAAAACCAGGGAATTTGGGCTGGAAGGGGCTCTGAGGTGCCCAGGGAGTTTGACACTTCCATGGCTGGTAAAACCTCCTGAAGGTTTTCTGAAGCTGAATGAAACATAAAGGACAAACTTCTTCCTTTATCACAGTTTTGTGTATTGTAGAGGCAAAACCTGACCTGCAGAACAGCACAAGGTCTTCTTATCTCTGGTGTTTCTTGTCCTGTTCCTTACAAGACCCTTTGAATTAAGGGTTACTGTGGTTCTTAGGTTTGAAGCCAGTAGAAATCTGCTGACAGTAAATGAAAATGATTCTGACTTGGATAGCTTTAACTTCAGCTCTGGCATAAAGTACATTTTCTAATGCTACAAGGTTTTTGTTGATGGCATATTTGAAAGAGAGAACAACTTTTTAGGTGTGCTTTTATAAAAGCAAGTCTTCCATCTGTGCTTAGTGATAATTCATAACTGCTTTCTCAGACCTGTGCTGTGAAATAAATTAGGGACACGCCTGGAAAATACTGGGTCAGCTTAAATGTGCTGCAGAACCCTTTTAGTTTCTTTTAGCCCGCATTTTTAAATTAAAGAAACGTGATGATTTAAGGCATTTGATCTCTGAATGTTGCAATTTTTATTAGCATTTGTTTCCAGTTGTGTGTTTTCCCAGTAATTGGTTTATGGAACCTTTCACCTCTCGATCTCCACCTCCAATGTCCATGATCCAGGACCTGGTTGCTCAGGTCCAGCCCATCTGGCTCTTCTCTCCCACCACTGAACAAGCGGGAGGTCACTTCTTTTTTTCCGAAAAGGGAGAAGAACAAATGCTCCTGCAACCAGCACTACTTGGCAGCTCTGTTGGATGGCTCAGCAGGGTCAAGGACTGAAAAACTGTAGGGTGACCTACTGGTCCCTTCCTAGATTGGGTGTTTCAGCCTGGGACTGAGCTGTACTAAGCTGCTGGAAGTTCTGCCAAACAAATCAACTTAAGACGTGATTCGAATTCTGAGTTGGATATTTTTTCTCTTTCTGCCTCCTTCGGAGGGTCTAGTGAATCAAGATGTGGCTTCAAACCACTTATTTCAAAATGAGGCTGATCTGTCTTCCCCATCTTGAGACCAGTTCAAGATCTGTTCGGAGTCCCCAACGTTCACAGGCAACAGCCGAACAACTGTCATAGGGCAAATACTGTATGAAGAGCTGGCCTAACTTCATGGGGAAGGTTTTAAAGAGGTCACTGAAGATTACAATTCTGTAATAATTCATCCTTATCTTTTATTTCCAGTAGAAACACTTCCAAAAACATTCCGATGTCACTCCAGTTCCCTTGTACCTTCATATACATATAAGGACGCTATTTCTGGGTTCCAGTAGACCACACTACTTCAGTTCCTCCTGTATGTGTCCGATCTTCCCATAAAGAGCCCACTTATCCCAGAACACTGTCCTGGCAGCTCTGGTGTACCCCAAATGAGCTACCACTGAAGCAAAACACCATCCCCATAGTAAAAGGGGCAAAGCTATAATTTGGTTTAAGCAGACGCAGCTTTGGGGCTTGGATTGCTCCCCAAGAGCACAATCTATGATCCTGACCTTAAATAGGTTCCGTAACATGTCGTTCCAGCCTCTGTGTGTGTGCGCACGCGTTGTTAACTGTTTCCATGTTTTTGACAGATGGCTTGGTGTACCTCGCAGCGAAGCCAACATCCTGTTGAACAAACAATGAGGGAAGAGGAGGGAGGAGGAATGGGGTGTGGGAGAGAACACAGGATGCCATTTATATTTTTATTTATGCAAGCGTTGGATTATTTTTTTTTTAATATTATGCACGCAGCAGACTGAGAATTGGGGGGAAAATGGACCTTTGAGGCTTCATTTATGAGGAGTCTTCAAAGAGAAGATTTCTAAACCTCTCTCCAGAGACTGTGAGGCTTGTCATTACTCCTATTTGCACTGACATCCTAGGGAGTCATGCTGTTGAATGAATGGAGTTATGGGTTGTAAGTCTTTTGTAAGGCACTCTGCCCATCAGGACCTGGCAGTGGGGTTTCTTTGGGAGAAGCTTTCAAGGTTCAGCCTATACAATGTTTTGCTTTCAAGCAAAACATTGCATTTCATGTCTGAAATGTTAGAAGCCCTCATCAGGCTTCATCTTTCAGTGAATTGCTCTGCTAAGTGACTCATTCCATGACCCCAGAGTTGCCATAGTAGTCCAGTGCACACTTTGACGAGCAGATGGTCTCATACAAGATGGGGTGATGTTTCCTTTTGGTCAGAGCACGGGGCTGGGACTTGGACTTAGGGCTGTGGGGTGAACTTGGAGACACTGGGGTGGAGTCTCGTCAATCTGAAGTGTAAACAGGAACCTTTGACTGCTTTTGCAAAGTGTTTTTGAGACCTAGTGGTACAGAATGTTGTAGGCTTTGGAAACAGCTCCAGATAGTTGATAGCTGTCTGCTGTTGCGGTGGCCAGCAGAAAACTTTCTCAGTCCTGCAGGCAGGTTGTATCCATGGCTTTGGTGCCCAGTGTTGACAGAGGAACAACCCCAGGTCAGCCAGAGAGCGGCGCCGAGCAATGGAAACTTGTTTGATGAATGGCTGGAGAGGAAGTGCAGCTTCTTGTCTGTTATTGCTGAAGTCCTCCTTGGGCCATAACTCCCATTCAGATTGTCCACAGCAGAGCACACAGTGGTTTCTGATGGCTTGTAGGAGCAGGTCCTGTCTCGGGTGTCCCTTCTGAACAGCAGGAGTTGCTCCTGCAGGACCCTTCAGCACTGTCTGCCCTCCCTGGTCGGTGGGATTGATTTAGATGAAGACAAAGACCCAGCTCCTTAGAGAAAAGCTGACTCTGCTTTACACCACTTTCCTTCATCCGTGCCTTGGTCTACACGTTGCTCTGCTTTCTGTCTGCCGCGACCCAGATCTTCTGTTTACTTTTGGATCAGGTTTTTTTCCTTCACTCTCACGTGAACTATATGCAAATTTAATACTTTTCTCTCCTTCTTTGACCTTTCTGCATCCTTCCCTCCTGTGATCTTGTGCTAGTTCATGACAGAGTTCTCCCTGTTCAGATACCGCGCAAGCCTATGGCTGATGGAAGTGAATTCCCCCCATTTGGGATTTTTCTGCCACAGAACAAACCAGATTTTGCTCCGCAGTCAGATGGTGAAGATCCCTGTTAGCTCCTCAACACTCTGCTTCATGGCACAAGGGAAGTGGGGCTGGTGAAAGTTCCCACAAGAACCGCTGATTCCAATACCCCTCTGCTTCTGTGCTTAGTAACTCCAGCTAAGTTCACATCTGCAATCCCTTCTTACGATGCAGTGGGGCTCTGCAGAACCCCAGGGCATTGAGCTGTTGCCAGAGGCAGTTGGACAACAGCATTCTGCTGCTAGAATATCAAGATACCCTTTCTGAATTACTGTTGAACACTGTGCCCCAAGGCAGCCCCCGTTATCCCAAGGCAGTACCTGTTTATCCCAAGGCAGTACCTGTTTATCCCAAGGCTGTACCCGTTCTCCCAAGGATATATACCTGTTATCCCAAGGATATATACCTATTATCCCAAGGATATGTACCCGTTATCCCAAGAGCAGGCCATATCAGTACTTTCCTCCCCAAAACCTGCTAGTTCCAAGATCAAGAAGCAACCACCAATCCCTCCAGTTCTGCAGAGGCACTTGCACAGATCCCAAGCAGTTACCTGCCCCTGAAATAGCCCGGCCTGTTAAACGCTACCAGCTGAAAAAAATCCCCTGCGCTGTGGCACGGTTTGGGAGGCATCGCTGTGCCAAGTCCCCATTTGCAATACATCATCCCCCCTTCCACAAGTTTCCCCAGCAACGGGGGTGTTTTTTCCATCCTTCCCTGCTAGTAATGAAGGAAAGTATAAAGTGAGTTATGAAGATGTTTAAAGGAGCTTTTGCCCTGGCCTGGAAGATCTGAGGTCATTCACAGTGCACATTAGTAAATATGTGTAGGGCCTTTGGAGCTTTCTTCCAGAGAAACAGCTAATAAAGCTAGCTGCCTGTGTTTGTTGTTCATGCCAAGACACATTCCAGCATCTGATTATTTTATGTCATTACTTTAATGTGGAAAGAAAGAGAGAAGCATTAATTTTTCCAGGTGGATTGGCCTGTTATGGGGAGGTCACAGCTTATGGGAAGTGGATTGGATTAAAACTGACCCAAACTATTATGTCGGTAATAAACTTAATGTAACTAAACTTTACATTTTAGCATGGCTAAAGCTGAAGAGGGAAGGGTATGGCAGCTGAGTTGCTGACTCTCATTCCAAGGCATTTCTGCATTTGCAGATTCAGTGTAGGATTGAAAAAGGAAAGGAAAAAAGAGCCAATAGCGTTGTAATTGCTTAAGTGGCTCAAACTGCAAAGGAAATGTTAGAAACTCATGTAAAAGACCTCCTTGTAGCCATATGTAGTACAGAAGATACCAAAGAGGAGTTCCTGCCGCCTTAGAATTTCTGTAGTTTGAGAGGGAGGAAGAGATTGTTCCCATTTGGAATAAAATGCCGAAGTTACCATGTCCTGCAGGCCACCTTAAAAAGTGGATTTAACATTGCCAAAACAATTTGTCAGGGAGATGAGTCACTTGAACCTTTTTATTGTGGTAAATAATGCAGAAATGTAACAAACAAACAAAACTCATCAAAATCAATACTTCTCCTTAGATCTCTGCTCTCTGAAGATAATTACTCTGTTTCAGCTCCTTTAAACCAGTGGTGCTCTCAGTCTGAAGTCTTGGTCCTTAGATACGTGACCAGTCTTCACTTGTGGGACTAATGAATTTTGTGAAACAGGATACCTGAGTATGGACTCGCTAAATCAGAAAAAGTCATAGATTCATGTTCTGTAGGTCTGTTTTAATATGTCACTTTTGTGTCACTTTGCTGGCATTTCTCTTAATTCTCCCCAACGTAGCCAGAATTGGAAACAGGACATCGAAGTCTGGGAATTTGTGGCCAGCTTCTTATCTCTCATTGGTTTTCCACCACTATAACTTCAATGACGGATCATCTTTTTTTGTTTAAATATTCTGGTGTGAGAGAAATGAAGACCAAAGGACTCTGCATAGTTTATGATGGGTTACTTGGATAGAAGTGGAAAATTAGAAGTGATCTGTATCCGGTATATTCAACTCTGTTATCCATTTAATCATTGCAGTTCCAGGCACTGTAAATTTCTAAACGTTGTTAGAAAATGAAGTGGCTTGTTACGACTGATGTTGCTAATCCTTCTGCTGGCAGTAGCTTCCCTGCTGAAATGACATAATTTGTGACTTGCAGTGATCAATGGTGTTGTATGTGGGTTAAATCTAAACCCCAGTTTTCAATGGGTTTGCTCATATCTTACAACGCAGTTGTTAACTGCTACATCTGGCTGTTATGTTTGATGTTAGATGGCAAAGAAGTGAAAATAAATATTTAAATGTATGTGTGGTCCTGCCAAACAGAATGGAGATAACGGGCTGGTGTCCAGTGCTCTTAACTGGAACTACATGGCTTTTGGTTCTAGCTGAACATGGAAATTCCTGGGTGACTCTGTGCATTATGAGGGCTTTCCGACTTGTAAAGGGCATTATAAATAGAGTAGTCATTAATTTTCCAGGTCTGAGGATAGACAAGAACTAATAAGCCTCATTTTCAAGATGGAAGGGAAGACTTTTCTATATAAGCAGCAGAACAAGATTGGCTGTTCCCAACAGCCAAGTCTGGTCTAAATTGTAACATAGGATTCCTGTCCAGAAATGAGCTGTAAGTTTTCCTCAAAAATGCTTTGAGATCCCATATTCAATGTTTCCTAAAGCTCTGGAGATGCATTTCTTACTGCAGCTGTGAAGGTGACAGGCAGCACTGGACCAGTCCAGTAAAAACAGTTTAATGAGTAGGAGAACATATTTATGCAGACCAGCCCATTATTCAAATGTGGTGTCTAAAATGTAGATTAAAGCATTTGAAATCTGAATTCGAATAAATTGACTTCAGCATTTAGCAGAACGTTGCAGGGATGAGATGTTTGCTTTGCATCCTGATCAAAACTGTAAAGTTAAAAGATCAGATTTGTTCCAGTCGTGACAAACTGTGTCTAGTGTAGAAGGTGGAGCATCATTACTGATCTGTTGGTAGGCTCAGATCATTTAATCCCACTGTGTAAGCACCTTTTCAAAAGTGGTGCTTAGTACAGCTCTCACCCCTCTAATCCACATTCTCGGTTCTGTTCTGCATTTGTGGAAGTTCCTTATCAAAGGGAAAAGTTTCAAGGAGTGTATGTGCATTTGAAAAAGGAAAGCAAAAACACTGGCGTAGCAAAAGAGATCGCTCAGGTTGGTTGCTCAGCTTATTTAACAAACTGTTGATGTTTAAACATGGCCTTGCTCCTGCAGCCCAGCTTTATTTTCATACTGGCTTCAGTTGTGGAAAAAATAACAATAAAAGTATATTGTAATTGTATATTGTAGCTGTATCGTAACACAGAACGTAATGTTCACAATGTCAAGATTCATTGCATTCACCCATCACAAGAAAAACATTACGATGGTCTAGATCTTGAATGGGGTCCAGGAGCTGGGTACCGGCAAACCCTATGGGTCTGTTTGGGTTTTTTTGTTGGTCTCTCATGCAAAGAACTCAAGTTCAAGGAAGCATTCTCGGTGTCTCAGAAACTGTTTCACAGCCATCATCAAGCTGTGAGCGCTGTGGCAAATGGACAGAATGGACACAATGATGTGGGGCAGACCAGAAAACCACTAGTGACCTGCAGTGATTTCTCTTCTGGCCAGCAAAAGTAGTTGATGGAGGCCCAGGTTATGCACTACATTATGCTGTGTATCATGGAAACCCTTCAAAACCTCCGGAGTTTGGATGTGCCTCCAGTTACTTGTGAAACTATTAGAAAGCGAGGAAGGATGGAAATACGGATGTGCTGGAAAATGTAAGTCCATTGGTTTCCATCAGATGGTTTCAGTGGCATTTTCTGGAATTGTTCTGGATATCGTGGGGATGAGCGGAGAAGAAGAAGATCTGCAAAATGTAATATTTCAGGAATATTTAGCTTTTGATAATGATATTGGTGGAAAATGAGCTTATTCAAAGAAATGAGCTTGTTTCTTTTGTATCCTTGAGCTACTTTCAAGTTACTTTTTCAACAGCAACAACAGTAACTGTTTGCATGGCCAGGGGAATGACAGGAAAAAAATTACTTCTTTATTCCAAACACATGAAGTTCACAGAATAGTTTATTTCCTGGAAAAATTACCTTTCCAGGCCAGTTGGGCACTAATAGATGGTGTGTGCAGAGTGCTAATTGTGAACAGAAGAAGCTGGGAAGTTCAGTCCATGGCCCACAGTACTGGGCAGCGTTTACTGGGCATTATGAGAGATATTTTGCATGAAGTTTGGGACCTGTATTAAAAATTTTAAGTGAACAAATAAAAAGCTACAAGGCAGAGCATTTTCCCTTGGTTTTCTGATTATTATTTTTATTGTTGCTGAAATGAAGTCATGTTCTGAACTTCTTCAAGTGCTCCCCCCACCTGTAGATCTACCTGCAACGTTGCCTTGAGTCCAGCTAGTCCATCATGGAAGAAGGTGGACTATTGCAGAGCTCTAGGGATAAGTTGGCGCAGATTTCCATTGGAAACCCACATGGTTTATGTCAGGATTTTGTTAAGACCAGCATGCTTCTAAGGAACATGTCAGTATTTGACATATTTGGACTCTGGAGTTTTCTGATGCAATTTCTGGACCAGTTTGGGTCACGGTTACGTGCCTTTGGTGAAACTGTAGCAATGAGTGTGTCATGAGAAGAAAAGGATCTTATATCCACTCAGATCTGCCCCACTAAAGTAGGTCCAGATGGACAGATGACCTCCAGAGGTCCCTTCCAGCCTAAATTATTCAGTGACTCTGTCTCTAGCATTCCAGAGGGAGCGTTAGGTGAAACTGGGACCAACCCAAATGGGGAGGAGGATGGAGTGATATCTGCAAGTCCTGTATCTTGACCCCATCCTCTGCCCTGGCCATCCATCACGGGGCACTGGTATTTTATTCTACCAGGATGTCAATCACCATTTCAATTAGGGAGTGGGAGGAGAGAGTGTAGATGAGAGCACCCGATCTTCCATTTGATTTAGGATGAATCACACTTAAGAGGGCATCTGAGGTTAAAGAACACAGGATTCTGGACACATGTATAAATCAACAGGCTTGAGGTTTTCATTATTCACCTTCTAGTGTATGAAGCGATATGACTCATTGGATCATAAAAGAGATCAAATAGCTTTGTTGCTAATAATTCTTTCCTTGACCCATTCCCCAGCACATTAGGTTTGTAAACAGAGTTTTAATGGCATCCCTTGGAGGTAATAACATCACGCCTTTACAGCACCTTTGCTGACTGTATGCTCCTGGCTATAACTGTGCTGGGGTTTAGTCCTTGGCTGTTTGTGGGAACTAATGTGCTTTCATATCTTAAGTTTTCAGTTATTGCCTTTTCGAGATTGATCATCTCCAGTTACTCTGCCTCCCACCCTCTTCTTCCACAGATGACATTTGAACCCTCCCGGGAGCCCACAACTCAGCTTTCCCCAAATGATAAGCGCTCCCTGTAATATTCCGATGGAGATAACATGCTTGAACCTCAGTGTGTTGTTAATGTCTAATGAGCTCACGGCGCCATTTATTGTTTTATGGCTAAATCATGATTGTTCATTAACGAAAGTAGCATGAGGCCATGTGCCAGCTTTGGACGGAGGAAAAGGTAAAGCTAAGTGGTATGATGGAAGGTAAATGAGAATATGGTACCTATAGTAGCAAAGCCAGCAAGCTTCCTGCTGGTTCTGTGCACTTGCTGCTGTGGAGGAGCCTCGGATGCAGGGAGAGCATCTCTCTCTGGTACTGGGCTCTGGTGTTGGGAGCAATAAAGTGCCAGGGCCACAGCACATTTATTATTATGCTCTGATGCTAATAATGGGTTTTGTCATGCTGTGTGTCACCCTTTGCAATCTGCTTTGCCTTGTTCCATTTGCCTCTGCCTTGAATGTCTGTGTTATTATTTGCTGTCTGCCATTTTCTCTGCCTGCCCAGGCTGCAGGGAGGGCTTGCATATGAGGTTGGTGGTTCCCAGGGTGGGAAATCCCATTTTCTAAGGGGTAAAAGTGGGAAGAAGAAGGTCCAAACTTCTTGCAACTGGTCCCAGCCCTTTTTGGGAGATCAGATTGATGGGAGAATGTCTGATCATGGAGAGCCGTGACCCATCTGCTTCACTGTCCAGGAGAGGGTCCTGTCATGGTGCATACCTCTGGTGGGGTTCTTCTGCTATTGATGATGGCAAAGTTGAAAATTACATTTGCAGACTGCAGCCTTCAGGTCCTGGGTCTTGGTCCCAGGTAGGTGTGGACTGAGAAAATGCTTAGAGTGTGGTAGCCAAGATCTGGGGACGGCAGGGAAACGTTGTCGGTTCTGCTTCAGGCTGCTCCAAGTCTTTGTGGACCTTTTTTTTGGCCTGTTCCTGGCTTGTGTGCTCATCTGCCCTCAGCTGAAGCTAACGGAGGAAGTTTGCTCCTTTAAAAATGGTCAACTTGAGCTGTAGGGAGAACAGAATAGCTAAATGTAAGACTGTGTATTGGCCTTCCACACATTCCAGAGGTTTATTCAGATATCCGAAATAGGCAGAACCCAGGGGGAAGGGGAATAGCTTCCTACCTGCCCATCGCTTTTATTTCTGTCCTGTTCAAAGAAACAGAGATACCTGGTGTAGGGAGAGGAAGAAGAGGGTAAAGAACAGGAGGGAAAAGAAAGAGAGGGAAAATTGTGAAGGATGAGCAGTGGGGTTGCACCACCTCATCTGAAGGACATTCTGTATCAGTTTTCACGTTATCACTGTTTTGGTCAGTTCCTATAGTTAATGCACAAGTTCTTGCATTGAAGGAGACCTAACAAAAGACCACTCAGGGCCCGCATGTAAAGAACTTTTGGACCACTTTACACTTATATATATATATATATATATATATATATATATATCTGTTGGTTAAGCAAACTTATATGAATAAACAATAGCAATATAATGACCTTTTGATAGATCCTGCTTTGTACATGCAACAGAGCTGCCTGGTGTATTCATTCCGGCTTGTGAACCGTGTATATTTGGTAGAGGATCTGTACTCTTCATCGTTTACAGTTGTTTAAATTGAGACCTTCATGGTGGTGCTATAGTCCAAGAAAACCATGTGAGCCTGGGGCAAAAAGTATTAGATGTTGGGGGGTGGATGTATTAAGCAGGAGATTTAATTAAAGGACCATTATGATACTTTATAGCTAAAGAGGATATTCAGTTAAAAACTGATTAGAGCTGAATCACCATCTGACATCCATGAAAAAACTTTTGGGTGGAGGCTAGGACAGTTAGATACCCAGCACCTATGGGATTTTGTAGAACGGGAGTATTTAATTACTATTAAAGTCTCTGGAGTGGTTAGTAACAACCTGAAGGCTGAATTCATCCCTGATGTTGTAAAATCACTGCCCTTTGCCAGGAACAGACTTGGCTCAGGGATGAAAAGCTGTTCTCTGATGTGTACTAGAAAGCAAACACTGAATTTGGGATGCACACTGAGCTCCTTCCAGCTCCACTCTGGAGGAGCACGGCCCAGAGAGCAGCAACGAGCAGCCCTTGCAGGAGTAACAGTGCTGAAGTGGGGAATTGTACCCTGAATCGTGTAAAGCTCTTGAAAAGACAGTTTCTCATTCTCTTCCCTCTGCCCTTCCTTACAAATATAGAAGCGAATTGCAAGAACATCTCCAGCATTTAGGAACACGGAAACCTCGTGTGTGAGGACACGTGATTAACTTGTTTATGCTGAGGGATTTCTCCCATTGGTGGTTTATTCCAGAACGGCATGTCCATGCAGAGCCTCATCAGTGATGCCCAGCTCTTCCCAGCTGCTGGACACAAGCTCTTTCCAGAGGAATACTTGCCTTCCTGTTTCCAAGTAAGGGAAACCAAAGCAGAGCAAAGAGGTTGGAGTTCTGGTCGACAACAGGTCAGCCATGAGTCAACAATGTGCCCTTGTCGTCAAGAAGGCCAGTGGTACCTGGGGTGCCTTAAGAACAGTGTGACCAGCAAGTCGAGGGAGGTTGTTCCTCACCCTCTGCTTTGCCCTGGTGAGGCCGCATCTGGAGTTGTGTCCAGTTCTGGGCTCTCCAGTTTAAGAAGGAGAAGGAATTACTGGAGCTCAGTGGTGAGCTACGAAGATGATTAGGAGCCTATAGCACCTTTCTTACGAGGAGAAACTGAGCGAGCTAGGGCTGTTCAGCCTGGAGAAGACTGAGAGGGGATCTCATCAATGTTTATAAGTATCTTAGGGTGGGTGACAAGAGGATGGACCAGGTTCCTTCAAGTGGTGCCCAATGACAGGATGAGCGGCAATGAGCACAGACTGAAGCACAGAAGATTCCATCTGAATATGAGGAGAAACTTCTTTACTGTGAGGTGGCAGAGCCTGGCCCAGGCTGCCCAGAGCGGCTGTGGAGTCTCCTTCTCTGAGACATTCAAACCTGCCTGGCCATATTCTTGTGCAATCTACTCTAGGTGTACCTGCTTTAGCAGGTGGGTTGGACTGGGTGATCTCCAGAGGTCCAACCTCAACCATTCTGTGGTTTACTCAGGCAAGAAGGGAATATCAGAACCAATGAGGATGTTAGGGTATGGTAATGTTGCCCTTAAGTGCCTGTTAGCTTGGACAAACCTCTGTTCTGCTTTGGGTGAGGTCACCTCTGGACCTTCCATGTAGATGGAGACCCTGGAGCTGCTGTTTGCTTGGCCGTCAGCACTTTGGTGCCTGGGCGATGCCTGCTGGGAACATGCAACCTATATTTTCTCAACTTTCATCCTGCTCCATGGTGTTTCTCCATCACAGCAGTTTGGGTTTTCCCTCCTCTCTGGCTCTGTGTGCATTGTCCAGGACAGTTGGCTCCATGGCTGAGACCAGAAAAGGCCCATTACAGCATTATTAGCCTCTTCTTTTGTGTCCTACGAACTGAGAGCGACTGCCGAGCCCACTTTGCCTTCAAATGTTTAACAGATTGGCCCACGTCTAATTTGTGCCGCTGTGTTTACAGAAGGTGAAGGACGGAGGGAAGGGGGGGCTGCTGCGCGAGGGAGGAGGGCATGGAGCGAAAAAGACATTACTAACCCTCCATCAAAGAGCTGCCTTCCTACTTGTGGTTTCAAAATGCTTCCTCCTTCCCCAGCTATCCTGTAATCACTCTCCAACATTCACCAGAGCAGTGTTTACATCCAGCCCTATTACCGGCAGGGGAGACAGGAGAAATTAAGGGCTCCCATGCCCCATTATCTCCCCCTCCCACAAGCAGACACACTTCTCTCCCCTTGCCCCTTTTCATCAAACGCCTCCAATTCGTGAAGGAGTAAAAGCCCTTTAATGGGATTCTGGAGATCTTAAAATCCAGGTGGTTTGTTTAAAAAAAGAAGAGAAGGGAGGGGGGGGAAACAAAAATCTTGGAGAAAAATACCACCAGCTCACTCTTTTTGGCTTCTTTGTTCGTTTTCCATGTTGTCCTGAACCTTTTTTCTCCTCCACAACTCTGCCTGGCAGCCAGGGTGAACTGGAGTTTGACTTGGATGGCTGGTGAGACCACACAGAGTTCACCCTGGCTGGAACTAATTTCCGATGTACAGCTGAAGAATGCCATGCGCGCACACAGGCGCAGCGAGCCCTCGCCTTGCCTTTTGATTTTCCCCTCTCGTGCTTCCTTCCCCAGATACCCTTTTTATCAGAAGCAGAACGGGCCGCGATGCCAGCGCAGCCGCTGTCGAGGCGACAGGCTCTGGCCCAGCGTGGCGGCAGAGCCGGGGAAGGCGGAGGCTCTTAGATGTCGAGCAGGCGAGCAGACGTGTGAAAAATGGCGAACATTGGACAACAATAAATGTGGATTATGACTTTTTTTTTAAGCGAAGGGTAAAAAAAGGATAGTCATCTGGTGCTGGCACTTGACGGGGACTTGAGGTCTGATTCCAATTCCTTGTTTAACCGCAGATTTCCTCTAAATAATTCTCGTAATCTCTTGATTCCCCAGCTGAGGTCAGGGGCCCATTGTTCTACACCCTGTAACAACACAATGGGACACAGTTCCTGCCCCAAAGAGCTTACAGTGAAAACAATCAAAGAATGAAAAAGAAACCCAGGCTTGCCTGAAGTTACACCCTGGTGTTAAATTGAAGATTAGAACCAGACCTCCCGACTCTCTAGGTTTCGAGTCTTCTGCAATTGTAACATTTTTCTGGCTCCTATCTTTAGATTCACACTGCAGTGTTGAAGACCATCAAAATAGAAAACACTGAACCCATTACCCCTTGGAGTAGAGGAGCGGGAGCTGTGTGTATGATGTTTCTATAGGAAGGACAGCCTATGAGTTATGCTGGTTGTTGGTTTATACTTAGCGCTACCAGCAAACGGAGGTGGGAAAACTGGTTAACCTTGGAGGTTACTGGATTTCACGTCAACGGGGGCGATGGACCAGCACTGCGATGGGCTGGGTGGCTGGTAAAGACATCGTGTCAGACTGTGTTGAAGTCCCATCCTCAGCGGGAAGGGAGATGGCTGTGGGCATATGGGGATATTTAAGTGCGGAATATTCACTCCCACATGGAGTTGTTAGAACGGCTCTGCGCCCGGAACTTGCACCCCTCCCAGGACACACATAGATTGAATGCGTGGGGTCGCGCACACGCGTGTGAACTTGTCCCAAGTCCTCGTAGCGCTGGCACAACAGCACTCATGCCGCGGGAACGTTCATAGCGCAGCGGTCCTGGTGAAAGATGACAAACTTGAATGAGGTTCTGGTTGTACTGGCAGCGCTGAAAAGCAGTGACACACTCTTTGTTACTGGAGGAGTAAAACTAAAGCAGGCTGGGCAGATACCACCCTCGGTATTGCTCAGTGAAGAGAGGATCTTGCCGTACGGGTTACTGGAAACCTTGCCTTGTTTTTGCTTTGTTTGAAGTCTCAACAGCTAGAATGACCTGATTATATGGCAAGTGATAATTTGTGTATGTGCAGCCATATGTATGTATCCATACAGGCACTCTAAATTGTCCTTTGTTTTCCATAGGCAGCTTTCTACCTCCAGAGTATTTCAGTGGCACTACCTTAGCTTTGAATATTGAATGTTATTAGCAGGGAAGAATGTGAGTGCTTGTATGCTGTGCTTTCCTTTTCCTACCTGTCAGTTTATATGAAATTTGTAGTCACTTTGAGATCCCAAATTCAGCTACAGGGTAGATATGTTTCCAGACTCCTCAAAGAGATGGACACACGCACATCTGAAGGGACTGCAGGATTCATCATCTCTAACTTCGGGCATCAGAGGAGATTTCCTCTGTCTACATGAGTGCAGAGATTACACCTTGAACGTGTTGTACATCTGCTCGAAGACGTAGAGATGTACAGGGAAGTAGTTGAATCACCATCCCTGGGAGTGTTTAAAAGACATGTAGATGGGATTCTTAAGGACATGGTTTAGTGCCAGTGTTGGGTGAATGGTTGGACTCTATGATCTTAAGGGTCTTTTCCAACCAAAATGATTATAGCCTGTCTTTTACAGTCAAGGGAAATGACTACTTCAGATAGCTTCAGCAGGATGCGGAGAATCGCACAGCTGAACTGCCTGTTTCCTCTGACTGCAACCAGAATCGGTTTTCTGGTATAAAAGGAGACACTCCAGCCTGCTGCTGCCTCACCCCACACTTGGTGGGTCAGCAGAGCTGCCTGGGGCTTTGTGAGCAAAGTTAACAGTCCCACGGGGTCGCTGTCCTCTTGGTGTCCAGGCCTCCATTTCAGATCCTGATGGAGAAGGCTCGTGCAGAAGAGCATTATTAGGCACATAATTACAACTGGGGGATTTGTTCGTCAGTTCTGCATCTAAGATGTTGTATAAGATTTATTCTCCAAACTCAGGGATGATGGGTTTGACTGTACACTGGAATCAACTCTGTCCTCCTGATACCCTTAATTTCATTTTGTTTCAGAAAAATGTGGGGAAATTACTGCATTTCCAAACACACCTTCCAAAGGGAACTGCACTTTAGACCTCAGTTTCTGTGGAAGCACTGGCAAAGGGAAAGGGGAGGAGCAGGAGAATGATCTAACAGGTCATATTAAGATTCAGTGGTCATTTCTGCTAATGTGAAATGCATAAGCATCAAAAGCTGATAAGATTAAAACGTAACAAGTCTTCTGGATTTTGTGCACTTGGGATGTCCTTGGGTCATACTTTCAAGAAGCAAGGAAACTTACTTCTTTTTATTTATTATTTTCTTCTAGTTGGACCCAAGACTCTCATGTAATTGGTTGTTTCCTGGAGCTGAGACCTTTAAGTAAATATCAAATATCCAAAGATTCGTTCTAAAGTCATGAGTTGGCAAGACCTATTCATGTACAAGACCTAGATAGCTTTGAAATTGCCATGGGAAGAGAATTATCATTGGCGTTTGTTTGTTCTACTAATAGCTATTATAACAGCAGTTACGATTTTTTTTTTCCCTGGGAGAGTTTATTTTACTGGAAAAAATATGGGACATATCAAAAAGGTTTTTTTTGGTGAAGCCGAAAAGCTTCCTCTTGACTTAATTCTGCTTTCCATTATACTACACATTCATTCAAAGGATGAAAGAGCTCAGTCCCATTTGAAATGCTGAAGTGGAAATTAGTTCTTACTGAAAAGAAGGATGGGGTGTGCCACAACAAACTATTACCATTAGTTTTTCTCTCCCTCAAGTCTTGGGGTTCGGGCTTTTCATGCCGATTTGAAACCAAGGCAATTATTTGAAATGTAGATATTGCAGAAATTTTTGCCATGCAAATATTCAATAATTGACCAGGCCTTTCTATTATTTCAGGTTAAGATTATAATACAGTTTATTTGGCAAGAAATATAGCTGTTATTTTCTTGTGACTTATATTGGTGGCACATTTCAAAAACAACTGTTGCAGACCAGTGGAGAGCATATCTCGATGCAACATTAATAAGAACAAAGAGGCTTAAATTATAGAAATAGCTGTATGTGTCACACGTTAGTAGCTTTGTTCTCCATTTGGCAGATCTATGGTGGATAAAACTGTGTGTGAAGGGATGAAGTGGGAGAGACTTGGATAAGTGGTAGCATCTGATCCAGGGTAATGAAGAAGACAGATCCATGCAGAGATTTATTTTATTTGCTTTTGGCAATTGGCATTAGCAATACTGGGAAGCTGGAACTGCCACAGATAATAATGTTATTGCTTTTGCGATGGTTTATCCAGCTCTGATAACAACAGCTTGCATCAACGAGGGCTGTGGGGACTCAGCACCTCTGGACGTGCTCTCCGATGTGCTTCTAATCAAATAAACCTCTATGCATCCAACGTAAGGAGCCCAGGGCAAGAAAAGTTTGCTTTAATGCTGTAAGGTGGAAACAGACCTGCTCTGGATGTTTCAGAGCTGCGTTGCTCAATATGTCTGGTCCTAGGTGGGACTGCCAAAAGTCAAATCATGCCTCGCTGGTGAAATGCCAACCTGTCTGTCATTGCCTCTCGTCTCCGTTACCTTCCTCTGTGAACCGGTGATTGGGATGGGATCCTGTGGCACCAGCCAGCTGTGACCAGACCCTGGTTTTGCTTTTGGGCTAAATTATCTAGGCGTTGCTTATGAACTAAAAAACCCTTAGCAGTTAAGGCAGGCGCCCGTTGCCCAGCCCACGCTTGCCTGCCTGCTGTGCATGGGTTGGCAGGAGGGGCCCCACTGCTTCTGGTCCTTCCATTCCCAACGTGTGACTGCGTGGTCTGCTCTGCCAACCCCTCATGAGAGGAAGAGGATACTGAGGGCTACGGTGTCTTAAATCACTTAAAGCATCATCTTGCAACAGCTTGAATACAAGCCCGGATGGTTTGTCTTGCATTTGTCCTAAATGTCCATCATTGCATATGAGAGGTTGCACTAGTTGACCTTTGAAGGTCCCTTCCAACCCAAACTATTCTATGACAGACTGTATATTTGCACCAGGGTTTTGTGCAAACAGGGTTTGGTATATTTGGTACCATGGGTCAGCTGAGACATGAGCTCACAACACTCTGGGCTATACTGGTCTATCTTCTTTACCCGACTACATAATCTCAGCTAGATCTTGCTTTGATCTGAGATGGAGAACTTGTTTCTGGTCTCCCTGGAATTCAGACAGTTCTAGTCTGATGTAAATTCACTGGCTGTCAGCAAGCTGCCCTGGTTTGACATAATGCAAATGACACGAGATGGTTTTGAAAGGTAGAAGCAGCCTGATCATCCGATATTCGGGCAGCGTGGCTGCTGCGAGCTGGCTGGCCTCAGCTTAGCCTGTTGCAGCTGCAGTAAAACCCACCGACGCTCGTGTGCTCACGTGGTTTTTCATGCATTTCACGATGTTGTCATAGTCCTGGTGACAACTTTGCAAGGATAGCAAAGCGTTTCTCGCTGCTTTTTCTGATGTAGCAAGTGGTTGGTGCTGTTGTGAGCCACAGGGCAGCTTAGAGGAGGATGCAAGAACATCTCCTTGCGCCTGCGCTGCAGCTCCTAAACACGCCACCGCAAAACCCCGCCAAGGCAGCAAAGAGCCAAAGGGATATCTGGACCCCTTGAGCTAAAAGAAGAGCTGTTGGCTGACTTCAGAGCAGCAAACTCGGGTTGCAGGTTTGAGCAGTGACATGTGTAGCGCTGCCAGCCAGCGCCTCATGGCCCCGGGGACACCGAGAACCTCGGGCAGCTGCAGCATCGGCCAACAGCTCTGGGCAGCATGTGCTGGAGGAGCTGTGTCACCCATGCCTGGGACGGTGACTGTGTGGGAGCATTGAGCAAGATCCTTAAGCCCAGGGGAATGTAAAACCCTCTCCCTTTCTTGTCTGTGCTCTTTTTTTGTGCATCTAGAAAGGAGAAGCGAGCTCGTGCTGCCTCCATTCGCTACCTCCTTGGTTAGGTTAGGGGAGCTGGGAGCCAGGGACTCGCGCGCCCCATTCTGTCGCAACATCCCAACATCAACACCCTCTGATCTATGGTATCTTGAGAGTTTGCAGCTCTTGTGTGGAGATGGAGTATGAATAAGGGCCCCCCAGTGTATTGGGAATCGGGCCTGTGGGTCTCCCGTGTCAAGTGAGTCATAATGTATTAGATTCGAGGACTTCCCCCACGGGTGTTTAGTCTCAACAAACCCAGCTAATTCAGATTTAACTTAGCTCTTAATATGCTACATTGCTGAGTCTTCTAATTAATGCCACATGTTGCAGTCAGCTGTCATACTGAATAAATGTTTACAAAGCTATTAATGTACTGTATTTGTAAACCAGACCAGCTCCTTTTTGGAAATCATGTGGTATGTGTTTTCCCCTCCAAGATGAAAAAAGTTTTTTAGCAATAATGGATACTTTATTTTTGCAGCAACAGCCACTTCCCAAGAATTCATCGCTAGCTTTCTTGGGCCGCAGCCATTATCCCGGGGAAGGGACGTGGGCAAGAGCACTGTCTTTTAAACAGAGACACCGAGCTGAGCCGCCCGGCCATCTTGCCGTGGTGGGCCGGGGGGCTGGTGGGGACCGAGGAGCCCTGTGGTGATGCTGGGGAGGAGGCCGGGTCTGTGCGTGAGTTGGTGGCTCTCCTGTCCCCAGCTGCTGCCATCCCCAAGCACGCGAGCACCCGGCGCTCTCCCTCCCCTCCGCTGCCACGTGAGCGGGGACGCGCGGCCACAACCCAGAAAACGGGGAAGGAGACGCGTTGCCAAGCAGTCTGCAGGCCATCTGCCTCCTGCTCAGGGGCCCTCTCGGGGCTGGGGACCAGCGCTGGCCACCGCTGTCCCCACATGGCCAGCACTTGCCTGGCACGGGGACAGAGTGACTGGGGTGGTGGGATCTTGAGGTTGAGAGATCCCATCTTCTCCCCCAGGGCTGCTGCCAAATGACTTGCTCTGCACAAGTTCATATTTTCTGTTCTCTTAGTTCTTTTCAGTTGTTTAATTCCTTCCTTGGGCTCTAGGGAACCAGCTTTCTTCTGCTGGGTTTCATGTGCTTTGGTTTTGTCTTTAATCTGCTGCAGAAACCATGGGAGATGCCAAAGGACTTGGAAGGCTTAGGACAGCAAGCCTGGGGTCTGTGTGCTTTCACCGGTTCCTGCGTAGCAAGGCATCTGGCATGGGGATTTAGGCACATTTATAGGTGAAGTCCATGGGAAGGAAGTATCTCACCCTAAAAATAGAGAATACTTAGGGTCACACCTTGCATCTCTGGTCTACAAAACAGGGCTAATGGCAAAGCTTCCATCACAGGCGTTGGGAGGGTAAGGAGACCAGGGTGGTGTACACGATAGATGGTTACGGGAGGGATCCTGCCCTTGGGTGCAGGGCCATGCAGGGAGGTGGCCAGGAATGCTGCTGGGCCCTCAGCCCCTTCGTGTGCAGGTGTTTTGGGGATGAGGGCTTTCCATCAACTCAGGGAAGGAGGATGAAGTGGGAGCTGGGATTTGGTAACCCTAAGAAGCTGCGATTCCATTAAAAACCGAGGCAGGCGAAAAGCTTCTCTCTTTTTCTTTCTTAGCTTAGCGGCTATACAACTGAAAAAATTAACAACAGCGAGCTCTCTGCTCTTCTTTCTTGCCCTTTGCAAATATCCTTCAGTCTAAATTCAACAATCAGGTGCGTGATGCTCCCAATGCCTTGAGAAGAAGGTGAATGTCCCTCAGGGAAACTATTGAGAAAGTTTTAATTCCAGTGATATATAAACAAATACAAATGGTGTTTTTTCTGCTTTTAACTAGTTGCAATAAGACTAACTTAATGTTTTGGAAGAATTAATAGTGAAACCTGTTCAGGTACACTGAGGCAAAGCAGTGAAATGATTTCACTAGCGAGGCTCAACCTTTTGTCCTCTTGCTGCACTGGCTTCAGGTGCCACCCCAACACCGGCTTAGCTGTAGACGGGGATGTCTGAGCAAGGCACATCCAACCTTCTCCCAACCACTGTGCCTAGTTAAAAAGCTTAGTGCAATCACAGGAGAAGAATGAGTCTAGAAAAGAAAAAAGATAGATACTTTATTCAGCCTTCTCTCTCTTTCTGTATGTCCTGCAGCCATATAATACTGCTGAGCTATGGCCTGTGCATCGGTTGTGTTTTCCACCCAAAAGGGGAGGTGGTCCTTTTGGCTAGAAAAGGTTTGATGAGTGTTTTATCAGGAACTGATGCTACATAAGTTAAGAACTGCACCTTGCAGCCTTCCTGGTTTGTTTAGTGTCAATTTATGGCCAAAGCACAATGGCGGGAGTGCGAGACCTTTGCTTTCTTGGTGCTGGTAGAAGGTCCTGCTGTAACACAACATAAAGTTGTGGGCTCGCTTTCTAATATTGAGCGTAGTGTCTTTAATCCCCTTTTTCCCAGCCTGCCTCACCAGTGGGAAGTGTGCGCACAATGTTAAACTTCCTTCATTAAGCAGAACATTCCTGTTTTTAACCTCTTTAACCTGCAGCATTCCCAGTGGGAGGACCCTGTCTCCATACTTCTCAATTGCTCTTAATTAGATTGGGCATTTCTTGCCTCCACTGTATATTTACAATTTAGGAACAGGAAAAAATACAGCCTGCACTTAAGGGCTTTCTTCCCTTCGTTTGCTTCCCGTGCTTGATAAGTTGGACAGCGGGAGGTGGAAATTTTAAAGCCCAGAGGAGCAGAACTTGTCCGGGAGGAGAATCTGAGGCAGTTTCGATCATTCTTTAGGCAGGACTGATTTCATATCTTGATGGATTTTTACATCAGCTCTTACTTTTTTTATTTCCCTCCTCCTATGTGCGCATGTGCCTGTCTGGATACACACACAACCCTATTGTCTATCTTTTGCTCTTATTCTGCCATCAGCCTTTTAATATTATTATTGTTGATGTCTTTTCATTCCTGATGCCAAACCTGATTTGGAGATCACAGTACTGAGGGTTTCATTTTGAGCACTGGAGATGGAAAACTGAAGTCCTAAGTGACTGGAGCCCTCGGCCAATCTAATTGTTATTGACATTTGTGTCTGATTGTTCATCAAGGGGGATTTGACTTGCAGGCCAAATCATTCTATTACCGGGGTTCATTTCAGCCTTTTCTCTAACAAAAAAATAGAAAAACCCACCCCAGTCAGTAGGAGAAGAATCAATGGCAATATCTCTAGATGTCCATCTAGCCGGGCGTGAGAGGGGGGAGCGAAGATGCAGGAGATCCTGTATGTCCCATTTGAAATGTGCAAGCAAAAGCTCGGAGAACCGGCGGTATTGCGTTACAGGGGGAAAAAGGATCTCATTAAGAGGCTACCGTTTTCATGGCAAGGTGAAGGAGGCAGAGGAAGGAGGGGCTGGCAGGGCTAATTATATTAAGGTCATTTCACCTGTCAAAACTTTCCCTTTAGTGGTGTCCCTGGTGCCCTGGGATAACATCCAGATTTGTCCTGAATGGCGTCTCTGTTCCTGCTCAGGAGCCTTGACTGGTGGACGGTGAAGCGAGCTGCATGAAAGGAGCCCTGAAGGCACCTTTTTGCCTTCTTTTCACCTCCTGCTCCCCTTTGATTTTTGCTTTTTCCCCCCTCTTGAGTTTCACGGCGGGTAATGCCGAAGCCCCTGCTGTGCCGCTCACCCGGGGCCGTGTTTTCCCCGGGAAGCCACCAAGCCAGCCCCAAGCCAGGTTCTTGTGCGTTTCAAACCCATTTACACCCTGCTGCAATGCCGATTTATACCCCCTCCAAAGCTCTCCTCGGGAGCACAGAGGGATGGAGCCAGGCTGATTTTGCTCATTAGCCTAATGGTGGAAACCAGGACGACGCAGATGCGGGGCTCTAAACAGAAACAAGGGAAATATTCTGTTTATTCATTTGAAAGAGGCAAGGGTGAGGGGGTGGCTGGTAAACCAGAGCGGCCTCGTCCCGGTGATGAACCCTGGAATTACCTGCCCTCCTTCAGGGGCTGGTTCTGAGTCATTAGGTTATTTCATTTTCTAGGAGTTGGGGGAGGAGAGGGAAATTTCTACAGTGAATCTTTCTCTCAAGGTAGGTGGAAGCTGTGCAGATGGCCTCGCTTTGCTAACATTAGCAGGTAGAAGTAATTTGGGGAAGAAGCCGATGGGAGGAACACAATGGGGTTCATTCACGATCACGCGGGTTACACTTGTCACCACGGAAACGCAGCAGAAATTTGAGAGATCAAAGGCTTCTCCACCAAAAGTCACTACCTAATTGCGTTGGGTAGAGTGAGAGAGAACCGCGGATGAGGTGGAAGTGCCCCAAATTCACCTGGCCGTCGGCAACCGCTCGGCGAGTCAGATTTATCCTGCTGAAGTAGCATCGCTGGAGTTGAAGGATGGATTTGGCTGAACTTGCCCTGCCTTTGAGAGATGCTGAGGAGCAGCAGCAGTGAGTCAGGGGTGGTTGTGACATACAGTAGAATTTGATGACTTCCTCTAAATTGGGGCACATTTGGATCCTGAGATTGCCTTTCGAGTAGGAAAATAAACAGAAACTATGCATATAAATGCCTTCTTAAATACTTATTTCATTTGGGAGATGAGCAAGAGGCATTGACCTGTGGAACATAAGCAGGAACATAACTGACCCAACTTGTCTTTGACTTTCTAATTGTGTTCTATGTTTTGGGTGAAGTCTTTTGGGAGGTAGTTTTCAAGAAGGACTTCTTTCTCCTTTGGAGAGGCAGGCAGCAGTGGAGAGGGACCGGATAATGTTTTGGCCCTGAAGAAAGAAGGACAACACCCAAATGAGGAGAGTGCTGTGCATCTCTTGCACTTGCTAAAATACTCCCTTGAGGCCAGCCCATGTTGCTAGTTCAGAAATCTTGCAAACATGCAAAAAGCATTAGGGATATATTCCTTCTTCATAGTGTGATTTGCAATTTTGGCCCTGAGGAGGATGACTGAATTATTTTAAATGCTATAGCCATTTTAGAAAAGGGATTGCTATGGTTTTGATCGTATCGGGGGCAAAGGGAAGCAAAAGTATGTGCTAGGGCTGGCACTTGAGTGTCCACCTCAGTCTCACTTCTGCCAGGTGTTTCTGCCATCCCAGTGAAACGGGGATGGAGTCAAGTCTCCCAAGGCAGTGACGGTTCCAGTGCAGTAACCTGAATCATTTTAAAGAGCAGGAATTGGAGACAAAGCAGGGTATTGTAGGCAGCAAAGGCTGAATAAGAAGACCCTTGGGAGCCCAGCCACTTCTCCCTTTAATCTGATCAGCAAGCAGCATTCTTGTAATTCCCTCCAGGTCACTCTGAATTCCTGCAGTTTCTCAGCCAGGTTGAAGCCTTCCCCTTCAATATTCAATGTAATAATCTGCAGGTTTAGAAAAAGGAGCCGAGCGGGAGCAATGCAAGACTTAGTTTATATCAGAAACCAACAGGATACTGCTGCATCTTTCTCCCAACGCCTCTAAGGCTCAGTAATTTTAAGTTATCTTGCGTGGTGCTCTCTGCTTTTAAAACACTTTGCAAGGTCATTCTGAGAGGATGTTCCTTTTTGTGCTTTTAACATAAAAGACACTGAATACAGCACCCTTGTGGTATATCCCGTTAGCTTTAATTGTTCCCGGCTTAATTCATGCGAAGCAACAGTTTCGGTTGTAGCTCAGAGACACAAGACTGCTCTCTTTTCCAAAGGGATGAGAATTGCACAGCCTGAGGCAGCTCAGGAAACCTTGATGTCTCCATTTGGTCAAGGAGACAAGTCTGGCATTGTGAGTGCCGATGGCTAATCACAGCCTCCGCTCTGACCAACAGCTGTGACGGTGGTTAGAGCCGGGCGGTTTGTGAAAGGCCCCATAAAGAGGAAAAAAGAGACCTTATTGATGCATAAATCCAGGGCATCGATACCTTTAGAGCAATGCACCCTGACAGCTTCTGTGTGAAAGCTGGGATGTTGGTATATTTAAGGATAAATTTCCTAAAATTGTCAAAGGTGAGTCAATGCCAGCTGCCTAATATCCATTCCATAGAACATAACTGCAGTAAAGACGTGGTGGTACATGCTTCAGAGTGACCTGCAGGTTTGCGGGGCTCCCGTTCCAGCCGAGTCCTGCGCAGCCCAGCTTTGCTGAGCTCAGCTGGCCCCGTGACCACAGCTGCACCTCCACCTTCACCCCAAGCTTCGGTGCAGGTCCGGTGTTGGTGCATTAGAGAGGTTTCTCCCTATAAATGGGTCTACCTCTCAGCGAGCAGAGGTATTGCTGCCCGGTGTGAGTGCCATTCCACATGGAAAAGCGATCTGCTGTGCAGTTTGCTCTGCCTGTGCCCTCACAAATCTGCCAAAACCCATGTTTGATGAGTGAAGGTCAAGCTACAAAGCATATTTATTCTCTCGGGGAGCAGGCAAGGTTTTCAGAGGCTGGGAAGGTGGATGGCAGTGCAGGGGAGGGGACAGGAGACCTAATGCTAACGAAGGCAAGGTTGACTTGGTTCATATCTCATCTCTCTTGCATCTTTTGGGGTACAGTAGAGCCCATAGACGCAGAATGAGGCAGGAAGATTAATCAAGAGAATTAAAGCTACTTTTCCATCCCTTAGTGGGAAATGAAAATAGGATGTTGCCAGAGCTCCCTGTTCCAGGTGCCCTGGGAAGAAACTTCCATTGGCTTGAGTGGTTGATAACTCCAGCCTGATGTGAAACTCAGCAAAACTTCATGGAAGATTTTAAATTATGCTGAAGAGATGAGATTATTTTGAGAAGTGAAGTGTTACTATTCTTCTGGGAACTTTCTTTAGAAAAAGAACAATTTTTTCTTCCAAAATATACAAAAGAAATACTCTTACTGTGGAAACGCATAGCCTGAAAACTCAAATGACATTAGGTCACTGGCTTCCTTTTATCAATAACTTTGAAGTCTTGTTCTAGTTTCTAATTTAGATTCTTGTGATAAGAGGTTCTCAGCGAGCCTGGGCAAAAGCCAAGTCCCTCTCCCTATAATAAGTTGGGAACACAACTACCAGTAGCAGCTCCACTTTTGAAGACAGGCCAGCTCTTAAAAGTGGCTGCGGAAACTTTGCAGTGACAAACCCTGAGACTTTGGACAGCTTGAAATTGCAGCCGCCTCTCAGACCCAAACGCGTGAGCCATACTTTGGGTTTGGCCTTTAAAAGCGTGATGCTCTTGGTCCGTTCCTGGGTTTGGCCATGTCAGCCTGGACAGGGAGCACGGGGCGGGTTTCCCTGTGCCTTGTGGAGCTCTTTAAATTCTGTCCTGGTATCATACAGCCAGGTGTCAGTTCCCACTTCATCTGCTCATAAAGCCTTGTTAAAGTTTCAAATACTAAGATGGAGGATTAAATGGACAGGTTAGAGTTCAACTTATTTTTGAGCATGTGCCTGTGGGGATGAGCCAGCCCTGGGCAGACCCCAGCTTGTATCTCATCTGAGTCTGAATGACCTGGATATCTGTGGCAGGGAATGCAAACCCAGACTTTTCTAGAGAAAGTGGTGACCGATTTGTACCCGTGCTAGAATGCAGCTCTTCGTACCAGCTGAGAGAAGGTAGTCCTGAAGAAGGTGGGTAGGTACTACCATCCCTTAGAAGTGATTTTCTCCGTATTAGTGTTGGGAAGCACTAGACAAAAGTCCCTGCTCTGAGGGAGGCTGCCAGGCAAGTGCAGTGCATCCACAATCACCAGGGATTTCAACAATAAGAGAAAAAAAAAGCATGATTGTGTTTCAGGGCAGCTCTCTAGGCACATCGAGTATTTATGGGGTCATTTGTGCCGGTGCCACAGCTCCGAGGGCAGGAGGGGACCGTGCGAGGGTGCCGGGCTGGGCACGGCTGTGTGCCCGAGCGAGGCATCTCCGCTCTCACGTGCTGCTTGTGCAGAGCAGGACGACCTAGGCCTCGAAAGCTACATTTCATTTAGTAATTAATTAGTGATTCTTGACCCCAGGCAGCTTCAGCCCGCTGACAATAACAAGATTGCAGCCCATGTATAAGCTCGCCTCCGTGCCCTTACCACTCTCATTACATTAGCTGAAATCTCTTGCAACAAAGACACAGGCTGCCTAGCAGAGGGATAAAACCTTTTTCTTTTCATGTTTTGGGGCTGTTTCCCTGTAGATTTAGCTCTTAGGTGCTCCGCCCTGCCTGCAGCAGCTCCTCCTCGCCCCAGGAACATTGTCCCCAAAGGCCATGGCAGTGCCAAACAGGGCAGCTCACCCACATTGTCCAGCCAACCCACTCGCCAGCTGAGACGTGAATTATTTGGGAGTTCTCGGTTCCCTTCCCACTGTGCCCTCTGTAGGCTCCGGAGGAACAGAGCAAGCAGGGCTGGGGCTGCAGCGGGGTAAGGCTGCCTGCAAGCGGGTGTAGCACCAGTGAGGACTGGGCTGTGGCTCCTTGGCCATACTGGGGGCACCCCAGTAGCGATAGCGGCCGTGCCAGCTGTCCGGGGGAGCTCTGCAGCGAGGAGGTAAGCTGGGAGCTGCTGGGAGCCTGTTTTCTGTCTCAGATGGGGGTGTTTCACACTCAGAATGTTTTTAATTATTTGTTGGAAGATTTTGAGAGCTCCTAGGGTAATGGAGAGGCATCAATCAGCGTTTCCTAGCTGAAGGCATCTATGGATGTGCATTCCCTCGCCTTAGTCATCACTGAACCTTGCGTCAAGAGCGGAGTCTGTGCCAGGCACCTGGGTGGTTCCTTGGTGACTCTGGTAGCAGGTCTTGGTGACTGGCAGCTCCGGGCGTGTTGGAGTTCGCACCAAGCACTAGGGAATTTGCAGTGAAGTGGCTGTTTCTCCTAAATTATCACTTGTTATTTTGCCTTGCAACAGAGCGGCTCACTTAGCCTCGCAGGGAAGGCAAAAAAACTCGTTTGGGGGAGTAGCAAAGTAGCTCTGAACAGAAGGGGCTCTGGCTTGCCCAGGGGAGTTGGTGGCTGTAGCTGCAGCCCTGGGCTGTTGTTCCTTGTAACGCTCAGGATCGTTCAGTGTCAATACTCGAGCAGGGAATGAGTCTCCACTGATTCTCTTTTCCTGGAAGAAAATATCTGTGGATGCTCCTGACAAACCCAACTCACGGTGCCAAGTAGGAAAAAGAACCAGAAGGAACAGATTCACTTCCCTGCTTGGCCTCAGACTTGGTGTCATCTGGGCAAATGGTGTAAGGAGCCAGTACAGGTGTTTTTAAATATTCTGGTTGCCTCTAGGAGTCATAAAATTGTGGTTGTGGGCAGAAAGGGTCAAAAATGGGTGATCTGGAGGTGATGGCTCTGGCTGAGGGCATCTCAGCTCCAAGGTGGCCCATGGGCATGCTACATCGCTGCTGCATAACCCATGTAACTGCCTGCGAGGCTTTGGAGTTCGGGTCTGAGCTTTGTGTCTGTCCCTGGGACCCACAAGCATGTTGCAGGGGACCCCACGTAATGTCTCCTCAAAGGGACGATGCCGTGTTGTCGTCCTCACCAGTGCTGTCTATCTGGGAGAGATGGAGGAATGCCACGTGCTGCGGTTGGAAGGGCATTATAATAGAGTGGGGACAGATGTGGCCACATCAGTGGGGAAGCAGAGTGGCCAAGAGCTGTCTCCAGGACAAGCACAACATTGACATATTGGTCCAACACTGTCCCCTGCTCTCTGCAGCTGCCTTCCCACCATCAAACCGCCTTCATCCCTCCCATGTCCTCTCTCACCCATCCCTTGCGTTCTCTGGGAGAGACCAAAAGGGGCTGCACCAGGGCTAATGTGTCTCCAGACTTGGTACCTGCTGCTAAGCATGACAGGGGCTGTTCCCACTTCTTTCCAACGCTTATGGATGTTACATGGGGAAGAGATGGAGGGATTCACATTGCTGGGTGGCTTGGAGTGTGTGGGGGTGATGCTGATGGGCTCTGTTTCTGTTGCCTTGCACCCACCCTGCAAATTCTCCCCCCAGCAGTGTGATACTTCATGAAAGTGTATGGCACAATGTGATCTGATACTGTACTGTCCTTGGGAAAAATACATATATATATACAGAGTGATTTCTTCTGTTTTAAGCTGTGTAATTGCTAGGGAAAACTTATCCCCTTCTAGTGGATTTTCTTTTATTGTCATGTTTAGGAAGTTTTTTCGCACATCATAACATTTTATCTGTTTTTACCGAAACCCTTCTATCAAGGAATGATTGTTTGCGCGAACAGACCGACATGTTGATACAGGCTGACAACTGCATGGCTAAGACCAAAATAAAATGTAAAGTAAACACATTTGCATAAGTTTATAATATGATCCCGTTCTTCCGAAGCAGAGGAAATGGGGAGATGTGAATCTAAGTAGCTTATCTTGCATCTCCCCTTTCTGCTGTGCCCCTTGTTCTTAACCTCTGCTCCGCGAGTGCCATGGGAGAGTTGTCTGGATTTTTCCATTCAGATTTGAAACAACAGGTCCCTCTTGTAGTTCACTTATGTTTTTGTTTTGCTTAGAAGGGAGGGCACGGGGGAGGGAGCATTCCCGGCTTTTACCCTCATGTGAAACTGGTTGGTCTTTCCATCCTTTTTCTTCTCGGTTACACTTTAAAAGTCTTCTGTCAATGTATTTTCCATCACTTTAAAATTGCATTGACATCCTGCTGTTTTGTGTCATAACTAGGCAGCATCGCAAAATGCTGATTTGGTACCATCTACTTCTTGATCTGCTCGTGGCATGATTTCCTTAAGGATTTTGAGAGCAGCGCCCGCGTTTTCCAGATGAGGAAACCAGAGCACAGAGCAGCGATGTCCTTTTGGCCATCCCGGCAGCTCTGGGGTAGAGCCAAGAAGCAGGACCCAGATCACCAGTGTCCTGACCGAGTGCAGGGAGGTTTGTTGGTGCTCGGCGGCCTGGAGATAACACAGCCCAGGGCTGTTTGTCCCAGAGTTTGTGGCATGTGCTGTGGCATCAGTCAGGTCTATGTTGTTGGTTGGCTTTCACAAAGCAACTCCCAAAAACTGTGTGAATCTTGAAAATATGTATTTTAGGGCTTTTTCTGAACCTGGTTGTTCCAGGAGCCAAAGGAGACCTTATTATCAAATCTGCAATGAAGCTGTTCTACAGAGTTGGGGAGAAGGAATGAAGGAGATGCTGTAAAAATGATGTTAAGTCCTTGTAGCAGAAAGATGCTTAAACCAAACTATTGGATAGTAAAGAGAGATTACAGGTCCAGACCTTCAGAGGATGTTTCCTTGACTCACACAATTTCTGCCCACAATTAAAAATCCCTTTGGCTCTTGAGTTTCCTACAGTCAACTGGTGGCAGAGGAATTGCTAAACTGGACACAATGTTGTCACCTCAACCTCAGGAGTTCTTCAGCCCTATGCAAGGCCATCCCATCTGATGTCCATGGCCCTCATCATTAAAGGTGATAATAGAGAGGCAAAGTTAAACCTTCTAGTAGCTTTGAACATGGCTACCTTCTTTTTGATAAGCAGGATCCAGCTGGTGCCGAATTCTCTGGCTGACAGAGCCCTTGCAAGCAATTCTTGCTATGGATTGAACAGAATTGTAGTTTCCAAAATTTCTTGAAGGTGGCTCGAAGCCCTGGTGTCCTGGGGCACGAGCAATTCATCTGCACGATCAAGTAGTGTGTGAATTTCTGGAGAATAGTGTGGTTTAAGTGAATATTTGTGTCTGAGTTTCCTTTTGCCTGTTTTAGGCAGTTTCTACCTTGGTGCAAATGAGCAGAGTGACACAAGGGCGCTTAAGAGCATTATTTAGGGTTTTTTTTTTCCTATGTTGTTACATATGCTGGTAAGAGTCTAAAAAGAAAAATGTGTTTATGAGAATCGTAGACACAGTGTCCCCACAGCCAGACCCTTCACATATCTTGATTTTGTCGGATTTGGGGTGTGTCTGTCTCTTTACGGGAGCTGCGCACCCAACCATGGTGTCGAGATTCAGGGTTACAAGCCATCACTTTGATTTCCAAAAGGCAGCGATAGTGCTGGGACATCCAAAAGATTAATGCAAAGTGCTTGTCCTGTAACTAGCGTTGGATCTTCTCAGTTGGTGAGGTTTGGGTAAATAGCCTAGAATAGTTACCAAAAAATACTCGGCTTTGTGGGGAGGGAAGGGCTGGGAAGGGGTTGATTTACATTTGTATTTTGTCATTCAGGGTATTTTTATGTGACACACACCCACTTTAGGACACTGGTAATGCTTTTTGAGCTCTGCTGTGGGGTGTTGCAGGTTTTGCAGCTTTTGCAGTTTTCTAAGCAGGGCTGGGAAGAGCTTTTCAGAGTATACGGGAAGAACAGATGGCGACGATCACTGGAATTGGGTTTGTGAACATGCTAGTTCCAGCCAACATGTTTCTGTGGCCAGGATGCTCACATGGGAGCAGAGCTGAATGTGGCTCATGATTTTAACCACGTTCTCCCATACTCCTCAATGATAGTTCTATCTTAACCAAAATGGGAGGCCTAGATACGTATTACCAAGTTTTGTAGGTGGGTAGAAGGGAAAATTTAGCTAGAGCTGGACTAGCTTGTGGAAGCACCAGGTTCTCATCCTGGCCTTGCTACAAGTGTTCTGAGAAACTTTAGACCAGTCACATATTTCCCTCCTCTGCCTTGGTGTTGTTATTTGTGAATTGGGAATAATTAGCTGTTTTTTGACTGTTGCATCTGTTCAGACCACAACTAACTGGAACTTGACTTCAAACTATGTGGCCAGACGCAATAGCAAGATGTTACTCTGAACATTTGGCTTGTCTGATAGTTTTCGTAGCTAATGTATCAGATAAAACTGAGCACAAGATGAACGTGTCTCGTTGCTGACTCTAGACTAAATGGTAGCTTGATGGTCATGTATTTCTGCACCAGTGGAACTTCTTTTTAAGCCAGTATAATTATGCTGCTGCACATGTGGGTGGCACTGATTTTTGGACTGAAGATGTTAATGTAAGAATTCAAGAGCAAAGAACATGAAAGTCTGACTCCCAGATCAGAAGTAGAAGATGACAAGGATATTATTTGAGTCCTCTGGCAATCATCTGCTATATATCAGGTCAGCTGAGTCCCCTGATGAAGAGGATGGCTATTAAATCCAACTAGTGGCAATTCCACTGTCTGAGCTGTAAAAGCTCACTTGTTCATGCCGGTAGATAAAAAGATATTGAAGAGATGTGTGACTCTTATTTCTTAAAAACCTCAGCTTGCTACCCTGTGTCTCCCAGCTCAACTGCACTGTTTTTTCATGTCGCATGTGTTGGGGAGGACAGGGCTTGAGCTCTCATCTGCTGTGGGGAATTGCTGGGCAGCGTCATCCCGATCACGCTCACGCTTTAGATCGTTTACACAAGCTTTGCAAATCCAGCGCTTTGGGAACACGGTTGTCCTTGCCCGGGTATGCTGGAATAAACTAAGCCTGCCCGTTCCATGGAGTGTGGGAGCAATGAGTCACATTGCACGGCTTGACTTACGTAGAAGAACTCCCTGCTAGGTGTCGGAAGAGAATGTGCTCCATGCCTGTAGCCTCTGCGGTTGGGCAACACATGCTGTAAAAATGTTCTGGATGTGCAACAAACCAGCTAGAGCTGGGAGCTCTGACCAGATCCCAGCAACGCACAAATCCTACGCAAATATCCAAAAAGCTTTTCAGTGGGAAAAGGGGACGTGAAATAAATGTAGGGTTCTCGCGGTATTTGAAAGGGCTGGGATTTTTCCCTTATAAAGAGCACATTTGTTAGATACACCCTAATGCATACTTGTTGCTTGAATGGAGTTGCTGCTGCTCATGGCAGAATATCCAAGATCACAAAATCCTTCCTTCCCCATTCCCATCACAGAAACCCCTGAGGAAGGGAATAACCCCATGTTGAAGTTAGAGTCACAGAATCACGGAATGGTGTGGGTTGCAGGGCCCTTCCCAGCTCCCCCAGTGCCCCCCCTGCCATGAGCAGGGACATCTGCACCAGCTCAGGTTGCTCAGAGCCCCGTCCAGCCTGGCCTGGGATGTCTCCAGGGATGGTTCAGCCACCACCTCTCTGGCCAACCTGGGCCAGGCTCTCACCACCCTCAGGGGCAACAGTTTCTTCCTCATGTCTGCAAGTTAGTGAGATCAGGATCCCTAAACTGTTTCACAGACTGCTGAATAATATATGTATAATTTTTTTTAATGGCTTTTTATGAAAAAGGAAGTCAGGCCTGGGCTGGTGAGACTGCAAGAGCAGGGAGTGGATGGGCTGTCAAGGGTCAGCCTCCCTATAGCCCTGTGATCAAAGGCTGCTCTCAGCGGCATGAGTTTATAGGCAGCCAAGACAAACAATGAGCAACTTTATCTCCTTTCAGGAAAGAAAAAAAAAATACTTAAGTTCCAGGAAACCATTTCTGGACCAGACAAATTTGGGTTGTTATTCCTTCTCTCTCTCTCCTATAACGCAGCTATTTCTAGATGAAGGATAAGAGGGAGATAGCAGAGCAAAGCCCAAACATGAGCCAGATTGTGCCATGTTCTTGGTTGGTGTAAACTGATGCCGCCCCTGGGATGTCAAACCAGCGTGACCAGTTTACTCCTGCTGAGAATCTGGCCTTCACCAGCAGCTGTCACTGGAAGAGTCACAGGGAAGCTCCGAATTGAATCATGGCCATTTCCCCAAGTTCGATCCCTTCTCCGAAGGTGTTGCCTCATTTGTTTGCAGCTGGAATATTGCCTTGTTGGCTGTCCCAGCTGTGGCCTCCAATGTCAGCTGGTCAGAACACAGCTGGCAAGTTTTAAACACGCTGGCTTCGGCGTCAGCTCGCTGGATAAAGCGAACAGAGGAGAAGAGTATTTTGGGCTCCTGTGTACTTGATTATTTGTTTGGGAGGAGAGGAAGATATGAGAAGAAAAGCCTCTTATTCCTAAAATGGAAAAAGTTGCAAAACTTTTTAGTTGGGTTTGGATCCGAGGGAGAGGAATCTTCTCAAAATGCAGAGTGTTCTTGATTTAGGATTTCCTGTTGGATACATTTCAGAAAGCTTTTTAAGTCATAAGTGGCCAGATTCTCAGCTAGAATAAATCTGTAAAGCTCTGCTGATATGAATCACTAATAGCACATTGACCCCAGCTTAAGACTGTGGGCTGAGGTCTGCTGGTGGACTGCAAAGATCTGTCCTTGTTCATGGATTCCGAGCGGGACTAAATCAAAAGGTAAGGGGTGGTCCCAAGGTTCAGAGCTGCATGTGGGTGTTTAATCCCCCTGTGATGCAGTGGTTTGGGGGTTGGACTGTTCTTAGAAGATGTAAATGTCTTAACATAGGCTGTAAGGTTTATTTTGGTGTATAGATGGGCCTGCTGCAGTGAGTCTTTGGGGAGGCAGGAAGCCCCCCAGATTTTCAACCAAACAGCCTTGAGGATTCTTGTAGACATCACAGCTCTCTTTACTACATATTTCTACCCTTCTACACACTGAATATGGAAAATACTGTGAGAAAAGCTTTCTGAGCCAGGATTTAGTGCTGAGAATAGAGGCAAAAAGCCCTGGGGGCTGCAAGGGATCAGAGTTCCACAGTTTTTCCAGATATCCCTACAAAAAAGTAGTGGAGAGTTGAAAGATTATGGCCAGTTCTAATGATGGGTGCTCCTGAAATGATAATGGGGATTTTGTTGCCTTGAGGTGTAGGAGCAGAGCCGTGGGAATGGAGCTGCTGCCGCCAGAAAGGATGAAGTACTCAAGAATAGTTCACCTTCTGTTTGAACAGATAAATCTGATCTCAAGGTATAGATTTGGGGATGGAGGGGGAAGAGGAAGGAAAAGTCGGGTCCATCCCTGTGTGTCGAGGCCAGTGGCAGAGTCAATAGCAGGAACAGGTTTTCCGATTCTCTGTCCCAGGGTCTTACTACATGAAGTTCATAAAGCCGTGAAAATGCAACCAGCCTAGAGAGAAAAGGAGTCATAAATGGGTTTCTGCGCTCGGTCAGAAAGGTCTGAGCAGAAGCAGAGAGGCTTGCTGATGGTGTTTTGTGTACCTTTTGATTTTTTATTTTATTATTATTATTCTTTTTTCTTACCCCTCCTCCCACCACAGGAAGGAGCAGCAGCTGGAGACCCATGTATGGGAAGATTTTTAGGGCTGCGACAGGAATACAACAGGTCTTAGATGTTCTTGTCCTGACTGGCACTGCTGGTCCAGGAAATATTCCCAAATCCTTGACCTTCATTAACCTCCCGCCAGCGAGGGCTGGGCTGTGTCCATTGCTGCCGTCTCCCCTTGATGTCTCATTCTCCCTTCACGTACTTTCTGTTCCTTTTTCTTTTCTCCCACCCTTCAGAGTCAACACTGCAGCAGCCTGTGAGTGACAGCAAAAAATGAGCAGCTTTATTTTGTTGAACTTTATTGACTTGGAGGTTTTTGTTTTAAGCCCGTAGCATTCAGCTTGCTGCCTGCTGCTCCTGCCTCGTCAGAGCCATTGAACCCCAGAAACACAGGAGTTGACAGTCTGGTACTAATGTGCCCGGCACCTTTAGAAGAGAATTAGGTGTCCGCTTCCCTGGGGATTTTAGCGAAGTTCAAATCTCCAGTTCCTAGAAGGTGCCTACGACCCCCCCACTGAACCGAAACACGCTGCATTTCTATAAAGTGTTTCATTATTTATACAGTATTTCTGCATAATTACCAGACTCGCGTGAAGGTCTGGAGGTGCTTTGTGGATGCCAAGGGATGATCTCATCAGGTGCTAATGAAACCCTGGTGACCAATGGACCTGGGACTTGCTTAGAGCACTGGGCAGTGTGAGCCAGCTCCGTACCTCCGCCCTGATGAGTTACCCCCATTCTGCTACTCCAGAGAAGCTGGAAATCCAGTTTAACCATCTCCTTGGGAATTCCCCTGTAGCTGGAGGGGATCGAGCATTCTCACACCCCAGCATCGAGGGTGCGGTTGAGATGAAGGACGCATGCGTGGGATTCGTGTACGCTGCCTAAGCCCAGCTGACCCCCAAAACTGGCCCTTTGGAACTGGGATGAGTGGTTAGGACCCAGTGTGGGCTTTGAACCACCTGCTGTTTCCAGGGGTTGGACAGTGTGTCCGTAGCATCACGGAAGCTCGGTGACCAAGTTTGACTGTGCTGGGATGTCACTGAAAGGTCTGATGTGTGGATGTTGGGAGTCTTCCCCATCTCACTGGGTTAGAGGACCTGCTGAAACGTGGGTGTTACTTGCTCTGAAAGCAAATGGCTGAGCCAGAATGTACTCAGGCAGAGAGGACTTTATGGGGGGGTGATACTCTCAAAAAGGGCAAGAGCTCCCCCTACAAGTAAGGGCCTTTCTAAAAGATCTGTAAGCACCCTCAAACATTTTTTAAATGGTCTGCAGTGTAGCACTATTAGGATTTGGTCCTCCAGACTCATCTTGGAAGTCACGTTGTCTTCCACTGACAAAGAAGTTGGAAAGATCCAGCTGTTGAATGACATGTGGCAGCACGTGCTCCAAACTCAGGGAGGAACCCGTAGTGCGGTGACTGCCAAGCCATAGTCTGGACCACCTTTGGTCTGCAGAGTTGGGGTTTTTTTAGCAGCTGGGATTGGATTTTTTCATTGATTCCAGTTCTTCACATAAGTAGTTGTTTGTTAAATCAAGTGGGCAAATGATTTGTTGATGGAGGAGTCTGTGGTTTGCTGTTGACTGTGGATTTGGAAGCCCAGCTGCTGTGACAGGACAGGGGATCTGGTGATGGCTCCGTAGATGTTGGCAGTACAATATGAGCTGAGAACGTCGCCTGGAGAGAGGTGGCTTGTTCTGCTCTCTATGGGGTGAGAAGATGTTTTTTTCCATTGCCAAAACCTGTAGATTATTGGATAAGAGCAGTGGGAGACTTGCTCTGTGCTGGGTGTGAAGGCTGTTCTTACAACCCAGTGGTCAATATATTGGATAAATCTGTATCCCACAATCAAGCCTGGATTGAGTTAGAATTGCCCAATGACCTATTAGTGCAATGTGCCTTTTTTTTTTTCCTGGCATGCTCTACCCTGAAAATTCATTAGTGTTTCTTTTTTCTTCCATTCACAGATAGTTGGGAAAATGTGCTGCCTTCATTTTCTGTGTGGAAAAAAATATCATCTTCTGCAGTTTTAAGCTTAATTAACAAAGCAAAATTGCTTTCAGATTCTGTTTTTCAACAGTCAAAACACAAACTGTCGGTTTTGCTTTGGGGTTTTTTTATGGCTGAATTTTGGTAAAGAGGGGATAGAAGAATGATTATTACCTGGTTTTCTGTAATGGGTGAAAACATAAACCTTTTCATGAAAATTGACTGACTTGACGGTATTTTTTAATGGGAAGGAGGGAGGATTAAGGTAAAGAGCAGAAAGAATAGCTCTAGTTAAAACTCATTTTGGCAAGTAAATGTGTATCGGCACATTTAACAAAATTCCACCCTCCCTCTGTTCTTGCTGGATTGATTCAGATGCCGTCAACCTCCCAACTGCCGTTTCTTTTACCAATATGTTTTTTCATTCTGCATGTTTTGCTGCTGTTTAGGGCCCTATCAGTTCTTGCTTGACAAGAGATGCTTCTGCTTTTTCTTGTTCGATGTACTCGCTTTTCACAGTCGAACTTGAGCATTTACCATTATTGTCGGGTTGTTTCATTGCAAACGAAATACTTTTCCTCCCTGTCCCCCCTCCCCTGCTGTTGAGCTCCACAAAGGGGATGTGGAGGAAGGAAAATATAGAGCTCATTTATTTTTAAGTAACTGTAACTAATGGCTTGATCAGCTAACGTAGTGGAAAATATGCAAACTGCTTGGAGGAGAGTGGATGTTAAAAATGTAACTTCAACATTATTGAGACATCTTTCAGCTCTAATGACAGGCTGAATAACAAACATGTCAGAAACTTTGTTGCTTCTCTAAGCAAAACCGAATAATTGAATTTATTTTCAGTGATGGGTTTGCCTTTTACGTACTCAGCTCCTCATCCATTTTGCTGTAGTTCTTGTCAGATCTCTTTGTACAAACAGATTTTTTTCTGCAATGGTAGAGTGAGCAGCGTAACAGGACTTCTTCATACCTCCCTCTCTTCTTTGCCACACACCGTTTTTTGGCTTATCATCATAAGATTAATTTTCTTCTGTTGTGGCTCCAGCAGGTGCATATATTGGGTTTAGTCGCCCATGCTCCTTGAGCAGATGCTTGATTGAAGGGGCCTGGCACCAGGTTCTTGGAAATGATGTTACCTGGCATGGGCTGAGGTTCTGGTCCCCGTGGTCTGGAGCTGTGAAACATCTTGCCCAGGCTCTTTGTATAAATATGAGGCTGCTCATTCTGCTGTGGACAGTGGCCCCGGCCTCGTGTCTGCAAACCTCCCGTGATGCCAGGGTCTCTAAATAGCACAGTAGAGCCTATGACGGGATTCTTTTCACAGCTCTCACGGGAAATTGGGAGAATAAAATCCATTTGTCTATTGGGAGAAGCATTGAGATGGTGTATATTCTCTTTGAAGGTGCCTTCTTAGTCCCTGTGTGAGGCAGGTTGATTCAACGAGGTTTGATTTCCATCCTTCCCTGATGGGGGTGCTGAGGAAGGACCTTGATGGCACCTTCATGCCTGCTCTCTACTCCACAAAAAAGCTCTCTGTCCCAAATTACTCCTTGCCCTTCTTGGCACAAGGAGCTAAATCTACATTTCTTCTTCTCAGAAAGGGAAACGGGACCTGCAGCTTCCCTGCGCACTGCAATGGGGACAGAGCAGCCCAGACACATGGTTTTAGCCTCTGCGTTTCTTTTTAATTTAATGCAGAGCTGCAGCAAAACCATTCCACCCACAGGTGAGATCTTTGGAAAACTAACTGCCCAAAGCTCTGAAGCTTTCAGCCTTCACTCTAACGCACGGGCCCAGCTGGCTTGAGATTAAAGAGCGCAGTCGAAAACCAAAAAAGCATTTGAAATTGCACCACTGAGCTGGCAGGAAATTCCAGCTTTTTGTCGATGTCGGAGGCGTTGGAACGGCGAGGAACCAGAAGGTAATATTCCGAGGTGAATCGCATCATCAGCGTTTCGGTGGGGAGGATACAGGTTGTGCGTGGCGGGGGGGACACCATCCCCAGCCTTCCCAGATTTGGGGAGGGGGAAGAGGAGGGAAGAACATCTTGGCTTGCAGCCTGGCTCGTGCTTCAGCTATCTCTCTGTGCAGAAGAGGCCTCTTAGGCTTGGTGTGGATCCCAGCGCGGTGCTCAGCACTTGCTCTGTGGACGGAGCCCCAGGCGTGCCAGAGATCCCCAGGGCAGATTGGGAAATTCTCTTGTGCCCAAGATAAACGTTCCCTTTGCTTCTGGGACTGGTTCGCTCGTAGTCTTGGGAAGGTAACTCCCAGATTAGCGGGTTTCTTAAATGCTCTGAAAGGAGTCGGTGTTTTGTGTGGAGTGATCAGAGAGGAGATTTGCCTGGAAGGAATGAGGAGAGGAGACCGAGAGAACTAGAGGGTTTTCTGGACCTTTATCCTTTATTAGTGTAGGCGTGTGTGAGCCTGAAATGAGACCGTTGGTGAACATCGATTCTGAAATTGTATTGAAAATCGGTATTGACTGCTCATTCCCTTTCCCTCTTAAACGGGCTGCCAAAGATTATCACTCCAGCAACAATGCTCAGAGGCATCTGAAGAACTCGAGGCCTCCTGTGAAGCCATTGGCACCAATGGGAGACTTCTGCTTCCTCTTCTCTCATCCCCTTTCGCCCCCCCAGCTGAGAACAGCAGATCTCGGATCAAGCCCTGCCAGCACGAGCGGTGGAGAACAGAATCTGCATTGACGACAGATGGAACGAATGTTATGGATGCAGCCCAGGCCCTGAGCTGTTGCGCCACATAAATCAGGAGCAAAACTTTGCCAACTCAGAATGCTTCGCAGGACTAGACTTTCAGCCAGCTTAATGTCTGGCTTTGCAACCCCAAAATTGTATGGTTAAAAAAGCAGTGAATGTGTGTGCCCTTGCTTGAACTTCCAGCCATTGGAGCTGGTTTGGGGCCAACTCGTAGAGATGAATGCGTCTCAGTGATAAGCCACTTCTAAAAGATAATTTATTGTTTGAAATCCTGTCGTTGCACCGTACCAATGGGCTGCGGACGCTGCAGATGAAGTGTGAGGTTCCAGGCTGCAGATGCTATCGGAGCTGCGCGGGCGGCTGGATGTGTGCGATGAGGCCAATCCCCACCAGTCAAACGCGATTAGATACCAAATAATCAGAGGACCGAAAATATTTCATCTTCCTCCCTTTGCTCGTGTGCCAGTTGCTGGACCTCTCCTTCGCAGAGAGAAGCTCAAACCACACAAACATCGCGTGTGAAAACTCGCTCCCGTCATGAAAGCTGCTTCCCATACACTGCATAAATCCCAAGTGCTTGGGATTTAAGACAAAAAAAGGCAAATAAAAAGATTTGTTGTTAAAGTTACGACTTGGCAGCCCCCATATATGTGTGTGGGGGGTAGTGCCTGCAACCTTTTTAGAGGCATACTTGCCCTTTGGAAAATGAACTTCCATTAAAGTAAAAAGGCTTCACCCTCCTTGGTGGGTTTTTGGCGGTGTGGGAGGGGAGGGGAAAGGCTAAACTGATCCCTTCAGCTTTCTCACTCCGTTTCAGCAATGGCAAAACAAAACATTTTAATGCAGCCCTTTATATCTCCAACAGCTGTGGTAGCCTCGTGTTTACAGAAGACATCCTGTTGTTCAAGGGACACACTTCTGCCTTGCTCAGATGAGTTTTGTTTTTCCCTGGTAACTGCTGTTTTATGCCATTTCCACTCCAAGAGGCTGTTACAACAGTGAGTCTCTGCAAAATCTGGGGTTTGTAGCAGTGGGTTCTCCACCAAAAAGCAGCTCTAGCTTATGGCTCAGGCCAGCACGTGAGTGTATCCTTCTGGTATTGCACCCCAGCCCTCGCGCCTGCTGCAAAGTGGGATGAATCAGAGGATTCGGGATCCAGGTGTGGATTGGGCTCTTCTCCCAGGCAGTCAGCAGTAGGACAAGGGGCTGGATATCAGAAAGCAATTCTTTGGAGAGAGTGGTCAGGCATTGGAATGGCTGCCCAGGGAGGTGCTGGACTCACCGGCCCTGGAGGTTTTTAAACTGAGACTGGACATGGCACTTAGTGCCATGATCTAGTCAATGGACTGGAGTTGGACCAAGGGCTGGACTGGATGATCTCTGAGATCTTTTCCAGCCCAGTCCATTCTGTGATTCTGTGTGAACTGCCACTCAGGGAACAAATTGGTCATTGTTTGAAAGAGCCTGTGGCCCTTGGACAAGCGATGGGATCGCTCGGGAAGCGTCTGCGGGGAGGAGGCCGCGGCCGGCCCGCTGCACGCACGGCAGCGCCGCGCAAACACGCCAGCGAGGCCGGGCATGCTTTGCTGCCTTAGCAGGGGAAGAGCAATTTGCCTGTGTTTTTGGTTCCTTGATCTTTTTAAATAAACAATTTCTTTGTACTGAGAAATTTGGAAAAAAAATCCAGCCGTTGCCGTGCAGCAAAGCTTTTTAGGGGGAAGCGGGGGCACGGTGGGGACCTCCACCTGCTGGCAGCCCCGTGGGGGCTCGGCAAGAGCCTCCTCCTCTGAGCAGCGGGATGGAAATAATAGCTCCGAGCATTAAAAATAGAGTTTTTAGCTTTGAATCTCCAAGCCTGCTGCACGTTAGGAGTTTCCCAGCCTCATTGGGGGTTTGTGGCTTTGTTTACTTGTTGCTTTGACTCTGGATCTGCAAAGGCTCAGGGTAAATTCGTGCAACCAGAGTTAGTAGCCCGTGTGCCGTGGAGGAGCTGGAGAAGGGTGGATTTTGGTGCTTTGGTACTGTTTTGCTAGGAAAGGGGTTTAAGATCATAGAATGATAGAATAGTTTGGGTTGAAGGGACCTTCCCAGCTCATCCAGTCCAACCCCTGCCACAAGCGGGGACATCTTCACCAGCTCAGGTTGCTCAGATCTGAGAGTAAAACCTGGTTTTCCTCTGGAGGATCTTCAATAGGAAATCAGGTGAAGAGCCCAAGTTTTTCCCTGATGAGACACCACATGGGAAGCCCCATGAACAACCCCCCTCCAGCCCCTGACGCCTGTTTGCTGCATGTTCCCACGTGTGAAGCCACGGGAGCTGTGAGCTCAGAGGCCCGTGATGCCACCAAGGGTCCATCTTTGCAGATGCTCATGTGCATTCGACTGGGTTTGGTGGGATAAAGGACAAGGTGGGTCGTGCCTCCCAATGTGTGCCTGGCACCTCGTGCCACCAGTCGAGGGGAAAATGTGTCGCTGTCCTCCTGTCTCCCCGCAAAAAGCCTTAGATGGAAGAAAGGGAGAGATCTGCTGAGATCCCTATCAGTGGGCTTGCTTTCAAGTGACAGCCGCGTCTTTAATCCAAAATCTTTCTGTTTCTATTGATGCCCTACAATAAAAACAAAAGTAAAGAGAGAGAAGAATTAAGAACGGGGAGACTTGGTTTTAAAAGGCTTATAAAAATACATATAAAGCGAGAGACGAAGAGAACAAAGGGGTAATGGAAGCCGACAGATAGTGCTCATGCCATTAAAACTGCATCTCAAAAAAAAAACCTCCAAAAAAAAAGTTAATCGTTATTTGAGGCGGGGGGAAGTGTTTTTATTGTGAACATGTGCAAATGGAGGCTTCAGCCATATAAAGCCCATGCCCACAATAAGTATATTTGTGTAGCAATTAATGTGAGATCACAGGCTCAGCTTTTGCCAAATAGTCGTGTCAGCATGGGGTATATTATGTGTGTCAAGAATCCAGTTTCCAAATGTGGAAGACATCGGGCTCGTCGTAATTAAACGTTTTGTCATCGCAGGGCAAAGCCGCGTGCGCTTCAGCTGAGCCAAGGGCTGCACCTCAAACGCCAGCGCCCCGAGTTCGCTCTTTTGGCAGCTCTTTAAATAACTTTATGCAGAAGGAATTTCAAGATACTTGTAATTAGATCTTGGCCCCTTCTTTCTCTTCCCCCCCCCCCCAAAAAAAAATGCAGAGGACAATTGTTAAATTTTCTCTCTCATGCAAAGGAAACTTAGTTTAAATCTCTCTCGATTGTAGCTGGACTTATCTCCCTGGTTTGCTGTGATATATCATTTCCATTAGGTTTCTGTTAGTGTTTCTAGTAACACTTCTGTGAATCCAATACTGTCTGGGAAGTTTATTACAGCAGCTGCTAAAGGCAGGGCAGAGGCGTCCAAACAGTGCAGGAACACACATTTACTACACTTGTAACTCCAACAGATTGACTTACAAGTAGTGCTACAATTGTTCTTTTTATTTTTTTCCCCCTTTTCTATTCCGTGTGGTCTTATTAACGCTCAGCAAAGGCTGTGGTCCCTGGTACTGTGTCTCTGAATTAATTTTAAGGAAAGCAGAGGCTGGAGTGGAGTGTGGGAAGGTTCTTGGCATGGATGGACTTGGCTGAAATTTGCACAAAAAAGACATTTAAGGAAGTGGGGGGGTGAAGAGTGTGTGTATACGGGGGGGGGACAGTATCTTTTATATACTCTCTCCGCACAAAAAGCTATCTGCAGACCTTTCATCACCCCAGCCCGATCCAAGGGTGTTCAAAAAGTGAAACACGTCGTAAATCTGGAAGGTTGGCTGGAGCTTGGAAGGTTTTTAAAGGCGCTGGGGGGTGGGAGCGTCCCGGCGGGGCTGGGCCGGTCAGCTCAGCCTGCGGCGGGGGAAGCACCTTCCGCGCCTTCGGGCACCTCGGGCGGGTTTTCATCTTCGTGGATATCCCCATTATTCCCCCCACCCCTTCCAGGGAGATGGGAACAGATGTGCCCCGCTGTAGAAATGCTGAGAAGCTTGGAGAGTTTATAGTGATTTTTTGTTTAATTCCTTGATGGTTTTCTCAGTGGTGACGTGAATATCACTTCAGAATGAAGAATGCACAAGTCAGTCTTTATTTCAACCTTCCCCAGTGCTGCTTCTTCAAGGGGTTTTCCCATTGATAAGAACTGGGAGAACAGCGTGAAAGATGAATAACAGAGAGTGCGGGGTTGCTTCCCCACCCTCGGTGCTGTTTTGTGCGTGAAGTTAAGCGCAGTGAGTCAGACTTAGACGGGCGGCGCTGGATTTTGGTGCCGTTCTCCCAGGTGACCTCCTGGATCATCCCGGTGGAATCAGAAGTGAGGTCATTGCCCCACACCTGCCGTCATTCCTCCTCTTTGCAGATCCCGTCTGATGGGCTGGTGCGCCCATACCAAAGCCTTTTTCAGGGCTTTTACCTACCGTTTTCCCGCATTATTTTTTAAATTTACAAAATAAATCTCTGCTAGTGATAGGGATGCATTTTACTTTAAATTATCCAAATACCCATATTTCGATTTTTGCCTTATATCAGCTTTTAACCACAACTCTTCAGGAAGGACCACAAGTAAAACTTAGCGCCGGTATTAACTTTGGGAGGTGGTGTCTCTTAAAGACACCTGCTAATTTATTACAGCAAATATATCGTAAGATGCTAAATGAGAGGGGTTCTCACTAAGCACTATTTTATACGAGCTGGGTAGCGCGCGATTACACAACGAGCCAAACTCATGGATGGTTTAGTCGTTTTGTTGTGTTGCAGTTTCATAGGTGTTGCAGTGGGATGTAAATTTTTTTTATATATACATTAACCAAAAAAAATCCCCCTCTCTGCAAATGATTCATCAAATGCTCTGTCCTCGTTGCATGTAATGTCTTGTTGATCCTGGAAGCGCTTGCACCGCGGGGAAGGCGCCGGGTGCGATGGGAGCCGGGGCGCTCGCGAGAGGAGCCTTAGCTCAGTCTGTGCTTGTCTCCCATGGCTGCGTCGCGGAGAAGCCGTCTGGAGGGGTAGAGGCCAACAGGGGTTGGTTTCAACTTGTTTCGAAGAGGCAAAACCCTCGTTTTCTCTAAATCTCGCCAAGGACGCCTGTTTTTTTCGCACGTTCCCTGAAAAGCAGTGCAAATTTTGGCCCTGCTTGGAAAGCCCACTTGAAAGAGGGAAAAAAAAAAACAGAATGAGGCGGTCCTGTTGCCAAAAGGGAGGCAAATGATTTGAAATGGGCAAAGGGGCCACCTAATCCTATGAGAGCTTCTCCTGGAAGGCAAAAATCTCAATGAATAATTTCACAGGCATCTTAAATATTAACAACAAAGCCAGAAGGGCGGAGGGGAGCAAGTGGCAGCCGTGATTTTGACTGTCTTTGATTACATGGTGTGTTGCCGGAGAGAGCAGGGGTGCCCTTTTCATCCCCACTGGAGGGGCTTGCAAGTTCTTCTGTGCATTTTTTGTACTTTTTATCCTATGTTTGAAATAACATCTCTGGATCGCAGCGCTGAGGGGTGTTGATATTGCTGCAGGTGTGCAGCATCCACCAAACCCCCAAACCTCTAAGGTGGGGATTCCTACCACAGCTCTGAGACTCGCCCGGGGTTTAGGTGGCACTGAGTGTCTGTGCAGGAGGCGTTTGTGGTCCTTGTCCTCCCTACATAGCTGCCCCACAAACCCCATTGATACCAAAGGAGCTTTTGGAGCTGGAGCCACTTCTAGTGCGTCACCTGGGGCCACCGTGCAGCACGTGGAGCTGCGCTTGGGGGTGACATAGGGTCGGTGCATCCTGACAGCCAAGGCAGTGGTATCCGTGGACCCACATGGTCTGCACCCTCCACACACCATCCAGGGGAGAATCCAGCAGGATTTGGGGCTGCGATCAGTTTTTCCAGATGGATAGAGTGACTGGGGAGGTTATCTGTGTCTCTTCTCCAAACACAGATGAAGGGTCTGAGCCACACTGAGAGGTGGGCGCTGACTTTTTCGATCAGGGGCTTATTGTGGTGGTTTAACCTGCTTTCCCAGAAGTAACGCTGCTCTTTTCACTTGTGATAGTAGCGCTGTGGGGCAGGGGCTGCTTTCTGCACCCCAAAAAGTCCCTTTGGACTGGTGGGGGTACTGCAAGGGCTGCCCAGAGCAAGGAACATCACCTTTTCCTTCACTCCCTACCAAGACAAAGCCCCCACTGTCTAACGGGAGCCGGGCTGCATCCTCGCCCCTGAATCTTTGCCCTGTGAATTACGGCTCGGTAACACCTGGGCAAAACTTTCTGCCAACAACCCCGACCGGTGCTTCCTGCAAGCAAGAGGATTTTCCCCCTGCCCTTCCCCTGGCTCGTGGTTCCCACTTCCCCACAGAAGCCCTGGCTGAACTCCTGAACCTTCCTCCTCCAGCTCCAGCCAGGTCGTTATTTTTGACAACTCTTTACCCCCGACTCGTTGCAACAGCTGAAAAAGAAATCGCGGGCTCCGCGCTGGGCTGGCGATGGCTCGAGCAGAGCTGGCTGCGCCCTGCCAGCCCTGGCACCCGTTCAGGTGAGCTCGGGGCGGCAGGGCCCTTGTGACAGCGCCATGGACAAGTGCCATCGGTGGGGAAAGCAGCCTGCCGTCTGCTCCTGCTACTAGAATGACTTTACCCGAGTGTATTTTTCTTGAGCCCGATCCCACGTTAATTGTTTCCCAGAATGTTTTGCTACACGAATGTCACGCTTCTGTCTGCTTGGCTTGCCTTGAGTTGAGCAGAGGTATTTATGAGTGGGGTTTTTTGCGCATTTTTTTCACCTTTTTGAAATGCTTGGCGCTGTTCTGGATATTGGAACAAATCCTTCCTGTTGAAAATACAGAGCTAAGTTAGTCTGGTCGGGGATTGGAGGGAAACGCTGTGGTTTACCTCCTCAGCTCCAGCTTAGCGATGCTAAAAGCTCTGTAGAGGTGGAGGTGGTCAGTGCAGAGGTTGGATCTCCTTGCCTGTGCCAATGTAGTTCAGGAATAACCATAGGAAGTTAGAAAAAGGGGCTCGGCATTAGCTCATTTTGAGCCCTGGATGGGTTAATGAACCCCTGAGCTGTGGAAACTCTGCTGCTGCTGCTCACTTTGGTTTGGTCCAGAATGCTTTCAGAGAGTTATGCCAAATTTATTTGAAGCCAAGCAGAAACGTGCTACCCTCGAACCTGAAGAAAGAGCCTTCACCAGGGAGTTCGCTTACTCCGACCAAATAGACTTCAAACCCTGTTGCTGGTGGGACACTGTGGCACAGACTGATCCTGAGCCCGATCTAAAGGAGCAGAGCAATCGCATAGAGTCTGGACTAGCAGAGCTCGGCCTATTTGAAAACGCGCCTCAAATAAACGCAGGTAGCACTGCACAGAAAAATCCCTGTGTATCCCATTTCCAAAGTAAGCTGTGAGGGTAGGAGGGAGAGAAGTGTTAATTTTATTGGATTTGTGCACCTTGTCCATATACGCTGGCATCCCTTGCAGGGCTGACAGTGAGCTGTCATCAGAGCCACTGTGTGGGACCAGGGGAGGTTTAGATTGCATATTTGGAACAATTTCTTCTCCAAAGGGCTGTGGGGCATTGGAACAGGCTGCCCAGGGCAGTGCTGGAGTCACCATCCCTGGAGGGTTGGACAGACAGAGATGAGGTTCTCAGGACATGGGGCAGTGCCAGGGGTGGGGGAACAGTTGGACTTGATGATCTTGAGGAGCTTTTCCAACCAAAATGATTCTGTGATTCTATGGCCAGAACAAGGTGTCCACACCGGCTTTTGTCCACTGGTGACATCCCCACACCACAGCCCAGCATTCAGCACTGCCATGGCCTTGCTCTTGCCAGTTCAGGAGCAGCAGGATGAAAGTTAGCTCTGATGTGTCTGTGGGAAGGGGAGAGAAAAAAGAACCGCAGCCGAAAATACAGTACAAAGGCCTGCGGATGTGGCATGTGGCTGACAGCGAGGGAGCAGACGGTGTCTGCTTGCTGTGGCGTTGGGTGACGGCGTTCCTAGGGTTGCCTTTGAGAATCTATGCAGAGAAGCTGCTGAGGAGGGTGATGCAGAGCCAGTGTTGGAGCTGCCTTTGCCGGGGCCGCTGGGCTGGGATGCGCGCTGACCCCTCGGTCTGCCCGGCCGGTCCAGCTCTGCGCAGCGGGATGTGCCGGGGGACATGTCCCTTTCAACACCCCGTTATCGCCTCGAACTGGGGTCGCTGGGCTGTCGCGGTGCCTTTTTGAACGAGATGCAAGACCACGACCATGGGTGTTCCTGATCAGGAAGGATTCCATGGCACCCGTCCCGATGGAGCAATATCAACCCTTGCGGCTTGGCCAAACTCCAGTCGCAATAACGTGACACTTGGCTTATTTAACCCTTTCCACCTCCCTCGCCCTCTCGTGCCGTGTCCACCAACCGTGTGAGCAGCAGCAGCGCTTTGCAGTGGTATTTCTTCGCCTGCGTGCCATGGCACCGGCAGGCAGTTGCAATAAATAGACGAGCAAAAGCTTTGCACGTGGGAGTGCAGCTGGGCGCTGTCACGGATGGCCTGGCTGAACATGGAGACGTGTTACAGCCGTTCCTCCCCGGCCAGCAGGTTCGTGCTCCATCAACAGGAGCGGGTTTCAGACCCAAGCAAGCTCTTCTCTCAGCTCCAGCAGGAATTGGGCGGTTGATGGTGAGCGTTAGGCTGTAGATCTTATTGGGAGCACAAAAGGCCTGTGAGCACCCCGTGGTTCCCCCAGGAGAGCTTTCTCCTCTTTTGCACCTTGAATTGGAAGGATGCTGCATTGGAGGGGAGAACATAGCAGAGAGCGCTGGGTGCAGGCGTGAATTTTCAGGCTGAAAAATTAGTTGGGAAGTAGGAAAAATAGCTGCCGAGAGCTGTGAGGTATTTGTTATTGGACAGCCCCTCTCCGGTGGGAAGTTCCCGAGCTGCCTGTCAATCACAGCCCCAAATTGTCCATATTCCCAGGGCCTGACTGCCTGGCCGGTGGGACAACTGCGGTCAAGTCCTGTTGCAACTCTTCAACTAAACAGGAGCTTAACTGTGTCCTACCCCGGGCCAAGAGCTTTAGATCTGGCATAGCGAAACATGATTTGGAGATGATTAAGCATCTGCCTACGCTGTCTATTATTGGAACTGCATCGTAGCTGAGGCTGGGGAACCATTTTCTGAGCAGCCTTCCTGGCTTCCTGAAATTGATGATGAAAGTAAGCAAAACAACGTGTTTACGTTCCTCTGCGCTGAAAGACTAGCAGGTTTTCAGGTGCCACCTCGTAATTTCTCTTCTTTTTCTTATTCTGTATCCCCCAAAGTACTGAAGAAACCCTGAGGCAATCATTTTTACTCTCCTTAGGGTTTGCAGAATTTTGTGGCTCGTTGCAAACAAACAGAAACACACTTTCTTGCAAAAAATGTGTGTCACTTTTGATGGGAAATACCTACTTACTCTCATGATTTTGGGGAGCAGAGGCTTTGTTTCGTGTAGCGCCATTAAACTGCTTTTTTTGTGTATTGTGCAGAAAGACAAATCCCAATTTATAGTAATGAGAAAATTCTGGTTTGGTGTTTGGCAACGAAGTACCCTGGTTAAAATCCTTAATTTTCTGCCTATTCAGACACTTCAGAATTGGCAGGCGTCAGCTATGAGCCTCCAAACCAGAGGCTGAACTCAGACCAGGAGCTATTTTCCAATTCAGAGGAAACAAAGTTAAAGCTAAGCATGGGGATAAAACTTTGTGGGCTTGAGAATTACATTTGTCAGGACTTGATTGCGCAGGAACATTTCTGCAGTAGGTTCATGAGCCTTTCTTTCTCTTATTCTTGTATTGTTTGTATGTACATCATTATAATATCGTTTGAGCTCTGCTGCTGTAGCTGATTTCCTCCATCCATGTGAAACCGCGGCTTCGTCTGATAGAATAAGCTGCAGCAAAGGTCTATTTAGACCTCGTGTTTTCCAGTAATTGCCCATAATATTAGCAAATAAAGAAGTGCCGTTACAGCATCATGCAGACCAGCCCTTGTCTCTCGCTTGCTGGCATAAATCAGAAATAAGCAGCTCACCTGAAGTCAGAAGAAAAGCCGCAATGGGATGTGTTTATAAATGGAACTGGCTGCAGGTCCCTATGGATGTGCTGGCAGAGGTCCCCTGGCCCAGGAGGACGTCCCCCCTGTGACCCCCATGCTGGGTTGTCCCTGTGGGGATGTGAATTCATTATTTTGCTTTCTGAGCAGGGCTGTGACGTTCAGCCAACAGAAACGCCACGGCCTCTGCGCTAAATCAGAATTTCACCTTTCATTTTAAGGGGGGGAAAAAAGCTGATTTGCACAAGCAAATTTGGGGGTGATCTTAAAGCTCCCCTAATGCCCATACCCCAGTGTATTTAATGATATTCCCCGGTGTGTCATACTAGAAATTCTGGATTTGCCTTTCGTGTTTTCTTGGTAAATATCTGAATAAATGTTTATCAGTAAACAGAGCAGATTGGTTTCAGGACTGGAGTTGGCTGTGTTTGTGCATAGTTCTCGGAGAGGGGTTTCGGGAGCGGTGGAGGGATGCTGGGTCCCCCAGACTGATCTCTGCAGAGAGAGGAATTGGTTTTTCATCGGAAAATGTTCTTTTGATTGAACCATATGTTTTTTTCCTCACAAAGAGTCACTACTGATGGCAAAATTTAGTGTAATTTAAAAAAAAACCACCAACACCAAAAGGGATAGGGGGTTTCTTTGCAAAACATCCTATTTGCATGTTTTCAGGCTGATAAAGCTCGTTTTTATTTCATTCCTTAAACTCATTTAGGGGGTAACTTGTAGAGCAGTAGTTGAACAGGACACTCTGAAACCAAATAAAAGAGTTTGCCTTTACTGAAATGAAACATTTTGTTGAACTTGCAGGTATTTGTGTGCTTGAAAAGAAGCTGGTTGTGGGGGGGGGGGGGGTGTTTTGGTGCTCCAAGAAATGTTTCTAAGATCTATGGGACCTGGTGGTGACTTGGAAGACAGAAAGCGCTTTCTTCAAAGCAGCTGCAGCCGTTTGTGTCCACGCGCTGTGTGCGCACAGGAGAGGTATGGAAACAGTAAATAAACTAAATAAGTGGCAGGTTTTGGTGGGAGGGAGCGTGTGTCGGTGCATCCCGCACCCAGGGGAATTGGGATTAACCACGTTGTTTCCCCCAAAGGGGAAAAAAGCTTCCCTTCCAATGGGATGCCCACAAATACCATTATCAGTCAGAACATCCATGTCCCTTGTCCCTCTTTCCAGGAGCGGGGAAGTGCCTTTGCTTGAGCTTGGCTGGAAAGTGATACAGCCTCAGATTGCTTTTTGAGAGAAGGGAGGACACCGGGGAAATGCAGGACACGGGATTTATACTCTGGTGTGTGATACATGAAAAGAGGAAGAAATTGTTGCCCCTGAGGGTGGTGAGAGCCTGGCCCAGGTTGGCCAGAGAGGTGGTGGCTGAACCATCCCTGGAGACATCCCAGGCCAGGCTGGACGGGGCTCTGAGCAACCTGAGCTGGTGCAGATGTCCCTGTCATGGCAGGGGGGGCACTGGGGGAGCTGGGAAAGTCCCTCCAACCCCAGCTATTCCATTATTCTATACTTCATCTAAGGAATGTGGCAGAATTGAGCCTGATTCAATGATTAATCTGGAGCGATGAGTCTGGAAGAGGAGGGAGCTCCCACTTTCCAATCTTTAGGGCCCACACTGACCCTTCTGTGAGCAGAGCTGGAGAAACGTGGCGGGTAGACGTATGAGTGAGGAGAAGGGAGGAAATAATCTGCTTTTACAGGAGCATTTACCTTGGAGCGCTTGTGTGCACGGCTGCCGTTTAAAAGACACATTTATCTGTGCACAGATTTATACGTTCAAACCACAGTGGCTGAATGGATAAATACCAAGCACCAGGGGCTTACTCGTGACTGTGTGTTTAAGGCAGAGAGTTTTCCACTTCCTTAAGGAAAGTGTTGGGCTGAAAATTTTGGAGAAATCCAATATTTCCGCTTCTTTTAGAACTTTGAGGAATGACGACGAGAAAAACATTGGAGGGAGAAGCACAGCTCTGGGCTGAGCCTTGGAATTAGTTGCCTTGAAATTAGGCAAGGAAATAAGCGCAGGAATAGGAGCGGGCTTAGATCCGAATGATTTTGTGTGATGACAGGGACGTGGTCCTGTCCCTTCCCTCTGTCCCTGCCGGAGTCCCTGTGAAACAGCGAAAAATGGTGGAAAATACATGACCTGGCGTTCACATCCCTGCTGATGGTGGTCAGGAGGAGCTTCTCTGACCTGACAGACGGGGCTGTCACGCCGCGCCTGCCCAAAACAAACAGAAGAATTCAAAGCTACCGGTTTAGGAGCTGGTGTGGCTTCCATTAAGCCAAGGGGTTTGCCGAATAGACTCCTGGAAGGGCCGTGCATCAAACGTAATGAATCAGAAGGGAAGCCCGTAGATCAGATGAGCCCTGTGACCTCTGGAGTTAGATAACATTGCTGACAATCAGCGCCTTGGGAAGGGGGGAGCTGCAGGGAAAACCAGGCTGGGCTCATATTTATTCATTTCTTTAAAGTCTTGATGTGCTTTTAGGTCCAAACTTCTTCATTTCCCCTGGTTCATCTCTCCCAATGTATAAATATATTTTTGTCAGCGGTCATGGCTGTGGGCTCAGCGTCCGCAAGTGTTAAAAGAAAAGCAGCCAGGGAAGAAGTTCTGCCTTCTAAGCAGTGAGAATTTTACTGCATTACAACCGAAAAAATGCTGAGCCCTTCCAGGGAATTCGACTGCTCTTTGTTTTCTCTTTCTATGCTTGCAAATACATAAAAATATTGATACATTCCTCGAGCATCCATCTAAGCCCGGAAATGCATTAGGGAGCCCAAAAGCAATCCACGTACGCTCTGTGTGTGTAAATACATATCGATATGCTGAGACCGAGAGGCAGAACCATTCCTCAGTGGAACCAGATTAGTTTCATACACTGATTGAGTTCACTCACTGGCCAAGCGTCTTATAAACTACTGGAGGCATTTCTCTTTTTAACCTTAAAATAAAAAGGAAAATCCCTAAACTAAGTCCAGCAGTAGTTAGGTGAGCCCCTTGCCAGCCAGGATGTGCGTGCACATACGGATACACAATAACTTTGTCCTTTGCTGTCATAAAACTAAAGGCACTTATACAAGGGTGAGAGGTCAGGGGAGGCCTTGATTTAATAACAGGGGAAACATTATTTTTCTGTTATTAATTACGCATTATCCGCAGTACATTTGCTGCGCTCACTTTAGATAAGGTTACATCTATATTTTTATTAGGTAAACTTCTCAGGTCACACAGGGGAAGTTGGCTGGAAGGCAGGGAGAAGAAATCTGTTTGAAAAAGCTGGGGGAAACGCTGGGTTAGTGTCCGGCCTCCCCGTCTCGATCTGCTCTTCTGAGGACTGATCCTTGCACATTCCTGGAATAGTTCACTCAGTGAATGCTGAAGGAATTGAGACTCTGAAGAAACTTGGGGCAGCACCAGCTTGGAGTTCCCAGAAAGTCCAAAGGGATGGATGTGTCTCTGTAGCTTGTAGCTACTGGATCAGTCAAATTCAAAGTGAAAAGTTATTCTCAGTGAGAGGGGGACTTGAAAGTTCAAATCCAGGGCTGGTTCGGTGCGTTCCTTCTCTCATTTCTCATTTGGAGGAGTCTTCTGTGAGTATTTATACCATATCATTACAGGGGGAAATGTGAGGTTCATCTCCAAGAACTGGTCCAAACGGAGAAGCGCAGGTGCTGCTGTGCTCCCCCTCCCACCGTAAATTAGGAGATAACGGTGTTGCTCTCAGGGATGCATCCGTCCCCAGTTTCCCAGCTGAGGATTTGCCTAAGAGCTGGGAGAAGGGACTGGGCACTGGTGTGAAAGAAGGGAAAAAAGTGAGAGAGAATAAGCAACCCTCAAGGAATCCGCTCCATGCAGATGGATGGTGTATATTACAGCAAGATGATGAACCTCTTCATTGCTGGTGTCAGCACCCGGGAAATCTTTATAAATAGAGATTTGGGTGAGGGGGGCGGGGAAGGGAAAAAAAAGGTTTTGCTTTTTCAGCCCAGCAAGCCTCAGTATTGTGATTTGTTCACTTTACACCTGATATCTCCTTCCTTGGGAGCACAAAGGGCTCTGAGAGAGATTCTCACCCATTCCGTGGGCTCTTAATCCCATGGTAAAAGTGCTGCTGTTGCGCTGCGACCCTGAGATTCCAGTTGTTTCTTCTCTTCTGTCCAAGTGCATCTCAAGTGATGACGTTTCTTTTCTCAACTCCTTTAGGACACACGAGGATGCTACTCTCTGTCTAGTGAGAAAGCAAAGATGAAAGTAGCTGCTAGTTCAGGCTGTATCCATAGGAGATGGCTGGGGGCTGTACATTTTTAGCAGTAGTTCCTTTTTTCATGGTCTTTTACATATTCCAGCGTTGCTCTTGTCAGTAGCATCCGCTGACTGATGTCAGGGAGGGATCTCAGCTGGTTTTCCCCCTTGGGGTCAAGGATGGGATGTCCCACACAAATGCAGAGATGCTTCTGCTCTGGCTGAGCTGGAGGTCGCCTGACCCAAAAATCAAGGAGTTGTCCATCTTTGTGTACTCATCAATTTATTGCACTGCTTTCAAATGTGGCTTCAGGTGTTTGTGAAGTGTGTTTGTTCCCTTGGCTTAGGCTTGTGAAGGAAAACAGGTGGAATTGTCTCTTTTTGGATGCAAAAGCCAGATACAGCAAAATTCTGCTTCTGCCTTAGTGACTGACAAGTGAAACACACGTGGACCCGATAAGTGTCCAGACAACAGTTCCTGTTATTTGACCATATCAATTGGGTATCGTGCCTGAAATCAGTGCAGCGCCTTGCTTAATTAATTTCCTCGATTAATTTATGTAAACAGTAACAAGTCCCTACTACAGAGTCCTGGTCCCAAAGCTGAGTATCACTTGGATGCCCCTTTGGGATGTTTGCTGCCATCTCCCACCGTTGCTTATGCTTTTCAGTAGTACACTTAATGTTACCATTTCCTTGGGGTTTGCTTTATTCCCCACTGCACCGTTTCTCATGGGGGAAATCAGACAAACCCAGAAATCATCTGTAGAGCTGAGTGTGACTGCTCGGTGCTCTGAAGGTGATGTGATCCCCAGCGCTCTGCCTAGCAGGGCCCTATTACATTGCATGCGTCTTGCTCTAGGATACCCATTTATATCACGTGAAAATCATATATCTGTTTTCATCGCTGGCATACTCCTAGCAGGGCAGTTTGTGCAGGTAAAGCTTAAAAGTAAAATTATCTTAAAACTCCCCTACAAGTCTGGTGGTGGAATTTCTCTACTTGAAAATACTCATGGCTTAAATGAGGGGATTGGTTTAAGTGCAGTTCTTAGGCTGACTGTCCCTGACTACGAGGATCATTGATGAAACACTCATCTCAACCTCTGCAACCAGAGCCCCCAAGCTTTTCTTAAGAAGTAAATGGGGTGGAGGGGGGAAGCAAACCCTGAGCTGGATCAGGATGATATCGCTCCCATGTGAAATGGAACGATTTAAAAAAAAAAAGGATGTTTTTGTTTTAAGTGTAGAACCAGTCATAATAGGCACAACGGGGAAGTGCTTAATAGGGTTTCAGCTTGCAAAACAGTAATTAGAAATGATATTCCTCTGATTGCTCAAGGCCGCGTTTGTGATAGGTCATTCCTCAATCAGGGCTGAATATATGTGATGTGGAGGCCCATACTTGCAACATTACAAGGCAAGCATGCTTTTCTTTAATCATTATTATTTCAGTTACAACCCGGATGAGTGATCCCAGCTGGTAGATAAGAATCAAACACACACAAATATGGCTCATCTTTCTTAACATATGGAAACCTGAATTGCAGAAGTAGTCTCCAGCTCAAACCCTGCTCACCCCCCATCCACCCAGATGGTGTTTCTGTCCTGTTTTAGCTGTAGTTAATTGATGAGCAACTATCTAACCCAAGCACAACTTCTTAGTGGGTGTAGGGACAGAGATAACTTTGTTGATAATGACGTGGAGTCCTGCCTGGCTCTTTTTCTGAGCTCAAGGTACAATCTTCTTCTGGCCAACTCAGAAACATACTGTTTTCTGTCTGTTCCTTCTTCTTCTTGATAACAGCTTCATGCCCCAATTCATGTATCCAGAGAGTTTTTATTTAAATTTAAGGGAAAGTATGTTATGTTTTTATGAGATATTTCCTATACAAGTTTTAGAGGGGATTTGCCTTTATTTAAGTGGGTTACCTTGCGCGGTCAGAGCAGCAACAGGATGATCTCAAGGCATCTTCCATATGTCAAAATACTTTGCCCTTTATATTAAAAAGCAGAGGGGGTAGAAAAATCCCTGATGAAGGGGAAGGGGTAACAATGTCTAATCACTGCAGAACCATCTTGAGCTAATTGAGTTTGTCTAAAATTCATCCAGCCTTTAAGGTTTAATAGAAGATGATGGTCTTAATGCATCACATGCCTTGGAGTAAACGGATACTCTCCTTTAAAGGCCCTGTTGATGTTATGTGAGGGGGAACAACAGTTGTTATGATTCTGAAACTCAGATTGAACCCAATTAATCAATGCTGAGATGATTTGAATCATGTGGCATGCATGGTCACCTCTCTGATATTCTATCCTTATCCCTCCCTAGACTGAGACATGATTGATGTCAACTGTACACTGAATTTTCAGGGGGAAGGCTGAGCCAAGTCATTTGGACAGAGAAACAAATTAGATCAAAAGTGTGATCCAAAGGAAAGGAGATCGGTTTCAGAGCAGAAGCTTAAATTTCTTTTTATACCTTGGGTGCTCTGTCCGGGTACACGTCTCGGGGATTGTGTGTGTGCGAACACCGTCTCAGGGCTGGGACCTTCAGCGGGAGATGCCTCTCTCAAAACCCGAAGTGCAAAACTCATCCGAAGGCACGTTCGCATCTTCAGCCAGCTCTTAATGTAAAAATAATCTCCCAGCCATCCTCCGTTCTTAGGTTACAGCCAGCCATGGTTACCTTGGGACTTTGCTTGGAGAAAACAGAGCTGGAGCAGGGAAAGGGGGGAGCGCTGGGGGGGCAGCAGTGCCAGCCCCGTCCAGCACCTCACACCCCCCCGGCCACCTTTCGCTCATGGCTTTTACACCTTCCCCAGCCTGCTGAGCCTTGGCCAGGGGTTAATGGAGCGGGAGGGGTGGTTGTTTTGTTTTTTTCATCTCGCCTTCTATTTCCTTCGGCTTCTCCTCCTGGATTGCAGAGTGGTGGGAGGACTGGAGCGGCTGCAGCCGGGTGTTTCTAAGGGTTGGGGGGTGTGTTTGTTTCTTTTGTTTGTTTGCTTTTCCTGCTTTATGATCGCTTCTTTTATTTCTTTTGGTTGTTTTTGTTTCTTTGGGGGTTTTTTTGTTTGCCTCTTCCCCCCCTCACCCCCCACCCCTTTGTTTTCCAGAACGGGGTTTTCCACCGTTGCTCCCCTCCCCAAATCTTACACCGCGGTTTTGCGGGTGGCCGGGCTGGCCTTACCACTGCTGTGCCAGAGTGGGCACCCAATTGTGCCCCAAATTAGGGTCTCCCTGGGGGAACGGGAGGGGGCGGCAGCTGCAGGAGCTCTGCCCCACCGCATCTGGTTCCAATGCTGCGCTCGGTAGTTTTATTCCTCCTCGGCGGTATAATATAATATAAACTCCACTGTTACACCACAGCGCGGTCCAGGTCCATCCTGAGCTCCCCTGGCAGCTTCACAAAAACTTGGGAGTTTGAAGAAAACTTGCCCAAAGCCCTGTGATCTGTGCTAAAGGGGGGGGGTTGTGCTCCAGCTCCCCCCTCCCCAGCCTCCCTGGTCCCCTCGGGAGGGACGAGCTGTTGACATGACTCTCCGGGATGCTGTGGTCCCTTATCTTGTCCGAGCCCCGTGACAGCGGCGGTATGTCAGATTTATTTCCTACAAGGAGCTAAAAATCACTTTCGCTTCATCCCGTGTCGCCTGCGGGATGGGATGGGGGGGACACCGGGCTGGGCAGGGGGTGCCAGCACCCCGCGGGGGTGGGACACGGGCAGCGGCTGCGGAGAAAGTAGAAGCAAAGAAACCTCCAGGTCCCCAGCGTGTTCTTATTAAAGGGGTTTTTAAGCCTTTGTGTCCGCCAAATTTTCGGTGTCTGTCTCCAGCTCCTGGCGCTGGGAAGGCTGCAGGAAAGCGGGCTGGTAATGCTGAAGTTTGCTGATGCTAGGAACTAATTCTTTTTTTTTTTTTTTTTTTAATGGGAGCTTCCTTAATTATTATTTTAAGCGATTCCATCTAATTTTGATTAAAGCGAACATTGTAACAGTTCAATACAACCTCGTCTCATCTCTTTAATAGCTTTCAGAGCGTCTGCGGGGGAAAGATACCTTAAGGAAGTTAAATGATGTCAAGATGATTTTTCGTTACTGCAGTTTGGTATAGTTAGAAAAGCAACAAATACTGTTAATCTGGTTCAGTGAGGGGGCAAAGCCTTTAACTACAGATTCGTTTTTTTACTCATTAAGTTCATTTGTGCAAAAACTCTTGTAATGTAATTGCATGTTTATACTACCTTTGCTCGTTTTCCTTCTTTTTTTAACCCCCAATCGAAAAAAAATCGCTGCTGCTGAAAATCGACGCTTATCCTGACACATTTTTCCCCCTCAGTGGAAACGATGATGAGTTGAAGCACCGGGAATAGGAAATTCTGACGAGAGATCTATTGTTTTTAAGAAATATCTGAACAATAAGTGTCATGTAAGGCTCTGCCCGTGTATATGTGTTAATTAGGGGCTGTATAAATAGATGCACGTAGGTATATCAGTAGTTTCCTTAAGCGTTCAGAGCTGGGGTATAGGTTATATTACGAACAAAAGAAAATGCAGTTTGGTGGGTGTTGTTGCTTTTTTTTTAATGACAGCGCATGAAATCTTCTCACTTAAAAAGGAAAAGGGGGGGTAAACGTTGAGAGTTTGGGTCGTTTTAATTCCTCCCCGCTTCTTTTACAGCCCAAATTCCCGCTCCGCTTCACACAGCAGCGGGTGGAGAGATGGGGGTAAAATACCTGGGAAAGGAGAAGTTGTGCTGGCCAAGGGGGGGTTGCGGTGGAAACGCTGAATTTTGAGCTGCCAGGATGGCACTTTTCTCTCTTTGCCCGCTCCCCCCGCCCCGTTTCCGCGGAGGTTGGGCGGGTGCGGGGGCTCTGTCTCCATGTCCCCAGCACTGTCCCACTGCCCGGAGCTTCCACCCTGCCGGCATCACCCCTTCGCACCAAAAAAAAATAGACACAAACAAAAAAAGCGCTACTTTTGACTTAGAAACCAAACTGCGTGCCTCAAAAAATAAACCAAACCACCTTTGGGTGGGGGCAGCAGCGCAGCCCGCACTTCCCACCTCCCGCAAGCCGCCCTGCCTTACTATCGATTTGATTCCTTGCCCAGAGCCTCCTGCAAAATCGCATTTGCTGGGGTGTTTTTCCCCCGCGCAGCCTGTGTATTGTCACTCAGCGGCAGAGCTCCCTCCATCCTCCCTCCTTTTGTGTCCTTCCAGCCCTCTGCCTAATTGTATTCCCAATTGCATTTGCTTTGATGGATTTACTTCCTTTTATAATTTCCCAGTTATGGACCCTGGTTTTGCCTTCCCAACACTTAATGTGGAAAAAATGTCCCTTCTGTGTGCTCGACTTCGGGAGAAACAGCTTGCTTTGAAAGTCTCTGCTAGGTTGCATTAGGGGTTTTCCTCGGTTTTTTTTATCAGGCCTTGAGATTTTTTCTCCTCTTTTTATCAGTTCTGTTGCGTCTCCCTGTTCCTCGATCGGTATTTTTGCATAGCTATAAATCCCTCGCTCTCCACAAAAAGCCAAAGGGGAAAAGCCTTAAGGAGAAGAGTGTACGGGGGAAACTGAGGCAGAGGGCAGAGTTATTGCATGCAGAGCAATGGCACAAGCGGGGCGACCTGCCACTCGCTGCAGGTCTCTATATGCGGCTGCCTCTGCTCCTTTCTATAGCGCTTAATGCATAAAACATATTGTTATGCAGACTAATGGAGATGAGGGGGTGTGTTGCCCGCCCTGGGCGCTTAGAGGACGCGAGAATACTGATGTAGATGGAACGAGTTTAGGAAGCAAAACAGGCAGTTGGGGTTTACTAGGCCGGGAGTCTGGGGGCTGGGGGGACCGGGGGCTGTCCCGCCGGGTTGGGGGAGCTCCCTGCGGGGGGAGCCGCCGCCTCTCCCCGCTCCCGGAGCGGGCGGTTCCCCGGAACATCTCCAGGGAGAATCCCCGGGAGCATCCCGAGCCCGCGGCCTCTCCCCCCGGGAAGAAGCGTTATGGAAATGCAGGGGCGTTATGGAAATGGCTGCGGCGGCGTTTGCCGGGGCTGGAGGAATCCTAATCCTTTAGGAGACGAAGAATAAAAGCTGGTGCTTAGCGCAGCGAGGGGCTGAGTTAGCGGCGGGAGGAGAAGGGACCTATCCCGGACCCCGCTGCCGAGCCCTTGACCGCTGCCGGCGCGGGGGGTTCCGCTCCGCGGGCAAGGGACGCACGGTGAGGTGTTTTCAGGCCGTCGAAAGCACGTGGAGCGGTTTTGCGGGGAAATTTCCCGCTCTGTAGTGAGGAAGAGGAGCGCTTTGGTCTCGAACGCCTGCCCGTGGGGCAGCCCCGGCGCCACCTGCCCGCGGATGGGGAGCAGGACGACGGGGGGTTGCGCAACCCCTCCTTCTGAAGGACCCGAGTGCCAAGGGGCGCCAACCTCTTATTCATCAGGAAAGGCCGCAGATGAAGGGGAGAAACCCCTCAGGGAAGGAGCCCCGGTTCTGTGGAGCGAGGGGCCGGGGGAGGCAGAGCCCCCCCGCAGACGCGGTGCTCAGGCGGCCCCGGGCGGGGGGACCGCTCCTCTCACCGCTTCGGAGGGGGCGATTTCGTTTCCGTCCCCGAGGAAATAAGACGTGTGGTGCTTCCTAACCCGGAGATAGCGGTTCTTCTGCTGATCCTCCTCCACCCCGTAGCAGATAGGGAGTTGGGGAGAGTGCAGGAGGGGACCCCCGTGGTGACCCTTCGCCGTGGTGAGGGAGGGGATGCTTGTGCTCCCTCAGAGCTGCTGCTTTTTCTCCACTTTTGGGAAGATGTTATTTTTCTCCGCCTCTTCTAAGCCCGGCTCCGTCTTGGTTTTAAACATTTGCAACATTATAGGGCCGAGAACTTTTCTCTTCGGGGGCAAACGCGGATTAACCTGAGATTAGCGGAAGGAGGCCGGGGGTGTCCGGCTGGCAGTGCCGCTCGGCCCGGGGTGCCGGAGCCCATCGTCCGAACCCAGTGTCAGCTTCTCCCCAGCCCACGGGGGAGCTCACCCCCCTCGCACAACTGTGGCAACGGCCCCTGCGTGTCCCAGGTTCAAAGGATGCTCGGGTCGAAGTGACACGGGCGGTGGGCGGGTGGACGCGGATCCGAGTGGGGCTGGGACTCAAAAGCGGCCAGGAACACATTTTTTGAATTAAAAACAAAAAGGCGCGGAGCTGGAGGGTGAGGAAGGGAGATGCGGCCGCTCCGCGGGTGCCTCGGGGTGGGGAGACCCCTCCGCGGGCGCGGAGCGGCTGCTGCGCGGTTTCCCGCGGGGAAGGACCGGCCGCTTCTCCCGCCCTCGGCAGCGGGAGCAGAAAAAGGCAAAATACTTCCTTCTCTCTTTCCCTGCGTTTCGCCCGTGTCGCCTGTGCTGAGCGGGGATGATCTGGGATTCGGAACGGGGTGTATCGTTGCGCGGGGGCTGAGCCTCTTTAGCCGCCCCGTGCCCCCATCCCCCGGTTTCATCGGTTCATTCACAGATGTTGGATGCTCGAGGTGCTGGACTTGAAAAAACATGTTTAAAAACCTTCTCAGCACCTTTTTTCCTGGCCTCCCTCGCCTCCTGGGTGAGCAGCTCCAGCAGTGGCCAACCCACCCCCGGTGAGCTCGTCAGGGAGAAAGGGGGTCACGCAAAGGGGGGGGGCAAAAGGTTATTGAGGCAGGAAATAAATCCCAACACCCTGTTCTCCCCGTGTTCTTTCTCCCGCCCTATGTATCAACAACAACAATAACAGCCAGGCTGACACTCCAGCCGTTTGGGCAACAATCCTTTTAATCGGGGAATAATCCACAGGACACTTTAAAGAAAAGCTGGAGCATTAACCCTATGCCCCAGTATAATTCTTCCAAGAAGCATCTGGTACTTATATCACAACATGGGATTAGCTTTCTCCTTACAAGTATACAAGATCAAAGGGGTTTTCCCGTGCTCTACGGGGACCTTACGGAGGTGTCCCCACTCTGTGTCGGTGACATGTGGTGTTCCCGTGAGCCACAGGACACGCGTGGGTTCCTGTAGCATTTCTGCGAGGAGCAAACAAACTTTGATAGGTCCAGCTGAGTTTTCTGCGGGGGCAAAAGGGAGATTCAGGTTTTGTCTGGGCGGGGAAGGGCTGTGGAATATTTTGGGGCTTATTCCATCCCCTTCTGTGCCGCCAAGAGACTCTTCTGGGCATCACGGCCCCAAATTTTTGCAGTTCTCCAGCCTGGCAGGGATCGGGGTGAGACCAGAGCAAGAGCTGATCTTCTCCTGTCCTCTCTCCTTTACTCATCCTGCTCCAGCTCCAGTTTAGGCCTCACTGGTGTTCCTGGACTGGGTCATAAAAAGATTTACAAGACACTGTTAAACCAGCAATAAAAACAATTAACTTTAATGGCACCTTGGTTGGGATTTTCTCTCTGCTCTCTTCCCCTAGAGCCTGCAGCAGGCCAGGGCAGCACAGTACCTGCCAGCACCCAGCACCCTGCCTTGGATGTCTGGGGAAGGGGGGGACATCCTGGGGTTTCAGGATGTTTGGGGAAGTGAGATGCTTTGGACATGCTTTCCTGACCCTTGTTGGTAGAGCCCTATTGAATACCCCACAGTCCTGGGCTCCGTTTGCAACCAGTCATGGTGGTTTTGCTTTCTTTCAAATACGGGAATTAATTTCTAAGAAACTGATATGACAGATATAAATCAGAAGTGGCCAGAGGATGAACATTATCCAAAGTGAAGCAATTTAGTAAAATCATCTCTTTCCCTCCATCTTTCCATCCCCCAATGCAAATTAAATTATTAGCCCAGCAGTATAAATGATAGTGCGGCACCAGTTGGAGATGCTGTTTGGGGTGAGTTCATTAGATAGATGGCATAGAGAAAAATTACAAAAAATACAAATAAAAATGGATGTTTACTTCTGCTGATCACCAATATCTTTCAATATTGTGATAGCAAATATGTTTCTTGTAATGATAGAAGAGAGGGCCTTCTTTTCTTGGAGTACTTCTATATTAGTATTTGAACATCTGGACAGATTGTACAAAACATTCTCTGAAAACAGCATCACTTTGTTGATCTCAGAAGTTATTAAAAATAAAAGAGCTGGCAACAGAAATGAATCATGAAGTACATTTGGATTTCATATGAAATTTCCACGCTGAAATAAAACTGTAGTATTTTACAGAAGATGAGATATCCCAACCGAGTTAGGCTGCGTAAAAGTATTACCAACCCAAAAGTTTTGAGTATTTCTAAATAATCCACTTCTCCAGAAGCTTTGCTGAGGGAGAGAAAAACCTGTTTGTAAAAATAAATCCTTCCTGTGCAGAATCCTGGCTCGAGCAGCACCGCTGGAGCTGTCGTTCCCATGTCAAACCCCTGGGTTTACATCTAAGACCCTTGTGAACTGCATATTGAGAGGGTTCAACCTGCAGGAGATGGATAAGGAATCCTGGCCGGGGGACGGGTTAACCAAGGTTGAAACCCTTCCATAGCAGCGACACCCATATCTCTCAAATGAACAGGGATGGTGTTTGCCATCCCTTCACCTTCCTGCTTTTTAAAGCCCAGCCAGCTTATTTCTCACACTCTCAAACGCAGAAAGCGTCTTATTAGATGCCACCATGCAATTTGCTTTAGGTTTGTGCCTCGAGCTTTGCCTCCATGCAAGTGTCCAGAGAGAGGGAGAGAAGTATAATTATCCGGCTACGGCTGTGCTGACACAGGGGCAGGGCCACGCCGACAAGCCGCAGCCTGTCAGCCGCTCGGCACTAACTGTCCATGGGGCTGCTCTTAACCCCAGCCCGAACAGAGAAGATCCTTCTCTTTCCCTTTGCACGCAGCGTGACTTCTTCTGCCTCTCCCCTCCCTGAAAATATTTGTCACGCTGCAAAAATGCTTTGAAAGCATCACAGTTTGCAGTATGCTGAGAGAGGTGGATGAAAAATAGCTGGAGCGCAGTTTTTCTCCGGAGTAGACAAACCATCCATCTTTGGCAGCTCCAACAATGTAGAAACCTCTGCAATGGGCATTTTAATTGCTTGCTTATTTATTTCTTTTCCCTTCAAGTGCCCTTGCGCTGCCTGTAGAGCAGAGAGCGGCTGCTGCAATCGACACCGTCTCGAGGCACTTCTCACACCTGGGGAATAAAAGCACGGACGGGTAGTTGCTTGCAATTAAACCTCAGGAGTTCCCGCTTATCAGTGGGGCTGCGTGCTCTTGGCACACTCTTGCCCCGGTGATTTCCATCTCTGCCAACCCTCTGATGCTCTATTTTTTTCCACTGGGTGTGGATCTCTGAGTTAGTGGTTTAACCCTGGTGACAAGTGGTTTGTTTTCCAGTTACCTTTGCGAACCTCTTAGAAACCAGCTTTAGACTCTGAGGCTGGAAAACGCCGTCCGAGCCCCTTCCCGACACAAATAAAATGAGTTTGCCCCAACTCTCCGTAGGCAGCACACACGCAGGCAGTTAATGCAGTTCAGCTAACGAGCAGTAACTCATTAAGTTTCAATGACTTAGTCCTTTATGTTCACCTGTCTACAAGGGAGACCACACAGAAGCAGAAAGAGCAGCCAGCTCTTGGTGGCCCTGCTAGCCAGAGTCAAGGGGGAGGTGATAATTATTTGTTTGAGCTCTCCTGTTTTAGGAGAGTTGCCGTTTGTTTATTTTTAAGCCGATCAGGAGTTGAACTGTGTTTTGCCTTTGAAGCCGGAGCAGAAGCGTCGCTGGCGGAGGCTGCGGGCGGCCTTTGGACAGCACGTCATGGCGAGGAGCACGGAGGATGCGCGGGATGCGGGGACGGGGCTGCACTGGAAGTCATTTGGGAATCTCGGCTAATGATAATTGTGTCTCAGAGGTGTCACACACAGGGCTGTCGGCAGGCTCAGGGAGACAGGCACTCCTGACAGCTCTCTGTTTAGTGGAAGGGGGATTAGGGGATGGTTTTATGGCATTTAAGCGCCCTCCTCCCCTAATTTCACAACAGATAGCTAAAGGGTAGAAGTATTCTGTTTCCTCGCGCTGCTGTCACTAGAGCTCTCAGCAAAACAGAGACAAAACCCAAGCTTATCTCCTAAGCATTTCCCACTGCCTTGCTTAGCTCTTTGGCTCCTCTAATTCCAGCTCTAGGCCCCCTAATTCTGCTCTGGTGTTATAGGTGGGGCTGGCGACACGGTTGGGCACTTTGCAAGACCCACACACTGAGAGACACCAGAGCTTGACCCACGTCCCCATCGCCCACTCTGATATAGTGAACATACAGAGTCGCATACAGCAGGTCAGGAAAAAACTGATTATTGAGGCCGTGGGTTCCGGTGTGCGGCTGCTCCTCACCAGCAGGACACTGAAGGTTCTCTGTCCCCAGCCCAGCGTTTCTGCTGCTAACTCGAGCCCAAACTTTCTTATCATCTCCTATGGGAAGGGAATAGCAGCATCACACAGAACTCCTTGGGGCAGGGGAACAAGAACATTGAACTGCGACTGCGACTTTAAAAGCCAGATGCAGATATGCTTTTCCGCTTTTCCTTTGCTGGTTATACAAGTGCTACTTAGGGGGAAAGAAAAAACACAACAACATTGGAGTCAGACTTGAAACAACTGCACTCTGCTGGAAGAGCGTGCGTGTGAGATACGGAGTAGATTACAGCTTGACATGGCACGTAAAAACACTCTTTCCTTTTAACACCTTTATTGCGAGTTTTAAAGGGTAATCAAAATATGTTCTTAGCTGTTTGCTTCTGCGCTATAAAAGGACACTCAGACCTGTGAAATCCTATGACCTACAAATAGTAAAAACGGTGTATTTTTTGCGCCGGTGACCTTTTGAGTGAGGCTACATAAATAAAATGTAAGCGAAGTGTCGAAGATGCGTTGTATAACAGGGGAACGGTGGGGACAGTGCTGATTTCCCGCAAAGTGACTGGAAAAAAGTGTCATGAGCATTTGCTTAAGGAAAATGAATCCGGTCCTGAGGTAACGTGGTTTCTCTGAAGTCGGTGGAACGATGCCAGTGTGTGTTTGGCCTCGGAGAAATGCACAGTCCCGCTTGGAGGAAGGCACCTGTGTGTCTTAGATCCTCCCCTGCCTCTCAAATCTCCATCCCAAGGTTTGCTTTACTGCTTTTTTATCCAGGAGGGCTGGATAGATGGATTCAGATTCAACGTGTTGAGAAATGAGTAAAAGAATGGGTGGAAATTTTAAAAAATATATATTAAGGAGTGAGATTTCCCTCCTTACAAACTCCATTCCCTTTGGCATTATTTTTGTTTCTGATACTTTATGGTTTGTTGGCTTTGTTTTTTTGTTTTTCCCCCTGAGTCAAACTCAATGAAAGTCTGAGAATGAAGTCGAACAAGTGAATTTTGTGGCCTTGCCTACCCAAGGTCACGAGATTTTGCAAGAGACCAGGGGCTGGAATGCCTTGAGCTCTCGACGGCAGCGCCGCGCTTTGATTCCTCGGACACACTGCAGCTGGGAGGGCGGGTTTTAGTAAACAGGTGCCTGGCCCTGCTTTGACGTGGTGTTTGGATAAAGGTGCGGGAGCGGCGGTAGCACTGGTTCAGCCGGCTGGAGTCTGACTCCATCCCTCTGTCTGGAAACGAAGCAAATGCCTCTGCCCCCACTATCAGCTCTGCGCATCATATGATTCATGCTCCAGGAGTCCCAGAATTACAGCTGTAAGGCACATTGTGTTTAGGCTCACTAAAATCATTCTGTCATAAAAGGGCTGGCGTTGTGGGTGCGCTGGGGAGGGAAAAAAGAAATAGACTCACAAAGATGAGCCAGGCAACCAGCCATCTTGTGCAATCAATATTCCTGCAACCGTTCCCTTACTCAGAGTCCGGTTCTTTTAAAATGCCAAGCACCTTCTTGCTCAGAGCAGCTGCCTCGCTCTTCCCCTGGGGTCCGGGGGGGCCGTGGACCCCCTGTGAACATCCATCCTTTCATGCCCATGCAGCAGCCGCATCCAGCCTTCCTGCCCCTCCGCATGCCTAAAATGTATCAATTTTCATTTGTTTCCAAATTATCCTGAGATCGCATGACTTTATTAAAGGCTGGTTGAAATGTGTAGTGCAATCTGGTTCATCTCCACACTGCTCATTTTGATTTTCTTTTTCCGCGGATAACAAGGGGCTGGGCTTGGCGCGAAGGATCTTTCCCAAGGCTGCGTCTGGGAGCGGAGCTGCCGCGGTGGGGGCAGCCAGCGCACGGAAAGCATCCCAGGTAGCTGATGTTTTCTTGTGTTTGGGAAGTGGGAAAAGGGCATTTTGCCGTTGTCTTTCCTACACCTGATTTGGTATAATATGCCACAGCAGTCCTTGTGTTTGTTCATGTGCACCGTCTGGCACCTACAGAAGCATCGCTTGGCAGCGTGCAGGAAAATCGCTTTGGTGCCGAGCTGCTGCTAAGTAAATCCCCATCCTCTGTCCTTGCAAAAGCACCTTTCAGCTCTGGAGGGCTTCTTGCCCAAGTCACAGGCTGGTCCTGGCTTGGGGGGCTCCCCGGGACAGCGGGTCTTGAGAGGCAGCTGGGGGCAGCTTCTCCCTCATCCCTTCACACTTAGGGGACTGACTTAGGAAAGTCCAGTTTAGGCTGATATGGAGCTGCTGCTCAGCTTTATTTGCTGGTATCCCACCCTTCTCTTGGATCCCTCCAGTATTTGCAAGCGTCCTCACTTAGGCTTGGCTTAGCTAACTGGTTTTTCATTGCAAGCAAAGCCCAACGCTCGTTTTTTCCCATGGGTGTTTCTCAGCCGGTGGGTCGCAGCCCATACGAGCTCAGCAAAGGGAGGGGAGCAGTGAGGGGGAGGGAATTGCTGAAAACTTTATTGCAACCAAAAGCCAAAAAAAATCCTGCTCCTCCGCTTTCCCGGTGCCAGGTATTCTTTGTCAGTGCGCTCTCGAAATGTCTGCCCGATGGAAAGGTGTCATTGAAATGTTTCTTTTCTTACTTTTATGGGGAATGAATGGGAATAATAACGCTTTTTTTTTCTTTCCCTGAAGTAATCAAAAAAGTCTCATGGGTTGTTTTAGATCAGACTCTTCTTTGCAGCACATGCAAGCAATGGGTACAGGATCAATGTTGTTAGTATGCTTCTGGTTTATTATTCTACCAGGTATAATTGCTGTTAGTCATAAAGTCATACTACAGTTAACCACTTTCCAAATTCATCCTGAGGACACCTCTCCTAAATTATTTCCATGCTGGTCATTTGCCATTTATTTCCTTCTCCTCTGTTTTCTGTCTCAACAAGTTTTTAATCTATGACAGCACTTTATCTCCCAACCCCATGATTATAAAATTTCCTTCAGAGACTCTACTGAAGGGCTTTATCAAAAGCCCTTTGAACCTCTCCATAAATTAGAATCTCTGTTCTCCTTTTCCTACTTTCCTATTTTGTTAACTCTTTCAGGGGTTCATAGAGAGAAGGAAGGTTTATTTCACCTTTACCAGCACAGGGTTCCTCTCTCTTTTCCTTCACTCACAGCGGTTAATTCCTGTCGCTATTTTGGCCTTATTCTCTCTTTTTATCACTGCTCACTCTCCCTGCCTGACACATCCATATTAGTGGCTCGGGACTACATGTTGGTGCTCTCCTAATTGGGGTATGGCCTTGACGGAGCTCACAGCTCCCCTCTACTCTACCTGGCACGCGTGATTGATAATGTGGAGGAGATCCTGCTGATCCTTCATGAGCAGAGCCCCGGCCGTTGGGGAACCGTCCTGATGTCCTCCAGCCCCCGTGTGACACCATCATTTCATTGCTGGCAACAGACACTTTATCCTCACAAGTATTTGGCATCCTCAGGTGGTTTTCTCTTGGTATTTCTCCTTTTGCTGCTCTTTGGCTGCTGCCGAGCTGCTGGGTTTGATAGGAGGTGGCCCTTGCTCCCTGGCGTTAAGAACAGATCGAAGGGGTAGGTAGGGGCAACCTTGTCTGAAGGACAGAGTGTTGGACTGGGACTCTGGAGCCTTGGGTTCTTTATCCCTGCCTCTATTCTTGACCAGATAAGTAACCCGGGGTGAGTCAGTTCAGTTCTCCTTCACCCTCCCATTTTCCCTCCCACACTCTTTCTGTCTCTGCAGCTTAGATTTTAATATATCTAGTGCAGGAAATTGTCTCTCGCTGTGTGTTTGTACAGTGCCTATTGCAATGAGATCCTGGAGGAAAAATCATAAGTCAACTTGCAAATCTCTTCCTTGAATATCTGAATCTCCTTTCCTCCTTTGATGGATTATTTCCTGTAGCTTCTTCTCTGGCTGCATGTGGATAATACACAATTATTCCTTTTTCTTCAGACAGTTCCTAAGAAAAAGAGGTAGAAGTGGCTTTGCCCTTCCCCTACATCCCCTTTCCCTACTAAATTTGGGATGCAAATGGTGGTTTAAGTCAAAGCTGATGAAAGGGTGGAAGTTTCCTGAAACGTTGGTGAAAATAGAAGGAATAGGATAGAGGAGGAGACCATTAGTGGTTCCAGCTGATGCAGTGGATTTTCTGTTATCACAAGCACTCATTTCTGGGTAGAGGCCTGAGGATCTGCTGCTTGGTGCCCAGAGTAGGTGACAAAGCTACCACTGGTGTCCAGGTGTTAGTGGACACTGGAGAAACCCCTCAACCCCTCAGTCCATCCCTTGTGCAGAACCCTTGGGGACAAACAAGGGACAAGTTCATACCTGAGCTTTTTTTTTTTTTGCAATGAGGCAACTCTTTATTTTTTTTTAAAGAAGGAAATGGTGAAAGAAGCTGTTTGTGAGAGTAACTAAGTGTGAGTTAGTAAGTGGGCAACCACCCACAGGTGCATATCTGCTGGAAACCAGCATACATTAAGCGTCTCCTGGTGCTCGTGGCCCTACGTGCTTCTTGCGACAGAGGTGTCATTGAGCATCTGTGAAGATGTTTGGAATTATCTCCCTTCCTCCCACCCTTTGCCCACACACTGAGCTCTCAGGAAGAAGAGCGGGAAGATGTTACCTGCTTGCTTATTTTCCCTTCTAGATATCTCTTCAATGAAAGTGCAGAAAGGTTGAGATTTGGGGCTCGTTAATAACACACCCTATGATCAGCTGAGTGTAACAAACCACCAGTTTTGGATGCCCTGATTTTTTCTGATTGGGTGGTTTGGAAGATGATGGAGTTGACTTTCCAGACCACTGGAATGTCCTTTCACCAAATATCTGGCTGCTCAGCAGCCCTGAATACTGAAGCCTTTAGGGTATTTTTTGAGTTGGGAGTGTGGAAAACGAGGAACCCTGAATGAACAGACTCGTGAAAATTAGAGGTTCCTCTCTGCTGTGCCTCAGTTTACTCATAAGTAAATTGGGCAAAGTAATCCTTGGGTTCTTGCCTCAGGGGCCCCCCAGTCAAAATTCTTCATGCTTCAAAGTCCTTGAAGGCACTTGAATGAAAGACTCCGGACCTGGTAATTACAGAGCATTTTGCTTGCATGAGGCTATGAGATAGGGAGACCTTTGCCAGGCAAGGTTTGGAGAAGAAAATCAACGTTGCGCTGCCAAACCCTCTGAGGGGAAAATGGAAAATTTACTGTTGCAAGCGTCAAAATCAGCTGTTGTCATTTCAGGCCATGGCAATTGGATTTGTGGGAAGACTTTATTTGCACAAACATGGCTACCAGGAGGAAAGAGCAACCTTGCCAAAGCGAGACTGGTGGTGGTGGCGGTGGGATTTGCATAGGAGCAGGTTAGGAGGCAGCTCCTGCCTGGCCAAAATCAGCTCAGCTCAGCCCTACAAACCCAGCCAAGCTCAGCTCATTTCCCTAAGCTGGATTTTTGGCTTCTTTCCTTGAAAAACATCTTCTCGGAGAGAGAGAAAGGAGGTCAGCTGTGTCAGAGGATGTTTTGCCTTTCTCCCTTAGGACTCAGTTATGGATTTAACACGAGATTTCCTTAAAGCCCTGGGAAAAAAAGACGTCTTCAAATTGTAGGTCAAAGCTGTGATTCACCCCTCTGTTTCTGCTTTGCTTTCGGAGGGAGGGGGGAGTAATTTGGGCCAGTTTTGCCCTGTGCGGGGGCATCTCCGTGTCGTGCTGGCTCCACTGTGGTCATGGGATGCGGGATGGAGGTGGGAGCGGGGTTCTGCCCACGCCGCTGTGTCTCGTCCCTCTTGCTCTTGCTGAAGAGTGAGATGTGGCCCTTAGAGCTTGATTTTCATCCCTTGTGCGATGCCTGGCATTGGAGATAGACCGGAGAGGAGAACATAGGGTGTTTGATAATGTCACTCTTTCCTGTGCAAACGCATGAAACCTGCCTCGGGTCTCCCCTTTGCTTGCTGTAGGAAAAGCTACAAGACCCCTCACAGCTCATGCTGCTGAAACCTCTTTTAGAAGTGCCATTCAGGAGCTTTCTGCATCAAGGAAGATGTCAGCACAAGATGATAAATGATGAGGTGCCTGCATTATTGCTAAGGGCCCATTAAAAATGAGACACCTTTGAATTCACAAGGTAATAACAGGCACGGGATGTGGGTTATTGGTCTCTTTTTCAGCAGAGAAATGATAAATGTTCCTGTGGAAAGAAGTGCCACACCCCCTCGAACAAGGCACCCTTCCCTCTCCCATCAAAATTCCTAGGTCAAAGGAAAGGATTTGATTTCACTGTTAACACTCAGCCAGGAGAAATATGTGCTAGGTGCGAAAGCCACCTGTTCTCAGTGCAAACCTGGCAGGGGAGATGTGCAAAGAGCCGCGGCTGGAAGGCAATTTGGCTGTCACTCATCTCAGGAACTTGGGACTTGGGAAAATTCTCACTTGTGGCAAAAAGGACAAACAACTTTTTCCATGGTTTCCGTTCTTTAAAAGAAAATTAAAAATCAAGAGTTGCCTTCATTGCGAAAAAAAAAAAAGGACTAAAGAATATTGGGTCAATATTTTTTTGCCCGTCTACTTGCAAGGGGCTGAGTGTGACCCTTGGTAATCCCACCACTGATGACTTTTGCTCAATGCTAATCTCCAGGTCTTTTGATCTTTATACATTTAGGGCTTGACCTGGAGTCTGGAGAAATTAATGGGAGCCTCTCGCTCTCTCAGTGGCTATTCGCTTAGGGACTGATTAATTGATTTTTGGGTTTGTTGACTGTGCCTGTATCATGGACTCAAAGTACACCATGAAAGTTTAATGAAATATTAAAATGGGATATTTGTTGACAAGAGTGACCCTGTGTGTCATGCAAGAAAAACTGCACGTTTGGAATTGTCTTCTGAATGTCCTGAACTTGTTTAAATCCGATGTTTCTCAGCCATGTGCTCCATCTTCAGGACTTCTTTGCCTGGACAAACCATCTGATCGTGGCAGGTCCTGAGGAGGCTTAGAAAATGAGGTTTCTGAGCACACCCTTTTCCGTGCCTGGAAATTATGTCTAGGCTGAACGCATCCAGACTTCCCAGACACGGTGATTGAATATATGCAGATAGGCTGCGTCTTGGAGAGATGCAGCAAACCCAGCACTTCGGGGACGCCTTGGATGTGTTGTGTGTGCTCTGCAGAAGGGGAGCAGTGGTAGGAAAGGAATCCAGTGTGTTTGGGACCTGGCAGGACAGAACATCTGGGAAATACTTGGTGGGGGGACAAAAAAAGTGGATCTCCACCAGGAAGTAACCACATCCAGGCTGTGGTAAATGGAGGTGAGAAGTGGGTTGTCTTGCTAAGGGCCTCTCGCTGAGCAGAGGCTGCTGTCAGCACTCTCCCCTCTGCGACCTCCCCCTGGTGTAAACTCCAGAGCTCCCAGTGATGCCAGGACACAGGAGGGGAAGTGCTTTCTCTGAGAGATGGGGTCCAGATCATGTAAAGTGATGAGGAACAAGACCTTGAACTTGACTTTGTGGTTGATCCGAATGCGGGCATAACGCACCCTCTGTCTGAAATTCTGGCTGGCAATGGCTAAGTACCTCCATGTAGAGATGCACTGTGTGATCCTGCACCTGGATGGGTGCCTCTCTTTAAATGCCACCCCATCAACTCCAGAGCAACTGGGAAAGAGACTATTCCAACCAGTATTGTATTCCATCCTCTTCTTCACCCTCCCAGTCCCAAAGAGCATCTCTGCTTCTTGCCTGAAAGGCATTTACTCTGTAGAGTAGTCACATGCAAATTGCTGAGCTGAGCTATTAGTGTTGCAGATGACAAACCAGCCGCATCTCTGCTCCGCTGCTGCTGCTCCACCGGTGCTGTTACCTGGGCATTGACTCTTGCCTTGCTTTTGCTTGCTGCAATGTCTTCATTGGCAGGATCATCCCAGTAAGCCCCTGCCTCCAAAAGGAGATGCAGTGGGGAGAGGCACCCCTGCTCCTTCCAGGCTGTGAAAGGTTTAACTTCTCTCCCCGTCCTCCATACCCCTTCATGATATTCTTGTCCATTTTCTTCGCTGGGGTGAGTTTTACCATGGAAGATATTATCTCATGATTACTACGCAATGGTGATGTGTATCATAGGTGAAATGGTGAGTTCTTAATCTTAATTATCCTAGAGAAGGCGCTCTGAAGGTGCACAGCCTATTTTTCTGACCAGAGAGACCAGAGACTTGAAACTCAGCTATTAAGAGGAAGCAAGCTGTGAAATCTCTCTCCAGGCATCTGAAGAAGCCTTAAGAGATTTTTCAGAAGTGCCGAACCCTTAGATGTTCCCAAAGATTTTAGAGGAATCTCAAGTGCTTGCCGCTGGCTATAACCCCAGCCCAGGGCTTAGGGCTGTCGCCGTGAGCAGAGGGACCTGTTTGCAAATCCCCGCGCTTGCCTCATTTGGGTCAGGTTCTCTACACTTTCCTAGCCCCGGGGAGGCAAGAGTCCTCCTGTGAGGCGTTCCCAGTCTTTTCTGTTGAAACCATTTGACTTCGTGTAATTGGGAAATCATCACTGGAATGAACCTAAGAATAGGCATGGGGAGATGAGAAACCTTCTCCGGGTTTTTTGTAAGAACGCGTGACTTTGGCTCCATTGTCCTGTTGCAGGAGAGGGATCTGAGCTGGAGATCCTGAGCAGAATGTGGCACCTATCAAACTTTAGGTGAAGATGCTTAGAGCAGATTAGGACCTGGTGTTTCCTCTGTGTGTGGCATCCTATGTCCTGTGCATCCCGTGTCTGAGCACTTTTCTGCCCAGGAGCTCTGTCCTGGGAATGTGGTCACCTCACATGGGATCCATCAGGGGACCTCGGTTACGTGCTGCCATGTCATGTGGCTTTTATATTTGGCTCTTTGAATATAACTTAAGGTACCCATGCTGGAAGAGAGAATCCAAAGGTCCTGTTGAGTGGTGTTTGCATGAGGTCGGGTGATGAAATGTTAGGCTGTGTCGCTTGCTCACAAGATGGTTTTGACTAGGGGCTACCAAAACTCATTCCACCCATCTCTCTAGAGGGGACAGGACCCTCAGCAACACCCCCCATGCCCTCAGCCCGGGTGGCTGCAGCCAGCCCCTCGTCCAGGAGTGCTGAATGCAGGGCTTGAGTGGTCCTGGCTCCACCAGACGCCACACTTGAGAGCTGGCTTTGAGAAGGGCTTTCAGCAGGCACTAGGAGGTGGCAACAGGCCCTTGGGGTGGGAGATGGGGAATGCAGCCTTTGTCCTCACCACAGATGAAGATGGCAGCTGGGTCTGGCCAGATTCCAGGGGCATCTGGACAGCCTCTGTCATCAAGGTGGGATGGGAAGGGGAGGACGGGACATCAGGGGGGTTATCTCCCCTCTGCCTTCTTGGCTGGGAGGGGACAGCCGAGAATTGGAGTAGGCCAGCGATGAAACGCAGGAGGCTGTAGTGTGGTGGCTGTGGAGGCTGCACATCCCATGCAGCCAAGGAGGTGCTGAGAAGGGGCTCCACGGGGTCGGCTGTGATATTTGTCTTGCCGGGACACGGGGTGACTGAGGGGGTGCCTATCAGGGTGATTTCTCTGTGTTTCATGTCATGCCATAAGAAAAAGAGGAAAAGGAGTAAGAAGCTGGGGGGGGGGGGGGAGGGGGCGGTGTGTGGAGGTGGAGACCGAAGAGGAAAGGGGAAAAAAAAGGCAGAGTGAACCTGCTGGCTTCCCCAGACTACGCGGCACCACTGGCCATTTCTGTAGGCTATAGGGGTTGTCAGAGTAAGCTGTAAGGACAGGTGTAAATCTGTCCTGTCATTCCACCCTCCCAGCATCTTCTCACCTGAAGGGCTCCCCATTTATTGCAGAGAGCAAGCAAATAAACCCAGCCATCACTTTGACTCGCAAAGGGCATGAAAAGACACTCCATGCCGCCAGTGAACCTCCATCCTCTGCCTTTCCCCTCCCGTGTGGGGCTTTTACAGCCAGCCTGAAAGTACCCCCCCTACCCCCACAGCTGTTTGTTAAAGCAAAGCAAATAAGGGCTATTGCAGCTCAGACCAAAATCCACTTGTTTGCAGGCTGATTTTTAACTGTCATTCCCAGCAGAGAGAGGGCAGGGGGAGGGCTGGAGGTTGGCCCCAGCCCAGGGCAAGAGGGGCCATTTGTCTGCCAGGAGGAGAGGGTCTGGGGCAGGCGGGGGGAGATGCTACGGGCCTTTCTGAATCAGGGGAACATCTGCGAAATGACCCCAAAGTGTGTGCCGGGTGGGGATGTGACCTCTGGATGTGGTTTCTTTGCTCGGCTGGGCAAGGTGGATCCCTTCGCCCAACTCCTTCCTCTCCTTCTCCTCTTCCCTTTGCAAATTGTGCCGTTGATTTTTGTCCTCAAACCCGGAGCATTTCATCCCCAAACCCTCTCCCTCTTTAAGAAGCCATCCGCAGCATCAGTCTCCCCATGGTTTTCATTAAGAAGGGGATGGTGTGTTTCCCATCAAGAACGACTTTAATCTTGACTGAGTTCTGAAAGCTAAAGGTTTGCAGTTTTCTTCGGCCACCTTTGATTATTACTTCTTGTTTTCCAACTCAATATTATAGATCCTCCCTCCCGGCTGAAATCCTTAATGGCCTGATCCATCCCCACTCCCCCAAGTACCCATTCTGTGGATGTAGCAAACTCTAATTAATTATAACTTATCTCATGACTTGTCAGCATCACATGTTTGATCCTGTTTAGAAACCATATTCCCAGGGGACGGAAAGACTCGGGAGTAGGTTGATGCTACTCAACAGTGATTTAATGGACGCATTAATGCCGAGACAGATAACTGTGTAGCCATGTTAAGTAATACATCAAGAATCTTTCCAGAGAGGCAACTTTACAGGTCACTGCAGAACTGCTAACTGATAATAACCCGCTTTGCATTGTGCTGTGCAATATGGGTTCTGGAAGTTCATACACTTTTCTTTTGTTTGTTTGTTGGGTTTTTTTCTGTTTTGTTTTCCAGCAGCTCCTTCCCATTCCCCCCTGGAAGCGATGGAGATATTAGACGCCTAATGACGATATTTCACACGCGGGGGTGGGGTGAAGAGGACAACAGGCTGGTTAGCCGGGTTGATTTTAAGCACACCCAATTACCGGCCCGGAGGAGCGCTGCAGCCCGGCCTCGGGGATGCTCCGGGCTGCGCTGCGTTGTCGCCGGCCCCGCGGTGACCGCGGGTGGCTCCGCGCCGCCCCGCACGGAAGGTGTGGGAGGAGGCGGCAGCTCCCGGGCACGGACGGGGACGTTGCGGTCTTTTTGCGAAGCTTCCCCTCCGGAAAAAAAAAAAAAAAAAAAAAAAAAAACAGCGATATTCGCCTTCCTCCGGCCGGGGAGGGGTTCTTCTCTGCCCATGCTCCGAGAGGGATGCCCCCCGCGGAGCTGCCACCTCTCTTGTGTCAAACTCCGTCTGGGTACGGAGGGACAACGGCGACTTGCTCTGGTGGCCCTGGAGGCCTGTGAGCTGGCGGGGAGAACGGTAGCAGCGCCTGCCCCGTCGCCGGCAGTTAGTTGGCGTCCCCGGGGCCCGTCCTTGCTCAGCCCCGGGGGAGGGGTGCGGTGTGCCCGGAGGACGGGCATAGCCCTGCGGCCACGCCGCTAACTACAGCGGATTTTACCGGTGGAAAAGGTCCGTCTGTCCCTTCCTCGGGCTCTCCCAGCGTCACGCTGCGTGGGGTACCCGGCCCCGTCTCCTCCCGGCCCTGTCCCGCCGGGTTACCGGAGCCTGGGACACGGACCGAGCCCCTGACAGATATCTCTAGGGACACCTCACTTTGTCCCTCCTTCCGGGGGACAGCGGGGTCTCCTCTCCACCTGAGAGCACGCAAAGCGTCTCGGGGTGTGTGGGGGGGGACCCCACACCCAGCTGTGAGTTCCCGTGGGCTGAGGGCTCCCCCTCTCTGCTCCCCTCGCTCCAGCCCTGCCAGGCTCCGCCATGGGCCCGGACAGCACCGGGGAACCCCGGCGTGCGGCTGCCGCCCCGGAGCTCCGTTCTCGGGGCACCAGCGCGGCGGGGAGTAACATTTGCTTTCCATGCCAAAGATTTTTCCCCCTGTAAGGATTCCTCTCCCGCAGCCGGAGGGAAGGTGCTGCCGGATCCCTCGCTCCTTCCCAGCTCTTTTTCCTTCTCCCTCCTTCCTGCCAGCCGGACCCTTCAGGGCAGACGGCGGAGGGAGGGTGCCTGGGAATTCACGTTGCTGAGAGTGAAGGGAAACTCCCTTTCTCCAGCCGAAGTGACACCCTGGCAGGACTCCGCTGGCCTGGGCCCGCGGGACTCCACCGCCTGCCCGCCCTGCCCGTCCTGCCTGCCCTGCCCGCCGGCGGGGCGGCCCGGGGAGCCCCGCTCCTGGCCGCGGGGACCCGGGAGGCAGCGGGTGACAAGCCGTGATTTCCTTGAGGAAAACAGGCCGGGGAGGAGGCGAAACCAGCCGGCGGTGCCAGGCTTTCGGCGGGGAACGGCGGCCGAGGCTGTTCCGCGGGTGCGCAGTGTGGACCGCCCCGTCCAGCTCCGCGGGGAAAACTCCCTGCCCTGTCGGGAAAGGCAAAGCTCGAAGGAGCGGGGAGAACCAACACCAGCCTTCCAAACGCAAACGGGCGAAGCCCCACGTGTCCGGCTGCGGACCCCCCGCATTCCGAGGGGCCGCGGGCAGCCCCGGTTTAGGGGGCACCGGGGGCTCCACCGCCGCCTCCGAGTTCGTAGGATGGTTTCACTAACTTGGGAAAAGGGGGTCTGTTATTTTTTTCCCTCTCTTTCGGACCGGCGTCTTGCGGCGTCGGGCTGTTTGCAGGGCGGAGGGAAGGGAAGGTGATGTGGTTTGCCCAGGTTGCGAGGGGAGGATTGTGTGCCACTGTTGATTAAACGCTCTCCCCGAAAGATGGTATCCGACATGAGATAATGAGGCTCTGTGACTGGCCCCAGGTTCCCTTTAAGTTTTCCCATGGACTCGAGCTGTCGCCAGTTCACAAAACGACAGTGTAAGACAGCACCACGCTACTCAGATCCAATTTACGGCGCACAAAAGCTGATCCCCAAATCCCCACTAACAAACCGGGACCCGCAGACAATTCCGATAATGTTTAGTTTTTATTCATTTCTCGACTAATTAACTGGAATCCCACCTCCTCTCCCCCCCTCTTGACAGTGCCCAATTAATCCGCAATGTATGTCAAAGGTCTGGAACCCACTGTAAACTGCTGAACCTTTGCAAAGATTTGTGTGTCTCTATATTGATCTGATTAGGACCGGGATGCTTTTTCCTCGCTATTACTGCGTGCAAAATAAATATGTCGCGCTTTTATTTTGTCCCAAAAGCTTTACTTTCCCCAGCACTAATAGGATTTCTCCAAGGCGCCTTCAAACCTCCTTGAATGTTCATGGAAAGGATTGGGTTGTGTGGTGGTTGGTTTTTTTTTTTTTTTATTTTATCAGGGTCTCCAAAGGGAATCAAGCAATAAAGTTATTTGCGAGACAGGAGGGGAGCGGCTGTGTGTGATAGAAGGTTAGAGTACATCTGGATTCGCTGTGAAATGCCCCGTCTTGAAAAAGAAACGGCAGCGGGGGAGGCTAGGAGTGCGATAGCTCTTTTTGGGGGGCTAAACCTTTTCTGGGGGGACAGGCTCGGTCGGAGAGAGCGCGGCTGCCCGGCCGAGCGGAGCCGTCGCTGGGGCTGGGGGAGCTCGTTTCTAATCTTCGGAGGGAGCGAATATAAAAGAGGAATTTATTAGCTTTCAGGCCATCAGAGGGATAAACATTGATTTTATTGACCTAATTATGGGCCAAATGACTCCTTCCATCGATCACGTAAAATACTTCATTTGGAGAAAAACAGGCGCGGGCGCCCGGAGGCGGGGAGGGGAGCGGGTGGATATGCTGCAAAAGGGAAAGAAAAGCAAAAGCTAGAAAATGTATGGAGGGGTTTTAATGCAGTTAACGTGCCCGTCGCGCTGGAGCTCAAGCCCTGTCTTCCAGACGTTACCGTGCGGATGTTTTGCAAACTAAAGCTTTTATGTCGAATTCCAATCCGGCCAGTCAATTTGGCTAAAATAGCATTAAACAAATGGACAGCGGTTTATTTATATTCCGCTCCCCCTGTATTTTATAGACAGAGAAGAATTAACTCGAAATGTTACTTTACAAGCACAAGACAACACGTCGTTTCAGCCCGAGAGCAGCGATTTCTCCTAATTAGAGTAGGCTCGACACTAATAAAGAAGCAAACAGGCTCTTTTCTCTGCTTAAACCCAGCTACTGTCCCCAGCGCTTTGCTACGGGGTGGGATTGTCGTTTCACGGTGGGGAGGGCACACCTGAAGGCACCTGCCCCCGGGAGGGGGGCAGAGAGGGGCTCTGCCAGCTCCTTTCCTGCTCTGGCCAGGATGAGCAGGGCTCACAAAACGCAGTTTTGTTTCACTTTCTGGCGGGTGACAGCGAGACCTGGCTTTGGATTTATTTGCTTGAGATTTTGGGGGCGGGGGGTGATCACTGTATTTCGGGGGAGGAGGCGGTGCGGGACGAGGGGAGCTTTAGGCAGGGTCTTTTGCTCCCTTCTTATTTCACCTGAAATATTAGTTCTCGTGCATCTTCACCCGGCCTCAAATGTAAAGGGGGGATGGTGGATATTTTTAGTCTAGCTGGTCTGTAAGACTCGATCTTTCCCTTCCCGGTCCCGAAGCTCGGTTTAGCGCTTCCTTCGCCCCGCCGCGTTATTCATCCATGACGGCGAACTCTGCAGCTCAGGGGCTGCCTCCTGCGCAGCCAAACTCTCATCGCCTGGATTTGAACTTCCCTCATCCCCTTCACCCCCCCCCCGCTTCCCCACCACCCACCCCCGGGACCGCTTATTCTGCGTGACCCGGGGTTCCCCGGCGGAGGAGGCAGAGATACTCTCCACCGGGGCACGTATTGTCTCTCAGCCCATAAACGCCTGGCTGTCACTTCTAATAGTTCTTTTATTGCAATTTGGTGCCACTGCTCCAGCCGCTGCCCCCCTCCTTGCCTCCAAGTCCCCGTCCGCCCCCCAACCCGGGGCTGGGGGTGCGCGGGGCCGGGGGAGCGGGGCCGCTCAGGTGAGCACCGCTGCGGCAGGTGAGAGCGGGCGGCCGCCGCGCCATCCCGTGGCCGGAGCCCACGGAGCGTCCCGCGGGGCTAGCCCGACTCTCCGCGGGTCCCGGCGGCGGGGACCCCCGCACCCCCTCCCCGCCCGCGGTGGGAGCGCGGAGCACTCGGTTCAACCGGCGTTCACTCCCTCTTTCCCTCTCTCTCTCTCCATCCCTCTCTCTCTCTCCATCCCTCTCTCCCTCCCTCCCTCTCTCATTAAGATAGAGCTTTATGCAGAACATCTGTAAGGGAAGGCAAAATAAATGACAACACTTTTACACCACTTCCTACTTAACTCCTCTTTTTATGTGGCTGCTCTGGATTTTCCGACGCTTTGTACTGCTCCAATCTTGTTTGGATGTTTGTACATGTAATACTCTGCCCACTTCAGCTCTTGGGACGGGCTTGTCTTGTATTTTCTTTCTCTTTTTTTTTTTTGGTTTAATTTTTCCTCTCCCACCCTCATCCCAGCATGCAGAGTCTTTCACAATATGCTCTGCTCACTTTGCTGTCGGGGGAAGAGCAGCAGGATTTGTGCTGCATCTACAGCCTGTGCCAGGGCAGGGGCAAACAGCTGCACAAGTGGCGGGCATTAATCATGCCTTGTCTTTGCAGAAGGTGAGCGCCATGCACGGTGCACCCACTTATTCGCTTTTAAAATCCCCCTTTCTCCTTCCAGCCCGTCGCCTTCCTGTCTCCACTGAACAGCATTTTTCCCTGACCTGGGATCCGGACAATTGTCCTAATGGTATTTAAAGAAAACACGGATTACACATTCATTAATGGTTTTCTCCCTTATTTAGACTGTAACCTCAGAAGCTCAGGGTGCCCTGTGCTCAGAGCGTGTGTCAAGCCTCACTCTAACGAGAAAAAAGCTGTTTGGAGGGCTGGGGTGGTGGCTTCCACGGCCCCCGAGGTGATTTGGGCGCCTGAATGCACTTCATGAACCGGGAAACACTTTCCCGACTCAATTTAAGCTCCCAAACCCCCCAAGAACTGGTACCAAAGTGGTAATAAAGTGACTCTGCTCTCCGAGAGCGCGTTCCCCTCTTATCCAGAGGATCAGAAGTGATGCCCCGGCTCCCAGTCTATTTTTTCCTACCCCATCTCCCGTCTAACTGGAATTATTTCCTCTGCCGTCGCTTTTCCGAAGCCGCCTATGAGTGGTTTAGCTTCCCTTTAAGTCCATGCCATTAAAGAAGCGGCTGCAGCAACAGGTGAGCGGGCATTTTTCAGGGGTAGAAGGTGGCGGCCGGTGGCCCCGGGGGGGCTGCAGGCACCGAGCCGCCCAGGCGCGCATCGACCGCGGAGAACAGAACGATGCTCCGCACCGCGGAGGTCGGCGCCGGGTAAAGGGCGAGCCCCACGGCTCCCCAGCAAAGCGTGCTGTGAGCAAACCTCCCAAACCTTTCCCCTCTAATCCCAGTTCCAGGAGGGGGAAAGGATCCGCTTGGTGAAGCGGAGCGAGAGCTGCACAAATATTGTTTACACCTGCGACGCGAAGTTGGCTGTGTTCTGCTCCCCTCGGCTTTAATTGGAAATCTTTTCCGTCTGCCCCAACTCCTGGATCATCTGGGTTTCATAAATTTTCACAACACCCCTGTTGCTCCAGAGAAAACGCTGCGGCAAGAGTCGGTTCTCCCTGTGTTTCTGAATCCCAGCAGAAGAGTAATTACCGGAGGAGCAAAAGTGGCCTGGGACTTGTTTTTGGTCTAGGGGAGGAAAGGGTGGGGGAAAGGGGAGAGAGAAACCTGGCCATGAAGTGGGGGCTGTAAAGCTCGTATATGTATATACACACACATACGTATGTATAGAAGAGCAAGGAGCAAGTGTAAGATCGAAAGCAGAGCCTTTTCTGCAGACACGTGTGCCATTAAAAGCGAATAATTCAAAGTAGTTTTAAACTATAAAAACATGGGATCTTTCCCCTTCTCCTGCTTTTTTTCTCTTTTTTTTTTGGGGGGGGGGGGAATATACAGATCCCGTCTCCCCTTCTCAGGTGACCTCGAAGGACCGGTTTTTTCACTTTCCCATGTGTGCGCGTTTGCGCTTTCCGGAAATCAATCTAAAGTTCGTTCAAAATACTAAACTAAAATAAAACAGCGCTGCAAAACCTCCCACGCCTTAAAGACGGAGAGGGAGCCCCCCCCCCCCTTTTTTTTTTCTGCCTATATATGGGGTTTTTTTATATATATATATGTTTCCATCTTATTGTGCTCCCTACGGAAATTATCTCCGGAGGTTTTGGCTGGATCGTGTGTAGATGTGTGAGCACGTAGAGAAACGAGCTTGCTGGTGAAGCACCGGGGGGTGTCGGCGGGGCTGCCCGGAGCGCCCAGGGCAGGGGGTGGGCGTGAGGGTCTGGGCTGCCGGCCCCCCCTCCATCCCCGGTTGCCCCGGGATGGCTCAGTCCCCGCGGGGAGTTGTCCCCTTGGAGCAGAGAGAGTTGGAAAGCGGTGGGGAAGGAGAAGAGGACTTTCTCCTTCCAACATCTTCAGGAGTGCCGCTGGGACGAAGCCACCCGGCCCCCTCCCCTGCACGTCGGGTCTCAGCTTCAGGCCGGCCGAAACGGCCGAGTTTTTCAGCGAAATTTGCCGCTACCCAAAAGTTTCCCAGGGCTGAGCTGCCACATTTCGGCTGCATTTTGCAGCCCCCTTATGAAGGCAAGGAGGGTAAAGCCCTTCCCTCGCCTTGCGCCGGCAGATGCCAGGGGTCAAACATACAGAGGGGCTGCGGGGGAAGAAAAAACCCATTCCTAGCCGCCTCTAAACCTTCTAACCGGGCACTGGAAAAAATAAAGCGCTTCCCTCCGTCCCCAGATTTTTTTTTTTTTTTTAATTTATTTCTCTGCGCTGAGGATACTTTGGGCTCCGTTTCAACCGAGAGGGAATGAGTGAAATGAAATTACTGGGGACACGGTCACGCCGTGGGTCCCCCACGGCCGCGACCGGGAGCTCCTCTGCTGCCCAAACGCGTCGGGAACATCCACTTTTAGCCGTTTTTTGAGGTCCTGCAGCGATACCGGGCGCGGGGTCCCGCCGGGACACCCCGGGGTCGGGGTGAATTCTCTTGGGCATGTCGAGGGCTCGGGGCTTGTAACAAACGTCGCGTACAGGCAGGAGTTGTCCCCTGCCTCCTCTTCTCTTTCATGTATCTCCTGCCTTGGGGTGTGCGTGTGGGGGTTATAGCTCTTTTTAATTGAAACCTAGTAAGGAAAATAGTAATGGATACCAGGCTCCGATGGAGAATACGTGTCCGCGGCTACATGATGAGTGTTAGTTCAGCAGACTTGAAGAAGCCGATTCTTCTCCTCTGTCATTTCTCTATTGACAGCAGCCCCTATTAGATTTACCATGTCCTTTTGCAACAGCTGGTCAACCCCCCCGCTCCTCCAGGCCGAGGTATCAATCGATGGCCGGGTGACTTGGTGGCATGTGGGAAGAAAACGGGAGCAAAGTGTGTGTCAGCGTCGGTGCCAGAGACTCCCGGATCCCCTCCTTGCTTTGATGTCACCCGGAGTTTACCGTGCCCCCGGTGGTGCTCAGCACTGCTCCGCAGCCCCGGGGGATGCTGCCCACCCACCCCTCGGGCCGGGGCGGGGGGATGGAGATGGGAAAGGCTCCGGTTCTGGGTTGTTAAAGAACACGGCTGATGGTCAAAGCAGATAAAATCGGTTTCTTTGCCGGGTACTCTCGAGTACCTTGTTCTACTGGGTCTGCAGGGAGGAGGAAGGGGGGAGCAAATGCCGCATCTGGAGAGCTGGAGGAACCGTCCCTCCTCGGTGCTGTTGTTGTGTTGTGTGTATGTTTAAATAATTGAATAAACGTATCCACTCCTTCCCTCTTTCCCCTCGCACGCAGACACACACACAAAGACAGCATTGAAAAGATAGATCTCTTTGACCATAGGAAACGACAATTAGCGCTACTTCCTGAGCGGCAAACTGTATGTATATGCCTGGCTATTTAAAGAAAAAAAAAAAAACACAAACTTATCCAAATAGTGAACTCTGTTCACGATTTCTGCTTGGCCAAGGGTGGTGGAAGCAGAAGGATGGGTGCAAAGAGAGTAATGGAGGGCGCAGGGCTTTCATTTTGCTTCTGCCAGCAACACATCCGTGAGAAGAGCAAGACCGGGGCGGGGGTGGAAAGGGCCGCAGGGGCTGCGTGTGCAGCGGGGGATGCTTTGTGGCAAGGGGAAACCGAGTGGTGCAAAGACGGCTGGAAAAGGGTAAAAGAGATGTGAGCTGGGGAAGGAAGGGGACGAGCCCCAAACCTTGCTGTGCTCTGAGGTGTCCCGGGCAGTGAGGCTGGGCCCCACTGGGAGGCGGAGGGGAAAGCTGCCAGAGGTGGCTCTGGGTGCCCCTTAATTTTATTCTGCCATCGGTGGTAAAGTGGATGCGACCGGAGAGTGTCAGAGCTGGCTGGGGACAGGAACAAAGTGAACACAGGTCTTGTGGGGAGGGGAGGAACTGGGTCAGGACTGGTGATCTGAGTGATGTTTGTGAGAGGAGTGAAAAAATCATCATCCTGGAGCCCTGATGTTCGGGCTCCCCCTGGTAGGAGCCAGGCCAGGGCCGGGGGTGCTCAGGAGGAGCCAGGAGCCGGGGGGCTGTTTGTGGCAGAGGCAGGCAGGGAAGGGCAGGCAGCTGCGGTGACCCCAGACCGGGGAGACGGTGCTGCCTGACCCCGCAGCGGCTCTGCCATGGTCGTGCTGCGCTGCTCCCACCAGGCTGGGATGAGCTGTGCCAGGGACATGAGCAGCCTTTCCTGGAGGGACACATGCTAGTGAGGGCTGGAGGGTGAGAAACCTCTCCAGCTGCTGCTTTCCTCCCTTTTTTTTTCCCTCGGTGCTCCAGTGAGGCATGTGTAACGCAGTCTCTGGGTTCTCCCTGGCCCTGCAAAGCCCTGAGCTTGGCTGTGCTGTGAAGGGCAGCTGACCCTGCTGTTCCCCACTCCACTTCTGTTCAGAGAGATGGGAACAGCCCCTTTGATTGGAGTGGGATACGATGGGGCCCTCCCTGCTGAGGGAGAGACACGGAGAATTTTTTCTGCTTGCTATTTCTAATGCTTTACTGTGCTTTTTGGTTCTGAGAAGGTTATTTGGCAAAAATGTCAGGCCAGGCTTTCCATGAAATTCAACTGGCAACTGGAGGCAGGGTTCTGCCAAAGGGGAAAGCAAAGAGCTGCTGTAGTGACCCCCCCTCCCTGTAGCAGTTTATATAGTCTGAGTGTATAGGCTCACTTCCTCAGGGACCTGCTTCATTACACTGTGGCCTGCAGTGCCACTCTGGGATGGAGCTGTGTCAACACGGCCCCCGTTTACTGACACCTTTTCCTGGGCTGGGGAAGGGCCTGCACGGGGAAGGGGAAAGAGTTTACCTCGGAAGAAGCGTGTAATCACTGCTTGCCAGACGCCCCCCGTGCTCCAGCCAGTATTTACTGCAAGTCTGCCAAAGTAAACCAGCCCGCTGCATTTTATTTCGGATAAACACAGTGCGGCCACGGTGGGGTGTTGCTTTCCGAAGGGCTGGAGACAGAGAGGAGGCTGCGGCGCCGGGGGAAAGGGAGGGAGGAGAGGGATGAATCCTGCAGGGTGCGGGGTGGGTGGCAAGCAGGATGGCTCTGGGCCCCTGGGGGTGCTTGGGACCTGTAGCGCGATAAGGAAATGCATAGGTAGGATGCAAAACCCTGCTTAAATTGTGCATGTTGGCCCTGTACCAGGCCTTGTCCTCTCCTGCAGAGCCCCGGCAAGCACCCAGCACATGCATGAGTGCAAGGGATACATCAGGTTTTGCTGTCGGAGCAGGGATTTGTAGTGTCCCCCGGGGATGAATCCCTCCTGGATGCACACACCCACGCAACATCTCCATGTACACAGAGGCCGTGTAGCACGCACACAGCCCTGCCACGCACTCTCACACGCCTCGGAGCTGCTCCTGCAGGCCTGGGAGAAGACGTGTGGGCCCGAAAACTGGGCTGCCTTTATTTTCCTCTTGCCTCCTTCCTCCAGCTGGCTCTTCAGGCCACCGGGAGAGAGCCAGAGCCCACACCTCCCACACCTCCCAACACACACACACACACACACACACACACACGGGACAGGCTCACTGCACACCCCGAGCTCTCGTGCAAACACCAGAAGTTGCTTAGGAGGGTGAAATCTGAGCAAGCAGAGCTCTCCCGGCCGCACAACCACCAAAGACCCAGGGTCTGGCCAGCTCCGCTTTCCCCCCAGCCTGGACTGAACCAGGGGAAACCCAGCGAGGTGCTGGCGGATGGCGGCATCAGGGAGCTGGGGAGGGATGGTGGGAGCCGCCTTTAGCTCTTTGCGCTCTGAGATTAGAGAGCCCCGACCTGGCTGCTCTCCGGGGAGACAGCGGAGACCTTTCATGCCTCTTTGAAGAGCCAAGATAGTGTCGGCCTTGGTGCGAGCCTAGCTTGCAGACGGGCCGGGAGGCGCGGGGGCAGCCGGCTATCGCAGATATCGCCCTTGCCTCCCCCCGCGATCCCACCTCCACCTCGCTCCCGGACTGTCGCTATCAGCCGCCCTCATCTCCTTTTTTTCTTTTTTCTTTTTTTTTTTCCATTTTCCGTACACCCCCTTCTTCCCCTTCGCTTTGTCATTCATTTTTTGCGGATCTCCTTACTTATTTCTGCGCCTCGCTCATTTATTTATTTCTGGCAAAGAGGCGGCTAACAAGTAGCTGGAAGCACTGGCCAATATTTAACTAAGATGGCTGGCCATCAGGTCCCTTTTGTTTGCTTGCAAATTAATCATCCAGCGCGCAGTCGGCGCCAGGGTAGATTTATCACACACAGAAGGGGGAATGAGGCGGCCGAAGGGAGACAAAGACTGTTCGCACCTTCCCGCTTTTGATCTTAGATTAGTGCAGCCTCCCTTCATAATACGAGTCTCCAGGGGGCTTCGTCGGGGAGGTCACTCGGAACTGGCGGAAGTTTGCACGCCATTAGCCAGACGCTGAAATTGGAAATCATAAGCGGCAAACATTTTTATTTTCCTCCGCGGGCCGCTGCGCGGGTGGGTGCCGAGCGCGGCGCAAGGTGCGGGGCGGGCGCGGAGGGCGGCAGCGACTCCCGTCTCTGCTGCGGCGCCGAGGGCGCGCACCAGCGGGGCGAGCGCGGGGGTCGGGGCGCGGCGGGGCTGGGAGTGGCTGAGCTTGTCCCGCGGGAGCCCGTGGGCACCTCCTGGTCCCCGGCGAATAGCGGCGGCCCGGTTGGGGCAAATTGCGTCAAACTTCTTGAAGCCGCCGGGAGTTTGTTGTGGGCTCTGTTAAAGGGAAGGTGTAGGGTTTGGGGGTTCCCACCGCGGCAGCGGCTGGAAGCAGGAGCCCGAGAACCGGTTCCGAGCAGCGGTTGGAAAGACTCGCTTCCTTCGTTGGTAACTATCTGCACAGCTCAGCCGAGCGCTGTGCGGGTAGCCAAGCTCCTGGCTCCGTGAAACACATCAGACTTTACCCCCCTCCATCCTCTTTGAACGCATTACTCCCGCTTCCTTTCCTCCCTCCTCCTCTTTTTTTTCTCCATCCACTCCCACCCCCGACCAAAGCGGAGATATTTTGGTGAATGCAAAGCGATCCTAGACGCTGGTTACTACAGGGACTTCACCAAGCTGGCGCCAAGCGCTCTTAACCATGTGCGTCAAAAATGCAATGTTAGAAGAGCTAATCACTTTAGAGGTTCCGCTCCCATCTGCGCGCAGCCAGCGCCGAGCCCCTGCGCTCCGCCGCTCCGCTCCCGGAGGATTATCTTCCCTCTTTAAAGCAGGATGGGGGGATTGTCGGGAGAGCCCCCAGGGCCCCCCAACGGGGGATTATAATTCGGCACATCCCCAGCGCTGGGATATCCCTCCTGATACACGCGTGGACGCCCCGTGCCCTGCATGCCCACGGCTCCCACCGACACGCGTCCACACGAAGCCCTGTCTTGCTGCCCTGCACTGTCATTCTCCCGGGAACATGCCTCCCCTCCCCAGAAACTTCCCAGGCGCGGATCCTGCCCGGCTCTTCCCTCTCAGTGGAGCCAGCGCAGGCCCACGCGTGATGCCTTCCCCAGGGGGTAGCTGGCTCCATGCGAGCCCGGGCACGGGGGCACCCGGGGAGGGCCCCCCCCCGGCCCGGCGCTGCCCGGGCGCCGGGAAAGCCGCACTTCCCGTCTCCTCCCCGCGCACCTCATGGAAGAGGAGGGGTGTGGGAGCGTAACCCTCTCGGCGCCGGTGCCAGCGGACTGGCCTTAATCCTCAGAGCCAAAGAAAGAAAGAAAAAAATAATAATACATTTTTTAAAATTCCCGTTTCCTAGTCTCCCCCCTTGACCCCCACCCCCGGCGCGATTAGCAGCCGCCGGGCCCGGGGCTGAGCCGAGCGGCGGCCCCAGCCCGCCTCGCCACAGCCTGCAGCCGCCCACGACAACAATAATAACGGCGGCGGCGGCCGCTGGGGCAGCCAGACCCGAGCCCCGCGCCGGGGGAAGACCCGCCGAGCCACCCCCTGGCCGTCTGCCACCCCCCCGGGGCTCGCCCCCAGATTTGCGGGGGGAAGGAAAGCGCCCGGCCCCCCGCCTAGGGGTGCTGTCTTGTTTGAAGAAAGCAAGTTTCCCGTAGCGAGAGAACGGGGGTGGGGGGGTGTAGGGGGTGCTGCGGGAGAAGGGGTGTCACAAACCCCGGCGGCTGCGGGGACCGGCGGCAGCCGCGACGCGGCGGGGATGGGCGTGCGGCCGCCCGGGCCCCGCGGCCGGCCGGGGTGGGTCCGGCGCTCTGGGTGGGGCGGGGGGGGGTCCCCCAGTTGCGGGCTGGGCAGAACTCGCAGTGCCCAGCCCGGCTGGGGTGCGGAGCGGCGGGGGGAACACCCCTATTCGGACCCCAGCACCACGCGTGGAGCCCCACCCGCTCCCGGCGCCCCCCGCCGCCTCTCCAGCGCTGCCAGCAGCCGCTGCTTTGGAAGCTCCTACCGGGGCAGGCGGCTGGAGGAGGGAGCGAGCACTGGAAATGCCCAGCCTGCCATCTCGCCGGGGCCGTGGCCGGGGGGAGAGGCGGCCCCGAACACCCCCCTCTAGAGGCGGGTACTCCCGGCCGCCCTCCCCGGGCGCTGCCTGCTCCCTCCCCTCTGATCATGTTGACATATTCACACGGCCCGGAGTACTAGTGATGCTTTGCTGCAGCGTTACAGTTTCCGACACCTTCTTTTTATAACTCGGCTCTGTCCCCCTTCCACTCGACCTGTCAAAACCACGCCTATGGAGCCACACAATTGGTCCGAAAGCGTCAAAGAGCCAATCAAGGAGGCTCCAGCTCCCTTGTAACCCACAACACATCCATACAATCTGGTGCACGCAGAGCACAGACTCACAGGGAATTCTCAGAGCTGAGAGGCTCCTTCTCCCTCTCTCTCTCTTTTTCCTCTCTTTCTTCCCCCCCTTTTTCTCTTCCTTTCTCTTTCCTTCTCTCTTTCTCCCTCTCTCCTTTTCTGAAGCGCTGCTGGAGAGGAGACGAGTGTAATTCTTCCTTTTTTTTTTTTTTTTTTTTTTTTTTGTTTAAGGCAGAGTGAAAGAGAAAGAGAGGGGAAAAGAATTTTAAAAAGGAAAGGAGGAGGGTGAAAGAAAGAAGAGATCCTGATGGAAATCAGGGCACTCTGACCAACTCCTGCTTGGAGAGGGGGGAAGGCGAGGCGGAAGCGAGATTTCCCTACAAGTTTTTGCTGCTGAAGGTTGCTCAGGAGCCTTCCTCGGTCGGCGAGGGGTGGTGGGTTTGTTTGCTTCTTTCTGCTTTCCCTCCCTTCCCAGCCTCTGCTCTGCAGCCTGACCGTACGGAGGAAAGGTGGAGGGGTGGGGGGGAGGGGGGGGAAAGAGCCAGTCACCCAAAAAGAGAACCCAGCTTCGAGCCGTCACCCTTCGCCACGGAAGAAGAGAAGAGGGATTGAGACTAAGAGAAAAAAGAAGAAGAAAAAAAAAGGATCTCGGCTTGTCCAGCCCTTCTGCGGCAACAGAAACAGGCAGCGAACCCGGTGGATTTTTTTCCCCACTTTTCGGCGTTTCTTTTCCAGCGCAAGGACTTCCACTCAGGAGAAAAAAAATAAATACAACCCTGCAGAGACCGAACACAGAAAAAGCAAGACTAATAATGAACAATCCTGTTAATCCGCTGTCCCGAGGGCTGGGGATGTGCTCCTGCTCGGGAAGTTGTAGGCTGTAGAAGTTCTGCCTCTCCCCCATGTACTGTGCTGTCTAGAGCTTGTTTCCCCCCAACCCTATTTTTTGGTGCTTTATTGCTGTTATTGTTATTATCTTAATTTTTCTTCTTCATGATATGCTGTTAGAAACCACTCCGGGACTACTCCAGCAGTAGGAAGATCGAGGAGTGGAGTGGATGAATATACCGATGAGAGATCCAGTAATCCCTGGGACAAGCATGGCTTATCATCCTTTTTTACCTCACCGGGCACCGGACTTTGCCATGAGCGCTGTGTTGGGACATCAGCCTCCCTTCTTCCCGGCTCTGGCTTTGCCTCCCAATGGGGCAGCCGCTCTCTCCCTTCCCGGGGCTCTGGCTAAACCCATCATGGATCAGTTAGTGGGGGCTGCAGAGACTGGTATCCCCTTTTCTTCCTTGGGTCACCAGGCAGCAGCCCATCTGAGGCCTTTAAAAACTCTGGAGCCAGAAGAAGAGGTGGAAGATGACCCGAAAGTGCATCTGGAAGCCAAAGAGCTTTGGGAGCAATTCCATAAAAGAGGCACAGAGATGGTGATTACCAAATCGGGAAGGTAGGTCTGGGTCGGGGGTTCGTGCCTTTTTTTTTTTTTTTTTGCCCCCCTCTTTTCCCCACCCCTCAATCTCTGCACCCCGCTCCAGAGCAAGGCTCTTTCCCTGAAAAAATCCTCCATAAAGCTCCTTTTGCTTGGGACTATGGAAAGTTTTTAGGCAGCTGAAGATCCGAGCTCATCTCGGGCACCACTTTGCAGGGAAAGTCTCAGGCACGACCCGGCCCTGCTCGGAGTGCGTGTGCAGGGGGCGAGAGGGTCCCTTCATGGTTCAGTGGCTTAATGCTTTCTGGAGGAGACTGGTAGCAGAAAGAAAATAATTTGAGGGTGGAAAAGGAACTTGCCTGATTTCAGGCTCGCTGCACGGAGTTTTTCTTCCTTAAGAGAAGGGGAAAAAATATATTCGAAGCGGCGTATCGCTGCTGGTGAGGCGGGAGCTGCAGGTCGGCTCAGTTTATCAGTTGTTTCGCTTGTGTCTCTGTCTCTGCTGGGATCTAGGCTGTGTTTGTGCTGACTAATTACATCTGGAAATGCACAAAAAGCTGGCAAAACCCCTCAGAGGTCCTGCAGCCGCTGCTTTAGGGGCAGGGAAGGTTTTGCAGCTCTGCGCTGCCTGTCGCTGTATTTATAAAACCTTCACGTGGGAATGAATGAACATACACATCGCGTCCATTTCTGCTTTTAATAGCATTACCCCTCTGAAATCCTTTTCTATATTCGCTACTCATTGACAGTCGTGCTCTTTTACAACTCTACCTATTGCTACGGCGAGTCGTAGGGAGAAAACCCCCTTCACCACCCGGGTGTGTTTTTAAGACACTCTCTTAGAAACCTCCCAAACAATTCGCGTGTAATTTGCCAGAATTAGTTGAGGAAGCCACTCCTGAAAGTCTTCTTAGATGGCCTTCAGCTGAAGCTTCACCTACTTGCAGAGCACCAGTTGCTGAGGCAAAGAAAAAATCTAAGACCAGCAAGGGGAGACGGGGGGGGAAATCCCCTCGCCCATTTTACTGCTTTCCTGAAGTTTTCTCTGCTAATTGTGGTCAAAAGTGTTTTTTTTTTTTTTTCGCGCGAAAGCCTCGGCGGGTATTAAGCGCTCTTACATGTTGCAAAGTCATGTGTTTCCTTTTAAGTTGAGATTGCCGAATGCCAACCGCTCGATATAATAAACAGCAAATTTGTGGTATCCTGTTGCAGTTTCGAGCTGGACTTGGGAGCGGAGGGGAGCGGGGTTTGCTGAGAACCCTCTGCACAAACGGGTTATCACCGGGAGGCTGGAGCGCTGGGAAACCCTCGGCAGCCACCCTGCCCTCACTGGAGGGTTTTTTTTTCTCCTCATTTGCAAAGTGAAAACCTCCCCTCCCCGCGCTTCGTCGGCGGACTGGGCTATAATAATGCGGAATATTTATTTTATCGGGGCGCGATCTGTTCCCATTTCTTTGTTTAGCAGGCGAAAAGGAAAATAATGAGAGATCTGAGAGCCCTAAATGAGGCTTTGCTGTTTAGGAATGGGAGAGGGTAGGCGCCTGCTGATTTCTAGGGAACACACGTACCTCCACCCTCCGCCTCCCATCCCAGAGACCATTTTTTCCTGAAACTTTTAAGTGTTTGAGAAACCTTTTCGCTGGGGGCGGGGGGAAGCCCTTTTGCTGGGGGGGTGAACACACGACTTTTCTGCTTCTGAGAGCTGAAGCGATTGCTTGGTGGACGCGCTACGGAGACTTAGGAGCTCATTTAAACGCTGTAATTAATTTTATTTTCGTCTTGTGTTTTCTTTATCCCCCCCCCTCTCTGTCCATAGGAGAATGTTTCCTCCATTTAAAGTGAGATGCACTGGACTGGATAAAAAGGCCAAGTACATTTTATTGATGGATATTGTGGCGGCTGATGATTGTAGGTACAAATTCCATAATTCCCGGTGGATGGTAGCCGGCAAAGCTGACCCTGAAATGCCAAAGAGAATGTACATCCACCCGGACAGCCCGGCCACCGGCGAACAATGGATGTCCAAAGTCGTCACCTTTCACAAGCTGAAGCTCACTAACAACATCTCTGACAAGCACGGATTTGTGAGTGCCTTTTACACCTTCCTTTGCCTCCCCTTGCCCTCCCTCACTGTCTGGCCGGAGCGGTGGGTCCCGGTGGGGGGATTCGACCCACAGCCCCGAATGGCAGTTCCCACGGGCGGCGAAAATGCGGGGAAAATGGGGGATAAATACTCTCATCCACGCACACGGGAGACGTGTGTCTGTCCGGTTTATAATATCCCGTCGTTTTTTTTTTCCCTATTGCTGAGGTCGGGATTAAACACTCGAGTTTATTCAGTAACCTCTCCGTGCCATTCAGCATTAACTTTAGAGATATATTTCCAGTATAGTGCAACTCTATATTTCTTGGAGCTGTGGTGGCTTTATGTATGTCTCTCTATATTTTTTTAATAAAGTCGATCACACTTTTTAAGTGTAAGAAAATGATATGCATATGTGTATAAAGGTCTTAAAGGCCTAAGTATGCAAACATTTAAATATATATTAATCTGGATAATGTAAAGCAAGCCAGAGTGAAAATAAACAGGGACCAAAATCAGAGGTCAAGTTGCCCATTCATGTCTATCCACTCCTTTACATTTACTGGGTGTGCAGAGATAAAAACTTACCCTAAGAGTGAAATCAAACAAACCTGCTGATAAGTGCTGTGACGATCCTTGGCCATTTCTTTCTATTCCTGGGAAAGCGTCCGCCCTCGGAGCCGGGGGTTGCTGGTGGTGGCCGCGGTCAGGGGATCTCTAATGTGCCGAGGATTGCATTTGCTGGCTGTGATTTGATTAGACGATACATTTTTTGCCTTTCGCAGAAGGCCTTAAGTGGATTGGGGCGAGCAATTAGACCTAGCCAAGGCTCTCGCGGTGGTGTTGCTATTGTAGCTGCTGCTGCTTTATTTTATTTTATTTTCCACGTTGAAATCAAAAGACATCGCAGCCGGAGCCCAAACAGGTTCTCCCCCTCTCCTAAGAGAGCTCTGCTGGGATTTTAACCGCCCCCCCGTCCCTCGGAAAGGTCCAGCAGAGAGCTGGAGCTGTCAGTGCTTTTTGTTGGATGCTGCAAAAGGCGTGTGCGTGTGTTTGGAGTGTGCTCGGCGGGGAGGAGGAGTGAGGGGAGGAAGGAGAGGGAAGGCAAATTAGAGAGGAGAAAGTGCCGATGGCCGGGGGAAGTGCGAGGCGGGGGTATCGCTCCAGCTGACCCTCTTCTTTCCCCCCCCCCCGCCTTCTCTGCTGCCGGCCGCTTCTCCCCCCCCTCCCTCCCCAGACCATTTTAAACTCCATGCACAAGTACCAGCCCAGGTTCCACATCGTCCGAGCCAACGATATTCTCAAGCTTCCCTATAGCACGTTCAGGACCTACGTTTTCCCGGAGACTGAATTCATCGCAGTGACCGCATACCAGAATGATAAGGTAAGGAGATTAAGAAAGGATTTGTTTTACGTGTTTTGGCTTTTAAGAGAGCTTTTGCTCTGCATTGTTCCCTCTAAAAATCACGAAGCCCATCGCGTTCCTCTCTCCCTGTCTCCCACCCTCGTCTTGCCCCCAAAACCTCCTTGATCCACCTTCGGGAAGGCGCCGAGGATGGGGGTCGGGCACTCTCCAAATACCCACCTCGGGGAAGACAATTAAACGGGAAATTGGGGGGGAAGACGGGGTGCTGTTTAAGGTTATTTTCGCTCTTGGTATGGAGAAAAGGGGGGAAATGGACGGGATGGTGTGGGGATTGCTGCTCTTAGTGTGGATTTAATCTAAGATGCATCAGAAGAAAAAAAAATTCGGGCTCCGTGTGTCGAAAGACAGAGTGGGGAGAGCAGCGGGGCTGGAGATTTTGTAATTCTTCTTGGCCTTTGTGCTGTTTTAGCTCCTTTAACAGCAGTTGGCAATAAGGCTGGAGCGCACGTATGGTTCCTATTATTATTATATTATGATTTTTTTTTTTGCATCCTGCAGTGTTTTATTATTTTTTGTGGTGCAGAAATATGCTCTGATCAGAGAGGGTTATCTCGCTTGAATTTAGCTGGAAGGTCTGAAAGAGCCGGTGTGAGAAAGTTTTGCAGCGCTGCAAACGCTGCCTTTCCATTTCTCCTGGTTTATTGTCACTTGCGACGAAGGTGGTATATTTGAGAGAGCGGCAAACGGCGAATTTACGATAATTAAGTCAAGTGGAAGGAAGCGAAGGAGCCAAAAAAAGGGGCTTTGATTTTTTTTTCTGTCTATAAATTATAACTTTGCGTGTGCGTTAAGCGCAGAGGGTCTGGATGTGCAGCGCCCGCTCGCTGCGGCTTCCCCGTTCCTTCGCTATTAAGAATTAAAGGGCGAAATGGGGGGGGGGGTCCTGCACCCTTCTACCCTCAGTTTCCAAAAAGTCGCTTCTCCGGGGTTGGGCTATTTTCCTCTTTTTCCGCGGCCAAGCGCTTGCAAGGAAACGGGAAAAAAAAAAAAACAAACGTGTATAGAGAGTAGACTTTGCTTTGGGACTTATCAGCAGGGCTGTTCGCCCCGGTCTATCAGCTGAGGCCGGCTTGGTTGAAGGGCAGGAATGAGCATATTTGTGTGATTGCCATGAAATGGGCTGGAAAGCGGCGGTGCGGGAGCCGCCTCGGCGGCGGGTCAGGAGCCGCGGCCGGATCACCTGGATCAAAAAAGCCCCGCTGGTTTGTAGCAGTGGGTTTTCCTGCCCCTCACTCAGCCGCAGACAGGGGTTTTCTCTTCGGAGTCGTGCTCTGCTTTTCAAATTGGAGGGTTGGGGGGAGCTGCGGGTAAGCGGCATCCCCGTCCCTACCGCCCGCGTCCCGTTATAGCTACGGGACCCCCCCCGGCCGGGCTTTAAATCCACCTCGGCACATCGTAGAGGCCACGGGGTGCTCCGCACCCCCCCGATCCCTCCGAACGCAGGAAGAAACAGCCATTCCCTGCGATAACCCGAATCGCGATGAAACCCCCAAGCAGTCACAAAAAAACCCAAAACCGTAAACCCCCCTCATCCTCCTCCTAAAAAAAAAATCAACTGGCTCCTGGCACCCCCGGCGCCCCAATACACACGCACACGCGGAGCATAATGCGATTATATGAAGTATTTTATTATAGCGAGGGGGTGGGTATGATTCCTTTGCGGTTTAATTATGGCATTTAAAGAGTTTTAAGCACAGGCATAACTTGCATGGATCGCATTGCACGGCTAAATTAATTCCGATGCGGTGGCAGCAACACGGGGCTCTTTCATTGCCACCACAGCCCGGGGGACTGGGGACAAGCTGCCTCCAAAGCAGCTCGGGAAACCATGGAGATTCACCCCAAAAACAGGGACCTTTGCCCCCTTCCCTGTCCTGCTCCTAATGAAGTTCTGCCGGCGCTGAGGGCACCGGGGAGAGGTTATTCTGTTGGGTTTTAATGTAAAATCTCCTTATTTCTGCCCCAACCCCCTGCGTATTTTTTTTTCTTCATCCTATAGATCACTCAATTAAAAATTGACAACAACCCCTTTGCCAAAGGTTTTCGGGACACCGGGAATGGAAGGAGGGAAAAAAGGTGAGTCTGGATAGATTATATATAGATGCCCGGTTTGGCTTCCGTGTGTAAAGCTCAGAACATGTGCAGAGGTCAAAATCACCAAACCACACTTTTTTTTTTTCCCAAAATTCGCCAAAATTCATAAGGATCTTGTTGCTATTTAAGGCAAAACTGATTGAGTGGGAATTCTTTCCTGCTTTCCACGTTTATTTTTTCCATCGCAGGCTTGGCTGGCCAAAGGGATGGTGATATATTAAGCAAGTATCACTGGAGAAAGAAGTTTCCCTTAAAATTTTGGGAGGATTATAACATTATAGTGTGTATCTGGGATTGGGAAAGAGGGAGAGTTGAGGGCAGAGCTGGTCGCTGGTTGAATCTCCTCTGGCCTTTTCCCGGGGACTGTATCAAAAAGACTGAAGTATAGAGGAGAAACATATAAATAAACTGTTTTGACAGAGGTGTCTCATGAATATGGAACCAATTAGTGGTAGAAGATTCTTTATTTTTTTCTAAAAGCAGCAGGACACAACTTGTGCCCCAGGTAGATGGATGGATCAAACTCATTTTAGTGGGTCTCAAGATTTTTATTTTTAATATTGGAGTAAATAGAGAAAGGGATTTTTTTTCCTTTTATGGGGCCTTCGTTTTGGTTTGTTAGAGCAGACAGGATATTTCAGCCATTTGCACTAGCATTTGGATAATTAATAAATCGGTCTGTTTATCTTTTATTTAACCAAAAAAAAAGCAAGGGGGAAATGTAGTGTAAAACAAGAGGCCTTTCTCCCTGCCCAGCACACACACACACGTCAGCTCCTCTTGTCCATCAGTGTGAAAATAAAGCCAACGCTGGAGCCACAGGACGGAAATGATTTCTAATTTCTCTCTAAATATAAATAGATTTTTTACTCCGGGTTAATTGTTGGTGAAAAGATTACATAAAGTGCCTAACAAAATAACCACTTCCTAGCAATCTTAGCAACCATTAAGATGGCTCATATCTCTGGAACATCCTCGCGTTTTTAAAAGCTAATCTCCAGGGAATGCTTCCCTCTCCCCTCCGCCCCTTCTCTTTAATATCTGCCCTTGCTGAGGAGCTGCTCAACCACTTCCAAGAAATCTCCTCTCATTAGCAGCCAAGTCCTGCCTGCAAGAAAACGCGCTCCCCCCTCGAGGGGACCTTGGCCCTTAATTCCCCTGCCCCAACCATCCCCAAACAGGGTCTCCAGAGGGATGAGGGGTCCTGGGGGAGGGTCCCGCGGGGGGTGCCGGGGTCCGCTCGCCCAGCGGGTGCGTGTGTCTGCAGGAAGCAGCTGACCCTGCAGTCCATGCGGGTGTACGACGAGAGGCAGAAGAAGGAAAATCCCACCTCGGATGAGTCGTCCAACGAGCAGACGGCCTTCAAGTGCTTTGCCCAGTCGTCCTGCCCCGCCGTGCCCACCGTCGGCACCTCCAGCCTCAAAGGTGAGACCTGCGCACCCCAGACCCTCCCTGGCTCCCTGGGTGCCTGCTCTGTGCGGCGACGGATCCGACCTCTGCACCCTCTGGCACTTCTTCCATCCTTCCTTCTTTCCTTCCTTCCTTTATCTTTCCTTCTTTTCTCTGTTTTCTCTGTTTTCTTTCTTCTCTCCTTTCTCTTTCCTCTTGCTTCCTTTCTCTTCTCCTTTCTCTTCTCCTTTCTCTTCTCCTTTCTCTTCTCCTTTCTCTTCTCCTTTCTCTTCTCCTTTCTCTTCTCCTTTCTCTTCTCCTTTCTCTTCTCCTTTCTCTTCTCCTTTCTCTTCTCTTTTTTTTTACCCTCCCTCTCTGTCTTTCCTGCTCTTTTTATCTTTTTCTTTGTCTCACTTTCTTTCTTTCTCTTTCTTTCTTTCTTTCTTTAACCTTTTTCCTTTGCTTTTCTTTCTCCCCCTCTTTTTCTCTCTCTTTCTCACTCTCTGTCCTTCTCACTCACTCTCCCTCTCCCCCCAGCCTCCCTCTCCTCCCACTGCACATTCATTCCTCCCCTTCTTGGTTCAGAAAGGAGCCAGCTCCGAGTCAAGGGAGCAAAGACAGACCACGGGGCAAAAGTTCAAAACTGGAGTCACTCCATTAATATTCCTCTCTGAATCTGTTATTAGAGGAAGGATCTTTTCCCTGGATACAGTCCCGAACTTTGTTATAGAAAAGTCACCCTCGATTTCTCTCCGTGCAGGGTTGGGAGCTGTCTGCAGCTCTCTCACATGTATTAATCCATCCAGGGGCGGGGGGGGGGTGCTGGGGGAGGAGGAAACAACTTCTTTTTTGTTGTTGCCTTACTCGCTCGTTTAAAGTCCTGCCGAGCGGAGGGGAGGGGAGCTGGGAGGGGACCCGAAAAGCAAACCAGAGCTTCGCACCTGGGGCGCTGAAATTAGGAGATGAAGTGCAGAGGAATCCAACGAAGCCGTGCATGCGTTTGGGGAGGAGGAGGAGGAGGCCGGGGCGGGGGGAGGGGGTCCAGGGAGTGATGGAGGCCACTGTGTGGGTTTGGTTCTTCTTTAAAGTTTGCCCATCGAAAGGGTTGAAAACTTTGGAGAAGTTCTTAGGAGATGCAACCCCAAGACCCTCTAAACCTGCCGGGAGGACGCTGCTGTCCCTGCCGGGGCCGGGGGGGGGTTCACCGGGGCCTCCCCGCCGCCCGGGCAGCCGTGGGTGCCGCTTTCCCGGGCAGCTCCGGCAGAACGGAGCCGCTGGCCCCGGGCCTGCCCGGCTGGGGGGTCTCTCCTCCGGGCCGCCGCTTTGTTTCGCAGCCAGTTTTGCTGCGCTGTGTAAAAGTCGGGTTGGCTCGGATGTGGCGGGCGGTGGGAGCCGGGGGAATGTATTTATTTATGTAAGAATAATAATAAAAAAAAGAAGGAAGTATTTACATTTAAATCTCTGGCCGGCCAGGAAGCCTTTCTGCCCTCTCTCCCAACCCGACGGGGTTTGAAGGGACGTGCTGTGCCGGATCCCAGCCCCGCTTCCCTTTGTCTTGCAGATCTCTGCCCCAGCGAGGGAGACAGCGATGCAGACAGCAAAGACGATCCCTTGCTAGAAGCCAACGAGTCGGGCAAAATCAGCACAACCACCGCCACCACCCCAGCACCGGCCAGCTCCGCCGCGGCCGCGGGAGGCGACTCCCGGGACAAGGGGGGCAGCCCCTCCAAAAGCCACTTCTTCCCCGGCGACTCGGCGGGGAGTCGGAGCCGAGAGAGGACGGAAAAAGTCCCTCCGGACTCCCGACACAGCCCAGCTACTATCTCTTCCAGCACCCGAGGGGGAAGCCTGAGCGGCGAGGAACTGAAAAGCCCCCTCAGGGATGGTCCCAAAGTAGATGAGAACCGGCTGTTGGGTAAAGAGCCCTTCGCCCCCCTCACGGTCCAGACCGACAGCACGGCCCACCTGAGCCAGGGACACTTGCAAAACCTCGGCTTCCCCCCTGCCCTGGCCGGCCAGCAGTTCTTCAACCCGCTGGGGAACGGGCACCCGCTGCTGCTGCACCCCGGGCAGTTCGCCATGGGGGGGGCTTTCTCCGGCATGGCCGCGGGGATGGGGCCCCTGCTCGCCACCGTCTCCGGGGCATCTGCCGGTGTCTCGGGACTGGACAACACGGTCATGGCCACGGCGGCGGCCCAGGGACTCTCGGGAGCATCGGCGGCTGCTTTGCCTTTCCATCTGCAGCAGCATGTCCTGGCTTCTCAGGTACCGCGTCCCCCGCGCCGCTGCCCCTCCGGAGCAGGGGGGGCTCCGTCCCGGGGGAAAGGGGGAGGTAGCGGAAAACCCCCTTCAGCCTCCCAGCTGCGGGTTCCCACCCCAGCTCTCTCCGCAGGGGCAGGCGGTGGGTTTGGGGGAAAGTCAGAGGTGGGAAAACCCCAGGGTGGGGGGCGGGGAGAGTGGGGGTGGCCCAGCTTGAACTCCCGGAGCTCTCCCACTAGTCCTCTCACTCCCGTGCTCCCTGGGACACTGTGCCAGGCCTCTGTCCCTCCCCGCCCCCCGCCTCCCCCGTGGTTTGGCGGCTCCCCGGGAAGTGCCAGCGCGCAGCTCCGCGCTGCGGGGCGCGTCCCAGCCTGCGGAGCGGAGCCGCCGTCATGGGGGGAGGAATACCCGAGGCTGCCCTGCGCGGAGGGCAGCTGGACCTGCGGGAGGAGAAATAAAATCTCCTTGTGGAGGAAAAGGAGGAGGGTGGGCAGTGAGACAGCACGGCCCTTATCTAATTTCGTCCCTCTCCCCTCTCTTGGGCCATGACCCCCGCGGCGGGGTGGGGGCTGTGCAGGACAGAGCTGACTCGAGGGGGGTCCGGGTGGTTTTGGCTTCGGCACCGGCAGGACGGGTCTTCATCCCCTCCCGTGGGCAGTAGCAGTTCGGCCACTGTCAGCTCTCCAATGGCGTGTGCCTGGAAGGGGGGGTGTGTTGGCGCGGGGGTGCCGCGGAGCATCCCCCGGGGGAAAATGTGCAGGCCGGTAACCCTTCCCTTTCTCTCTCCTCCCCTCCCGCAGGGCCTGGCCATGTCTCCCTTCGGAAGCCTCTTCCCTTATCCCTACACCTACATGGCGGCGGCGGCTGCCGCTTCCAGCGCCGCCTCCAGCTCGGTGCACCGGCACCCGTTCCTCAACGCCGTGCGGCCGCGGCTCCGCTACAGCCCCTACCCGCTGCCCGTCCCCCTGCCCGACGGCAGCAGCCTCCTCACCACCGCCCTGCCCGGCCTGGCCACCGGCTCCGGAGAAGGCAAAGCAGGGGGGTTACCCACCACCAGCCCCGGTTCCGTGCCCCTGGACTCCGCCTCGGACCTCACCAGCCGCTCATCCACCCTCTCCTCCGGCTCCGTCTCCCTCTCCCCCAAACTGGGAGCAGACAAGGAGGCGGCGACCAGTGAACTGCAAAACATCCAGCGTCTGGTCAGTGGGCTCGACCCCAAGCAGGACAGATCCCGCAGCGGCTCCCCATAACCCCCCCGGCCTCTGGGAGCTCATTTCAAATCAGTTTTGCAGTGCACTTTGTTTGAAAGAAACCACATCCTCCACCCGCGAGTTGTTGTTATATATATATTTTTTTTACCCCCCTCTCTTATTTTGTTTCTTCTTCCCCCTTTTTTTTTTAAATTTTAAAATATAAATTCGCCCGACGTTTTGTGCGTGCTTATCAACAACAAGGTATCTGGCGAAGCAGGGGGGTGAGGGCAGGGAGAAGATCGTGGATGGGGGAGCGGAGCCGAGGTGGGAGCGCTGGGTCGGAGGCTGCTCGCAGAGAGCAGGCTGGCCGGGCCGGGTCACCGGCGGGGTTGTGGCATCCTCCTTTTTTTTTTAATGAACTGTGTAAAAAAAAATCAGAAAAAAAAAAAAGAAAAAAACCTAAAAGCAGAAATAAAACGACAAAAAAAAATCAAACAAACGTATGAATAAAAATTAAGTAAGAGAAGTGATTTTTTCATTCCGAAAGAAAACTATGTAAGTAACTTGCATATCGGTTCTTTAACAGTTGTTTCCTGGGCGGGTTGTTACCGACAACCCCCTTAGTCAATATTAAGGGAAGCTGTGTGTTTAAAACATTATTGTGATGTCTGAGAGCCAGTTGGTGGCTTTTTTGCATGTTCCATAGTAGTCTGCTTTTTTTTTTGGGGGGGGATGTATTTTTTTATTTCGGTTGGGTTTTGTTGTTTAATGCTCGTTTCAAATCCCAGGGAAAAATGAATAATAATAATAAAAGCAAAAATAAGACCCTCGTCCCTCTCCCTTAAACATCCTCCCTGTAGCAACAACAATAAGAAGTGTAGTTGGAAAGAAAAAAAACAAGTGAATTTATTTTATTTGAAAACCTCTGTAGCTTGACTGTAGGTTTATCACAGCTTTCCCTCTTTAATTTTATATGCAATAACAAGGTTTAAACATACTGAGAAGAAGAAAAGAGCGGACACTATTATTAAAGCAAAGTATTTATGTAATTATTTGATAACTCTTGTAAATACGTGGAATATGAATACTCGAAATTAAACTTTAATTTATTGACATTGTACATATCTCTGTAAATACGGTTGCAGCTGTCTTCTTTTTTTTTTCTTCTGTTGTTGTTTTTAGTCGTTTTCATTTCAAGGTCGTAATTCCTTTAAACATACCCCCCCGACCCAGAGGAGAAACACCCCCATTTCTGAGGGCTCACTTTTTAAACCCAGAGTTCACCCCAGAAAAACCGACCTCGTCCTTCTGTAGAGGAGCCGAATGCAGAAGGCAAAGCAGAAACAAACAGAATTAATCAAAGACCTTTAAAAGAAAACAAAAGGGAGCAAAAGAGAAAGCAACGTGCCATGGTAGCTTTTAATCCTCCAGTTTTGCAGTGTTCAAAGCTCTACTTTCCGTATAAAATATCAACAACAACAAATATATATGTTACTACATGACAACAGGCTTCTCCAGTGGCTTGAGAGAGAGGAAAAAAAAAAAAAAAGGAAGATTCTATGATTTCCTTTACTTCGTATTATTTTTCCCCATTTCCTTGGTGTGTCAAGAAACAACCCCACGATGGTGTTTTACTACTGTGCTTATTGTTGTCTTTGTTTGAGTGAGTGCATATTTCTTGGCTTGAAAGTCAGGTGCTCAGAGCTGGTTCAAAGAGAAAAGGAAAAAAAAAATGAAGGTATATTTTGTGTTATATAAATGTTGAGAAGTTCTTGCTATTTTTTTTTCCTGTATTTTTTTTCTTCCCCTTTTAAAAGTCGCTGAAGTTTCAATAAATTTTTATTGAAATGTCTTGGGCGTACTGTGAAATGCCTTCACCCCAACCCTCCCGAAAGTGCCTGGGAGGATGGAGGGGTTGAAAGATATATATCCCTCTTCTGCCTTTCTCCTCCCCCCCATCCCCTTCCCAATATTAAGACGTTTCTCCTGGAAGGAGCCAGTACGAACCAGTCGGGATGGTGCCGTTTGAATTGTTGGTGGGGAAATACGAGTTTTAAGCAAGCTGTTTAATGTACCTTTTTCCGTCTTCACCGCTCTCCTTTATCAAGTCGATCCAGAGGCAAACAAGTCACCTCTTTTAATGGAGCAATATTAAGTGGCGTTTGAAAAGTTAATGAGAAAGGCTCAGCTATGCTTTTATCTGTCATAAATTAATAACGCAAAAGTGAAGAATCAGAGAATAGATCGGTTAAATTTTAATGCGGAGCCCTCCTCCAAAGTTTCCAGGTAAAGTGCTCAGGAGTTGATGGTGCTGCTGGGCTCATTTTCCCTCCCGTCCGGGCAGAGGAATTGGCTTTTCCAGTTAGTTATCCCCTGGAAATATATGTTTGTGCCTTCTTATTTTTTTCCCTTTTTTCCCCCCTCCTCCCTTGGACTCGACCCTTCTTCCCCTTAGGCTGATGATATGTTGAGATTAAGCTAGAAAATGGCTGAAACGGGAACAGGCATCCAGGCTGCAGGCTGGACCAGTGGCCTGGAAGGTCACTGGGAAGAGAACTAAGGAGACCTGGCAGCCCCTGTCTGTACCTTTGCCAGTCTATGAGCACATCCTTTAGCAGAACATATATATTTCTCCTTGTAAAAGAGATTTCCCTCCTCCCCCCCACCTCCCTTGAACAGTTAGTGGCCCGTATATTGGAAAGTGATTCATCCTCCGCCAGTAATAAATATTATAAGGATGTACTTCCAGCCTGTATCCTGTTTTATTCTCTGCCTGCCTCTCGGCCCGTGGCCCCCGGCTCCTGCTCCGCCGAGATAAAAAGACGTTCAGTGGGTGAAAGTGGCGATAAAGAATTTTTCCCCCTGATTTTGTAACAAGTCCCCCCAATGCACATCAAACGCTGCTCAGGTCCCCTTCATGGGGGGACGGGACCCTTCCCATTCCAGCTTGCGAGGGGCAGGGGGAGCGTGTGTATGTATTTTAAACCCACGGCGCTTGCAGCGGGGGGAAAGTTTGGGCTGAGCAGGATATTTCCTCTCCCTCCTCCCCCACCCTCAGGTGGCCCAAGGTGATGGCTGCTGGCAATGTCACAGGTGGGGCTGTTAGGGACAGAGGTGGCGTCGGGTCTGGCGAAAGAAAGGAAAAGAAAAATAAATAAATACAAACAAACACGAAAACCCATCCCGAGAAGCAGCAGCGTCTGCAGGCAGCCAGCTTTCGGGCTGCGGCCCCACAAACCGGTTTCCACCCGGATCCTTCTCGCGGGTGGGAGCTGGGGCTGCTAAGGGGGGGGTACCCGGCCCCGGGTGGAGGGGGTGGTTTCCCGGCCCCTGTGAGGGTTTTCCGGCCCCGGGGGGGAGCAGAGCGGCGGGGTCGGCCGCTGCCAGACCCTCTGGACTGTACAACCATCCTTGGCTACACCGTTCGACTTCTTTCTCCTGTGCTCTGAGCTCCGGCCTTAGCGGCAGCGCAGAAGCGTGTTACAGACCCCCACAGCCCCTCTGCTCTAATTTCTTCGGCTTCAGAAATCAACCTATTTTTTTAATTCATTTTTTTTCCCCTCCCCAGTTTCTGGTCCCCCGAATCTCTCTTACAGAAAGAGAGCTGTTATAATCTGTGCGTGGGATGAAGATTTTCGTAGTTGGCGAGGAAATTCGCTGCTGATGTTTAGAGGAAAGCAAACACCCCCCCCCCCCCCCAAGCCCCCCGCCCCCCTCGCTTTCCTGTCGGCCCCGGAATCCGGTAGCCGCTCCGCAAGCCAGGCGGGCACCGGCAGCCCCGGGGCGCCGCAAAACCAGAGGTCACCATTTATTTTTTATTTATTTTTGTTTAAAGGCTGGGTGTGCAACCTGATTGATTTACCCCCCGCCCCTTCTACGGGTGTAATACTGACCTCCCCCTCCCCATGCCCTTGCAAGAAATCCGTGTACCGCAGGTGTAACTCTGACTTGCAAATGGCTTTATCTCTTGTGTATCTTATTTGTATATAGTAACGTTAATGAGTAACTCTTGTGGCGCTTGTGGAAGGAGGTAAACAGCGAGCAATCTCTCTGGATTATCCTGTCTATTACTCACCTGGCGCCTGTCTTGATATCCTCAATGGTTTTATGGCTGATGCAGGCGACCCGGCGCTGGGTGGGGGGGTGTCCGGCGGCGGGGCGGGGGGGTCTGACGAGGCGCCGGCGCCACCTCTTGGGCAGCCCGAGCAGTGCGGAGCGGCCCCCGAGGGGACCCACGGCCCATGGGAGGGGGGCACGGCACCCACCGAGGGGGTGCGAAGGAGAGAAACGACACAGCATCCTTCCCCCCCCCCGCCTTCCGACCCCCAGCCGGGCAGCGAGGCGGAGCTCGCCCTCCGCTTTGCTGGAAGCGGAGCTGAGTTTTACCCACGGGAGTTCGAGTTTAGCTCAAAGTCTTTGGGACAGCGGGGCTGGGGTCGCGCCCTGGGCCCTGCAGGAGCGTCGGTGCCCGTGTACCCCCGCCCCCCGGCCACTCCAGCGGGGACACGGACATCGACACCCCCGCGGGGCCCGGCGATGCGGCCGCCGCCGTGCTGCCGGCCCGCTCGGCCCACGCTCCGCTATTAGTTAATTATTGATTGATTACAAGTGAAAATTTATTACCCTTCCCCCCCCCCCACCTTCCCAGCCCCCTCGCACGCACACACGCTCCTGCCCTCTGCAAACACTCCGAGGGAGGCGGGTTGTTGTTTTTGGCCTTGACAACTTCCAGGAATATGAAATATTTAAGCCCTTCGGTCGATCTCCCGTACCCTGGCCGCCCTTTTTTTTTTTTCGTCCTCCTTTCATGTCCCGGCTCGGGGGGGTCCCGCGGTGACCGAGCCCCCTCCCCGCACACAGCCGGCGTGCGGGCTCGGAGCACGCCAGGCCTCGCAGATCAAAGGGACCTCTCCGGCCTCCGCACAGGGGAAAAAGAAAGGTTGATTTCTCTAACGATTGTTCGTAAAAGTCTTGGAAGCAGGGACCATCCCGCCTCCTCCCCTGCCCCGGGCTGCAGGATTGCACCGGGAAACGATTTTGGGAAGGGAGACAGAGAGTTAGGGAGAAGGGAAGAGGGGGGGGGGGGGAAAAAGAGAGAAAATAAAAGAGGAAAAAGTAAAAAGAGATGAGTTGCTTGAAATTTAGCTGCCGTGTGTCTGCAGGAGCGCACACACCCGTCCCGGGTGGGAGTTAGAGCCGCGGGTGGGCAGAGGGGCCCGGGCTGCGCTCAGCCGTGCGCCCCCAAAGATGCGCCCGCAAGAGCGGGGCCAAGGCGAACCCCTCAAGCCTTAGTGTGCCCGTGGGTTTTCAGGGGGCAGACAGGGCGCACCCCTCTGTTTCTGCAGCTGGGGTTTTATTCGTACTGCCGGGAATCCCGGTCAGAGGGACCGGTCACCGGAGCGCGTTGCTCCATGCACGAACGCGCGCTGCCCTGGCCAGGACTGGCAGACGGACGGACGGATGGATGGACGGATCGGTTGTTTGTTGTCTCGGGAGGGTAAATGGTCTCATGTGGTGATTGCCTTGAGGGGCTGGTGCTGGACACCGCGGAGGTGAGCGGCCGTGGCATCCTGCAGAGACCTCCCTGCTCCTCTCCACTTCCCCGGTCCCTTGTCACCCGGCCCCGGGGAGCAACGCTGGGGCCTGGCCGGGGGGGCAGCGGGGGCAGCCGGCCTGGCGGATTCCGTCCTGGCGGCGCCGGGACGGCGGGGTTGGGGTGAGCTTGGAGGGGAAACGGGGCGAGAAAATCTTCCCTCCTTCTGCACCTAGAGCTGCGCTTTGCCAAGAACCCCCGTCCCCAGGGGCACGGTGACACCCCCGAGTCCTCATCCCATTAAGCACTGTACAGGCACACACCAGGAGAGCAAACAGCCCCGCACAGGGACATTCCAGCTCGTGTAGCTGGAGGCTCGCATCGGGTTATCGCCCTGACCCGCCGACCTCTCCCCGCAGCCAGCCCCTCCGTGCATCCATCCCCCGGGTGCTGCGAGGGCGGCCCTTTACACCTGAAGCCTTTGGACTGCGGACAGAGAGAAAAAGCCAGCGGCTCCCAGGGAGCCAGCTCTGCAGGATGATGCATGGGGTTGGTTTGGGGTTTTTGATTTTTTTTTCAGCCAGCCCCAAACTTCCCACGTGCTTCTCCCAAAACCCCGCATTATTAGTGAACAATTAAGGCGTGTAAAAACACGGCGAGGCGAAGCTCTTAGCTTGAAGTGGCCGTTGAAGGTTCTATTGTAGCTCCTGGCTCCAGCTCCTCGCCCCGACACGGGGGACTGGAGCGGGCAGGGTCAGCCCCGAGGCCGGGCCGGGTGAGGGGCTCTGCGGGGCTCAGGACCTGCTCCCTTCTTGTCTGCTACCGCTCCTCCTTGGGAGCTCAGCCCCGCAGACACCACCTTCGGGTTTTCCCTTTTCTAATCTACTTTTTTTTTTTTTTTTAATTTTTTAATTTTTTTTTAGTATTTAATTATCCCGGAGAAAACTCTTTATTTTATTTTAAACGCTCTCAGTCGAAACAGAGTTCGATCTCCAGCGCAGGTAACCGCGGCCATAATTCCTGCTAAATGTCACGTTGGTATAATTAAACTAAGCTTCACCTCTTTCCCCCAAATAAAGCCCTTCCTAAAGAAGGCATTGAAAAAAAACCTCAGGAACATGATGGCAAACGGGCTGGGCTTTGCCGAGCCCGACTCGACCCCACGGACACCCCGACCACCTTCCCCTCCCAGGACAGCCCCCCTCTACCTGCGGCTTCTCTCCTTTCCGAAGTTCTTTCAAGGTTTATTTCCTTGCAAGCCGCCTAAGCGCCACTGACAATGAAGTTAACAAGGAAATAAGCTCGACAGAAAAAGCCAATGGTGCTTTCTCCCCCCCGGACCTGCTCGTTCCAGTGAAGGTACGAGCATAGCGGCTCCGGGGAAACGGAGGACGGGCAGAGGATGGAGGGGGGTTCGGGTTGGGGCATCCCACCGACTGGACTAATGGAGCTGTGAAATAAGGAGCCTTTCTTTGGGCAGGAGGAGGCGGCTGGGAGGGTTTGCTCCAAACTTTAGTGCATGACTTGGAGTCACACTGTTAGTCCCTCTGCAGGGAAATGGGTCCCCGCCGCCGCAGCCCCCCGCCATCGCATTGTCCGATGGCGTTTCTTGGCAAATTTGGTATCGCGATCATCTGGCAGGATTATTTCCCTTCTGCCGTGCAAGTTTTCCTCGGCGCTGTCGCATTTATTTTTGATAGGTTTATTGAAAATTATTTTTTCCAGCTCTCCCATGCTGTCCATTCGGGGCCTTCCCCGAGGATTTTTGAGGGGCGCTTTTGAACTCCGCCGCTGTCCTGAGTCCTATTTCAGCCGGTTTCCATTTCTCCCGGTCCGAGTTAAAAAACAAAGAGGGGATAAAACTCAATTCAGACCTTAAATACAAATATAAGACAGGTCAGGAGCGGGTGGTGGGGGTAGGGGCTACCCCTAGGAAAAGTGAAAAGCTTGTTTTAATGGGCGGTCATTGCTAAATCTCACCTTAGGGCCAAAACGACTCGCGACCCATTGCCCTCCTTACGATGTATTTATTTGTCTCAGTGGCACCAGCCGTCAGTCATTAGTGGGGGGGTTAACCCGAGAGCGGCACCACCGTGGTGCTGGTGGTTTTGTGGCTCATTGCTTTGTTTTAAATATGATTTCTCAACAGGAACCTGTCCAGAAGCGGAGGAATAATCTGTCCCGGGAGAGCACCCTGATGAAACACGGGAGGGAACACGCGTGGGAGCGCAGCGAGGGATGACCCCTACGAAAACGCGGCTGTTTAGGTCCGAGGAAGCGAGGCTTTGGTTTGCACCCCGAAGGATTTTCTCCCGGGAAAAGCGGCGGCTTGGACCGGTATATATTTTATTTAATGAACCTGGAGATGTTTTCCAATATTCTTAAAAATTATAGAGGGGGGAAAAATTAAGCCCAACTGCAACAGCCGCTGTCCGAGTCCGTGGGCAGCAGGACCGTCCCGGAGCCGGGACCGGTGAGCGCACCCGGGCAGCCCCGGCCGGTAAAGATCCCGACACCCGCACCCGTGTTTACATACATGCATTTCTGCTGTTAAAGCCATACCATGTGCACAGCTCCAGAGCCTCTCCGTAGCTGTATATTACCTCATTTAGATATAGCTCCTTCCGTACGTAATACGGATAAAGAGCTAAACAGCTGTATATTTTTCAAACATTTATATAATTCAAATACATATAAATATATGTGTCGGTGTATAAAAACAATGCAAAGGGATGAGGCTCTGCGCGCATTCCTTTCACTTTGCACAAGACGTGTGTGGTGTGGGACACCGGGCACGGTGTGCCCCGTCCCCCGCAACCCGAACACAACCCCCTCCGGCCTCGGCTTTTCCAGGCTCTGTCCCGCCTGGCCGAGCACAGACACTCTCAGGCTGGGGCCGGGAGGCTCTGACTGGTGTGTTTGATCTGCGTTTCAGACAGCTTTGCATTATCTTCACTATCGTGTGTCCCGGGTAAATTAAACTCTGCAAAGAATCGCTCGCCAGCCCCGGGGCAGCTTTGGGGTGTCCCTGCCCGTTGCCCCTCGAGGAGCGGGAAACATGCAGGAGCCTCTTCGCTCGGCTGTCGGCCCGGAGCTCCTGTGCTTGTGTTCACACCCCTTTTACAGCCGGCTCTCTGGTTTCTTCCCTCTGCCAAATATTTAACCGGGGGCGGGGTGGGGAAAAAAGATAAAACATAAATTTAATTCTCCTTTTTTTTCTCTCAGCTCGGCATCCCGCTGCTCCATATTTCTTGCTATGAGGAGGATGGACCGACGGTGCGAGAGAGCTTCCCGTGCACCCGGCTTGTCTCCGAGTGCGGCCCCGGATCACCCCGGGCATGGGGCAGGGCGATGCAGGGAGAGAGCTCCATCCTCACCCCATGTCTCATGCCCTCCTGAAACTGCGAAATAATGAAATTAGGGAATCACCGCGCCATGGCAGCAGACGGGACTTGGATATCTCATGCCAGCAGCCCGCATGGTTAGGAGGAGAGGAGGGGGCCTTGCTGCTGGGGGCGCCCCCGTGGCCGGGAGCGCTGGGGCCGGAGTCGCTTCGGGGCCGTTCCGAGGCCGTTTCGGGGCCGTTCCCGGGCCCGGCCGCCCGCTCAGCCGCTCCTGCAGTGCCACCTGGCGGGAACAGCCCGGTAGATCGGGCAGGACTCGGGTCCAGGGGTCCCCCGCAGCCTCTCGGGAAGCATTTCCCCAAGGCTGACAGGGGGAGCGGGGCAGTGTGGGGGGGTGTGCAGGGGATCCCCGACTGCCTGGGCATGGGAAACGCTGAGGATGCGAGTAACATCATTAAAAAGATATGTATTGAAAATGTTTCTCCTTCAGAGTCTGGGAAAGAAGAGATTCTTCTTGAAATCCCAGGTGCCCCTCTTCCTTCTGATTGCTTATAATCATAATTGCATGTGTGCAAAAATGCCATCAACACCAACATGACGGCTCCCGGTGATGTCAGTGAACTCCAAATGAGAACTCCAGGGCTGGGTACTCATCGGGAAGTGGTGCTAGGCCTGGTAGTTTTGTAGAAAGCCTCCCAGGTGTGTGTGTAGCTGTGCTGTGAGAACAGGCGAGGTTTTAAAATGAACTGTCACTCTCTGCCAGCTGCAAACATGAGCTGGTTTGTGTGGCACAAAGCCTCTCTTGCTCTGACTCCTTGGTTTCTTTTGCCACCACTCGTGTATCCACATGCACACATGTGCAGAGCTATTTTGTTTCCATATTTTCATCTTTTCTCATATACTGGCCTCATCACTTGCTCACTCATACACACACAAAACTAATCTTTTAATGTTTTGTTTCATAGTCATATTCTTCCAACTTGTCTTAATCTTTTTGCTCCCTCTTACACACATGCAGCTATTCTTCATAAGCAGTTTGTCTTATTATATTCTTATTTCTGTTTTCTGCCTTTTCCCTCATTACAAAACTATTCTGCACCACAAACTGTCATTTTGCATGAAACACTTTGCTCTGGGCTAGAGGTCAACTTGTTTTGGTGGAACTGGGGGGCACTAAAATGTGAGAACAAGGATGTAAAAGCAGGAAGACATGCATCAAACTTCAGGGTAAACAATGGGAATGATATCGATTGCCTTTTAATGTGCAGTGGTCACACAATGGGGAAGAAAGGCTTCCCAGGAAAAAAAAGACACTTGCCCCACTTAAAAAACTGGTAGCAGATATGTTTCAGTGAAACTTCTGGACCAACTCAAAGGGGATCTTATCCCACAGCTCCCATAGGGAAGTGGCTTTCCAGGTCTAGCAGAGCTTCCAAATGAAGTGCTGTCCTACTTTCCCACTGTCTCCGATGAGTGATGAGAAATGCCCATTGTCTCTGCCCAGGCTGGTGCGTGCTCTCATTAAGGCCCCTGAATTGTGTGTGTGCACGCTGGCGTCAGAGCTGTTTGGCAGGGAGGGCCGGGCCGGGTTTCTGCGGAAGGTAATTCCCGTGTTCCAGCGGCCTGCGAGGTTTCGAAAGGAGTTAAAGGCTTGGAGTTCCAATGCTTCCAGGAGCGGTGGGTAGGGGAGGCAGGATGATGGTCGTGTGACTGCATCGCAGATGTTTAGTGAAGCTATGTAAACAGAGCTCTGGGGGAATCCACAACTGCAAGGGCAGTGATTTCGCTGGAGCGGAAGGTTTAATGTGAGATGTATCGAAGTCACCCCACTTTGCTCCTTGGGTGTTGGGTTCTGATCTGAATTGACAGAGGTTAGGTAACCTGGAAAACGACCATCCCTGCCTTCCTTTAATGAGTTATTTCAAGTCCAAATCACTTTGTTTTCTGTGAAGATGGTGTAACACACAAGAAAAAGTGTCAGGAAACATGAAGGCACAGCTGCTCTTTCCACTTGGGTAGCTGCAATCGGTTTGAATAATGGATATTCTGTTCAGCTCCTTTGAGGGGAACTTCAGGTCTCCAGCTTCTCGCTAAGAGGAGACACGCTGATTTATCATTTATTTATTGGATTATAACCCTATTTTACGGGTAATCAATTGCTGCTTTTTCAGCTTCCTGTTAAATCACATCACCCCGGTGCAATCAGGGGGTGAGACCACTCCAAGTGCACAGAGATTTCCCTTCAAAAACTATTTCTGTCAGAGTTTTAGGTGTTAATGTGGGCAGCCAATGGAAGAAATGACAGCCAGGCTCTGATGTGGTTGTGTAATCTGGGGCTGGGTGACCACCCTCATGCCCCTGCCCTGAAGACATGGTGATAGAGGGTGATGTTTTCTAACCCGCTTTCATGGCTTGGGCACCTTGGTGCTTTGCCTGGTCTCCTCTGAGCACTGTGCGCATTGGGCCCATCCCACTCGTTTGTGTTAAAATGAGCTGTGACAGGAATGACACCCAACATTGGGGCTAAAAAATAGATTAAAAATGGGGGAAGGAGGGGCAATCTGTAAGCTCAGACAGAAGGGGCTTGGAAGGCTGCCCTTTATTTCTAGCATGTCACTTGAATTCCCCTCCAGTATCTCCCCACCCTTGAGTGGGACCTACACGTGTCATGGGGCCACTCAGAGCTTTGCCACAGGGCCCCTGGTGCCACTGGGCTCAGGCTTTGCAGAGGTGTGAGCCGTTACCCAGCAGGACCAAAGGGAACCAGCTCCTATTGATAAGCAGATAAGTAAGGTGTGAACTTCCTGAAGGATGGAAGAGGGGCCTGAGTCTTTATAAGTTGGGCTCAGGTCAAGGACAGGTCTTCTCCAGAAGGCTGTAGTGTTGGGGGATATCTGAGGTGGGAGAGGATTTTGAGAGGACCTGCAGTGGCTACAATGGGAAGCCCTGGATCTGCTCTGTAGGCAGGAGGCTGTGTTGGAAGTGATGAGATTGTGGTGCAGGCACTGTGATGGATAATGGTTGCTGTGTGGTTTCTTTGGTACCCTTAAGAACTGTGGAGTGAATGTTTTGCTGTGTTAGATGTGTCTTCCTGGTGGCTCAGAGGTCTTCAGGGACTTGGTGCTTCTGGTTTCTAATTCTGTGGGGAATGAACAGAGATGCAAGCAGCGTGATTTGTGTGGAACTGAAGTGTGGAAGAGGAAGCTGCTCAGTGTAAATCTGTGAGAAAACCCGAAGGGATGTGTGTGTGGGGCTGGTAGAGACTCCTTATGGTGCTGTTTCTCTTTGTTGGACTGCTGGATTGACTGGGTCTTTCAGCTGGTGCTGGGTCTACCAGCCTCCACCTCATGGCTGTGAGTGCCATTCAGGCAGACTGTTAAAGAACATAAGAGGGTCCAGATTTTCAGGTGGTGACTGTCTATACATCTAGTTGGTTTCCTGCCTTGCTGAAGCTCTTCAGACTTAGCCTTGCTTGTCTGTGGGACTCAAACTAGAGCTAAGCTACCTCATCCTGGTTTTTGGTCCCCAAGTGCCAATGTGTCCTTGCAGAGAGCTTGGAGCCAATCTGTTCTGCACCTGAAAGCGAATGTGAAATGATTTCATTTATACATAGGGTCCTATGATATCAGTCTCTTGCACTCTTTGATTTTTTGGAGTTTCTTGGCTGGAGAACAAAGGAGGTGGCCTGGATTTGGGGAGGATGTTGAAACTCAGGGATGAGCGTGGCAAAGATTCTGCTCCAGAGTCAAGAGTGTAGCTGGAAGGGAAGGAACTCGATAAACAAGTGATACGTTGCCTCTAGCTGGCCTGGCAGCCTTTTATCATCCTGCATTCATCTGCCAGCCTGGCTGGTCCGTTCAACACCTGCTTTCTTATGTGAGAAGTCCCCAAACTCCTTACGGCGTTTCTTATTTTTAAGGACCTCAGTCAGGTAAAGCATCAGTGTGTAATTTTCCATTCTTGGTGAGGCACACCCCAGTAAATCTGGGCTAGTCATCTGCTGATAACGATTGCCACTCAGGGCTGTGGGTTCTCTGGGGCAAGTACTGTCAGTAACCAGCACACAGGAATATGATAGTAGTTGTGATAGGCGCTTCTGGATGTTATTCAACACTATGATCTTCTTCAGTCTGAAATGGAGTAGAAATAAATATTTTTTTAAGCAACTATTCCCAGGGAACTGTGATCTTTTGGCTTTGAAGTAACGTGTTACCCCCTCTAGAGATTTAATGTAACAAAATGAATAAAGCCTGGAAGGGTGCAGAGGGAAATACTGGTTGGAACCTTCTTCTGGTGACTGTTCTTGTTGATCCTAGCTGTTCTCCCATTATTCCTTGCAGTTTTGGTTGAATGTCCTTATGTGCCTCTTTATGAGCGGGTTTCCCTGTGCCCAACTCAGCCAGCCAGCTGCTCTTTCTGTCATGGGAGGTTTAACTGCAAAATAGGCTGGGAACAGAGTCAGTGACTTGTGCTGTGCCTCTTCCAGAGGTCCAGCCTAACTTGACCGTAGGAGACACAGGCCCTCACTTCTCTGACTAGTTCTAGTGGTTAATAATCCCTCTGAAGGGTCTTATTTGCCTTTAAAATCTTGAAAGCTGTAGATACCGCTTCTTGTGCCTTTTGTCACTGGGCTGCAGGATGTGCTGGTCTTTGCCACAACGCAATACCAGATACCTGATCACTGAGGATTTTTTTTTTTTTCCCCAGGAAAACTAATAAACTGGATTCATTTTTCTTTTGCTAGAAAATGAGATGTATGTAGGAGTGAACAACAGAACCTTCTAGGCTGTGTTATGTTCCCAATAGTCTATATCTGGACAAATGTCAGTGAAGACTAGAAGCATAATAATATCTGTTATCTTCATGTTAGGGGCCAATTTTCCTTCCAGAAGGACATGAGGAAGGAATGGCACAACTGTTACCAATCCATTGTATGAATGCTGTCTGTCTGTTGACTTACTGATGACCAATCAGTCCCAGCTGGGGAGGAGGAATTCATTACGGACATGTCCTGCAACTGAGGGCTGAAGAACCACTTTTGGGATTTAAAATGGGTAAATAGACTCAAAACCTCAGCTTTAGCATGGAGGGAACAGAGCAATGGGAGGGGGATCCAGACCTCAACCCTGGCTGTTCCTGGGCTCAGAAATCCAGTTTTCTTCTCCTCTGTGAGAAGCTGTGCCCAGAGAAATGCTGTTGCTTCTCTGGTGAGCCCAGCAGCACTCTGCAAAGAACGTTTTTCTAGTGTTTACTGACATCTTCTCCTGCATATGAAGGAAAGAGCTGGTCTAAGTCCTCTGTCACATAGCTGTAACCTGTGTGCAGGGATAGAGCTGCCCTCATCCTCCTGGTTCATGCCATGTTGGTGACTCAAATCTGGCTTCTCTTGGGGCCAGGCTTTGAAACCACTTTAGGCAGAAGGAGGTTACTTTGGACCCAGGGCTTAGTGCACAGAAATGGCTATATATGCATTATGTAAAATGTAATTTGTAGAATGTCTGCTTTAACAGAAGAGTGGATGTAGAGGTACAGGTGTTTAAATCCTTAACTTTGAAGGAGAAAAAACCCTTGGACTTAGCAGCCCTGATCCTTCTGACCCGGTTGTGAGGTGCCAGGCTTGGTGACCCAGATGACTTTCTCACAATAATCAGCCTGCTGCCTTGGTGAGAACATCTTTTTGGATTGAGAAACCTCATCTGCTCTGTAAATGATGATAGTAAATAAAGGAGTAAAGGGAACAGATGCTGCTCCCGGTCTGTCAGAGAAAGGGCTTGGTGCTGGTGAGGTGGCAGGGGAGCTGCTGTTGGAGGTGGTGGTTGTGCTGGAGATCCTGGTTTGTGTTCAGATGCAGCAGGATGCACTCAGAGCCACGTTTGCATAAACCCCAGGTGAACGTGCTTGTGATTTAAGGAACTATATTAAAATATGCCACTAGATGGCCCCAGGAAGAAGCCGGTTTGGGCTGTGGGGCCCCAGGGCACCCTCTGGCAGGCACCTGGCTGGCCCGGCCACAGGGCTCCTCATCCCCCTGCTCTGGGAAAGGGCTGGGGTTTGCACAGTCCAGCTGCTGAAACACCGCTGGTGGGAAAGAACAAGGGCAGCACTCAGGGCTCCCACACAGCCTTATCTTTCACAGCACCTTCTGTTGAGTTTTGTACCATGGGAGAGTGCTCCGGGGTGCAGGGGAGTGTGCAGGTGTGGTGCCTCCTTGGAGGAATGGTGTGAGCTGTATGTTCTAGTGTGGTGCCCTGTAGGAATGGTGTGAGCTGCCTGTTCTAGGGTTGTGATCCATAGGAATGGCGTGAGCTCCCTGTTCTAGGGTTGTGTCCTATCTCAGCACCCATTGGTGAAATGGGTGGCAGCCTGGCAAACCTGACACATGCGGGTGGCTCTATAGCCTGTGTGGAGGTCATGTATCTGAGTGCCACAGTCCTAATCAGGCTGGAGAATTAGCTGGATTTCTTGGAGGCTTGTGTCACCCACAAACAGCTCCCTCTGAAACCAAACCAGCAACTATGCCTGAAGTCACATGTTGGGGTCAGTGACACATACAGCCGTGTGATGAGTAAATCCCTGGTGTCTGCTGGCCTGAATGATGGGACTTGGGTTGAGGGCTGGTGTTCAAGAGCCTGTCTTCTAGCTGGGGTGCTGAAGAAAGGTGCCTTTCTACCACTGTGTAAGACTGACTTGCCTAAACACTAAGTTTTTAGTTCTGTTTATAGTTATAGTTGCTACTTCAATGAGAAGTAGGATACCAGCTAGATATTTTAAGTCCTGGTATAACTTCAGGTCACCTGGAAGGACCTGAGCCACTGGGAGCCGGGAGGGCTGTGAAGTTTTGGATGGTAACAGCTGAGCAGTGCTTCTCTCAGGTGCTGATGAGCTCCTGTGGAGGCTTTAATGAATGGAGCTTCACTGATGGATGAGATAAGAAAAATCTGTAACCTGGGGAAGTGTAAAATGGAGACTGGGCCATGTCATAGAGTGAGCCTGGTCTGGTGGTCCTTCAGGAGGAGATGGCTGCTGTATAAGCCAGGTAGGAGGGCATACATAGGGAAGGAAGGAGCTGTCTGGAGCTGCCACCAAGTCATCTTTCTGGGACGTGCTGGCACAAAAGTCTGCACTAAAATGAGATCTTGGAGGCTTTGCAGTGCCGTGGGCAGGTGTGAAGCCTGTGGGGCAGAGGCTCCTCAGGGCTGCCGGGGCTGCTTCCCTGCCTCGCGGCTTGCCGCTGGCCGGGGAAGTACCTGCTCTCTGTCAGACAGGGAAGCTGTGTCCCTCTTCCCTCTAATATGGACTTCTTGTGGGGCCTGAGGTGAGTGGCACTGCTCTTCCAAGCCAAGCTTTGGTCCTGAGGCAAACTGGAAAGGGTCCAAGGGTTTGTCTGGTTTCCTTTCTGTGTTTCCTCCCCTGTTTAGTGGGATTAATAACACCTAAGGGTGTCAGAGGTAATTACTCATCAGCTTTCAAGTGCTCTGAAAAACCCTGTGCAGTCTATTGTTTGAATTTACAAGATGCTGCTGCCTCCTGTCTCCCAGAAGAGTAACCAATGTTGAAGGACTGAGGTCCTTTGAAGGACTTTGATTTTGAAGGACACAAGCTGAGGCCTTCAAAAGATCCTACGAGCCATCTGTCATGCCTGCTGATGCTATCAGGAATTGATGGTGCACAGGAGGGAATCCCTGTGCTCTCAGGAGTAGTTTAATATAGGAGTTGGTCGAAGAGAAAGAATGAGGGCTCTTCCACAAGACCCCCTGCTCAAAAGAAGAAACCAACCTTCAGATGGAAACCTCAGAACAAGCTGTGGTTTAGTATGTGGCATTGGCTGTCAGTGGTAACACTCCAGAGCAGAGTTCAAGTCTTTCTGATGAGAAACACAACTTCGATCCCATGAAATCCATCCCTGTGCTTGAACTGGCAAAACCAAACTTAATTTGGGACATTTTATCCAGGTTTTAGCTAAATATCCCTTTTTTGGTCTTGATACAACCAGTGTGAGCTGAAATAACATCTGCTAAGAAAAGAGGCCCTGGATAAATCCAGTTATGCATGGCTCAGAAAGGGATCAACAAACCTGAGACACTGTCTTTGTAGCCAGGAGCTTTTTGCCTGAAAAACTTAATCTTACACCCCTGCCCATCTCCAGTTCAGAGCTTTTATTTTACTCCCAGTACCATTTATAGAGAGCATCCTGAAAAACAGCTGTTCACTGAGCAAATTCCCTCTGTGATAGATAAACTGAAACTTGCTATTGAACCCTTTTGGGCTGGGGATTCAGCAAAGCTGCAATGCATTGGATTTTGTTTCTTTTGTCAGGGAGGTTTAGTTCCAGCTGAACCGTAGCAAGTACCTGCTGAGTCAATCTGTCTCGCTGCTGCTGTGTTTGATGGGAAGTGAAATGCACTGCCTGACACCTGCTGAAGATCTCAGCCAGGATTTTTTTACCTGTGGGAGGAGGAATTTCTGGAAGGTGAAATGCAGAATAGAGCAGGAATGAGCGTTTGGAGTCGAGCTCAGCCTGTTCTGTGGGGTGCAGGTCTTGCTGCAGCACTTAAATGTTTGCTTAGATCACTGGCTTTGTGGGATTAGGCATGTGAACCTGCCAACACACCACTGCGAGGATTTTGCTCCCAGACTTTGTTAGTCTGGTTGCTGCTGCCTTTATTAGGTGGCAGTGGAGGTAGGTTTGGATCCCTCGTGATCTGGGGGATGGTGCCATGAATTCACCCAGCTAATTGCATGATGCACCTTGAGGCTTTTGGTTTCTTGAATTTTAGGCCTTTTAGCGATGTGGGGAATTGAGTGTTTTGTGGTGTGCAGGATGGATGCAGGAGGGGGAAGTGGGTATTCAGTGGCCCCTTTGGGATGGAGAATAGTGTGGATGGCTGTGCCTGGAGGAAATTGGGGTTTTGTTGCCTTAAATGGCTCCTTTTGGCCTTACATTCTGTGTAGTTCCCACCCTATAGTGCCAGCATGATGGCAACTGTGGCTCGTGTCCGAGTCTTGACCTCCATATTCACGGGAGTCCTTGGAAATTCACTGCAGGGTGGGGAGGAAACTCTTGGAAGGATAGGAAAAAATGAAATTACCTCTAAATACTGACAGAGCTTCACTGAAGGACCCAGCTGGCTGTTTGTGCAGGGTGCTGGGGTTTGGAAGCAAGCTGGTCACCTCCCATCCCCTGCTTGGCTGGGAGTATTGCATGGAGGGGGATCCCAACCGATGTGTGCAACCCATCTCTTAGCAAATGCTTGGGGTGGGATGCAATGTCCATGTATCCCTGTGCTCCTAAACTGCAGCCTGTGGTCAGGATAGGGGTGGAGTGGGTCTTGCTTGCCCCTGCTTCCCTGAAATGGATGTAGAAGGCTGGTCCACGAGCTGGTTGTAAATCAGTATGCATGAGGAAGGCAATTTTCTGCAAGTGAAACCTGCCCTAACCAAGCCCTGGGGGACAGAGGAGAACTGCAAGTGTCAAGGTGAGACGGAAGAGCAACAGAACGAGATTTAATTTCCTTCCCAATAATTTTCTCAAGCTGTATAAACTTTCCTTATTTAAAGTAAATACTCCCTGAAAACACATTCTGTGTCAGTGGCCCTGTGAAAACACCCCCAGTCACAACCTGTGCCTGTCCTTTGCTTGCAGCCCCAGCCAAAAGCCAGCAGTTTTACATTTTGCTCTATTAACTTGAGCTGTAAATTTCCTTGTGCAAAGTCTCCCAGGCTGTGGAATGAATTTAAGTAAACAGGGCATACAATAATAGACTTGTGTTAGGGCAGGTTTTGCAAGTGGCCTGTAACTCCTAGAGTAAGTTCTTCTAAATCTCTCCCTGTTATGGTGGAGAGTGTGTGAGCTTGTCCAGAAAGTGAAGAAAGTAATGGAAAAGACCTAGCTGGTAACCTCTGGGATCCTATCTGTGGTCCAGAGAAGAGCATCCAGTGTTTGATAAGCAAAGAATTCAGCTCAGACAATCTCTTGCCTGGCATTTAATTGTTTTTTGGTTCAAGACCGCCATAGTTTTTTTTCTCAGTGACAGCATCTGTGTGAGATGCTTATAAGGACTTTGTTTTTCCCCCTTGTTCTACAACATGCTGAATGCATTAAAATCAGTTTTGAGAAAAGGTTTTAAGCTTTAACCTCTGAAGAAGGCATCCAAAATTGTTTGTTGCCTTGGAGACTATAGGATTAGTTCCTTCTCATAATAATTTTCTGGGGGGAAAAAAAAGGCAGGAGGAGTTTCTGCTATAAGACTGGTGGAAAAAGATATTCTGCTTCAGGTTTGTGGGCATCATTGCTCTGAGACTCCTGCAGTTCTGCCTGCTCTTTGTACAGAGGTGCTGTATATGTTTCTGCCACATATTGCCAAGGAATCTGAAGGGCTTCTGGGATGTTATGAGGTGTTCATGTTTCCCGCTGGACCAGGGAAGCATCTCTACTGGGATCACAACCTACTTATCTCAGATCATTGTTCAGTCTTCAGTTAAAAGCAGGTTCAAGACGAACACGATCTAGAAGGTTTAGAGTGAAGACAGACTGATCCCACTTTGCCAGCTAGGCAGTTTTCCTACCTGATGCTTCTGAAGTAGATGATGGTTATTTTTCCATGAACTTGCAGTTAAAAATGCACATCTGTTCGGTGTTTGAGTTGTCTTGTAAAGGGTACTTGATGATTAGATAGAGGAAAGGAACTTCTGGCTTATAGACAGCCCTTTCCTGAAAAAAAGAAGGTTGTAAGCAATAACTTGGCATAAAAGCCCACAAATAGGGGTTTCTTTAGACTCCCCTGGGTTTGGCTATGTTGTCTGGTTATCTAACCTTTCACCAGCTGCTTCTTGTAAAACTGTAGGCAAAGTGATTCTGACTTCTGCTAAATTGTGGGGGGAAAAAAAAGGCAAGAAAATGTCTTTAAGACCCTTATCCAGAACTCAGTAAAGCCAATGGAAAACCTCTGTGAGTCTGGGGGATATTGGATCACTTCCAAAGTGTGGAGAGCATTGGAGAAAGGTTGAGCCCAGCTTGTGTTAGATCTAGAAGCCAAGGGAAATTCTCTGCTCCTAGGAGCAGAGAAAAGTCTTGGCAAAGCCTGGGTCTTAGTGTTGGAGCAAGTGATTGACTCAAAATGGTAGAAACTGTGATTTAGAGGATAGAAAGATGATAAAGCCTTGTGTGCTGGGGTACTTGAGCAGCTCATGGACTGGACATTTCCTCTTGATCTTTTGATATATCCTTTACTAGACAAAAGGAGTGACTTACGCTTCATGATGACTGCTCTGGCTTGGCCTCTGCTACCATAAATCTACTGTTTCTCTTTGGAGAAAAGTGTTTGGACCCACAACTCTCACTTTCCTCCCAGTAGGAGAGTGATACTGCAACAAGGCTTAACTGGGGTGTTTTTGTAGCAGCTAGCACCAAAGGATTTGAGATATGTTCTTGTGGGACTGAGTGGTTCTGGACCTGCAGTGTAACCGGCAGCATAAAAAAATGTGCCCAGCTGAATGCAAAGGCTTTTAGACAAAACAAAGTGTTTGCTTTGGCATGCAGAAGCATGGAGATGCCACAAATGTGGAACTGCCAGCTGGCTGTTCACCAACCACTGATTCATAATGTAAAAGTGTAGCATGAGCCCTTTTTTTTTCTCTTCTTGATAAACTTTACAACTGGCTTTTTTTTTTTTTTTTTTTTTGGGGGGGGGGAGGAGGAGGAGGGAATTCTCATGGTTTTAAGCAAATCACAACTGGCTCAGCCTAAGCCCAAGGGTAGAATGGCGAAGGCTTGATGGATTAAGTGTCCTGGAACAACTGGCTACACAGCTCTTTCTTGTTTTCTGGCTGTGAGGATCATCCTTTTGATCAGATCCTTTTCCCTACAGCTTTCTGGGTTGTAAATCCAGATTAGTCATGGCAGGGTGGCAAAAAATTAATGGAGTAGGAGGTTAAGCCCTGGGAGTGTGAGTGGTGGCCCCTGGGGAGTGAATACACTCTGGTGGCCAGGTGGAGAAGCAAGGACATCCCACTTGAGGCCACCTGCCGTGAATTTGCTGTTTGGAAGGGCTGAGAGCCTAAGACTCCTACAACAATCCATATTTCTGTAATCTGTTCGAAGATGTGTCTCTAGCTGTCCTCATTAGTTATGACCTGCTCGACTATGTCTGGCTTCCAAGGTTCTGAGTCTTGCTGTAAGACTCAGACTTGTGTCATGTAGCCAGGGGAGGATGCTGTGGTTTGGCCTTTTATTGTCTCTCCTGGATATCTGATCTTTATTGCTTCCTAACTGCACTGCCTAGGTCATCATTACCCTCAGGATCCACTGGTTAACTGGTCTTTGAGGGCATTAGTCAACTGCTGCTCAGCTCCTCTTGGATACACATGATCCCCACTGTAAGTTGACTTTCTTGCTTCTCTGGTCATACAAAGGACCAGGAAACTGGAGTGTTTTTAAAGGCCTCCAAAATGGGGAAAAAAACAGTACTGAGTGACTCATCAGGTCTTCAGTGACCATGAGGAAGTGGGTTGCCAACCCAAATGTGAAAAGGCAAAAGATTAACATGCAAGGGACAAAGTATCCCAATTCCCTGGCAGCTGTGCTGAGGGATGAGCAGTGGTGTGCACAGGAATGCCACAGCCCTTTGCTTGTGTTTGGTTGGAAGCCCTTACCAGCTGCTGTACTTGTGTGTCACTGTTGACAGGCTCATTTTGAAGGCCAGTTAGGGCTATACTTCCCCAAACAGTTTCTGCTGTGGCTTTGAATGCAACAGCTACTATATGTTATTTTAAGGCAGTACTTTAAAGCAGTAAATTTGCAACATAATCTGTCTGGGTGGGGTTCTGAACCTGGGTAGCTTGCTAGCAAGTGGTGCTGTCTGAATCTGCAGGTTTATTTGCAATGAACTGATTTGCCTGATTAAGGTGGCTTATGAACACAGCTGCTGCTTGGTGCATGGCTTTTGACATCAGTAGTGTTATACCAGGGGTGAAATTGGCCTTCCCTGTATTGCTGCCAGTTGCAAGAATTTATCATCCACCTGTGCTCTGATTTACGTGTGTGTAAATCCCGAGTAACTCCATTAACATCAATAAAGCTGCTTGAATAGATCTCTATCTGAATTTTGTGCTGAAGACTTCTCATGTTGCTGCTAGCTATGCAGGTGCAGGGATGTGGTTGGGTTCAGCTGGGAAACATGATGCCATCCAAGTGTGTGTCTGGCATGCAAACAAGAAGAAAATGCTGAGCTGAAACCACAATGCTCATTTAGAGGGGTGCTATCAAGCTTTCAAGAGAAGACTTCTCTTTGCCATCTTAAAATATTTGAGCAGCAGGAATTTCTGAAGGGCGTTTCCCTGGTCACTTGGAGGGGGAGAAAATGGTTCTGTTCCTTTGTGGCGGAAGAGATAGTGGACAGAGGAAGATGGGTTGGTCAAAGATCAGGTTTTGGGGGGTGACAAAGTTGGGGAGGAGATTGGTTTCTATTCCTCATTTACCTCCTTCACTGTGCTTACACCTTAAGCAACTCTATGCAAGGACAAAAATGGTAACTTGCCTTTTGTCATAGGGAGACAAGATAGCTGAGCCCTTGGATAAGCTCTCCTTTGAGCTGGCGGCTATCAACCCAAAGCATTTGGCCTGATAGCTCTTCTGAACCACTTGTGATGTTACTAGAGACCCTCATAGATAAGTTATCTATGCAAATTCTGAACCTCACTAATCTTTGTGACATCTGTTTGTAGGAAGATTTGGGGATTTTTGGGTCTCTTGGCAACTTCACAGATTTAAGGTGCAAACCAGTATTGACTGTGTGGAATGCAAACCTGTTGGCTCTGGTGGAATTTCTCCTGGTACTAGCAGAAACAGAAGGTTTGGAAATACAGTGCTCAAGGTCACTGTGTGCACAGGTTCACTTTTGGAAGCAGATGTTCATATTTTGAGGACTCCATCACTTACCTGAAATTTGATATGTGCAGGGGAAAAGGAAAGCTTATTACAGGTTGTGTTTTTTAGGAGGTTTCAGATAGTTGGCTCCTTGGAGTGAAAGGTGGTATCTCATTTAAGGAAAAGGCTTGTAGCATCGTAGAGCTTTCCATAGCAGGCCAGCTGGAGGGATGATTGCAGTGTGCTCTCAGCTGGCGACAGTCTAGGGAGGAGGAGGGAGATGATGGTCTCAGACTCTAGGCAGACTGAGCATCTGTGTTGCTGTGAGGTTGTAAATACTTACTATGCTCTATGCATAGCTGCTGTGTCCTACAGGTTTTCACTCTGGCCAACTTCTCATTATAGATTGACATCTGAAAATGGCCAATAGTGGGGTGGAAAACCCGGCTTCATTTTTGTGATGTGTTGTCTTGATGGTAACATGTCCCTCTGAGCTGGAAACAAAACTAAAGATAAAGCCCAGCACCTCAACCCCCAAACCAAGCCACATCCCTCCCCATACCCTTCATCCCATAGAAAAATATAAAACCACCTTTGGTATGAGTAAAATGTGTGCTTCTAAGTTGTAACATTTGGAGCTGGTGGCTCTTTAATGTGAAGAAGCGTCAGAAAATGTCAATTTGGGTCTGATACTCATCTACCTTCTAGGTCCCCTGAAGCAACTAGTGCAAGAGTTGCAGTTCAGGTGTCTCCTGTGCTTATTTTTCATGAATTGGTTTCCCACCTGGTCTGTGTCTCCCATGGCAGACCATAGCTGTAGGTCTCCCTTGGGTATTCTGGTTTTCCCACAGGCTGATGCAAACTACCACAGGAGATGGGAAGTGGGCAGGAGTCTGTACAGAGGGAAACAGGGGCCTTGACTAGGAGCTTGTCTGCATCTACATTTGCAACGTCTTTTTGGTAATAGTGCCTTTTGTCATGATATTTTTCTTCATTTGGGGAGGTTGTGTTGCAGACAGCTGTCCTGGGGGATAGAGAATGGAGTGGCTTTTGTAGAAATGCCACCTGCAAGGTGATGTGAAGGGGACCATTAAATCTCAGAATTCCTTTCCAGCCTCAGTATTCTTGTAGGTGTACACAGGTTTTCTAAAAATATCCTCCTTATGCTGACTGAAAATGGGATGCCCCAGGCATTTGACTCTGCGCAGCTCTCCTCCTTCTTTCCCTGCTTTTGAAGTTGAATGCTTATGGATGTTTTTTAGCTTATCGTAAACCCATCACAACTGGCAGTGCTCCACGGTTCCAGGATTGAGGGTTTTCTTTCTCAGCCTCCACCCATGCATGTACCTCAAAGATCACGTGAAATCCTCTGCCGGCCTTAAAGAGAAGGTTGTCACTTCTCCATGCCTTAAAGATCATGCTTAGCATTTATTTCACTGAGAAAATTTCCCACCTTCTTAAGGACCTCAGACACTGGCTCTGCCCTTGATCTCAGCAGCTCCTTCCCTGTGACAGACTAGTTCTTGTGGCCTTTAGTCTCTCCACTGAACCCTTAAGCTTGTCCTAAGGGGTTGGATCAGCTTGTAAAGAGGATGGTATTTTTAGGAGTCCTTCTGTTTCTCTCCCAGAGATCACAAGGAGAAGAAAACTTGCTGTTGATACTTGCTGAGATTTAAGGAGCTGTTGCACTATCAGCAGCTATAGCAGCTGAATGTGTCCCATGCTGATCTGTCTGCAGGGCTGTGCTCTGTAGAGTGTTAAGGGACAGAACTGTACAGGGAATAACCCAATAGGAGGCAAGGACATTTAGAAAATGCGATTTGGTCCACAACATGGCCCTGTGAGTGTGAGGCTGGTATCAAGGTTGCAAGACTCTACAAGGTGGATGGTGATCCAGGTGGTGTTACCACCAATAAAAGGTAGATAGAATAACAGGGTGACTTCAACAGATCGGTGCTAAATGTCTGGGTGGGATGTGCACATAAGCACTGGAAGACCCTAACCATGGACAGCTGGAGGCTGGGAAAACGGTGGGAAAGATGTGTGGGTCCCGTTACACCCCCAGATGTGGGCTATGGTCCTAGCTAGAGTTAGGATGCTTTTCAGACCATGAGGCTGACTGCTACATCTGGGTTTCAGTGAGCTGTTTTATAAGCTATATTTCAAGGACTTGAGGGAATGGTTTTCTGCATGTGTGTGCTTCCATGTTGGTTATATCTGAAGCCTGAAGTGTGGAGCCACCCAGCTGATGCTGTGCATGCATCTGGAATGGAAGTTGTGTGCAGAAGAGATGTGTGGACTGACCACAACTGGAATAATCTATTGAATATGGTTATGTTCTCCCTACTCTCTATCCATGAATCACCAAGTCTTGGTCAGCACGTCTGAGTCAATCCTCATTTGTGTGATGAGCAGACAGAGAAAATCACCCCAGGTAGGCAGCATGATCATGGCTTTGCTGCCTTCTGAAGCAAATTTTGCTGAACAGGCCATGTGGGTGATGAACTGCTTCTCCACCAAGGCCCTTGCACCCCAGCAGAGATTAACCCTGTCATAGCTGCTGGATAGATAGTCCCTTCCCTAGAGAGTAGAATGGAATTTCCCCATAGCTGACACCCTGATCCAAGTGTATGGGCTTGAGGCTGTTGGTCTCTGTACTCAAAGGGAATATGAGGGATCTCCTATGAATCCCCATCACACTTGCTAGCATGTTTCTATTATGGGAGTCTTTAAGGAGGAGGAGACATATATATGGTTGTTTGTGTGCTTGTTTGTTGGTGAAAGGTGTGTTGTCTCCTCCTTGAATCCAGCTGAATGCGCTTGGATTTGAGAGCTGGGCTGGTTCAAATGGAGTTTGGTTTTGATTTCCACTGGGTGAAAAAAGAAAAGCGGTGGAGCAAGAAAGCTATTTATTTTAGGAAGAAATCTGTGAGATTTCCTCAAAAATCTTCCAGAGAAAGGAATAGAGTAGAACATGTAGGGAAAGAGTTAAGGCAGAGAGCTAGTGTACACAGTATGACCTTTTTGTAGGGCCGGTGTTTCATTTGGGTGTCACACAGGGAAAGGGACATCCCTGCAGTGTCACAACAAAGCAGCCCTGCTCCATCCTACAGATACATGTGAGAAAAGCTCAGCAAGAGCGTACGTGCAGGTGGAGATGGACCTAAATCTAGCCAGATTTCAGTGCTTTGTGACTATGTTGCTTCAGGTGTGTGTCCATGTGTTGCAACTGGCTTGGATAGCTGTGCCAGATCCCATCCCTGTGTCCATGTGCCTTCTGCTGTAGAGATCAGTGATGCCCATGGTCTAAGACTCCTTTCTTGTCAGGTAGTGGTGATGACTGGCTTTCCAGGTGTGTTATCAATGTTAGTTCTTAACAAGACAGTAGAATTCACAAATCTGCTTTGGAACAGTTTGTCTTTCTAAGAGCATTGCTCCCTAGGTCAGGCTCACAGATAACATCAGTGTCCATAGTCAAGGGAAGAATGTATTTGGTGGATGTTGTGTTGCAAACAAGACAGATAAATAATAGCAATCTATGTAGACAGAGGTAATTAAAGTGACAGCCACACTGACAAATAGCTAAGTAAATAGATGGGGCGATTTACTAATGAAATGAGTATAAACGGATAGATGGACATGCAAGATGGGGAAAATGACAGAAATATGAATTTGGCGTACTCCCAAAAGGTGCTCTCAGGGCTGCTGTGTGTGCTGTGCAGTGATTGTTAGTCAAAAGAGGCTTCATGTCCTAAATCATGATGTTGTTGCAGACTGCAAAGACTTTTTTTTTTTTCCTGTGTCTAGTTGCAGGATTGATCCATAATTGGGGTAAGACTGCAAATTCCTGCCTCTCCAAGCAGAAAGGTGCAGAACCGGCCGGCTAATCCCAGTGCTGTGCCAGTGACTATGGGCCAAACAGCAAAGTATCTTCAAGGCAAGGAGATATGTAAGTAATTTGAGGAAAAGTCTAGGAAATGCATCTCCTGTATTTAGTCATGGCCCAAGGTGCAGGGAGAGTTTGGGACTGTTAGGAGTGGGCTGAAGTCAAAGTGAGAGGAGGCAGAGCTAAGATGTTCTAGTAATGGTTTGGGTGTCCTAATGGCCAAGTCGTGTTGCCTGCAAATCCCTAAATGAGGGGGAAGAATAGTCCTAAAGGTGACATAACCACTAATTTAAGGCTGAGAATCTGATGTGTATTAGCCTCTCCAGACCCCAAGTAAGGGAAGCTTAAGCTGCTTTGCATCTGGGATGAGTGCAAGAATGATTTAAGCTCACTCAAACAAATGTGAGTTTATTTCAGATCTTTGGTTATATACAACTTGACTGATAACTAGCTTGTCTGTCTTGCTGTGATTTTTTTTTTTTCCTCCCCTATTCTATATGCTGAGGAACATCTGAGTGTTCTTTTTTTGGCACTATCATTCTCTGTTGGAGTAGAATCTGAAAGCCCAGCTCATGATCCTGTTAGTCACCAGCCAAATGCTTGCCAAAGATAAATATCAGTTCTTTAGTCACTTTGTTTATTTTGTTCAAGCTATCTGATGCAACATGAAAAGTTATCCCTACCTTTGCAGCCTCACATGGCTCTACAGATACAGCCAGCTGATTGTACCAAGAGCAGTCTTGCATGTGCAGTTGTTTTGGGGAGAAATAAAACAAGGAAAAAATCAGGATTGTGCTGCTTTGTAAGTGGAGCTTGGGGTGATTACTATGACTTAATGGAACAGGCACACAGTGCTGTCTGCTAAGCTGTACTTCATGTGCTCAGGGTGGGGAAAAATGATCCTTTAATATTAAAATTAGGTGGTGCTTTTTTCCAGAAATAGTGTATGGTGCATGTTTGGAGGGTACACATTAATCTTCATTAAATTGGTGTCCTGGAAATTGGGGTGAACAGAGGTACAGAGGGGAGGCACTTGGATCCTTTAATATTAAAATTAGGTGGTGCTTCTTTTCCAGAAATAGTGTATGGTGCATGTTTGGAGGGTACACATTAATCTTCATTAGATTGGTGTCCTGGAAATTGGGGTGAACAGAGGTGCAGAGGGGAGGTACTGGGAGGAGATGGGACAGCACGTAACTCCAGCTTGGTAGCACGTGTACCCTGCTCCTTTGTGCAGCTCAGAGAACATTAAAAGTGGTGCCTGTTGGGACTTGAACTTGAGTTTTATGGAGGGATAAGATGGAGTAGGCAGGTGAAGTAGGCAAAGTAACTTTCCCTGGAGGCAGCATTTCTGCTTAGAGGCCTCTTTGTTTTGCTGTGCTCTTCCCTCCTTGAAATTAATTAGTTTGCAATGATGCGGAAGCTTTTGAAGGCCGTGTAATGCCACAAGCCACACATGTCACTTTGTGTCCTGCAGGAAAAGCAGATAAAACAAATAGCAGGTCCAAATTGCTCCAAAGATAGAGACGTGCCTCCCAGCCTGTGTGGTTGTTTCCAGAGAGGGAAATAGCAGGTGTGCAGCATCCTTCCCTTGATGCAGAGCTTGCAAACAACTGCTGCTGCTCTGCTGAGTTGACCCCTGGTTGTAGTGATGTCTTGGCTACCCCATGCTCTTGCCTGGCATGTGAGCAGTGAGTAGTAAATACTACCATTTGCAAAGAGTGAAGAATGAAGCAAGTGTCTTGCACCTTCCTGTAAGAAGTTTGCAATTTACTTCTTGCACTGAAAAGAAATTGGGTACGGTGATTTCCCCAGGTGTCTCTGCTCAGGTTGCATCCCTCAGCTGAGGCTTTGTACAAAATGTTGAATAGAATCATTTTAGTTGGAAAAAGACCTTTAAGATCATTGAGTCCAACTGTTAACCCAACACTGCCAAGTCTATCTCTAAACCATGTCCCTTACCTACACATCACTTAAACACCTCCAGGGATGCCTAGAAACATTGCTCATGTTTCATGATTTCTTAAGGATTTTCCAATGTAGTCTTCAGATCAAAGAGTTGACAAAGCCCACTTCTGCATGCCTTAAACTGACTCCTAGCACATATCTGTTTCTTATTTTCCTCACTTAATATAGTGTAAATCTTTTCCTGTTTCATGGTTCAAACATGGAAATAAGTGGATGTTATTGTTTGTTAATCTGTAGAATGTGTGACATTGTCTCTCTTGAAGTGGCACGCAGAAACTAAAGCTGCAATAGGATTTTTTCAGCCCCCAGCTTGTATTGCTGACACTAAGATTGGCTAGAACAGTCAAAAACTTACTCTTCCGACAGTGGCTGGATCTCCTCTGGGCCACACCACATTATTGTACAATAGCACAATAGGTTTTGTTTGCTTCATCTTGGTGCCTTTTACAAATTCTGTTAATGCTGGCGCATAGAATAAAATACATGATTGAAGGTATGTACCTGTGTCACAAATAATGCAAGGCTTGCTGACTGTCTAAGCATGGAATTCAGGTGGCTAATCCTCATGCAGGGTGCAATGCAATAAACCACTCCAATTAGAAAACAGACTGATGTGCACATGCTGACTTTAGCCAAGGTCTGCCCACTGAGTTGGCACAGGTTGCTTTTATAATACAATTAGAATTGTACATATGTATACATGTATGTTAGTCTTATTGTAGCTTGCTGCTGCTGTTGAAGAGTGGAGCTTTGGGTGCCAGGCATGGTAAGAGCATGACCTATGCCTCAAATCCTGGTGCTTTCATGTCACAGAACAGTAAGAGTTTGTGGAGTTTTGATGCCCAAGTAAAGTAATGCTGTGTATTAAACTCCTGTCAGCTGTGTTTTGCTGTGAGAATTAAGTTACTTATCATGCTTTCCCCTTACACAAGTTTATTTAAGTGTAACATTTCCCTCTAAAGAGAAGGATTTTCTCCCAGTATAAGACCTCTCTGTAGAGATCAAATGATGATGTATGTAGCATTATACCTCTGTATTGCAGATGTAACACTCTGATGCTTTAGAATATTTTAAAAAGTCATTCTGTTAACTGAACTAGTTTTATTTCATGGCAGAATATTTAACCTTTGTATTTTTGGGCAAGTTCTTTTTTTCTAGAGAGCTCAGAATCCTAGTTAATGGTGCAGGACTTGCCTGTTGTGGCAGACTCTTGTCCCTAAGAGGCATTGCAGGGCCATAAATGATAATCCTTGCTTTCTTCAGGGTTTTTTTTTCCATCGTGTGAAAAAAGGAGGAAGGGTTGAGATACAGAGCTGGTGGGAAAGGTGGCTGGGGGTGGTGCAGGGGCCACAGGCTGATGCCTGTAGCTGAGCTGCTAAGGTTAACTGTGAAGTGGGGAGGGAAAAATGGGTTGCCATGAGGATTCCTACCAAAATATCTTCAGCAGTGCTGCTGTAACACCAAGATTGGGGAGAAAAGGGATCAGGAGTGCAAATGACTGAGACAGCAGCAAATTTAGTATCTCGTTTCATTTTCCTTGGACTAGAGCTGAAGCAATTAGTATGGATGTGGAGCCTGGGATGAGCTTAAGTTGCCTTTAGGGTTGTTAAGGTGTATTGAAGGCTTTTTGCAAAGCCAGGGTTCAGGTGACATCCCAGCCTTTCTCTAGGCTGGTGTAAAGTCCTCCATGCTTGGACTGTTTCAGCTTGCAGGGAGCACTTTCTCAGAGTGCTGGGTTGAAATATCATGGGGGTGTTGGCACTGGAGCTCACCTGTGAGGTGTGGGTGTGTTCCCCATCACTGACAGCTTGATACTATCTTATTGTCTGAAACAGGGATGGGTGACTGTTGTGGAATTAAAAAGGCTTAGCAAAAATCAACAGTTATATTCTTCTTTTAGCAGAGCCACCCATGAACTTCTCTTTAAGGCTGGTTTCATTTCACAACACAGAAAACACACCACCACTTAGCATGCTCCATTGGCTTTGAAATGCCTTCTCTGCTGGGCAGGATGCTCTGATGTGAGACGATGTGGCTTTGCAGTGCTCCCTGCTGCTTCTGTGTGCTCCAGGGGAAGGAAAGGAGCTCAGCTGGTCATGTTCCCCCCATCTCCAGCCATTGAAATATCCTTTTCTAGGTGATTAGGAAACATTAAGACTTGAGGCCTCACACTTTGCCATGTGTGTCATGTCTGTTTGTCTTCCATAAAATGCTTTTGAGTTTAATCTGTTAGCTCATAACATCCATCATTCCTTGCAAAACAAAGTGTAGTTATGAATTTGGTAGTAGATGATGGAAAACAGAGGCGTGCTCTGCACCCAAGTGACTTCTACATGCGTGTACCTTTGGTGCTGGGCCTTATTGCTCCTGTTTTGCAAATAAGCCATAATAAAATAAAATCTTTGCACATAGATAGTACTCACCTGGCAATTCTTCTGGACTCCAATCTCATTTATGTGGTGCTCTTGGTTCTTTTGATATTTGCTGGCACTAAAATCTGCCTGGCAAGCATACAAGAATTGATAGAACCATCTGAAGACAATATGGACCCAGGTGATGGCTCCAGCCTGTTTAGTTATGGACTGGGGCAAAGGAGAAATATCTGTGCCATGAGAAAACTGGTTGTACTGTTATTACTTTGAAGATATCTTCAGGATCTAGCTAGGGAGCTGGGAGGTAGGATCCATCATCTAGGAACTCTACCCAGTTTGAAGAGTTCAGTGGATGGTACAGCTTATTACAAGATATGGAAAGTGAAGATCCCTACAGTGTTAGAGATTTGCTTAAGCTTTGAACCCACATGGTCAGTAAAGATGCTCAAAACATTGAACTCATATCCTGCTACTCTAGAAACCTCAAATCGCATTTGAGGTGGCAACAGTGCTAACTCTGTAAATGTACCATCTTATCATGTGGTTGCCTCATTCATGGGAGGAGGTAAAGCTCCTTCAGCTGGCTCACCTCTGCCAGTGCATTTCTGGGAAGCAGTGATCCTCACTTTGCCTTAGTTTTCTCATATGTGGAGCACTTGCAGCTCATTTAGAGGAATTGGGAGATATAATTAGTGTTTATGAAACACTTGGGGATTGTGTAAAACAAATCATAAAAACCAAGGAGCTGTGCCAGAGTGCTGACAATATTTACACAACATCTGAAGGCTGCCTATGTTGGACTTTATCATAAGGAAATATGTGTGGGTGCCAGAACTTAAGCAACTGTTAAATGCATCCTTCTGGCTCAATGGTGCCATCCGTAAACCCTATGGGAACGCTCAGTCCTTGAAGCTTAAACATAATGTTCTTGCTGGTTATCATCCAAAGCTTTCTGAAGAGGGAGACCACCTCACTGCTGCTTGTCTGGAAGAGGGATGATGGATCCTCAGGGAAGCAAAAGTATTTGAGGATTGCAAAAGTGGTTTAAATTCACAGGCCTTTTCACCTTGTTCTCAGTTTTTTTTTTTTGCTCTTGGCTTTCCTTCTTCTTCTACACTGCAGTGTGTTGGGGTGGTGAGGGTTTAAAGCCTTTGAAACAACCTGGAGTGGCGTGCATTCAGCATAGAGACAGCGTTCTCCTTTTAGATAGCATCTCCAGTTATCTAGAAGGAGGCCAGATCTTCCTCCAAAGTGTTTAAAGTCTAAACGCAAAGTCTATTACTGCCTTCATTTCAAAGATGAAACTGAAAACTAATTTGGGATACCAACAAAATAGCAGAACTCATTCCTCCTCATTAAGATGAGGCTCCTCCCCTCCACCTAGTTGGGTATTTGGAGTGACTTTCAGGTGTATATTTGCCATCATCCAGGTAAGCATGACATATCCATGCCTTTTAGTAGCATTTATGGGATCAAGAAATATAATTTTCAGCCCTGGCTTGCTCTTGTGCAAATACTGGCAGGTCAACAGCAGAGTGGCTTTCAAAACAACAAATTTCCCAAATGGAAGATGAAAGGTCTCTGCTCCTGAAAGCTGGATTTTTATAGGCTGGTTGAAAGCCATAGTGTATGTTGGGAAGGAAGAAAAGGGCTGGTGCTTGCAAATACCTCTGGTCTTTGAGCTCATTCATATGATTTAAATGTAAGAATATGGTTTGGTTTAGCTAGAAGAGGGAGATTTATGGCTTTTGTAGGAGATAAGCTAAGCAGACAGATCTGAAAACCCTTTTGAATTTCAAACAAACAAATGATGAACATAGCATGCTTTATCTTTTAATTTGAATGGTTTCCTATGTCTCCCATAGACTGCAGGTGAATGCTGGGAATACACAGTCTGTTTCAAAGCTTTTGGGTTATATTGATTGTGGGAGTAAATCATAAGGGACTCGAAATGAAACAAATTCATTCCTTCTGTACGTTTTATTATATTCCTTAAGAATGAGGAAGCTCTCCCTTCCTGGAATTTCAAATGCCTTTAGATGTTTGATCAGATCCCATGCGAGACCAAGCGGTATGTTTTGGCTCTGCATTAGACTTCTTATTTTCTTGAAGTTATTAGAGAAGCACAAAGCCCTGGCAAGAAGGGCTTTTCTTCAGCTCATTGCTGAACCTCATGTCTGGGTTTCTACTTTTAGTGGAAACAAAACTGATGTCTGTTTTCAACAAAAATAAGTTAGACTAAGGCGGCTCTTCCTGCTCTTCTGTATGTGGGAAGGAAGGAAGGGAACTGAGAGGGAAAGTGAGGCTTGACAGCATTTCTAATCAAATCCATGGTCTGGTGATTTTTCTTAATCTAAATTAGTGAAAACATCCTCAAAGAGACTGAAGCCAGATGTAGATGCTCCAGGGAATTCAGAGCTGTCTTCTTTCTGAAAGCTGGAGCTTCAGTAAACACCCATCTGCTGAGTTGTGCTGGGCGTGTAATGGCAACACAGGTTGGCAGCAGGAACTATTGGTAGATGGGGCTTAAATGGACCTAAGCCAGCTTTCACCTATAGCTGGGATGACATTATTACAAATACTGGAGCCCTGAGTGACAGCTGAAGTCTATTTTTGATATTGCACAGGGAAAGAAGCAAGATTTAAGCAGAATAGAATGAGTTTTATAAGACGGGGTTTGCTGCTAGAGGAGGTGTTGGTTTAGCTTTTATTGCCTCTATCTAAAGTTTGTGTCAGATTAGTGGTTGTATTGCTGATTTGGCAGGCAGCATGGTTTTATCCATTTTTAGTGTTCTAGTGCTCTCCCCCATCTCCCCATCATGCATCTTTACAGCCAAAAATACATCTGAGGCACTAAATGGAGCTTGGCGATATCCTATAGACCATGAGCGTCAGTTCTTGCAATGTACTTCCAACATGTTACATTCAGTCCTTAACAAGGACTGTGGGGTATAGATGGGTGTAAATGATCACACAGCAGTTCTGTTAGCTTAGAAATGATTTAATTCTGCATGAAGTCCTCTGAAATATTAAGGCAGGCTTTCTGAGCCGGTTCTTCTTGAAGAAGGTATAGGTGAGCCTGGGCTTCACATGTGTCAGAATAGATGTCTCTGTTTTTTGACTCCAGAATACACTGTATATTTAGACATTTACTGGCTGTCTGAACGGACCGTAGCAGTTTTCACAGTTCAGGCTGGCAATCTGCTCTTGGTCTGAACACCTTTTTGGTTTCAATTGGATGAAGTCTCAATTTTCTATCTTAAAAGGCTGATGTCTACAACTGCTCTCAAGCAGGTGCTGTCTTCTGCTCTGCCTGGATAACTGCTTTTCAGTAATCCATATAGACCTTTAAATCCCTTAATATATATTTCACAGGTTTGCTGCACTTAACACACCTGTAGTTAAGTCTGTCTGTGTCTATAATGATCTCCCTACCTATACCATGTTCATGATTATTTATTAGGATCATGTCAGGACTGCATTGGTATTCTCCAGGTGTTACCCAAGCTCTCAGTCCTGTGGGCCATGTTCCGATCTCCTGACTTATAGTGAGGAGTTTTTTGTCCCACAGAAATAAAAAAGCTTCATTGCGAAATGAGTTCTGCTTGGTGAGATTAGTGATTTAGTGTTCTGTTTGGAAATTACCTAGGCTGAAAGTTTTTTTAAAAAGGAACATCCATTCAGGAGCTGGGTTACATGGAACAAGAATTAAATATTTTCAACTAATCCCTGGTTAATTTTCAGATATGTCACCAGACTGCTGGTTATTAAGATGGAGCTGAGGCAGTAATGCTACTGGTACCATAAGGACTTGTTGATATAGTTCTGTGACGAGGTTCATCAGGCACCATATGAATTTGTAGGTGGTTAGAGATGCTTCCAAACTGCTGTTCCAGAGATGAAAGTTGGGTTGCAGTTTGCTTTTGGGTCTAAGATTTCCAGGTTCACAGGGGTAGAGGGATCTCTTCACTGATTTGTAGTAGCTGAGCTGTGAAAACGGGAATTGAAGGGGAGTGAGCTGGAGAAATAAAGCTGTGAAGCTTCCATGATGTCAGTATTTAAGAGTGTTCACCCAGGATATGATGGAGGGGAAAGCATCTCTACTCAGAGAGGGAACACTTGCTTCTTGTGGATATGCTCTGTTGCTCATCCTTGTTAAGTAGGTACAGTCTTGTTAACAGATAGGTTTTGTCACTGTCAGCAGCTTTATCTTTTCCTGCTGGCTTAGCAAATGCTTCTGTGGGACTACAGTTCCATCCTGAAGTTTTCTGGTACCTCTGGGATAAAGTCAGAGGTTACAATGCTGTTATTGCAGGCAATGGAGTGGAGGATTGGCCCAGGTGCACTAAAAGCTGGGCTCTCTGAGAAAGTGTGGGGCATGATCTCGAAGACGTATGACTGCTCACCAGGAGACTTCCCTGCTCAGAGGCTGTTAATTGATTCTTTTTCTGAAATGAAGACGGCTACATTAAGCAAGCAGTTGGCTCTGCCATTTGACCCATTAAGTTGCAGCATCTTGCTGTGCATCTGTATCCCTGGAGAAGCAGCTGATTGCTGCCTCCTCGGAGCACAGGAGGTGCAGAACAAAGAGCTGCTTTGCTGAAACAAAGGCAAGGAGCTGAATCAGGTGTGTATTGCTCTATACAGGGCTTTGCCTCTGTATATGAAGCAGGTTAACACTCAGTGGGCTCCAATGAAGAACTATGTCCACACTGAGACATCCTTTTTGTTACCTGACTTTATTGGTAACTTATTTCTTGTGTCTCAAGGCTCAGTGCTGCCAGGGGATAGAACAGATGCTCTCTGTTTATACATGCTTTACCAAAGCGTTCCATTCTGTTTAGACTATCTTCTTTGAAGCCTGAAATGAAAATAGCTTAGATTTCTGCCTCTTAGCTGATTTTGAAGCCGTGTGGTTAGGGGAAGATGTCTAAGGTTGTAATCAATGCGCCAGATATCTCTATCTAGGAAGCTGCAGGACATGGGAACATGCCACAAGAACAGTGAAGCTGGAGGGTGGGTGGATGTGCTGCTTGGGTATTGTCTGGTAGAGCATCATGTTTTGGGGGACACACTGCCCATGTGGGGTGTTCAACCAGCTCTGAGGCTGAATAAAACTTTCAGACCCTTGGTAGTTGTATTTGCTCAGGTGGCTTGAGTCACCACTAGAATCTTGAGATGAATTGTAATACCAGCTGTACTCAAGACACCCTTTTAAAGGAAAAATGTCCCTGTGTTTGTATCTTTGCCATGCAGACAGGTAGTCTGTCCTCCCAAGGTGGTGTACACCTGAAGATCTGATACTGGAGCTGTTACCCCCAGCTCCAGTAATCATGGGAATCCCTGGTTTGCTTAGTAGTCCAAACCATGAGTCAGCATGGTGTGGGGAGAATAGATGAGTATAGAAAAACTTGTAATTAAAAGCAGGGATGTTCAAAGAAGCCTCAAACAGCCAGGTATGTGAGCCCAATTGCAGTGTCTTGGTACTTGAACTCCTTGTGTTATATCCATGACCACTCTGATTTCCCCTTACATGGATCCAGCTTATTTCTGGGACTGTCCCTTTGTCACCATCATGTTTTCAGCCTGCAGGGAGTGCAATAGCCAGGGCAGAAATTTGTTTCTACCAGAATGTAGTATAGATTGTGATCAGGACAGTTATGTGGGAGAGAAGCCAGCTGGGTGCTGGTCTCCTAGAGGCAATGTCTTAGGAGAAGCTGGGAGCACCTCTGGTCTAAAGGCTCTTGCTAAGGCCCCCCGCTCTTTCCATACAAAGTCATTTTTTGTGAGCTCTGGTTTCACAGGGCTTGAATTCCAAGCTGGTTCATAGCATCTACCTTTTCATCTCTCACCTGGGAATTCTCTGCTGGCAGAATAGATGGAAGGGCTGTGGTGTGTCCGCCTGCCTGCCCAGGGCCCTGTGCTGCCTGCAAGGAGTGTCTGCTCTCTCACAGCTTCGGGTGCAGCGAGGGAATGAAAGGAAAACACCTTGGCCTGTGTGCCAGCAGCAAGTCTGGCAGGCAGCTGTGAGCTGTCAGAGCTGCGCTCTGTGTGCAGTGCCTGGGGAGCACCCGTGGTGCCACAGAGCTCCTCTGCTCCCTCACATAGGATCACAGAATCATTTTGGTTGGAAGAGATGCTGAAGATCAAGTCCAACCATTAACCCACCCATGGCAGTACCTCATGTCCCTGAGAACCTCATCTCCATGTCTGTTCAACCCCTCCAGGGATGGTGACTCCACCACGGCCCTGGGCAGCCTGTTTCAATGCCCGACAGCCCTTTCCGGGAAGAAATTGTTCCAAATATCCAACCTAAACCTCCCCTGGTGCAGCTTGAGGCCATTTTGTCTCGTCCTATCACTTGCTGCTTGGGAGAAAAGACCAACACTCTCCATGCTCCAACCTCCTTTCAGGCAGTTGACTTCAGTTCACACTTCACTCGGGGCTCACTAGGTGACTACAGCCTACAACTCCTCCTGCTTCTGATGCTCTTCTCCCAGCTGCTCTGCAGCATGGTTTTGCAAACAGCATGGTTAAATGCAAAAAGTGGTCCCAAACTGGTTGAAATGGGCACTGGTTTGTTTAAAATCCGGATGAAACTCAGTGCAAGACAGTCCCTGCCCCTGAAGGGTTTGGTCTGTTTTTCCCGTGTGCCTTTTGCTTGCTTGGTGACACAGCAAGGACTTGTCTGAGGTCACGTAGCTGGTTTTGTGGCAGGGGAGGATGAACTTGCACAGAGGGCCAGCAGTGCTGCCAGGAGACAGAGCTGCAAATAAAGTGTATTATTTCTCCTGCCCCCAGCATTGCACTGGCAGGGCGATAGCTTAAAGCAGTGCCTGGGAGCACCTTGTCTCCTTCCTATTTGTTTTGCATGGCTGGAAAAGGCCCAGCTAATGTGGCAGTTTGGTGACAAGCAGGGCTGTTTGCATGAAGCTGGGTTTCCCTGGGCTCATCCTCATTCTACCTCCAGCCTTTGCCGAGGCAGAACTTGGGAACAAAGCACATTTTCTGATGTTTCCAAGGCTCTACCTTGCACAAGAACAAGCTTGCAGAAACCCATGTTCCTGGCAAGGGCTGAGAAGTGGGTGGGACAGCATGAACAGGCTGGAGACAGTGAAATCCAGCCTCAGAAAGCAGCTTTCACTCCCCTATGCAATGCCTCAGGCAAGGATTTGGATCTGAGGACTAGATCCTTCATCAAAGTTTGGAAGAAATGCATAAAACTGGGAAATTTGAAGAGCAGTGAGAGTGTAGCCTTAGGCTCAGCTCTGTGCATAGGTGCTGTATAACTGGCATTACAGGTCTGCCTCTGCAGAGCACTTGCTCTCATCCCTGCTCCTCCCTGGGTGGATTTAGTGCTGGCTGTGAACAGGCTCGTGTCAGAGGGCGTTTTCCTCCCACCTCTGTCACTCACAAGCAAACCTGTGCTTGGGTCTTGGGTTTGCACTGAGCTCCAGACCTGGCTGAGAAGTGAAGAGTCTGGATTATCCCTGCACCTTGGCCCTCAGTCCTGCCCTGTCTTGCACTCAGGTCGGATGGCACAAGGTCCAACCTGTCTACTGGCAACTGGGATCAGCCCAATTCAGGCTAAATAAGGAGTATTTTGGGGTGCCAAGGTTTTTACAGATGAAGAAAAACAAACTTGTGGCCCTTCCCTTGTGTTTTGCTTTGAGAAGAGATGGAGAGGGAAGGTAGTTTTCTCCTGCCCTTAAAGTAGCCAAATCACAGAGATTCACTCCTTCCTCCAGCCTTGCTGGATCAGAGCATGAAGTGACAGGCACAAACTTAAAGTCTTTTTTCCCTGCTTTCCCTTATGCAGAAGTTTTCCTTCTCCTTCAGGAGGACCCAAAGCAAAGCTGACTTCTTCCATTCTGAAAAATAGTTACGTCTGCAGGGAAGGATGTGAGAAAGGCTGTACTGCACCAGGACAAAATTTACCCTGCCTCTTACTAGAGGAGCCAGGAACTAGAGCAACCAAAAGGAGCTGAAGGTTTTCCCACCCTCTTGAGTGTCCTTAGGGTCTTTGGAGAGCTGTAAAGCAAAGCAGCTTTGCTTGGGGTGACTCCCCTTTTCTTCCTCCCATTCCCAGTCTTTTGGTATTAATGTGGAGGGCAGACAGGGGGGGAAAACAAACCACTTTCCCTCCTGTCCTGGTAAAGCACCTGTCCAGAGGCAGCACAAACTCCTTGGCTATAGTGTATAATGGAGGCATTTTCCTCTTGCAGGTGAAAATTTTTTTTAAATAAAAGGAATATTTTTTCCTCTTAGTGTGTGTTGCAGGGAGAGGTGAAGGGGGTCACAGAAAATACCGCTCTTTAAAAACAGAAAACAGTCCAGGCTGAAAGCACTCAAGACAGCGTCCTGTTCCCACGTAGAAATCTGAAGATCATCTGTAATTTTGTTCTCTAAATAGAGAACATTGTAAGGTTTTTGAACTGTTTGTACTATACTTTTCATGGGAAACTTAATGGAGGGGTGATTGACCCTTTAACAGAGGTGGGAGGGAAATGTATATGGTTAATGTGCTGGTTAAGATGAAACTGCCTCAGTCATAGAGATAGTTGAGCTGCAACAGAGAGCATCTCCCCTCACCCTTGTGCGAGTTCCTGTAGTATTTCTAAACTTGTTAAGACTAGAGCTGATTTTGAAGCTGTCATGAATACGAAGAATATCTAGGAATATAACACTTGAACTACAGAGAGAAATTTTGATTTGTGTATGTATGAAAAAACATGTCCAGGAGAGATTATATGGAATGGATTTTCATTATGTTGACTCCTGCTGCTTTAGGACATGGGTCTGTGTTTCCTGGGTGTAAATCTCAAGCCATGCACTGCCAATGGAGTGGGATTAGGTTTGGATTTAATCTGTTCTCTTAATAATTAACAAAATAGGCTGGAAGAGCAGGGAAGATCATACACAGAGTGAGAAAAGCTTCGGATGCTGCTACTATCCCTGGGAAAAGGGCTGGTTTGTACCAGTAAGTCAGCACTCAAGGTGTTTAAAACGGATTCTCCTCCACATGTGGTCCCTGTTGTGGAACTATATGACAAACCTGAAAGGGCACAGCTTGGGGTGATATCCTTGAAGAGGATGGCTTGTTTAGCCTGCAGTGGCCAGAGGAGGGTCCTGTTACGTGTCTGGTGTTGTGCAGTGCAAGATGGAAGTTGTTGTGCAGGAAGGGATTAATATTATACTAAGAGGTTTGGCTCCTTGGAGGCTCTGTCAGAAAGCAGGTGGGAAAAAAGAGGCTTTTTAATGTGAGCCTTTAATGAGGTGGTGAAAATCGCTGCTACAGGAGGTGAGGACCTATGTTAGTCTTGAAAAGACATTATCCCTGCTTGGAGAGGAGAAACCGTGCAAATAAACACCATGATCTGGATGCAGCCCCATATTTCGCTGTCCCTAAGTAACACACAGGTCCTGCCAGCATCCCTGGGAAAATAATTGTCCCTGTCTCCCCCGGCGATGTCCCTTCCCTCGGGCCACCGTCCGTGACCGGGGCTGCAGCGGGGGGCGGCGGCCACGAGAGGGCACTGACATGATGCGGATTTCGGGGCGATGCTGCGGCTCTTCCGAACCATCCAAGTGCCCTATTTACCAGGAAAATTAGTTTCCCCCTCTTTCCCCCCGCTCCTCTTAATCAGAAATCAACACACTGGAGCTTGAAACAGGTTTGGACTGGCAAACCTCCAGCGTCACTGCCTACTTATTGTCTTTTTGTAAGGGGATATTTTTCTTCTAATCCGAAATTTGGCAGTTTTTGTAGTGCTGTGGTGTTCTGTTAATCTTCCTTCAGTGCATCGGGGAGTCCTATTAAGCTGCAGCAGCACAGGTCTTCCAGGGAGCATCCTGGTTTCTTCATCCTGAATGCTGGAGATGGGACTCTGAACTTAATCCCAAAAGGGATATGCAGAGGAGACAAGTTCAAAAGGATCACTTCATCCTTTCCAGCTACAGAATACAGGTGTATTTTGTCCTGGTTGTGAGGCTGCAACTTCTGTCTGTTTTTTCTGAATATATTTTAAGCAGGGGATCCTTGGTTTCTTGATCCAAAATGGTGACAGAGGTTTCCCTAAGAAGTAGCTGTCCTGCCTGCAGAAGAAGGTGCTGTGGGAACATATCCTACTTCTGCTGAGTTTGAGGAAATTCCAAACCAGATGGAAATGGAAATGTTTATTTTCCCTTTTCACTTGACCTTCTTTTTTATTCTGACTCAGTTTTGTTCTGATTTTTGGGCCACACATCAAAGTAAAAAGAAAAAATTTCCATCTTGGAATATTTCAAAATTTCCATTTTTGGAAAATATTTCAAGATCTTGACTTGTATTTTTCCTTTCAACCTGCAATCAGGAGGAAATGAAATCAACACCGTGGCATGTCTTTTGGAGACAAGCCGCTGTTTTCTGATCTCTTCCCTGACAGTGGCTTTCTGATTTTGCTGGTGTGTTGAACTGGGATGATGGCTTTGCTATGCTGGAACTCATTCCCAAGCAGTGTCTCACTTTATCCTTCACCTGACATTTAGTACTATGGCCAACGTAAACCAAGGTGCAGGTTTGAGTCCCCATTGAATGCTGATTCATGTTTTGAGTTCTGCAGATGGGAAGTCTCTCAGGAAACAGTATTATATCTACTATGTGTTTTTGCTTACAAAAACCAGTCCATGAGCTGGGGATGGAGCAGGGATGTCGCCAAGAACTTTGCAAGCATAGGGAGGCAATATTTTTCAGCTCTCTAGGTATGAAATGTATTGTGAGCTGCACCAAAGTGGAGAGTCCTCCAAGCAAAATAGCAGCTTAGGCATTGCTAAATAACGAGAGGCAGAACTGGGGTGTGCGGATCCAAAATCCCTGGCTGGTCCCAAGCAGTTCTTCTCCTTCCCCTGCTGATGGCAGTGCTTGGACTGTGTACAGGGACCCTGCTGAGCCCAGCGGAGGAGTCACCTGAACACTTAGGGGTTCAGATACAGGCCAGGATAAACCTTTAAAGGGAAAAAACCTTCTTGCAGGGTTATTTTCAAACTAGTGATTTCTTTCACCAGAGCTTGAGATAAGTGATTTGTTGGCAGACTAAGCTTTTGGAGGGGCCAGAATTACTGTTTGTAGCCCTGTGCTCACAAGCTCTTCCCCACATCTCCACCTGGAGCTGAGGGCTTCATTGCTGGATGCAGCCTGGCATGAGATGGGCATCTGCACCAGAGATTTCCCTTAGTGATCAGCTCGATCCTCAGATCTTTGGGAGCAAACCACAGGAGAGCGCTGGGTCCTGCAGGGAAGGGAGGGTGTTGCAGGTGAGAAATGACTTTCAGTTGTCCCAACTGTTCATCTTTAAATGAAACCAGTTTATGCCAATAAAAACAAGCCACTCAGAGTAGTTCCTTCAAGTTATTCAGTGGGAGTAAAACACAAAGGACATGTACACTCTGAAGAGACCTTTTCCCAAATTCTGAGTCTTCAGTTTGCGGTTTACAATTACTTTCTCTTTAATATAGACCTTTATAAAATAATGTAACATTAAAACAACCCCCCTCTCAACCAGAAATGGGAACCTCACTTGCAAAATACAGATTCCTGGTGAAGCTTTGATAATTTAATAAGACTAAAAAAAAGGTTTTCCCAGTTTGTAAAAACCCAGAGCTTTGCAAAGTGGCAAACAAGCAATTGAAGAAAAGGCAGAGTCAGCTCTCAACTGTGAGGTTTAAATCAAAACATCCACTCTTAAAAATTCTTCGGGGCTTTTGAGTCTCTGAGAAGGAGGAAGGGCAATTCATCTGCCTTGGGTTTAAGCTGGTGCCTTGGATTGTTCAAAGAGATAGCATGTGTGTGGGAATACTTCCCTGGTAAATGAAGATATTCACTCATCAAAGCGGGAACCTGCCAAATGTGTGTTGCATAAAGGGGGAAATTCCAGGCATTCTTGGGGAAATTGCAACTTTTAGACTGCAGAATCGAGCCCATACTGGGTGAAATGGTTGTTAAGCCATCATGGGAGTCCATGTCCGGTGTATGAAAGCAGGATTGAATTGGCAACAAGAGCATGATCATGGGTCGTAATGTTCCCATGTGAGGAGGGAAGGAGGCATTTTCTACTCCTTATGGACTGGAAATTTCTTCCCAGCACAGTGTTGCAGTCATACTGATAACCACAGCTCCATCTGGCCATCAATTATTCATGAAGACCCCAATACCGCTGGGAGTCTGTGCATATAAGGACTAGCAGTGTTTTAGCTGTTAATTGGATGGGTAAGTTCCCCTCCTGAGGGCCAAGGTTGAACTTCCCATTGACCCTAAAACTGGTTTCTGAAGGCTGGAATGAAGCCAAGGATGCTCAGGGCAGGTGGCTTTGACCAGTGTTTGCTGCACTTGCTGTGCAGAGATGGTGGGCTGCGGTTGCTCCCAGGCTTTTTAGAGTAATCTGGTGAAAGAGGGAAGGACAGGTCCCATCCTTGCTGAAAACAGTGGCACCCTGGCTCCCATGGAGTCACTCAGCCTTTGCTTTGGTGTGGTAACAAACTTCTTCCCATGATTCCTTTGATCCTCCAACTTTGTGAGAAGTTTTTGTAAAAGAGCAGGATTAGGCAGCTCTTGCCTTCTTCTTGCTCTGCTTCAGGTCATTGCTGACCCTTTGACTTGTTCCCACAGCCACCTGCATCACTCTGACTCTCATGGAACTTCAAATGTTCTCTTACCTTGCACTGGAACCACCTAAAAAGCCCCAGCCTGCCATATGCAGATGTAAATGGACAAACAGCCCCTGAAGGAAGGGAGCCAGAGGTATTTCATTGTGCTGTGGGGATGGATAGAAGATGACAACTGAGCTGACACATACAAAGCAACTGCCTGGTGATGTTGGAGGTGGCCATGTGGGGTTGGGAACAGGTTGGGGCTGTGCCCTGTTGTGGTGCCATCTGCTTGTCATCTAAAACCCCACAGCTATTTTGTCAGGATTTTGCTCTAGAAATCAAGGAGGGATATGTTGTAGGTGTGTTTCCTTTGTCTTGGGACACTCTTGGTCATGTGTGTGTGGTGGTACCGAAAGTGCTTTTTCCTCTGTGCAGTAGCTACGTGGCACCACACTAAGGCAGCCTTGTGCCCACTTGTGTTGACTGTTTTCCCCAGTTTGGCAAACCACTGGAATGAAACCAGGGACAGCTGTCAGGAAAGTCTTAACATAGATCTGATCCACATCCTCCACCTCTCCTGTGTCCTCCTTGCTCTTACAGGGCTCCTTTTTTTAAAGCCTTTTGTGCTTGAGGACCTCCCAGCCAGCCAAAACTCAAGAGTCTAGAGCTAGAGAGCAGATCACTAAGCAGCTTCACAAGAGCTGAGCAGTGTCCCTCTTTGCCTCTTCATTGTGAAAATATTCCCCTGCTTTCCTTGCCTTCATCTGCCCTGTAGCCCTAAGTGGCTTTCCAAATGTGTTTATCTGAAATTCTTTACATTTTTACCCTATGTCCCATGCATGGGAAGTGGCTGGGCTCTGGGATGCACCGCACTGAAATCAGCACTCAATGTACATCTGGTTGCTGGCCTGGTGTGGAGTTATCTAGAGGAGATGATCCTGTTGAAGGAAGATGAGTACAGAAATCAGAGCAGTGCCCTCAGTGAATATTCAGGTGATAAATGTCCCCCCGTGATTACATTCCTAGTCTGTGCATCTCGGCATTGCTAACTAATCCCTCCTAGGAAGAAGGCGAAGGAAGCAGGGAGCTGTAAATTACAGCTCAGCTTAATTGGCTGGTGTGAGTTTGCTGTGAGGCCAGGCTGGGAATACACAAAATATCTTTATGTAAAAGAAGTGGTTATTAGCAGGAGATGCAGTGAAATGGGGGTTTCAACCAGTTGGTGTCTTGTGGTTGGATCCTCTAGTGTCTAAGAAGGCGCAAACTCCAACTGAAGCTTTTCCTGCCATTGGGGCCTTCTTAATATTTCTCTCTCCCCTGTGGATTCTCCAGTGTCTAATAATATTACTAATAAGCTGCAATGTGAGCTCAACAATTTCTTTCAGTGTGGGCATTAATAGGTCTCAGGATACAGGAGAGGGCCCTATTTTCATAAAACTTAGAGGAACTGTAAGACCTCTGCCCCCTCCACCACGCTGGGTTGGAGTTGGCCAACAAATTTGAAAGTTATTGGAGGCAGGGGAGATAAGTATGTTTATTTTATTTATATTTTATATATGTATCCCACGTGCGGACTGATTGCATAAACCTCATTTCTTAAGAGACCAAGCTTAAGCCTTATGTTTGCCTCTTTATTGTAATAAACTTTGTCTCCTTTTATTTACCCACCTGTAGGATTTGATGATTTCCCCTTTTCCCCCACTCCTTAATTTCCCCATATCCTGTTCCCGAAAGGGCTGGGGCCCTTCCCAAGGGATCATTTAATGCTGTTTCCCAGGAGGTCTGACTTGAAGGATGCTGATATGTAGGTGCACATATGTTATGCTTGTATTATTCTGCAGTGAGAGGGGAAAAGTGTATACAGAGATAGTCTGCTCTGGTCTCTCCCAAAGGCAGCTCAGATTTGTGTGCTTTCTTTTGAATCTGTCAAAGGCATCTACATCCCCGCAGGAAAAAAAAATACTGAAACAATGCGGAATAGGAGCAGCATGAGAATTGTAAATATATTTAGTCCAGGAGGCCACATTTATTGTCTTGGAAAGGATCTTTCTTTTGGGGACTGATGTTTTTTGATGACACCAGAAAACCCAGCAATGCTGTTTCAGAATTTGGATCCATGAGTCAATATGCTTTTAATGCTCCTTCAATACATGTGTGCACACAAATTATCTCCTCACACACGCAACGTTATGTACATGTTTTCCTCTCCCAGCATTCCAGCCTGCTTGGGTTGACCTTGTCTCTCTCAGTGATTTAGGTTTTAGAGAAGGAATGGGTAAGGATTTGCTTTGACATTTAAAGGCAATCCAGGTAATTGATAGCACTGGCAGTGTCCATCTCTCCCTCCATATATCTGCACAACAGTATCTATTTTTGACGTAGCTGACACGCCATTTCCTTTGGCAGCCCAAGGGCGGCTCATCTTTAAATTAAACTCGTCTCCGACCCTTCCAATCTGCGAGCTGTACAGAGGCAGGCACTGGTGGGGTATATCATCTGGAGACTGTGCAGGCATATTTGAGCAGGGTGATGTATTATCAAAAGGGCTCTGCATTACTGCGCGCTGGAACCAAAACAAGCTCTAAAGTATTAACTAATGACATGGGAAGTCCCTTAGGTATCTAATCACCTTTAATGTTCAGATTTAGAAGACAACTTTAAAGGAAGAAAAAGAGATTAGCGGGTCAGGTCAGAGCACCCCTTCCTCCTCCCTCCGCCCCCAAAATACAATTGGCTTTTTAAAGTCAAAACCAGATTCATATTTCACCTCATCAGTAAATGCACCATTAAAAAACGAGCCCTAGAGCTTGGATCTTGCAGCAAAGCTTTGCTGAAGTTTGGAGGGGTTTGAATCTTTGGCTTATATCAGAAGCATTGATGGCTTTTTGGGGTCTGGAAAGCCCCCTCTGCACGGGTTTGAGATGCAATGGGGTGCTGTCTGGCTATAGGAATGGGAATCCCCTGCAAAATTTCAGCTGTAGAACCCCAGGTTTTCATGCGCGTAGGCTGCTCATTCTCAAAACTGTGGTGTGCTAATCCCTGCAGCTCCCTACCTGGACAGAGGTGCTACAGGACGTGCCCATGTCATATAGGAAATCTGTGTGGTGGGAAGAAAATACTGATTTTGGCCTCCCAAGACTCAGGCCAGCATGTGGCTTGCAGAACTGGCTCTGTGGACTGAAAAAAAACCTCCTAAGAAAAGCAAAGCTGTTGTCAGTAAATTCACTTTCCTGCATTGATGTGGACCCAGCTATATTCTTTTTGACTTAGAGCCCTACAAAGTTTGGGGCAAAGGCTTTCAACCCTCTGCTTTACCCAGTGGACCAATTCCTTCCTCCCACACCAGTTTCTCTCCAGATTTGAAGGAGAGAGGGTTTAGGTTTCAGTTTCCATTTAGGAATATTGCTGCTGTTTATCACAGGAGAAGATCTGCATGTGAAGCATGAGGCAGAAACCCCAGACCTGCTATGTCAACCTGGCTTGGCGTCCTGGGGAAATATCAGCTGTGAGTCAAGCAAGAGGAAAGTCTATATAGTATAAATATATGTCTATAGGCACAGATCTTCCTCAGGCCAGTTGCTCCAGAATTGCCTCACTTGCACCTTAGCTGTGGGTAATAAACCCTGACCTTGCAGGTTCAGTGTTGTGATGATGGGGAAGATGCTAACAAGGCTGTGGGTGACCTTGGGAGACTGGTCCAGCCTTGGCCATGGGCAACATGCTCAGCTCACCTGGTGCTAAACACATTGACTAGAAACACTTTGTGTTGAATTTGCAGAAATATCAGGAATTGCAGTCTCTGCCTCCACTAACATGGGTTCTTTTCCAGTGTTGGTTCGAGTTCAGTTACGCAGTTTCAGATTGGGATTTCCAAAGAAGCTGAATGAGTTTTGGCATCTGAAGTTCTGCAGAACTCTGCTGCGATGTGGATGTTTGTGCTGTTCTGAGCCATTCTGACAGGAGTACATGAGACCTCAGTGTTAGGCACACACCTCCGCAAGTTTGGATGCAAGTGTAAAATTTGCAGGAATTAAAGTTACTTTAAAGCCCAAATTCTACTGATTTTTTGGGGTTTTTTTTTTTGGTCCAGTAGTGCTTTGGCATCCAAGTCACAGACTTGGGTTTTTTTGAATGTTTTCCTTCAATCCTTGCTTTTTTTAGGGGTGGCCTGCAGTCCTGAATTCCCTGGTGTTTCTAGAAAACCAATGAAACCTGGAGATGCTCAGCATCCCTCTAAGTGAGGTTAACATAAAATCTGATTTCTTTCCCTTTTCCTTATTCTCTTCAGCCCTCTTCAAAAACTTCTTAGGAACAAGCCCAATAACTTTGTCATGTCCTCATATGCTTTTCTGGTTTTCAGCCAAGCTTTATGTACCTGGCTTAAACTGCTACTTTCTTTTGAGAGTATAGCCTGTATTAAGGGAAGATTTGATACCCCTGAACCACAGAGAAGACAGTAAGTGAGAGATGGCCTCAAGTAGGAGGACAAGCATGATGGAGAGGAAGATCAAAGTCTTTTATTCTTGGTGTGGTTCTTTGATTTTAAATAATCACACCCTAGAAAATAAAGCTGTGGAATTGTATCCAAGGGTACGCACATATCCAGGGGTTGTGATGACATCATAAGTCACTGCAGCTCTGTTCTCATCTCATTTGTTATGATGTCACCTCTCCAGATGTATTTAGAACTTTGCGATGTGTGGTTCCCAATAATTTATTCTCGTTAGATAAATACACGGATGGGAGGCTTTGGTGACATCATGGTAAACCATGGGAGTGAAGCCTGAGGACTTTGTGATTGTGTGGCTGGGCTGGAGCGCTGGCAGGAGCCTGGCAGCTGTTGTCGTGCTCCTGTGGTCGCCCACATTGAGCGATGCTGGTTGGAGGTCGCTCTGGAACAAGCAATGGGAAGCGCTTGTGTTTCCTTCTTTTCTTATTAGCACTTGTAGCTGGTATTAAAGTTATGGTACCAGCTGGTGGTCAGTTCACCTGAAGAGTATTTTTATAAGAAGGTGAAGATGCTTCCTGGGATGGGAATTGAGGATTATGGCAGTTGACACGCAGCACTAACCTGCTCGGAGCACTGTGCACCAGAGATCAGAACAGGCAATTGTGCCATTTCAGGGCTTTTCTAGTAAAATGGGCAACAAATCGGATACTTAAATGGATAAGAATAGGTGAGAACCTGTTTATAGACATGGGTCAAAAATTATCATCACTTCAGCAAGATGCCAGGGGGATTATATGTGAGATATGAGCACTGCAAGTGGGTATCTGTGTTGGGTCACTGACACTGAACCGATCCATCACCGGCTTGTGCTCCTTGTCCCTCCCTTGAGAGGAGGAGATGAAATGAGCCACTGAAAGCTAGCTGGCACGGCTGCTGCCTTCGCGCTCGACTGGAGCTCAGCCTACTTTTGCATTTCACTTTTGATTATTGAAATCCAAATTGTAGTGGGAGATAATTAGAGTGGCAGAGAGCTGATGGTGCCCACCTATGTGAAAAAGCAGAGTTAGGGCTCCACCAAGAAAACTGGGTGGGTGATGAATCTGACTTGCTGCCGAAGTGGTAGGTAGTGAGCTCCTATGGCGGGGGGATGCCAAATCAGTACAGGCTCCGAGGAAGGACTTTAGCAAGCATCTTTCCAGCTGTTTGCCAGCGACCCACCAGTTGTTTTCTTTGAGCATGATGCTGTGGTTGGAGGTCTTGGAGCACAATCCATGTGATGGTGTGGTCCCAGCTCTCCCTTTGCTTTGCTAAATGGCCCCTAGAGATTCTGGGTTATTGGAGTGTCAATGCATCAAACTTCCTTGGTGTTTCCTGTTGTCCCGGTAATGTTGTCTAGGAAGGATTTGCTTCCTTCTGAAGTAGTCAGTGGTATGGGAAAAACTGGTGGCTCTGTCAGCTAGTGCTCTGGATGACACTATGTTAGCATTGCTCCTTGAGCTTTTGGAGGACTGTGACACTGGCGTGTCACGTGCCGCTGGGCCAGCCCTGGGGATGTCGGCATTTGTCTCCCTGTGTCTCCTGACAGCACTGTGAAAACCACTCTGGTCATGGTACAAATATTCTTAGTATTTGAAGAAGCACAAATATTTTCTGCCTCTTTATGCCAAAAACAACAAGGGTAGTTGAGAGCTATTTTCTACTGCTGCATCCTTGCTCTAGTGTAAGGCTGTGGTTCCTAAACAGGGCCTTGCTACACTGTTACTGTGGTCCGTATCACTTGCTTTTCTCCTCTATCTGCCAGCAAGCACGATTCAACCACAGCACTGATTTTTGGGGGATAACCAATGTATTTGTCCATCTGTCATGTGTCTGGGCATGTATGCTCAGCTGAGCAAGGCTGATGAAGGTGCGCATGACAAGGAACCATTTGTTCTGTTTTGGTAGATTGCCTAGATGTTTAAGATGCTGAATTGAAGGCATGGAAATCTTGTAGGCTCCCTGTGCAGAAGATTGCACTGGTTGTACAATCAGTGCCAGAAGGGCACTAGGTGTTAAACTCTTTTCCCCTCACCTCTTCCCCAAGAAGGAGAATCCCAGCTCCTGGTTTGGCTGCCAGCATTTGGGCTGGATGGATTCAGGGGTGGCTGCATCTGTGTCAAGAGGAACTGGTAGAAATTTTCTGCTCCCCAGGCAGTGCACATGCAACGCAGAGCTCTCTACAAACTTAACACAAGGCAATAGCGGAGATGGATGAGACTCTGTGAGAATGTTGTAAGGTTGAGATAAAATCTGCAGTTCTCAGGGCAGGGTCTCTGTGCAGTGGTGTTGAGGGTAAATGGAGTTTACCCACTTGGAACGTGGGTGACACACTGTTTATCCATTTCTCATCTACACCAGGCAATGGAAATAATTTCTTTTAATATCCCATCTTGACATTGGGAGGGAGGGGGGAGTCACCCCACTGGGGGCTCAGCAACAGGTGCATGGGGGTCACAGGGAATGCCACCATTCCCATGGCATCGGAGGGGGCTCTGGGCTTACTGGGAAGACTGTGTGGAGACTGTTCACCCCAAATTTATACAAAGGTTTACTGCTAAGGAAAGGTCTGAAACCCACTGAGTTATGTTGTGTGCTGTGCAGAGAGCACCCTCACTTGTGTGCTCTCTCTGCTGGCATCTTCTCTCATAATCATTCATCCTCTCTATAAACAGATTTCCCAGTAATGGTTTTCATTTTCTTTGAAGTGTCCCATTCATTCTGCTGCTCTGCCCATTCATGTGCTCAGGGTTCCTTGAAAGGAAGACAGACACAAACATCCAAAGTGCTTGAAATATGTTAGCAGGGGGAGGGGATGGGCAGAGGCATTTCTTTTAAAATATATCTATTTGAGGAGACTATCATACTTCTTCCTTTTTTAAAAACAAAACAAAAAAATGAATAATGATATTTTTTTTCTGGTTTGGTGTTGCTTTTCCCCCTGCTCCCCCAAGATACCAGTGTAGCATGGTTCTTAAATTCCACCTCCACAATCTGTTCTTGCTGCTTTAAACTATTAACAAATTGAAAGCATGTTCTGGAGGCTGATTTAATCCAGCCCCAAAGTTAAGCAGGTGCTGAAGCAGTTTGCTGATGGGATACCTTTCTGAATTGGGACCTTCCAGGCTAAGATGTGACTGCCATCAAGGCTTGGTGGCTGGGCTCATGTGAGTAGGAAGGAATATTTGGCCCTATAATTCAGGAATTACATCTCTTCCCTGTGAAGGTGGGGAATTGTAAGAAAGGGCTGCTTTGCTGTTTTAGGGCAGAAAAACCCTTAGTGATGGTCAATTAGGGCACATCATGCCCTGTAAAATTTCATGTGCATCAGGATCCCTTTCCGCTGCAGTAGTAGTGCAGATTTAAGGTTGAATCTGTGCAAATATTGCTTCGTTTTGTCCTGATGTCCCCCTCTATGGGGTCTGAACCTCCTGGTCCTTCCTCATGGCCCCAATCTTCATCAGTCCTCCTCCTCGGTTTAAGAGGACCCTTGCTGTATCCCCAGAGAACAGTGTCAAACAAACCTATTTCATTTAAGTGACAAGTTGATAGCTTGCAATTTGCTCTAATTACATCCTCATAGACTTGTCCCAGCATAAGGGAAGATCTTGTGACTCTTATTAAAATCAGAAGTGTGCAGACTTTCCAACAGAGACTGAGTTTGTGTTTAGAGCAGAGATGAGACCTCAGCCTGGGTGAGGTGACTGCTGCTGCTCTTGGGTGACAACCCTGGGCACATTTGCAAAAGCAAGTGTCCCAAGTGAGTTCTCAACTGTGTTTTTCTCTTGACACCTGTAGTTTCTACCTACACGTTCAAGACTGTGCATGGCATTTGAAGCTGTATTTGTGGCCAGCTTAAGGGCTTGGGGTTCCTTTTAATTATTGTTATATCGTCATGGACTGGGGGCTTGGTGTATGAGAGCAAGAATGAGTTTGCTTTTTCTCCAACAGCTTTTTGTATTGGGCTGGTTTTTTTATTAGGACATGTTTGCTTTGATTTCAGATTTATATGTTGTTCTGTTCTATCAGGCTCCAACAGGCTTTTTGAATCCAGGCCTCCATATAAATGGAGAATTATGATTCTAACATTATGCCTAGTAGCAATAATAATAAAGAACTGGAGGTTCATATTCATATGAGCTGCAAGCCCAAATTCTCTTTCAGAGGACTGAACCTCTGCATGGCTGCAGCCCAGGGAGGACACTCCATTTCAGGGGGTGGAAGGTCTGTGCCCACTCAACTAAGAGGGGTGGGGTCTGAACCAGATTTGGGTGAGGAAACAGAATTGGGGGAAAAGAGGGAGGAACAAGCCAGCCCCTAGCATACCACAAATGTGTTTTATATTGTAATATCAAACATTGGCTTATTCTGTGTTTTCTGTTAAAACAAGTCATAAAAGAACTACTTAAAGGGGACTCCATTCCTATATTTTATATATACCCACAGAGAACATGTGGAGCGCAGATAACGGTGACCAACCTTCCCCCGCCGCTTCTCTCCTTCTCCCCCCACCGCCCCATTCATCTCCGCCATCTAATAAGAAAAAGAACAGAGCTGGTGTTAACACAGGAGGGGTTGTTAATCTATTCGGAAACGGATTTTTTTGGGTCCAGGCATATTATTTTTTTTTCTTCTTGGCTGAGAGGGCCCAAGAAGGGACGTTGAGCTCGTTTCTCGGGGACGGAACCGAGGGCAAGCGCGGTAGCCGGGGCGGGGGCACCGGAGCCGGCCCGGGGGGGCAGCCGGGGTTCGCTCCCCTCTCTGGAGCGGAGGGCAGGGAGGGGTGTTTAGCTTGGGGTGGGATGTAATTGATAGCAGGGAAGAGCTGTCACAATAGCAGGATAGGAAACTGGCTATCCGGGGACAGAGCCAGCTTTTAAAAGCCCCTAATCTGCCAGTCTATGTATTAAAGGGTTGATTTGAGGGGAGGACAACGGGGGGAGGGGGGGTTAAAGAGGAGGCCTGACTCCTGTTAGCTCCTTCTAATGAGGCAGTTGAATAGCATTTAAAAGGACTCCTGGCCTGGCATGAAATCTCACAAAGGAACCTCCTTATTTTAATGCACGCAACTGACTTTGCTTTACAAATGCTTTTATGGTGTCCAGACACTTACAAATCGACCTTCAGTGATTCTTGAGTTAATACGAAGTCTTGGGAAACATTAATGCACTATTAAAAAAGTAAGTCTCTCAATAGATCTTTCTAGTCTTACAAACACGCTCAGAGTTCTTGAGTACTCAACTCTGGGTATAAAAATGTAAAGTCGTTTAAGGCTATTAATGGGGGGAGGGAGCCGATCCTGCATTCCTTGCCCAAGTCTCTCATTTAAGCTATTAACCTCCCGCTTGTAGGGTTTTTTTTCCCTGACTAAAGAGCAACGGATTTTGGCTTCGAGCAAGCATATTTAAAGCTCGAAGAAGGGCTTGTGTGTCGGCAAGTTTATCTTCCCTCCCCTCGATATGTCAGTTGGCTTAATAAAAAAACAAAACACCACCAACCCTATTACTTCTCCTTAGAGACCGCGGCTCTCTAATTACTGAACAATGCAGGGAAAGAATTTTAGGGTTCCCATCCCGCCGAGAGAAAATACTAGAGGGGAATGGGAACGGCGAGATCGGGTCCTGTCTGAAAGCAGCTTGGAAAATACCCACTTCTCTAAAAAAAATATATATAATAAATACAAAAAAAATAATTGCAACAGGAGGGAAACGGTTTAAATTGGCAAGCAAGATTAATGAGGGATGTGGAAAGAGCGAAGTAAATCGTAGTGAAATAGCTGAACGCGGCAGGAAGTGTGTGTTTGTGTATATACATGTGTAGTGTGGGTATGTATATAATACGTATAGCTTGTGCGGCTCTTCTGTGAGAGATGCTGGAGTCTGGGTTTGGGAGCTGGGTTTCCCAGGGGCTTTGTCCCATAGACAGGGAAAGGGCCGGGGAAGGAGGAAAAGGACTGGGAGAGAACTGTAGTGATGAAGATGGGGCCGAGGTGTGTGTAGGGGGACTTTTGGGATAGGTTTTAGCGGGGGGGTGTCTCTTTCCCCGGCCTCTGCCTGTTGCGGCTCCCCGGCAAATCCTGGCATTTCTAACGGCGAAAACTCGTTTTTCAACTATTTCTTTTCGGGTTTTTTCCCTTGGCGGCGGCTCCTCTGCCGGACTAATCAGGGGAGCGGTGCAGGAGCCGGGCTGTGGGGCGGGGGGGCTCCCCGCAGCCACCCCAGCGGTGCGGGCGGCGGCTGCCCTGCTAGGGGGTTACTCCAGAGCTTGGGAAAAGAAAAATACCACCCCAAACACCCCACTCTCACGGTCCAAATTATCTCCTCTTAGTCCTGGGCTCCGATAAGACCGGGCGCTGCGCAGACAGAGACTGCCGGCCCGGGGGGGTGGTGATGGGGGCGCGGACCCCCGCGCTGCTCTTTTGTCTCTTTTTCCCCCATCTCCCGGCTCTCAGATGTTGTTGCTATTTTTTTTTTCAGGGCACCTCAGGGAACAAAGAAACAATTTAAACCCGACTCTAGGCAAACCAACAGTCCCGTCCTAATGACGGGGCGTTGTTTGTGCAGAACCGGCCGCTGCGCTCCGCGCAGGCTGAGCGCGGAGGCTCCGCTCCAGCGCACCGCGGAGGGGGGTGCTGAGAGGAGCCGGGAAAATAAACAATGCTCTGTTTTATCTCTTTGCATCCCCACTCTTCAGTTAAATTCGCGGGAGGGGGGTGTGTGGATTTGAGCGTACGAACAGCTGCTTAAAATCTAATATAGACAAATGGACATCTTGTATAACATTAAGTTTTAGTAGGCAACTCATTTATTTTGAAGTGCTCTTGCGAATAGTTTGGCAAAGAGCTTTTCTCCCTCCTGTTCCTGGAAAGTAGCTGGAGAATTTGCTGTGCAGAACTTGGGATCGGATGTTTGGGAAGGAAAAAGGGGCTCTGCCGGTGAAGACTCTCTAGATCTCAGGTCGCCCACCCCAACGTCCTGGCCCGGGGACGATTCCACTTCATCCCGCCGAAAAACTATCAGGAACAACCCCCAAATAAAACGAAATGTAGGGCAAGACATTGAGGATAATATTTATTATTCAGGCAACCTAGTGGTTCTGTAAGCTTCTTTAGAGAATCTAACACTTGCAGCAGTTGAAATGTAAAGCTCATGGGCATCCCTGTCTGTAGGCTTGTGCGATTTTAAACTAAAAAAAGCGTGGCACGGGGGTATTTTTAGTTTGTAAATGGCTCAGTAAAAGCGGGTTCTGCCGTGGGAAGCTGTCGCTGAGGGAGCGGGGTGCTCCTGCCTCGGCGGCTGCCCGGGACGGACACACGGACCGCTCCGTGCCTTTGTCGGGGGACGGAGAGTAATAAATTCGGCTCCGGATTTTATAGGGAAGACGGAGCCAAGAGCACGCAGGCTAAACGCAAACCTGTGTCCAGCCAACCGTGGGGAGAACGGCTCCAAATGAGAGGATTAGAGTTCGGGATTTTTTTTTTTTTTTAAAAAGCTGCCTAACTAACTAGAAAATAAAGATTTTATTCGTAGAGGTGTGCGCTTGGGTGCTGTCACCCACCCAGAGCGCCGGTGTCCTTCCTCTCCGGGCAGAGGAGCTTGTTCTGCCCTTCCCGAGCGGGCAAAATCCTTCCCCGGAGCAGAGTCTCTAGGGCTGGATAAGGGTAAAAAGGGAAAACTGCAATTGTTTGAGATACCAGGTCCCTCTGAGCTGTTATCCTCTCGCGCCTTACACGTTTATTTGTACGGACAAAATTCCCACAGGTTGCCTTAAACTTTTGTTTAGTTCGTTATGGGTGTATATATATATATATATATATATATATTTCTGCTTCGTACTAAGACAATCTGGTGAATTACTAGATGGGAAACAGCCCGCTCACCAAGATAAAGTTTTCTGCCTGCTCAGGGGTTTGTTTATCGTTTTTCTTCTCAGAAACCACTTTCTTGATCTCCCAGAGCGGCGGCAGCGAACGAACACCCTTCTGCGCTTTACCGTTGAGGAAAATAGGCGTTTCGGATTAAAATACCCGAAGCAACCCAGCCTAAAAACACCAGTATTTTTTCTTTCTGGTAATTTTTAAAAAACAGGTTTGCCCTGTTTCGGAGAGAAAGAAAATGTAGAAACCTGCAGCGTGATTAGAAAACGCATTCTTGGAGCAAGAAGGCAAAATAGAGCGGCGAGAGTTTTGGGGAAAGGTATTAAATCCCCGTTCTCTGTAGCTGCGCGGGGCGGTTAAAATACCCTCGTAGTGAGATGAGAACCGAAACGGAGCTCCAGCCGCGCTGCTGCCGCCTCCGCGCTTCCCCGGGTCGGGCGCACCCGCGGAGCGGCCGGACCGGGGGCTGGAGATGATTTATTGTGTGTTTGTTTGAGATCATTCCCCCCAAAACAGAAACAAACCATTGATCTCCTTGAAAGGCGAAAAAACCCCGGCTCTGCTGAGAGGGTTTGCAGGCGGAGAGGAGCCGGCGCCCGCTCCGCACCCGCGGGCGATGCGCACGGGGGTGGCGGCAGCTCCGCGCCCGCGCAGCCGGGGCGCAGGGATGGGGTAGGTAGGTGTTTTCTCTCGCCGCTCTCAGCCGGGGAATATAAATTTTGACTCCCAAAACCTTGGCTCGGCGGGGGAGGAACCCGCTCGCCGCTCTTTCTTTAGGTCCCGACTTAATGAAATTTTACCGCTTAAGGAAGCGATCGAGCCTGCCCGAGCACCAAAGGTGGCTGGACGTGTCTGTTAGCCCTCAATTATAACTTCATTAATATCCTGTGCTCACGGTCAGCGGCGCCTCGGCGGAGCGGGAGCTCGCCCTGCCTGCGCGCCGGGCCGCGGAGGCAAAGCGCACAGCTATTGCCAGGTATTATCATCATTATTATTATTTTTATTAATATTAAGATATTCGCCGGTGCTCGCTCCTCTCTGCTCATTCCGCCTCCCTCCCCGGCGCTGGGAACGGCACCAGCCCCGAGGTGTTAACGAGGGGACAAACGGCCGAGGCTGGGCCGCGGAGCGGGCGCGGAGCCCCGCGGAGGGGAGCGGAGCGGCCGGGCCCGCACCGCCGGTAGTGCTGGAGGAAACGCCTTGGGTTTCTTTACGGGCTCATTTTCTCAGAGGAGGATTTTACTGCATGCGTAAAGAATTTTGAAAAGCAGTGGTAAATATTTTCTCTTCTGGCAAGTTATTTATTGGCATGAAGAGAGGATTTTTTTTTCTCCTCTTTATAAAGCTACATGTGGTGACCATATAGGATCAGAAATAATGTGGCCTTTCTGGTTTTGAAGAACTGCTAATGTCATTAAAGGTCTTCCTAACACGCCAGCTAGGAGTTCAAAAAGCCTCGCCTTTTATCCTGGGCATATATTTGGTTGTTTATAAAGTGCAGACTTCCTTATGCTTCAAGTGCATCAGGAGGATTTCTTAACTCTGTAGAAGGATCTGTTTTCAACTATATTCTTCTTTGGAAATTGGACTGTTTAACTAGTATCTTTCACACTTCTTTTCTGGCTGCTATTTTTATACATTCAACCACAGAAGACGTTCCCGCACACAGAAGCAAACAAAGAATTTGCCCCTCTGCTTTGTATTACAGAAAATATCTGTGCTGGCCACTAATTGTCCATTAGTGCTAATAAGTGGCTAAAACAATATTAGAAGATAACCCGAGCAACCTGTCTTCTTTATTTTAATTTGACTTACTGAAGTCGGGAAGGTTTTGACGAAGACCCGACTAGACGTGTCTAGGGAATCTGTGTACTAAACTTTTGGACTGTTGATTTTGAGGGTCACTTATCTAAGCTAAGTTCAAAGTGTCACCTGCTTTAATCCTTTTTCTGTCATGCTCAGAGAGACTCCACACAGCACACAGTCCGCTTCTCAGAGCGCCGGCAAAAAAACCCTCTGTCTCGATTTTTTCCCCCTTGTTTCCCCCCACAAATATATCAGGAATTTCTCCCTTCGATTCTAGACTCTTAGGAAAAACTCATTTGAATTCAATTATTAATATTTTCCGGACATGCTCCTTTGCTGTGCCATTTGTAATATATTAAGATGAATTATATGTTTTCTTTTTAAAAAAAGGGGGAGGGGGGGGAAAGGAGAAAAACCCAGAGAAAGAAGGCCTTTTCTATTAAATAGAAACAAGATGTTCAAATATAGAATGTATGAATTTGAAATCTGGTGTTTTCCACTCTTGGATGTTGATGGCGTTAAAAAAAAAATCTACTTTGCTGCTTCTGCAATTTAAATCCTTGCGTAGAAACATAAATTATGCACCGGGATATTATTTTAAATTAAAATTCTCTTTCCTGAAGGAGTTGGTTTTAACTTCTCTTCGGTTTTCCTGAAGATTTTTCTTTTCCCTCCGATTTAACATTTTCATTAAGCGGGGGATTCTTAAGCCGTGTCTTGTAAGCGGGTTAGTGTTTTTGAAAGTTTGACAGAAAACAGTCCACTTGTTTTGTTTTGGGTGAATGGTTTTGGTGAAAACGCATAGTTTTAAAACAACTCAGAGGGAGTGGAAAACTTGGAGCTCCTCAGACATGTCGATGAACAGTGTTCACACACACACACAAAATCCCATGTTTTTAAAACGAGCTCTTGAATGTCAAGCTCCGCACTAAGGCTTTGGAGGGGCAAACCTAAATTTATGCATCGCCAGCTGGTTTTAGGCACCTAAATAGAAACGGAACCGTTCTCAGAAGTGCTGAACCCTCAGAAATCTGGGTGAAGACAAGGAAGACAGCTCTGGTTCATCACCCCTAAAATCTAGTCCCTTTTCTCTCGCTGCCCACATGTAACTTCAGGCACTCGGAGTGGCTGTTGAGTTCAGCTGCCTTTATCATTTCCTCTTAGAGAAGACCTTGGAGAAGTGAGAAAAAATACTTCTGTATTCAGCGAAGTAAGGGACTTGGAGCACTTGGTGAACTTCAAAAGGTTTGAGAGTGGTAGCGCAACACACCTGCTTTATGTTAGATGTTTAGATGGGCTGAGAGGAACCACCTCAGCCACTCAGTCCTAAATTCCTGTGCAAACCTGTAACGGGCCCCAGAAGAGTTCCCAGAGCATCTGTACCACACAACACCTCCTTCTCCTCGGGAAAACACACTTGAGGGCTGGTGGGACAGACCAACCTGCTGCCAAGTGGTGGAGAACTCCAGGACCAGAGCAGGGGACCTTGAGGGTTTGTGTTTTGAACACACATGGGTTTTTCTGTATTTTGATTCAGTATTTTGTCTCTCAGAAGTTTTCCCTCCTGTTGTTTTGGGCTGACGAGGCCGCAGCACTTTTGGGGGAAACGAAATTTCTAGTAAAAATGAGGAGAAGGTGAATATCATGAGCTTTTTTCTTTGTGCCTACTGAGAAATTATTTTGGGAAAGGAAAGAGTGATTTTTGTACTACTTGGAGCTGGCAAGTATTGAGGTAACAGAAGTCATGATTTCTCATGGGTATTTTGAGGTTTTGGTGGGTTCTTTAGAAATGCTGGGGTCCTGGTGTAACACCTGAAGCTCCACTGACCTGTCCATCTTCCTCTCCATTTTGGCAACTGGTGTCACCAAACACGTGTCCTGTGTCTCAACAAATAAGGAAGGCGAACAGGTATAGAGGGCACAGAGAGAGATATTGGGGCAGGTATATCTGCTAATATGTCATAGTGGTTTCATTCTTCTTTTTTTTTTTTTTTTTTTCCTGTATTTTCTAAATCAATCATTCTGCTATCAGCTACCTCTAGAGATGGATGAGTAACACCAGTGAGATAAAAGAGTCAAGACTCCCTTTCCTGTGATTTGGCTGCTTTTTGTTAACAGTGCTCTGACTGTCATTATTTCCTATAAAAGACATCTGGAAAATCATCAATGTGTGGTGGAGAAAGTGGCTCTTCTCTGCTTTGTACTCCCCTTTGATCCAACACGGAGCACAATTCACTGCCTCTTGAGATCAATAGCTCCCATCCTGGGACATTTTTCATTCTCCTGTGCTGTGGGTGATTTGAACCACTTTAAGAAAATATGAATGTCAACTCCTTTTTGTCTTAGAATGTGTTTATTTATGAATTTGTGACAGTGAGGCCAGCGCCAGGAAGAGAATGGCATGGACCAGCTGGCTATCCCTGCTGAGTACAACCAGTTGAGTTGTTCTGCTGAGTTTGATTAGCTTCACCTCTGTAATACCACCTGATTAAAGATTTGCAAAAGTATGGGTGGGCATGGCTGTGTTGGACAGCCTCATGGTCATCAAAGCAGAGACCTCCAGAGCTAAAAGCATCAACGTTTGTAATTTGAGCTTGACTTGTCTACCTGGAGTAGTGATGGGTTCAAAACTGTGTGCAAAAGGGATCTCTGGGGGAAGGGTGTTGTGTGCGCTCAGGTTCAGCAAAAATCTCACTTTGTTCTCTGGTCTTTTTAATCTGTTTTGCCCAGTTTTTCATTTTTTTTTTTAACCTTTTCTCAGTTGAGCTCTGGTCTTTTTAATCAAGATTCGTGAGCTGCATGCAGCTCTATTGTACTTCAGATATGGTTCCTGTGCCAGAGCTTTGTCATTATGAGCTTCCCACTCATAAGCCTGGTCCAGGCAGGAGTTAGGGCTGAAGGGGCTGGTGTTAGACCCAGTCTCACATTCAGCACAGCCTCGTTCAAGGATGAATCCTTGGGATCTCGTCAACCATGTCCCACCAGTGACCCACAGCTGGAGTCTTCCCCATCCCTGTGTTTTGATTCCTCTGCAAAGAGACATGTGGTTGGGTGAGAGTGACTGTGTAATGCCTTCCCTTAAGAAAGCAGCTCTGGGATATGCAAAAAGGCCTGACAGTGCCATACAGGAACTAGTGACCTATGTATTCAATGAATGGCTCAGTCGGATGAACTTTGAGGTATTTGTCTGCTCAATGCCTCTGCTTTCCAGCACTAAATCCTGTAGTACTCAACCTGAAAGGTCCTGCTAATATGAGTAGGATCAAGCACAGGCCTACAAAGAGCAAGGGAGGTCATTATTTTCACAGGAACTGAAAGTTGGACCCTAAATCTTCAGAGGAGAGCGATGCCTAGAAACCAGCTGTCTAATATATCTGCTGTGCTAAACTGGTAGCAGGGAGGGGAGAATAAAAATGTGTTTTGCAGTATAATATTGCTTTGTGCCTCCAAAAAGGCTTCTAATTTTATGTTTTAAAGGCAAACATTACAGCTAATTGAAGAGTGGAGAGGAAAAATGGATCTCCTTTTCTAAGCGCCAATAAGACTGGGTTCTGGGCCAGTGGTTCTGTGAGAGGTCTCCATTTACTACCTGTCCTAAACCTCAGGTATTTTAGAAGGAAAATGCCTGCCATATATTAAAGAGAAAAGTCATTAAATGGATGTCAAAAAAAAAAAAAAAAGAGAGGACAGAGAAAACCCATATGACTGAATTTATGGCTTGCTTAAACAGCACAAGGTAGCACTGAGAAAACATGAATGAGAACAAGAGGTTATCCACGCAATGGAAAAGGCATTTACCACTTGCTGCTTTCCCAGTGGTGACCTCAGGAGAAGTCCCCTAGGCTGGTAGTGTCACTGTCCCATCCCTGCAGCCTGGACCCTCCTCCTGCCTTTTCCCCCAGCCCCTCCCTAGAATGGAATAACCCTCCTCCACCTCACTGGGAGTTGGATTAGGCCCCATGCCCAGAATGTTGCTGGGTTTTTATTGCTCTGGTGAATGCACCCATTTGCCTCTGGAGGAAACAGGGCTGAGCTCGAGCAGTCCTGAGCCAGCAGGAAATTCAAGGCTTTGTGGGCATCCAGGCAGGAGCCAAGTTAAATGAGCAAGAGGCAAAGCGAACGCTCTCGGGGACAGTGGGGTTCAGAGCGAGGGGCTCGGCTTTTGGGTAGGAGGGTGCAGGAAGAGGGCGATGTGGAATTTTAGCCATGACCTTGGTGGAAGCAGGGGGATGTTCGAAGTGTTTGGCATCCCACCAGCATTCAGGTTCCTGTTGAACTTCAGGCTCTTCTTTTGGACATACAGGAGCTTACTTAAGAGAAGAACTAAAAATCTCGTCCTAGAAGTCATCTGTCCTTCCTAGCCCCTGTCCTTGTTTTCTCTGGTTTCAACAATGAGACACTGCAGTCCATCTTACAGATGGGCTGAACCAGGACAAGTGATGGCGCTTCCTAGTTGTCCCAGCTGTCTGGTAGGGACACACTTTTTCTTAGACCAGATGCTGTGTGGTGCTGTTGCTCCTTATATGTACCTTCTTATATCTTGGTATACAAATCATCACAAGCTTTGGGTGTTTTGGGGAGAGAGAAATCAGAAAATAGCAGTGTGGTAAGCAACAGTTGGATGACATTTGGTTTGTTGTTTTTTCTCTGCCTCGTCCTGCATTCCTTGCAGCAGACCTAGCTGGAGGTGAACAGGTTCCACTGGCTGCACCCATAGCAGATTAATCCCATTGAAAATATAGCAAAAGAACTGGATTTTGTGTCAGATCAAGTACTGCATTGATCACCTTATGGTTGGGTCCTGCATAGTCCTGATCCTTTCTCTGTCTTTGGGGTGGCTTTGCTGTATGATCAAGCCAAGGGCAGCTGTTACCAGTAATCTCTTTAACTGTGTTGCCAAAGGGTTGTGAAGGGGAAAGTAGAAGATGGGATCAGTGAGAATCCTGCCCTGGACTTGACAGGGTAGGAAAAGACCTTCGGAGAAAGCAGATCCATTTTCTCCTCTGCTACCTGTTTGTCCCCATGGCCTTGGGCACCCCACCTAATCTCATTGTGCCTATCTTGTCCCCATCCTTCTGCCTCACTAATTCTGGTGAGGCAGGACTGGCCTCTCCCCGTGTGTTTGTAGGATGCTTCACACGGTGTTGTCTGTCATGTCCTGGCCTCTGGACTCTATCACAGCCCTACTACTATTAATAATCCAGAGGATTAGAAAGATAAGCCAGCTACAGCAAGACTCAGGCTAGTCAGTGCTGTCCACTGACTTGTGGTATCTTATAGGTGGGGGAACTGCTCCAGTCTGCTTATTTACAGTCTATAACTTTGCAAATGCTATAATAACTGCTCAGGTTTTATTTCTTTGCAAACCCCTCAGTGTAGGAGACATCTGTGCTGACAGAATTATCTTTTTCTTTTTTTTCCCTTCCCTACAATGGTGCCTTTAACGAGAGCTGGGCTTTAATTGGTAGCTCAGATGGATCCCTCCCCCTCAGCTTGGGGGAGATGCCTGACAAGTAGTATAGAGCTAATATACGGGCAGACTGAATACATTTATTTTAGCTATGAAGCACAGTATGTTATATATTTAATATATATTTCATCCTAAAGAGGCACAAATATTTTATTTATATATAGGTGAAGGACCATAAACCTCTGCAGTTTTCTGTGTGCTTATTTCAGCTAAAGGCGGCAGTTGCTCTACAGTTCAGGTGTCTCGCATGCAGGTGCTGTGGGACCCACAGTCAGGCAGATGTGGGTCCTGGCTCGACTGGGCTCTGGCTGGGCTGCCTGGGCATCCCTTGCAAGGCTCTCCTGGGGATGCTGGTGGCTTTGTCACATCCATGGGCTGTAGGACTCCTGGGGGTCACAGCAAGGTGAAAGTTGTTTATCCCACAGTGGAGGATCTAATCCAAGCCAGGGCACAAGGACAACCCTGTGTTGACTGATCTCCCTCTAGGGGCACTTTTCCTTTTTTGATTCAATACTAAGTGGATTTGGTCCCCCAGTCTGACACAAGAGGGTTTATTCCTGTATGAAGAGTCTTGGTCTTCCTTTTGTGGGGGAAAATGAGGCACAGAAAAGCAAAAGACAGGGATGGCGCTTTTGAGAGCCAGGTCAATACTCTGTCCCCTGGGCTGGGTGGTCCATGTCCCTGTGCACCCCCTCAATGTGCAAAGCCAAGTGGTAACACAGGGCTGATGCTCCTACAAGTGCAGATCAGCTCCTGGTCCTTCCTCTTACACAGGTAGAGTGTTGCAGGGATGAGGTTTGAATAAAATCAAGAAGAGAGCTGCTGTCTTTGAGAATTCAAGGATTTATGAGACCATCCAGTTACTTTCAGCTGCAGGACCTGATTTAGCCCTACTCAGCAGCCAAATTGTAACTCAGTTGCACATATCTGTTCCTTTTCTCTTTCCAGCTCTTCTATTTCAGCACAAGGGGGATTTAGGAGAGAGATGCTGTGTTTTGGGAAGAAGGGATGAGATGGATGTGATGAGGTTTATATGTGTGACAGATATTACCTGGGAACAGCACAGCCAGAGTTGGGTTTTGAGGCTTTTCAGTGCTGCAGGACAAGCTAAACTTGCCAGCCACACCAGAGAGGCCTGTGCGGTGGGAAGGGAGAGGAGCAGGAGCCGGCGAGGAGTTCACCTGGGCTTGGCTCACTGCTGCTACTGGAGAACCTGGGCTTTTTGCTGGAGGAGCATTTCAGTGTGATGTGGCAGCTCTTTGTCCTTGATGGCAGCAGCCAGCCTGGCTCCCCAGGGCTCTGGCACGGACACCAGCTCTTTGATCGCATGGCACTCTGCTGCCAAGGCACCTGCTAAACTGCCTGTGCCTGGAGCCAGCCCTCTGCTTTGCACTTGGTGCTGATTTTTCTGCATACTCTTCCCATCCTTTGCTGTTAGACTAAGAATGCTCCCTGCCCTGCTTCTCTTCCTCTCTTCCTCTGCAGTTTGAGAACTTAAAAGCATGTTTGAAAGGGTAAATAAGTGGTAAAACTGAAGCAATTTGGTTGCCAAACATTCTCAGAGCGGGATTTCATGGTGTCTAGTCTAGTGAACTTCTTGCTGTGAGTGCCACCTTTCTAATGACACTCTCATTTGTGTCTGGTAGTGTGGCTGAAATAATTTGGCTGTCTCAATGAGGGCACTGACTTTTTCTTCTTCCATGTTGTGTAGGAACTTCGTTTCTAGAGGAGCGGTGGCTAAAAATGGTGGAAATGGGACCAAACATTCAATATCTATGAATGGAGGCAAGAGAGATGAATGAACTAACAGAGGAAGGGACATGCATGTGGAGCTCGTCTCCTTGCCTTAGGAAAACTGGCCAAGCAGTTCTGCAGAGGATTACACCAAGCTGGAGTCTTTAGGAATGGCCCTGGTGGGTTTTATGACCTGTAGTGCTGGATGCTGTGACACTAACTGCATCCCTTAAAGAGAGGGCTTTTCACCCACAAAACAGCTCTAAGGTGGCTTTATTTAGTTCCTTATTCTGTTAGTTTGCTCCAGGGTGGAACCCATCACTGTGGCTTTGGAAGAGCCTGCTTTGCCCATGGCTGGCAAAGATGAGGAGTGCTGCCCAAACCATGGCTGCTCCCCACTGTCTCTGATGGCTCGAGGTGCTGGTGGGGTCTCTGGAGGGCAGGAGTTGGGCTCTGCAATTTCTGGACCCAGATTTTAGGGATCTTATGGAAACCCTTTGTTAGCATCTCCCTAGCTCTTGACTCTTCTTCACCTCACGGACCCAGCCTCTCCTTCCTTTCTCCCCAGTGTATCCAGGTTCTTGCTCCTCTCCTCTTTGATAGCACTGGCGCAAGTTACTAAATAGTCTCAGGGTGTCTCTGCAGCCATTCCCACTCACTGACACTCAGCTTGACCCTTCCTGCAGCTGGTGGGCAGGCTGACTCTGCAACATGCAGGTACTGGGAGAGATATTCCCCCTGTTGGAGCCATGTGTAGGACCCTTGTGACAAGAGCAGTGTTTGCACAAGGGGGAGGCGTTGGGGTTTTCACACTGGGATTTGGGAACATCCCCCCCACCCTATTCCTCCTGAGTAGTTGGTCAGAAATGTTTATCAAGGTCTGGAAAGGAAACCCGTGTGTATAATACCCCAGACCAGAAAGCCAGAAAAAATCTAGCTGAAACCACAGGGTCAGCCTGGCAGATTTGCAGCGCTAATTTACTGGTGGCTTAAACAAATAGAGGCAGATTTGCACTTCCACCTCCTCCTCTGCTGTGCTATGCTGTGATCCAGAGGGCAGCCAGGCCGGGAGCCACCTTTGCAATAGGGTCACCGGTGCCAGGTATGGTGGGGCTGTGCTCCTGGATGGCCCTTCAGATGGGTGTTGGAAGGTAGCAATGATTTCTGGTGACTACCCTTTCCTTCCTCTCCCTTAGAAGGAAAAGGGGATTGAAGACATAGTCTTCTCATCAAGCTGCTGAGTTAATTGTCCCCGTCCATGCTCCCAGCCTGCGGTCGATGCCGGGGAAACACCGCTTAACTCTGACCCCATTTCCTTTCTGGTGACGTTAATTCACTTGACCTTGTGTTTGCTGATCTCGTGTTCCTTTGCAGCTGACAGGCAGGCAGGAGGCTCGGGAAAGGCAAGGGCATGTGTTCACATCATCCTGCTGCTCACTGAGCACACAGGAAATCAGTGCTGGGCTCCCGCGCAGGAGCAGCGACTCGTTGATCCATGCTGAGGGATGCATTGTTCAAATTTGAATTTAAAAATGGGAATCCCTGTCCTAGGTTCACCTTTGCTATGCTGAAGAGATGCATCCTGTATATGGGGACCCTGAGTCTCCTGGGAATTCACATTTTAACCTTGTCTCTGGGTCTAACACGGGCAGAGGCAATTTGCTGCTGGTGGGTAGTCAGGAGCAGCTTAATGCTTAACTCGAGTTTATGTTGATGCCTCTGAAAATGCCCTCACTGGGGGTCTCTCTGCCTCTTTAGGATCATAAAACATGGTCCCTCTTGTATCCCTGGAACTCATCTTCCCACCCACTGTCTCTCGCTTGTATGATACAAAGATGAGTGTGTGAATGATGAGGAGAGGCTCAGATATTTAAATATGCGGGGGGATGATTAGGTCGGGTCAGTGGTTGGGTTTGAGCTGCTCATCAGGCTGTGGCAGGTAGGGTCTGCAATGGTCAAAACTTCTGCCAGATGCTTTGGGTCTCCTGTTGGGAAGGGGGACTGTGGTTTGGTCAATGATGCTGGTTAAACAATGACTGTTTTTCCTTGAAAAACTAGCAAGACTTATAGACACATCTCCATTGGTATGGATGGACGTGTTACATCTCACAAACAAAAATGAGTCTTTGTTCTGAGGACAAAAACTTGGACTTCCCAGCAGAAGAGAGAGGAGCACCTTTGTTGGCCCTTTGTCTTTATTTTGTCTCTGTGATACAGCCCTTTCCTCCCTGGAAGGTGCCATCACCGAGCTCACTTTCCCAATTCCAAATCTCAAGAATGTGATAAACCTTAGTTGATTTTTCCAAACCAAAAGGCTTGAACTGGTGTCACGGCCATCTGCTCTCCAGGTCATTATAAGAATTTGCACCGTAAAGCTTTGCCATGTGTTCTCTGCAGATTACATACACCTTTGGCTGTGCTCTTGTTGTTAGCTGCTCATTATTGGTTGGTTTGAAAAGCTTTTCTTATAAATGCCCTGTGTCCTAACCACACGTGTTGTATCAGTGGTTTTATAATGACCCATTTGGAATTATTTAGCCAGGGAACCTTGCAGTTTTTCCTTTCAATGTGTCCTTATAAGATGCCCAACTTCTACAGTTAGTCTATGAATGTACCCACACTATTAGATCCACTTGTTTATAATAGCAACCAAATGTCTTCAAATATTCAAGCCTCCTTTTATTTTTTACAGCACTGGCAATAAGCCTTTACATGTTAACTCTTGGCCTCTCTGGGTAACCTCTTATTTAAAAGCAACTTAATTGACTTTACCAGGCCTGGGCTATTTTTCATTTCTTCCTAGAGGACTCATTACTGGAGATGGATGTTTATAAACTGGATCTGGATCCTTCTCTCTCTCTAACACACACACACAAGCCCCTTATTTTACCCCTTCCTGCCTGTTTACATTAGCAGGCCATAATCATATTCATGGATTCACATAGTTTGGCGAAGATTTTTGTAGTGGTGACCCAGTGTAAAAAGAAAATACAAACAGTTAAACAGCAAGTGCTGAAAGGGAAAGAGCAAGCATTAAAATACTCAGGTTTTTAGGGATTTATCTGTCAGTGAGATGGTCAAGATTAGAAGAGAGGTTTGTTTCTTTAAAACAGATAGGTTTTATACTGGTATAATTATTTTGTGTGTGTGATGTAAAACAGGTGTAACCCAATGGTAAACTGGGTCCAGTGCTGGGTTTTTTCTTCCTCCTTTGCCTTTTGGAAGTAGTGGTATCATTATAATTTAGGAAAAAGAAGTGAGACAACTGGAAGCAGATTTTAATCAAGCTACAGTCCTTGGCATGACAGATACTTGAGAGTTAAGTGTCCAATAACCTGTAAATGCTTATGGCATGAACACTTTGTCCTTGTCAGCCTTCCTGTCTTGGTAAGCAGGACACACACTTAAATCCACAGCCTTTGGGTATTATATACAATGCACCAGCTCCTCAGCCCAGCCTAGGTTGCTATACATTTCCTGGTGTCATTGGATCCATTCTGATTTCCAGCAGTGGAATGTCTGGTACTTTGTGCCCATGTCCCTGGTTGGGTTTCAATCCACAGGCCTGTTCTGATGGAGGGGTTTTGAACAGCTGGTACATTTGTTCAGTATGTAAGCTTTTCTGCTAGTACATGTGTAACTGCTCAAAAAGCCCGTGTTGGTTCTTGCTTTGCAACTATCTCTACAGAGGTAGAAACACCTATTAGGCCATATTGTTGTTGGTTTGGTTATTTTTTTGTGTTTTTTTTTCCTCCTATTTCTGCTTTGTACCTGAAAAAAGATTTGTTCCCAGTCTTCTGTCTCATTTTAAATCAGTGGGGAACTGTAACACTTTCCACCCTTCTCAGGCTGGCAGAGCTTATGGGGAGGATTTTCCTGCCTATTCATCTGGAACTTCCCCATGTTTCATCATATCTTCCCTGGGCTGCTTGCTGCCTTGCTCTTGTTCACCCTGCAAGGATCAGTAGGACTGGATGCTCAGTCCCCACCAGCAGAATGAGTCAAGGTGGGGTGGCTGTAATGGGATCCCAGTTTCTTGTTGAGAGAGAGCGAGTGCATTTTTTTCTGCATGCACCATCTTTATGCTCATCCTCGCAGACCTGGCATGGAGAGGAATGTTGTTTTCAGATGCTGAGGAGGAAAAGTGGGCAGTCAATGTCTGAGATGAGCAGCCTCTGGTGTATCTACTGTGGTCTGGTATCTTCTCCATCACTATTACAAACTATAAATGATCCAACTCTAACAGATTTGATGATACATGGGAGAAGCACAGGGAGCCACAAAAGATATGGGGGCTTCTCTGCATGAGACACCTGTGGCAGCTGATTATTTCTACGCTCGAAACCAAAGGTCTTTTTTTCAGCATGAGCGTTTATTTCTGCTCTTCTTAAATTTATCTGGGTTATTTTTTGCTCATTGCCCAGCAACAGGGTGCACGTCCCCTGCATCCCACCTCTGTGTGTGAGCACAGCTCCTGTGCGGTACCTGCCCTCCCGACTTCTTACTGCAAATTCAGGCTATAACCTTCTGCCCCATGCTCTCTCTGGGACTAATAATTTATTTTTACTGGATTTTGGATAAAACCACAATTGAAGAATTTGGATTTTGAATAATCCTCCAGCCACCTTTCCCTGAATTTAATCCTTGCAAATAATTTCATGCTCTTTCTGTGTCTTTCCTTCCTGCTTTTCTCTGTCCTCTTTTCCACGCTTTTTAATTCTCTCTTGCTTTTCATGAGTTCCTTTAACTGGGTAGCATCTGCCAGTTTTATTAATGGGCTGTGTAATCCATTTACAGGGTCATTAATGAAAATATTAAATAAGGCCAGACCTAACAAAAGATCCTTGGAGTGCTCTGCAAGATACCTCCCACAAGTGTAATACTTGGCTTACTGCCTTTCTGGCAGGTTTGAATCCACAAAGCAATGTTCATATTATTGTTATTATTGTTATTATTATTGGCACTAGGTGATAACTAGAAATCCAAGCCAAACCCTGGGTTTTGTGGTGATAGGCATGGTGCACATATGCTCTGATTATTTATTAGAAAACACCAGAGTCATAGCGTGATGGGGGTCCTGGTTTTGGCTGAGAGCTACACAAAGACGAGATCATTACTGGTCCCAGGGTGGTTACAGTATGAAAAGAGGGACCTAAATGAAGGATGGGAAGGGTGACAGGGAGATCAAGGGCACTGCCAAAGGCTTTGCCCTCTGACAGTCAGGTAGCACTTGTCTCCATCTGCTTGATTTTAAATTCCCCATTAAAACGTGCAAGCCCTGGTTATCTCATGAACAGCTTCCACTGCCCAAAATGGCCATTTTTGGTAAAATTTGTAAAACTGCATATCTTTGGGGGCGGGAGGGAGGGGAATATATACCTCTCTATATATATAGACACACATATAAACTAGCCTGTGTCTTCTGGACTGTTACTGCTCGACAGACCAGCTGAGTGCTTGATTTAAAACATAAGCGGAGGGGATTCAGCTGACCCACTGGCACTTTGCATCAGTGCTTTTTTTCTGCTGACCTGTTGCTCAGAGGAATATTCAAGTTGATTTTAAGATTTCTGGGTAGATCTCCAGTTGCTGCTTAAATGAAGAGGTGAGCACAGTGTACAGTAGATGGTAGCACAAAGCTGTAGGTAATCTGGAGAGAGAGCAGAGGGGGAATATAGCAAAATACTCAATGAAAAAGACTCTGGTGGGTGATATTCTGCAAGAAAAGTGTGAATTTCCAGAGCAACTTGCAGCATGGGGATACCCAGCTCCCAGTCAAAATCCCACCTTTCATGTTTTTAAGAGCTGAAGCTAATTAAGATAAATGCCTGTATATGTAAAGTGTGCATCAGATGTGTAAGGAAGTATTTGTGTACACAGATGGTTAGTGTGGATTATTTTCATACCGTACCTGTATATCGAGCCTTACGGATGTTGCAGGTTTAAGGCCTTTGGTTGCATTTCAGGAGACCTACCCTAGTGCATGTGCCTGTGTATACGATACTTTTATACAGTCTCCTTTCCAGGTGCATTTTCCACAATGTGTATGTGTATACCAGAACCCCTATGTGACTGTATATGGAAAACAAAGTCTTTTTGTTACTTTGCAGCTCCGTCTGAGCAGCTTTTGGGACTCCCAGCCTCGCAATGTTCCTTGCAGACCCTCAAGTCCAGGCAAAAAAACCCCCACCCAAACAAAAAGGGTTAGGGGCTGGGGGATGGAGGGGGAGATGTTTCTATTGAAAAGAAGAAATTTTGGACCATGTTAGTTTTATTGGCCTGGAGGAACCCTATAGATTAACAACCAGCGACCCCCCCTCCTCAACAACACACACACACTCCTTCACTGCCACCCACCCCCCACTCCAACCCGGAGACCTTAAACAATCCGGTAGAAGGTGTGACTTCAAACTTGGTGGTAGGGATAAAGAGAAAGGAAGCCGGAATGTAAGCACTTGTGTGATGTGATTATTCCCAGAAATGCCTCGACATCTCCCCGCTGTCCTGGCACGGCTGCCAGCGGTGCTGCGGAGCTCGGAGCTAAGGTGCTGACTGCAGAGACACTGCGATACCTTATCGAGGGGAGGCATTGGGTCTCCTCATAGTTACAAGCGGAAATAGGGCCGGTAGCCAGCTGAGCCTGCTGCCAGGGCCACTGCGGCCTCAGCATCCATGAGAACTCTGCCAAGGTAAAGGGGAGGGGGCTCTCCTGGGCTGCCTCCCCCCCACCACTTCTCCTACCTGGGGGTCACCCTTTGGTTCCCTTGGTCTGGGCTGCATGGCCATGCCTGGCATTGGCACCAATGGGGTGGACACGAGTGGGGTTAGATGTGATGGGGGAATGTGTGGGGATACCTGAGTGGGTGAGCATGATGGAGGTTGGCCTGAAATGTGTGGGGTGGACCCAATGGGGCAGACACGTGGCAGCTGGGACAGGGGGTGCTGGGGCCTTGTCTGTGGGTGCAGAGGATTTGGGGTTGCGTGGGTGTTTGGTGGTTGCCTCTTTATTCACTGCCCTCCAGGTGTCTGGACTCGGTAGAGGAGTTTTGAGGGTATGTCTGGGGTTGTCTCTGCCTGCGTCATGTTTCAGATGAGAATGTGCATAAAGATGCTCTGATAGAACTTGCCTAGTCACTTCCTAAATGCTTTTATTAGTCATTTATTCACCTGAAGTGGTGCCTGGTTCTCCAGCTCTGATCTCATGTGTCAAGGGAAAAAAACAGGGAAAAAAACTTATTCTCTCTTATAAATACATATATTTTTTATTTAAATGATTTCATTTGCAAGGGAGGTGGAAGTGGGAGAGGGCTAATGTATAACAGGTGTTTTGATTTCATGTTACTCTTTGAAAAGCAAATCTCACCATTTGGACCCTGTATTCACCCTTGGTTGGTGAAGAAAGTCATAATAGGAATTGTTTAGGAATTCATCAAAGGAAAATCCACCCCCTTTCCCCGCCTCTCCATTCCTGCACAGTCGGTGGGATCCAGCACCCCCTCATAGTAGATGGCACAAAGCTTTGGGGTGTTTTTTGCTGTGTTTTTTGTGGTCGTTCGTTTTATTTTTTAAGATGCTGTTTGGCGATGTGCATTAGCAGCTTGTCACGGAGGGTGGGGGGTTGACTTTTTCCTCCCGGTGCGAGGGACCTGGCAAACAGGGCGATGCAGCCCCGGGGCGGGGCAGGGGGCCGGCGGGGCCGGAGCAGCTGCGGCTCCGCGGGCGCGGATCTCCCGCGGGGAGCGCGGAACCCCCGTGGGTGGTGGGGTGAAGGACAAGGCAGGCAGCGGCTCGGAAGCCGGGGGACCCACGCGTGTGTTTGCAAAGCTGCTGCCGCGCAGCTCCCGGCCCTTTCGGGGCTCTTTCTCGCATCTCCGCCTTCGCCGTCGTTCGCGTCCAAGAAGTAGCTCAACATAAATATATATATTTCTTTCCTATTTCCGCTTACCTCCCACTCGAAAATAATGAAAACCATTATTCATATAAACCACGGCCCGGCCACTGAGTGCTCCCGGTGTCAATCAAGCGGTCGGTTAAAAGAGAAAACAAAAAAATGTGCCTGGACGGGGTCTGGGGGTGAGCGGGGTCCGAGCTGCGGCCCCCACGGCTCCAGAAATAAACCCCCGGGACACAAGGACGAATAAAGTTGGGCTTGGTGGGTTTTTTTAATTATTATTCTTTATTAGTTTTCAAATTTATTTTAGTAAATATATTATCTGCCGGGAAAAGCGCGTTTCGATGCTTTTCCCGTTGCCCGAGAGCCCGAATGTGCCTCCCCGCCCGTTCACAATTTCGTAAAACATCACCGCGGTGGTAGGGCTGAGGTAGATAGTTACATGGGGAAAAATGATGTGTTTGCACGGGGGTGATTTGGAGTAAAAACGGTGATTGGAGAATTAACATCGAGTTGGTTACGCGGCGGTAACGACATCGACACGCTGGGGTTTTCGGGGCTGGTTTTAGGACGGGGTTTTAAATGCGCCTAAAATGCGAGTAGCTTCTGGCCTATATCCGTCCACGTCAGGATAAAATGGATTCAGGATCTTAAATGATGTCCAATCCCAAACCCAACAAATTTAACCAAATACCTGGCAATTCAAGAGCCAGATCCAGAAATTGGTTTCACGGCTTCTTTTGATGCTTGGGCAAACCCATGGGTAGACACAAATTCTATTTCGCCTGCCCGATCCCGCTTTGTGTTTGTGCACAAACTCACTCCTGGCTGCCATTGCTACCTGCTCCAAGAAAATCTATTTTTTTCTGGAGCCCAGGACTATTTCCTCCATGTTTCGCTTTGCGAGGCTGCTCTGTCGTGCAGAAACCCCGCTAATTTGTCCGACCCATCTTAATATTCACCACGAAGCTAAAGGAATGAACCGGCTCATTCTTCCTTCGTCTTTAGAGGTGATTTCAAAGCTTTGATTTGAGCTCAGGATGGTGGGAGGAGGGCTCTCCGCACCCCTTTTGAAGAGGCAGGGAGGAAATCAGAAATGAAACATCTTCCCTCCGAGATGGAGAAAGTCCTGCGAAAACTCTTCAGACACTCACACCCGCCCGAGAGCTCTCCCGGCAAAACGCATGGTCGTGTTTTCTCCAGCAAGTGCATTGCGAGAGCTCTCCGGAGCTGGAGATATTCGTGTTTCAACTATGGTGAAAGGAAAAGGAGAGTTTTCTGTATGGAAATCAGGGAATTCGCCTCTCTCTTCCGAAGATTTCCCCCCCCCCCCCCCTCTTGTGTTGAAGCTGTTGTAATTTATCACTCGAACGGCTCTAATTTTGTAGCGATGGCGATGACGGTTTTTAATCCCGAGCCTACCGGTAGCCGGGTTTTGCCCGAGACCAGGCTGCTCTTTCTCTTCGTCTGCCAAGAAAATGGGTGCCTCGCTGATATTACCTACAAACAACTTTATTTCCCCCCAAAAGCAAAGGTTCAGCGGTTCTCTCCAAGGCCCCCCGAAGTACCGCATCAAACCCAACCCAGCGCCACCGCTAAACCTGGTTTTGCTGGGAGTCACTTCGGGAGCGATTTTGGGGAATTTTGCCCCTTTAGATATTTTTAGGAGAAATCTTTTTCTCTCGCATTAGACACACTGAGACACCCCTGAATTTCTTCCCCACCCCGCTTTGGCTGGGGAGAACAGTCGAATTTAAAAGCCGCCGTGCGCAGCCCGAACAATAGGAGCCGTAAACCGAGACTATAAGAAAGTTGTCGGCAGGGACGTAGGAACCACAAACACATTTTTTTCCCCCTAACCATACAATGTGGAAACTCTTAAAGGGCGCTATCTGTAGACATCTTGCAATCACTGGTCTTCCTTGTCATCTGAAGGAGAAAGGGGAAAATATATTAAGTGAAGACACACTTTAAAATTACTTATACATTTTAAACATGCTGGCAAAGGGAACTGCCTGATAAACTCTTGCCCAGATTTCCTTTTTCTGGGGTAAATTATTTCAAGTTGTAACACAAATACCTCCCTCCTCTCCTTCCTCCCCCCACCGCTTAATCGCATTTAATTCGAACGAAAACAAACTCTTGCAGCCTCGCAAACAGCCCGAGTTTGGGGCAACGGCAGGGCCGGTCCTGCAGCCCCGAGTGGGTGCAAACACCCACTTCAGCTGGTTTTAGAGGGGAAAAAACTAAGAGTGGTGATTTAAATTAGTTAAAATGCTTAATAACAAGCCGGCGCACCGCCTGGTTTTGCAGCCAGGTGGGAGCGGAGCTGGTCGCGGCTGTGCTTGGGCCGGGTCTCCTGAGCCAAAATCACCCCAAAGCGGTCTGGGCAGCAAATTATTTCCCTCCTAACGAATTTCCTAGCCCAGATTCCAGTGCCTGACGACGAGAGCTTCAGCCAAGAGCACTTTACCGCCTGTAAAGCCGCCAGCTCCAAACAAGTAAAGCGGCGGAGGTTTGGCCCCGGAATATGCGGGGCAACTTTCCCACCGTGTGAACGGGCTCCCTGGTTTTAGAAATGGGATTTATCTGTGAGAAAAGAGCAATGTTAAAGAAAAAAAAAAAAAAAAAGAAAAAAATGAGGCTCTGGTGATTTTTGCTCCCCGTCCCCCCCCCCCCCCCCTTTTTCTTCCGCGTTTATTTCGGGTAGCATTGGACTTTTTTTTTTTTTTTTCCCTTTTATTTAAAATAAAAATGGAGGAAGGCCTGGGATGTGGTAGGAGTAGGGGATGCTCTGCACGGTTGGGTATATCCCTTTGTGGAGGAGGGAATATAGGGCAGTGGGGAACGGAGGCAGCGCTGCGGTTCCTCACCGGCGGTGGGAGGAAGGATCGGGCCCCGACCCGCGGCTAGGAGCCCAGAGAGAGGGTGGAAGGGGGGGGTTCCTTCCATGGGCTGGGGACTCTTAGAGTCTGCTCCGACTCTAACCCCATGCGGCAGGATCGGGCCCTCCTTTGCCAGCGGGGTGTCCCACCGCCCCCACCGCGCTGCCAACATCTTCAAACGGCGGCTGTCGCAAAACCTGAGGGTAATGCGGGGGGAGGTGGGATGGAAAGGGGGGCTTTTTTCTTTCTATTTTTTTTTTCCTTAAGTCTCTTTCAAGCTGAATTTATGTTTGTGTGATGAAATGCCCCTCTGTGTTTAACATTCCCAATGATCATTTGTTTCCTTAGCTCCATTACTCCTTTATGAGAGCGCCTTTCGCCCGGGCATGTTTAATCATAACCGCTTACGCAATATTTTCTTTGGGATAGATTCACTCAGCCTTATTACATATCAATTATTTCCTTACAACTTCGTTCCACACCAGCTGCTTTGTTATCTGGGCCTGCCACCCTTTACCCCCCCGGTGTGTGGTGGGAAGGGAGGGAGACGTTTGTTTTTCCTAGGATAAAATACTGCTAATAATAATGCAGATTGAGTGGAAGGAGAAGGGAGAAGCGGCGGTGGGGAGAGAAGCCCCGCAGCCGGGGGATGCTCCGCGATCTCGGGGGCTACACCTCCTTGCCACAAACAATTGGGGGGCAGAGGGAGGGGGTACAGGACCGCTGCGGGTCGGGGTGCCCTTCCTCCCCCCGCAAGGGGTCCCTCCTCGCCCTTGGGTTGCAGGGGAGCGTCTCCCCGTTTCCTAAGGCCCCGGGCACTGCGCTTTTGCGCCTTATTTTGGAGCTGCTCCACCGTTTCTGCGCCTCTCAAGCTTCGTGCTGGCGCAGAGGAAAGACTTTCTGCTTTACAGGTCCCCGGGGGACCTTTACCCACCCCGCCGTCGTCCCCTCTGGACGGCCTGCAGCCACCCGCCTAGAAAAGGACATTTTGAGTCAATCCGAGGTTCCCCTCCCGCCCCGGCTTGGGTTTGAAATAATTTCAGTGTCACTTTTATCGTGATTTTACATCGTGAACAGGCTGCCAGACTTGGCTTCTCTCTTGTGTCTCTTTTCCTTTTCCCTGGGGTGCCCCTGGTTGGGGTCCCCTCATGCACCTGAAGGATGGGCAGCGGTGCTGACATGGGGGCTGCCTGGGTGCTCCAGGTCCCCGGGGGGGCTTTTCTCTTCATCCTGGTCCTGTCAGGTGTGGGCAGGAGGGAATAACCCCATACACAGGTGGGGAGAACTGGGGATCTTGGAATCCCAGCAGATCCCACATCCCTCAGTCCTTCCTCTTTCCCCCTCCGCTTTTTACTCTTTCTGCCCCAAAACTCGAGTGATAGCATTTTGTTTCCCATTTGAGGAGCCCACAGTACAGCCCAGATTATTTTCTCTTTTCTTTTTTTTTTTTTTCTTTTTTAGGTATTCTCCTCGATGCCAAAAAGCACGAGATCCTTTGGTTAAACTGTGTCTTTATAGGGGAAATATATATATCCCTTTATGTGAGCCATAAAGCTGCGCTGGGGAAGCGAGAGGGGCCGACGTGTGTTGTGAAGTGGTCCCGGTTCACACGGGATCGTGACTCGCTGTGAAAGGGACCCTGAACTGCACCATCATCATGACATGAGTGAAGGGGGGAGGACACACACAGGTTTGGAGCGTGTCAGGAGCCTGGGCAGGATATATCAGGGAATTGCGGGGGGGGGGGTTAATGCTGAATTTCCTGGCTCTGGCGAGCTGGTCTCTCCATCATCTTTACGCGTGCACACATATATGTGAACAGATGACTTGGCAGCGGTGAAAAACACTTAAAATAATGCCTCTGCCTCTGGCCAGGCCTGTGTAAATATCTCACTCTCCCACATGCCCGTCTAGCTTTTCCTGATGCTGCGTTACTTGATCACAAATACATAATTTGCGCGAGTGTGTGTATACACAGGGCCGCTTTGATCTCGGCGCAGAAATGCCCCCCTTCGCCTTTGGAGGGGCTGCAGCCCCGAGAACAAAAGCGGAGAATAAAAATGGTCAAATAACACATTTTCAAATGGGAAGCGTGTGTCGGCTTCCTCGAGTGGTTCTGGCATTTGGAAAGGGGGGGAAAAAAAGAGACTTTATTGAACATATAAATTTAAACTTAGTTACTGCTAACAGTTGCCTTATAAAAGGGGTCCATATAACCCATATCAATGTTTTTTTCCTGGAGTCCCCAGGAGCGTTTCCCAGCGCACCCGATCTCTTGGCAGTGCCGGCCCGCGAGGAGCGGGGCTGGCTGCGGGCTTTTGCAGGGGGAGATGTTTATTTTTCAGTCATTGTTGGCTCCCTCCCCTGGATTATTTTACTGCTGCAGATTTAAGCCCTCTACTTATTTCTTGATTCTCTGGCAGTGCTTTCCACGAGCTGCTCCCAGCTCTGTGCTTTCTCCCTTTTGCTGTGTCTCGGGGTGGTGAAATTATAGGGTATGAGGGAAATGTGTAAATTATAGGGTTTATTAAAATGTAGACGAGCGCGTCTCTCTAGGCGAAACAGATGCAGGATGGCTTGAAGTCAGCCGGCCTGACAAACTGCAGAGCAAGGCGGCAGGGGAATCATTAGGGGGGGTATTTCCCGCAGGGAGAGAGGAAGCGATCCTGGGGCTGGGGAGGAGGCTCTGCCAAGCGGCTTGGGGCTGCCAAAGGTTGGGGTTCCCCCAGGTTCCCCCCAAAATCACAGCAGGCTCCCTTGGGGAGCACCAAGAAGGTTGGTCCCAGCGACCTGGACGAGATCCCCGGGTGCTGGGCCCCTGCATCCCCTCGCTCCCAGCCCCTGGGGGTACCAGCCCTCCCCAGAGCCTCCTCTCCACACCTGGTCACAGACCCGGTCTCAAAGGCGATGATTTATTTAGGCTAAAGCATAATTCTCAGTTTACAGTTTGGCTTCTCTGATATTAACCTTAGCTGCTTTTATGTTAATCTTGGGAATGATGAAGAGATTTTCTGAGGTGGGAGAAAGCCCTCGGAAGGATCTTGGGGTTTGGGGATTGAGACTCACTTTTTGCCCTTTCCCTCCCTGCAAGGAAAAGCAAACTGGTGAGAAATGGGGCTGTGATGGAAATATGAAGTGGGGAGGAGGGTGGAAAACAGCCCTGGATGAGGTGGTCTTCGTGCTGCCCCATTCCCCTTGCAGTGCATCCTGTTGGTGCCTGAGAGATGGAGGTGGGTAAAGCAGGCTGAGATGCCACCAGGATGGTGAGGGCTCATGGCAGGAAAAACTCTTCAGCCTTCTCCAAGTTCAGGTGGGGAGCACATGTCTTCTCCTTGGCAGGACTGAGACACCCCATGTGCCCAGGACACTGCTGTCACCCTGCAAGAAAACAGACAAATACCCAGTGGTCCCTTCTCCTCTTATCACAGGACTCAGGGGCTGGACCGTGTTCACACCATCACCCTTGGGACCATTCTCCTTGTCACTGCTTCTCCACAGACCCACAATTTAACGGGGAAGGTCGTCTTGAGGACAACATCTCAGCCACAAGTGACCTCGCACACCACGTCCTCCACACCTGGGGCCACAATGTCCCTACAGTAAGATTTGCTTTCACAGAAATACGTTAGAAAAGCAGGTTATGCTGTTGGAGCTGCCTCAATTATACACTTCAGCATATGGCAGCAAGGCTTAAAATGAGGTAGCAAGGCAGGGAACCCTGCTCAGGCTATTAAGATGTCCTCTGCGCATCCCAGATGGTCCAAGGTAAATAGTTGGGGCATTGCTAGGAGCATTGCACTTCTGGTCTCTCTGAGGGTTTTAGCAGCCCCGCCATACTGCAAGAAACAGGACACAGCCTCTGAGCTGCAGAAAATTGCACAAAGTCACACGTGGAAAGATCTTGCGACTCTCTTAGTCCCACAGTATCGACTGCAACCAGAAAAGATACTGTAATGGGAACTCTGGGGATGTTCTCTCCTATCCGTCAAGTTAAGGCAACCGAGCCTTTTTGCACCACTCCTGTTTCAACACCTTGTGGAGCTGACCAAGTCTTTATTCACGTATTTGCTGTTTGTTTTGGAGAGTGTCAGATCTTGGCAGAGCAGCAAAAAGCAGACAGAAAGGTTAACAAAGGAAAGCGTTATTTCACTAGTCCCTTCACACACTCCATTTAACGTAACTAAAATGTGGTAATAAAAAGAGCAATTAAGGGCATCAAAGTATTCATTTAAGTCTCATCTCCAAAAGCCCTGTTTGGGGATCACAATCAGCTTGTTTGTCACAATGTGGCCATCATCCCCTCCTGTTCCTTGGCCTGTGTATCAGTGGGAAAGGCTGACCACCTTTCCCTCAGCCTTTCTCTGGTTTACAGCATTAGTTGTCAGTCTTGGTTCTCAATTTATGGCCTGAAAGCTCATTTACAAGCTCATCTGCCATTCTGCCCTTTTTTTTTTCCTTCTTCCCCTAGCTACTGCATTCATTTAAGAGGAACGCACCGAATAGAAACGGTCCTTATGGTCTGGGAGAATCACTCTGTGAGTGGAAGAGGAAACAGGTCTGGGTAGTAGAGACTGGAAAAGCAGCTGGATTTTAAATAATAAGGATGTGGAAGAGCTCAGACTGAATGGTGGGAAAGGGAAAAGAGGGCACGTCAGCGGGGAACAGGAGGAGAGAGCCTCCTCGCCAAGCTCTGTTCCTCCTCTGGGGCAGTCCTTGCTCTAGACAGATGCAGGAATTGGTGAGAGCTTTGTTTTCTCATTTGGTGAAATTTTCTAACTAAAATGCTTTTGAAAGACAAGCAGATTTGCAAATAAAGGACTGTCAAAACCAGCTTCTCGGTTCAGATATCTGTCTTTTTTTTTTTTTTTTTTTTTTTGAAATAGGAATGGGAGGCAAAAGAAGCTGGTTGCTGAATGGAAATGTGCCTAATGCGATGTGGAGAGAGTTTATACACTCAACAGTTGTATTCTCAGTGCAAAAAGGGGGGGTTTATGCTGTTTGATATTTCAGCAAAAGCTTAAGAGGAAATGAAGCAAACTTGTCTGCATTTCCAGAGGGAATTCCGCAGTGTGCCTGCTAGAAATATCTCCCTTTTCTCCCTTGGACTCTGTTGCTATTTTTATGTTACCTTAGATCATGATCCTGGATTCTTTGATTGCTACTTCTGGGGTGCTAGTATTGTTCCTAATAGTATTTGCTTTCTATTTTTGACTGTTTTCTTTTTAAATTATTTTTTTGAGACAATGGCGTTGCCTCTTCTCTTTTGCTGCTGGCTCAGCCTGGTGGGAAGGAGACCTTTGCATAAAGGTCTGTCCTTTGCCTCCGTGCTTATCTCAACCATACATAATTCTTCCAGCGCCCTCCTGATTTCTGAGACACACGCGATGTGGCGAGTGCAACGCTCACGTCTTTGCGTTAGAGGACCAGGGGAGTGGGTTCATGTGTTTGGAAACATCAGGACAGGCGGTAGCTATCAAGTGTGAGGGTGATTAACTGAATGGGGACCCGCAGGCTGGAGCGGCAGCAGTTCCGCGCTGTGAGGATGGAAGAAGGCAGGTGTCAAGTGTTGGCTCTCAGCTGCGCATGAAACTCGTGTTATTCCATGATCTAATGCCCGGGCCAGTCACTCCCTAGTACTGAGCTTAGATGTTCCTTAACTAATGAACTAAACAAAGCAAAGGTGCCAGCTGAAGAGTCTCTGCTTAAAATTGTTCTGGTAGAGCTTTAGTTGCGCTCACAAGACATATAGGCAATATTCCTGACTGATGTAACTGTTGAGAAAAGAGTGAGAAAAGCTGGTTGTATGCAGGAGGCAGTGATAAAACAGGCGATATTCCATGGGAGGGAGATCCTGCCTCACTACCGAGCAGGTCTGAGCTTCTGCTGCTCAAGTCCAGTGCCTTGGACAATTGTCTCTGTTTCCCTGGGCTGCTCCTTCTCCTCCAGGTGGATCCATCAGCCTCTATTTCTACTCTTGCACCAGACTTACCCACCCGTGTCATGTTCCAGAAGAAGAAAAAGTTCCTGTACTCGTGCTTTCTCTCTTCTGCTGTCTGCCTCCGAAGTTACTGCATTTTGATCACCATTTCTGCTGCTGTGGTCTGTGGGTTCCAAGTGTCTCAGCAGCAGATCTGGTGCCACAACAATATTTTTGTTTCCATAGGACAGAGGCCTGGGCAGCTCTTGTCAAACTCTGTCCCTTTTCTGGTTGAGGCGGGCTTGGAGGGATGAGAGGTTTGCTATCTCAAAGCAAAGCCAGAGTGACAGTTGACACGTGAATTGGGCACCAGGCACTAGTGCCGTGTTTACAAGTGTGTTGATGCCAATATGGGTATTTGCTGTGTATTTTCTGCCTTAAAAACGCTTTAGTCAGTTGTAACGATCCCTGTTGAGATGAGCAATGCACCTCTCTTCTACTGCTGCACCTTCAGTTCCTCTTACGGCCACTTGGGACTCGACATCTATTTTATATACATAGACAGAAAAAAACGAAAGGATTTTATTGTGCATTACAGGGAGGACGGATTGAGATGGGAGTCCTGAGAATTCCCAGCCAAGGCTCAGCAGAGGCGTAAATGAAGCAAAACTGAAGCAGGCTCCTCGGGGAGAGGGATTGTTGCTGGGGGGATAGGAGCAATACCGGTACTGGCTTTTCCATTTGAAAGGAAGAGCAAGGATGTGGGAAGGGAAGAGGTATATGAGCCCACTGTGGGAGAGCAGAGGCTGAAAGGAGGCCCCAGCATGAATTCTTCCCTTCCCGCTAACTTAGAGCGTTTTCTCTATTTTGTACAGAACGTGATACTCTCTTAGGAGTGACCCCTCTGACCTCCCACCTCCTGATAGGATGGCGAGTAAGTGAGTGCAAAATAAATGGCACCGAATAGACCTTTTCAAAGAGAAGGAGGGAAATAAATCAGGTTATTCTGGTGCGGCATTGACAGCACGTCAAAACAACTCCCCAAAGCGTGAAACTTGGCTGGGGAACGGTAATTCCACTTACATGCCAGATACTTACATGCCAGATGTATGGCTTATCATCATGTCTGTCTGTCTGTCTACCTGTCTGCCTACCTGCTCTTACTGTAGTATCAATTCTTTAAGCTCACATAAGCTATTTATGATCTTATCTCCAGTTCTGGAGCGGAAACTGGGATCTGGACGTGTGAGAATTGCTCAGGAAGGAAAGTCTGCTAGATTGTAATAGCTGGTGACTCAATGTAGCAAAATACCGCACCAGTCAATGTTGTAGTAGATTGATGGTTATATTTTACTTACTGCAGAAGCTCTGCGGTCTTGCTGAGACACATAGATGTTAAGGCAGGTGGATGATAGAAAAGCCCAATGGACTCTGTAAACTCAGGCTGGTACTCAAGGCTTGTATTACCCAGACGCCCTTCCTAAAGAACAGTGACAAACAGATCTAGAGCTTGTCCTGCCAGAAAAAAATGCATTGCATCGTATTCTGCCGAGACCAAGCCTTCATAACACACACAGAAAATCACCGCTCGGCAATTCCACCAGGAAACCGAGAGATGAAATCCAAACATGATGAACTCCTCCAAAGCCCTCAGCATTGATCTGCACTGATCAGTAAGAGCTGATGAACGAGGTGTAAGAAATCAGGCTCGAAAGCTCCCCACCCTCTCCTACGTGGTTCTCTGGACACACATCGCTGAATTTGCTGTGTACAGGAGGCTTTGAGAGGGAATGCATCTGTGGATTTCATGCCTGTGAGCTTCATGGTTACTCCAGTGTGAGCAGAATAAAGAAGGCTTAGAAATGCTGATGAAGTTAGTTAGTATACTGGAACATTCCTGGAGATTCCTATAAGTTCAGAAAAACTGTAGAAAATTATACTCCCTAGTAATTTCCAAGGCTAAAGTCTGAGCTCACTTCCAGTAGTGCAGCTGCTGTAAATTTACACTAATTAGTAGTAGTCTGAGTAATTTGGGGAGTAGTTAATGTTTTGGCATTTGTATGCTTGTTTGTTTTTTCTCTTTGGAGGATTGGGGAAAACATATCTGTGCTGCACATTGGATCTGGTAGCAGAAGGGGGTGTTTCTGTTGCCAGTTTCAGACCAGGTTTCTCATCTGTGCAGAGGGTTTTTGTAGAAATGGAGCTCAGGACATGGCCGAGGACTTGAGCACACAGAACCCTTGATCCCAAGCAAGGCCTATAGCTTAGTATCAGCAATTCCATCCATCAGGTATGTTGTGTTTCTAGAGGCGATCCTGAAGCTACGTGCTCTCTAGATGGGGAAGTGGAGGGGTTTAAAGGAGTTTTAAAGAAAATCACTGCTGTCTGTGAGAGGCGACTGAGCCGTGAGTAGCAGAAGAGCTCGGATCAGGCAGGTAGGAGCTTCAGGATGATGCCTCATCCATAAAACTTTCCTGATCCACAGGCGTGATGTTTGCCTAGGCTGAAATTTAGCAACTTAGGACTGACTTGCTATGTAGGATGTCTCTTATTTCTGTTATCTTCCACTTTTGGAAACAACCAAGGCAATAGCAGTATCTGTCCCACTTTGTCTACATGGAGACCTTAATGATATAACCAGGGGTGAAACTTATACCCAAATACATACCTCTGTGTCACAGAGTGGGAGGCATTGTGCTGTGCCTGTTTGGTTTCAAAAATCTTGTACTTAACGCGGATGGGTTTATCCTGGTTGCCTGTTCTGCAGGAGTGCTGGAGAACCAGCCAAGGTCAGACTCACAGCACTAAGCTCATCACATATATTCATGAGGCCTAAGAGATCTAAAAAGCAGATACTTAGTTTAAGCTGGGTGTTCAGGCTCTCTTTGTTAGTGGTGGATGGGTAAGGGCAAGCCAAGCCTGCTATCGCAGGGAGGTGTCTTACGACTAGCTGAAACACCTTTCTTTTGACTTCAGAGGGAGCCTGGCGTAACCAGAATGGCCTAAATGTCTAATTGAGGGGTTTGAAGGAGGGAAGGGTCCCATGCAATCAGTAGCAAGACAGGAGCAGAGCCCAGTTTTCATCATTTCGAAGTCTTGGAACTTTCACCTTGTTTATTATCCTAATATCCCAAATCACCTTGGTTTATAAGCATGACACTTCCAATAAGAGAAAGGGGAGATGTCACGTGTGACTGTGCTTGGAGTGTAATTGTGTTGCTGCATGTCAGAGCTCTGCTACTGGAAGATAAGGGAGGGGTGACAGAGCAAGAGGAGAGACCACCTGCCTCATCGAGTGCAGGCGCTCACAATTACAGGTGACCATGTAATAGCTGCTTAATCCAGAGGGGTCCCCAGAACATCCACTGCATACGCCGCAGGCCATAAAACACTTCCCAACACCCTATAACAAATTTAAGACCGTTAGTACAAAAGACCAAAAGCCACAAAAACTCAAACATGCAGGAGAGATCAAGGGCATTGCCAGTGTCCCGGGTCCCGGCAGTAGCAGGGAAATTGTTAGGTGAAAATGTCCAGATGATCTTAGGAAGTGGACCATGGCCCACCCTACAGAGGAAAGCAAGAAAACCTTACCAGTCCCTGCCAAATCTGACCCGGGGGGAAACTCTTTCCTGAATACAGGCCAAAACCCAAAGTAATTGCACATGTACTCTTTAAAAATGGATTTTATTTAGGAGAAACACATTGTCATCATCATCCTGTAAACTGCGCCAAATGTGTGCTAAGGACTTCCCGTAGAAGGAGAAATGGGAAGGCTCTAGCTTTTTTGCAGAAATGCCGTGATGAGTGAGGTACCTCCATCCCACCACAACCTGACTGGTGCTAGATGGAGAACCTTCTGGAGACACCCCAGGTTTCTTGGGGAAAGAGGCATTACTTAGCTTGAGCTGCTTTTTTTTCCCTTTCCTTGCCAGAGTCCCCAGACAGCTGCGGTATATTGAATTATTGAATTTATGGCTTCTAATCAATCTCAGTCTTTTGAAAGCAGGACAAAGCTTTTCAGAGGGTTTACTCAAGGTCCTGGCCTGAGGAACCTTGTGCAGGGTTGGTACATCCATCGTGGCTGATCTAGCATAATGCAGCTACTCTCTTCCTCCGATGAAATCCTCTCTGATGCACAGGGCTTGTAAAAGTCCTAAGTGCCACTTAAATCTAACTAACAGATACTGAAGGATTTGTTCTCAAGGCAAATTAGCTTCTGTTTCCTGCAGTCCCAACCCAGTTTCTCTCGTTTCCATCTCCGTTCCCTTTGATTTGACTTTCTGTTCTCGGTTACAGCAGCAATTGCAGTCAGAGCTATCTAGGCTGCAGTTTAACTGTGTCTGTAGAAACAGATGGATTTTAGAGCGTCTGCCAGTAAGACTTACCGAAATTAGAAGACTGCTGAGTTTCCAGCCTTAAAACGTAGCCAGCTCTGTGCTCTGGATAGAATTAAGAGTGGAACTGGGAGGGAGCAAATAGACGTTCACTTGTTCTCTTACATCCTTTTGCAAGGTTGTGTGCTGCTGAAGCCCCCTGTTTCTGTGACGGATAAGCCCACCCTAGGATCTCAAACTCCTTGCCCTAACCCAAGACCTTAGTACTAAGTAATGGCATCGTGAAAGACATCGAACTACTCTGCCATTTTACAGGCAGGCCCATAGTTGTTAAAAAATATGGCCCAAAATTGAACAGAGCAGTTGGTGTTGCACTTTCCCGCCCGGTGTCTGACAACCAGAGATGTTGCCTTTACTGTTTGAGGAGGATCCTGACCCGTCTCCCCAGGGTGCTGCTCTGGGACCGTTTGTGAGTCTGGGACAAGGTGCTGCTGGCCCTGAGGCTGCACGGTGTAATAAGGACACTCGTGCACTAGGGACTGCACAGACACCACTCAACCAGTTCAGAAGCTACCAAACAGGATGAGTAACAGCTTTTCATCCCAAGGTTTCAAAAAACCATCAGAAATGCAGGTATTTGCATTGCACTGAGGTTGAAGTGGACACCTAACTCTCTTGATTGCATTGTGACGATGATGTGCTCAGGGAACAGCTATTTCCAGCTCCATGAGTGCTGCAGAACACTCTTGGGTGCAGCCATGGGAGGACAAGTTGGGAAGACCCCAGGGATGGGATTTTTCTTAGGGGGAGCTCTTAGCCCTGCAGCCCTGGCATGTGCCATGTGTGAATCCGTCCTTCCTGCTCCGTCCCGGTGACGTTGTCTCTATTTTGGCTGTGCTGAGGAGCCTCTCTAGCCCCAGGACGGTGGTTTGCAGGCAGCCTGGGCGGTGGCTGCTGTTTGTGATCCAGCACTGTGCTGCTCCTCTGGAATCTGGTGGCAGAAGAGCTTTGGCAGAGGGAGCGCTGTGAGCAGCGGTGTTTCCAGCACACCTGGCTGACCAGTGGGGATGACCCAAGACAGAGTAATTGATTCATGCAGCCACAACTTCACGCTTCTTCCTGGCCCTGAATCTGCTCTGGGTGGACATCCAGGGCCAGCCTTCCTCTGCATTCACTCTCAGGAAGCTCGGGCTGGTTTCTGAGCATGCTAAGCTTTCTGGCAGCTTGAGTTTGATAGGAGCCTTGCTGCAGGCTCATTTCTCACCCCTAGTGGGGAGGAGTGTGGTCCATGCTCAGAGCTGGGTGCCAGACCCCTGCGCACCCCCACCAGTGTTTCCCATGTGAGCCCTCCCTCATCAGTTGCTACAAAAAATAAAAAAACAAGATTTAATGACAGTTATCCTGTTAAAGTTGAAGAGCCGAGTGTTGCTGGGAGAATCTTGGCCTCTTTTTTTTAAATATGAGGACTTTATCTATATTTGGAAGGCAGCAGGTTAAAAGCACAAGTCAATGCTAAGTTAAACCGTGCACGGAAGAAACAAAAATAGCCCAGGTTGGGCTAGTTGGGGAGAAGAAGAGGTTACACTATTTCCGTTAGAAATGACATTTAAATGGAGGGTGAGCTTGAAACTTTGACAGGACCATGAATATCCCCTTTGGAGACTGCTCCTGCAGACCAAGGACTGCAAGGATTTCCCTCCTGATCAGGACTTTGTAATTCATGTGTCGCTTGTAGGTGTGGGAAAAGCTCACTGAAAAGAGGGATGAAGGGTTATTTTCTGAAATACTTGTACGAAAATCAGCTCCTAAAGACAAATAGCTTTCCTGCTGGAGATTAGATTTAGAAACTAAATGATGCATTCCTCTTTGTTCCTCTCTCTGGGGGGAAAAAAGGTATTGAAGGATGTGCTGAGGTGCTGCTCCTGTTTATGAAGATCCATGGACAGAGCACGGGGCATTTGTCTGGACTTTAATTAAGTTCAGTTCCTCCGTGCTCCAGTACCCGCTGAGCCTCAAGGCCAAGTCTGGAGTGTGTTTGCCAAGATGTGGGTCCCAAATCACTGCACAGTGGGTCCGGGACTTTGCCTCTTCCCACGGCGCTTGGCCTTGCCCCATGCTGCTGGCTGCCGAGGCTCCAACGGGACGTGAACAGCTGCTTCTCCTTCCAAAACCACTCTAGGGAAATAATACCCAAAAAGTTGTGGAAAGGCAAAAGACATGAGCATAGAGGAAAAAAAAAATACTAAACTCTAAAACTCCACCCATCTTCTCTCTGTGATTCTGAGTGGATGGTTTAAGGTGGTGAGACCCGTCTTGATTCAACCAAGCAGGACCATCCTGCCGGTGTTGCTGTGGTGGGGCAGAGCTGGGTCCATCCTCATGGACCCTGCACCCGGGGCAGCTGTAACCCCAACCCAAGGGGCTGGGCAGAGCCCTCGACAGGCATTAATAACCTGGGGGAAGGTTTCTGCTGCTCTGGCCAGAACAGGCCTTGCTGTGCACCGAGCCCTGAGCCAGTCGTTGGGGTCAAGCTAATGCTGACACTGGGGCCTTTGATTGTGTTTGATTCATGTGCATACACCACTGGTAGGTCAGATGGGCTGTTAATCCCCAAGTCCCTTCCCCCTTCCCCAGGAAAAAAAAAAAAAAAAGAAAAAAAAAGAGGAAAATGAGAAATAAGTTTAGCAGGCAACATACTTCCCGGCTTCCTTGAAGGCTTGTGATGCGAGCTGGCTGTGAGGTCCGGATGTTCAGAAATGTGTTTCCTCTGTGCTTTGGTGGGTACTTTTTGGTAGCCTGGTGACTAAAACGTGTTGGAGGGGAAAAAAAATCTCAGCTGATGTATGGTTCTGGTGGTAAGATGGATGTAGCGTGTTTCGGGGGGACCCGGGCTCCCTGGGAAGCCATGAGAGAAGGAGGTGACCCCACTTTCCTGTTTGTATTTAATCCTGGGGATTACATTTCTATTTAATTTAAGTGGGTTGGATGAGGCAGGATCAGTGCAAAACTGTGTGCATCTCCACCTCCATAGGAGAAAGCTTTTACCCTGCTTGAATGCCCATTTGTACACGATGAGAGATTTTTTCCAGCTGATAAAATGTATTTTGGTGTCGCAAAAAGACCTAATAAGCAGTTTGTGGGCACTCTCAGCCAAGACATGGAGGGTGGTTATTAGGATTGCGCTGTGGGGACAAACCCTCGTCCGTGGGCAATCCCGAGGGGGTGATTCCTGTGGGGGAGATGGGGCTGGAAATGTCTCCCCCGAGGCCAAATCCCCGCGGCGGCTGCTCCGGAGGGTCCCCCCGGGCTCTGCCCTTGTCCCGGGATGTGGAGTTTCCCAGTCCGCCCCATCCTCAATGTGTGCGGGTGGGTGGGAAGGAGCAGGAGCGAATTGGAGGGATTTGGCAAGGGAACAACCCGGGGAGCAGCAGCCGAGCGGGGTCCTGGGGGCGCGACACCCCCTTTGGTGGCTGAAAATAGCGTCTGCCGGGCCCCGGGCTGGGGAAGCTGCTGTGGGCAAATGACCAATTAGGGAATCTTTGTCAGATTCGAGAAAGCCGAGATAAGTCTCTTTTATCAGCCTATAAAAATACCACTTTCACTTATCTGGAGCTACCTACACCGCCCAGCTGCGGGAGCCGGGAGGGGGGAGGCAGAGGAGGGATTACGGATGCGCTTGACAGCCAGGGGGTTTTTTGGAAAACCATTTTCTGCTGGAGAACAAGCCTTCTTCCCTCCTCCTCCCGGAGCCCACCCGCTCCCCTTCCCTCAGCCTGCCCAGGGCGGGGGGGCCTTTCACCCGCAGGGTCCCGCTTCTTCCCCCAAACCTTGCCTTTTCTTCTAATTTTCTACTTTTTTCCCAGACATCATGCCTGGTGCCGCCCAGGCTGTAGAGAAGCCGAGGAGTTATTAGGGCAACGCTGATGGCCTGAGCGGGGAAGGAGCACCCACGGGCACGGGTGGGTGTTGAGCCTATGCGTTTGCTAAACACGATGAATCCACGGGGCGCAGACAAATCAACCAATGCTAGTGGGTAGAAGTCGTCTCTATGCTTGTTTATGCACGCATCTTCCTGTTTATATCTGTTTATATCGAAATACTCAGATCCACGCAGCCATTCTCACTTAGAGCCGCACCCCGAGGTCGTAGGTTCCCACGTCCGTGGGTCTGGGTGTTTTCTGGACACCCAAATGCATTCTGCATCTGTGCATCTGCATCTGAAGGCATCTCCGTATGGATACCCACAGGCAAACAGCGGATCAAGACGTGGAGAGAGTGCTAACATGCATTCCTACTGTGGGAAAACATGCTGCACTTTGATTATTTTCTCTGTGGTTTCCAGTCTATTTGGGCTGTAGGAAAACGAGCAGATAAAGCGTGGAGGGGGGAAAAAGCAACCCATCAGGCCACCCAAATCAAATCAGTGCTTTCTAGGTTTTTGAGTGACTGTTGGTGGAGAGAAAAATGCGGTGAAAACCACGGTTTTTGTTAAAATACCCTGTGCAGGTTTGCTCAGGTGGGGCCTCGGGGTGGGAGAAGAGCGGAGAGGCAGCGAATGTCCCTCGTCCCTTGTCCCCACAACGTCCAGGCCAATAGGACAACCCCTGCCATCATTATTATTATTATTATTATTATTATTATTATTATTATTATTATTATTATTATTATTATTATTATTATTATTATTATTATTATATTTTAAGGCAGAACAAGCAAATGTGACTGGCACAAAACTACACCCTCTCCACGATGCCTCAACCCACATGGTTGGGGGGGTGTTTGCTAAACCTTGGCTATCGCGGGTGAGAATAGACTGGGGTGAAGTTGTGCCTCTTCGGGCTTGGGCAAAGATTCTCACCGAAGTTTTTTCTTGCGTCGTTTTCCTGTCGAGGAATTAAACACGCGGGTGCGGAGCAGGATACTGCCACCGGGGTGGCCCTCGGAGCTCGGGGCGGGGGGGCTCAAGGCGAAGGGGCAGCCCCCGGGGCAGCCTCTCCCATCGGGCCGGTACCTTTCGCACAGATTTGTTGGAAGAGTTTCCAAATTCTTTTCCAAATATAGCTCCGGGGCGGCTGTCTGCCTCCCCCGTGTGCCCTTCACGGCTCTGAGCCGCAGCCGAGGGACAACCGCGACCCCCCCACCCCAGCCGTGTCTAGCAGGCGGGTGGAACCCGGCGGGAGTGGAGGGTGTTACTCCCACGCAAAACACGCGTGGAAGCTGCGGGGCCGAGCCCAGGTGCCTCCCGCAGCTGAGCTCTACTTTCCCCAGGTTTCAAGGAGGCTTTTTGGGGGAGGCATGGGATGTTTTGGGTCCCTTCTCCTCTGCTGTCATCCCTGGTCCCTTCCCGGAGGAGGGGATCTTCCCCGCCGCCCTGTCATGGAGACAGCGAGAAGGGCCAAGAATTACTGCTCCTACCCACACGGCCTAACCGGGACCTGGACATTCCCACCCAAAACGCCTTGGAAGAAAGCGGGGGGACATGGCTTTGGGGAGAGAACCGCCCCCCCTCCCAGCATTCCCACCCCCGAGTGGAACCTGGGCTGGTGGAAGGAGGCAGAGGCTGGAGGGGGCTGGATACCCCGACCCGCATCTGGGGTGGGGGGACCCCTCCCCAACGGGCCCTCACTCTAGAGCCTTCAAAGATCATTTTAACAGCGATAAGTGTGGTTTTCCTCCTCCCCCCCTTTCCATTATAAAAGGCTCCGCCTGGGATATTTCTCCCCCATCACGTTTTTATAGCGAGATCAAGGACAAACTTGTTGCGTTGTGGCGGGTCCTTTGGGGTTTTTTTCCCCCTTTTTTTCTTTTAATTTCCAAAAGCGGGGTAAAGCTCGGAGAAGTTTGCAGTTCTCCCGCTGTAATTAAGAGGGAGAGGGAGCGAGATCTTGATTGCTTCTGCTCGTTCTGATCGCTTCGGAGGTGGGGAAGTGGAAGGGGGGGAAGGACGGGCGGGAATTGATTTTAGATTTCTCTTTTATGTTGGGTCTGGTTTCTGGTGATTAAATTTCTCTCTTATGTGGACTGAACCTAGGGATAACTGATTAATAACATGCCACTTGGCGCCAACACGGGGTCTCAAGGCCTTTAATCGGCAAGATGCACGAGAGAACAGAGAGAAACACAGAGCAGGACAAAACTCCACCAACTATTTTCGCTGGTCTCTGCCTCGGCGGATTTTTTTCTTCTTCATTTTTTCAGTATTTCCTGCTAAACTCGTAAACTTTATTTGATTTACAGCTATTTCATGAACCTGCTTAAACTAACATGTGTTCCGTCTTGTCCAACTGAATCATAAAAAACAATCTTGGATCCAAACGAGATTTTTTTTTTTTTTTTTAAAGAAACGAGTTATTAATGACAGAAAATAGGTATTGTCTTCAACGGCGGCTGCTCCGGACCGGGGAGGCTGGCGGGCCCCGCACCCGGCAGCCGCGGTGGGGAAACTGGGCTCGGCTCCGCAGGTACCGCCGCAGGGTTTTGTGCGGAGATTTGAGCGACTTTCTTTTTCTTTCCCTAAAAAGTATTATTCGTTGGAAATGAACGATTTCCATGTCTAAGGTACCTAAAATGTACTCGCAAAGGCATTAATCCCCAGCCCCCGTGCTGGCAGCCTGCAGACAGGCTCCGGAGCAGGTAAACACGTCTGTCTCAAAACACAACCCAAAACGAACGACTCCCAAAGCTCAGTCAGGCACAAAATGAGCACCTAATAATTTCTCAAATAGGTGAAAGCAGGATTTTCTGTGCCCACAACCGCTTCTCCACCTAGATCAAAATAGACAAGCACGTATCCAGCACAAGTGCTTAATATAGGTGCAATAGGTACAAACGTACCTATGTCTATAACATAGAAAATCGAATTCACCAAACCGAACGCTAACACCAGTATCTGTTCTCACCCAAATACTCAGCCCCGTTCCCCACCTCTGTTTGCATGGAAAAACACTCCGGGAAAGCTACTTGCACTCCCCAGAATTGGAGCCCCCACGCTGCGGGCAGCAGGATGCGGCCGAGCGCCACTGCTCACAAATCTCGCTGCTCCTTCCCCGCACACCCGTGGGTCTCTGCCCCTCGGAAACAGATTTCTCTTGCAGCCTTGTTGGCGCGGAACCTTCCGCGGCCGCGCAGCGCACAGGGCCCTGAGATTTACAGCTTGCGGCCTCATCCAGCCCTGGCACAAAGGGCTGGGGGGGAATGATTTTTTCCCCCTTTTCTCTTCCTTCTGTGGATATTTTTTTTTCACTTAACAATTTCTGAAGAGAACAAAAATACTTCTTAGGACCTGTTTATGTGATTCACGTAATCGGTATTTTTCTCCCGATGTTTTTTAGGATGCCCATGACATCTGCACGAACCCGGGTTAACGCGGTTCCCGTCCGCAGAGCGGGGCTGGGGGAGCCGCAGCTCCCCCCCCACTTCCTTCTTCCCCGGCTCCCCAAATTTGTGGGTGTCCTACGAATATAAATGATAATACGGTCATAAAAGTTCGGCCACGCTTTCGCTCTGCGTTATTTAGGGCAAGGGAAAAAGGAAAGAGGGAGAGAAAAGGGGAGAAAACGGAAAAAAGGGAAGAAAGAGAGTGAGATGGATTGGGAAGGAGGGAAGTAAGAAAGAAAAATGAGCTGGGAAGAAAGGGAGGAAGAAAGTTTGCGGGGACGGGGGAGCTGTGGAGGTGCCTCGGGCTGCCCGCCCCGGTCTCGCCGGGGGAGCCGGGACCGGCCCTGCCCGCCCTGGGGGGAAAGGAAAGAATCGGTACAGGTGTCTCTTGTGAAGGGCTTTTTTCAGCGATTGATTCAAAGCTTTTCGGTTCGGGCCCCTCTACCTAAGCCCCCCGTCCATCCCGCCCCCCCAGTTCCCCCTTCAAGGTCATTGCAAGATCACTTTCAGGGAAAAGCATGGGGCGCTGGAGACTTTCCCCCTCTTGCCCCCATTAACTTTCTTCCCAGGGCGAGAGCGAAGGCCTTATCTGCTTTTATTTTCTCCTTCGGCCCGAGATAACGTCCTGATTGACACCCTGTTTGGCAAGAGCAGATTAGCCTTTCCATTCTGGTATCGATAACGCGCCCCTCTCCACCGGGAGCATCAGTCATCGATCGGGGAGGGGCATCCGATGGGCACCCTGTGCCAAAAAAATCACCCGGACACGCTCCCTGAGAGGGGGAGAAAGAGAAAAGCAGCCTAATTCCTTCTTGCCCTGGGCAGCACTGTGGCCACGGGAAAATTTGAGGAAAGGGCCAAGCCCCGGCTTCCCCCAGCTGCAGTTAATTCTGGGAGACATCCCATTTTGGAGGCATAAAGGGGAGAGAGAATAGACCTCTTTTGCTTTAGGGATGCTCCTAGCTTGATTTTGGGACACTCTTTCCCCCTTCCCGTTTGCCATCTGAGAGAAAAAGTGACCTCCAGCCCACGGCACGCGTGGGAGGCTCCGAAGGGCAGCGCTGTGCCCACGCCCGGCTCTGCAGCTCTGCACGGCTGCTTATTTTTCATTTTCGTCACTGTTTTAAAGCCTGAAGCTCGCCTGCAAAATTAATGGGCTGAAGGGAAGGGGGGAACGGGTTTTAATTGCCTTTTTTTTTTTTTTTTAAGTAGCCAGAAGGGCGGGAAAAAAAGACCCGAAACCACAAACTTTTAAAGAAAAATACTGTTCACAAGTAATTAAAAAAGAAGAAGAAGAAGAAAAGCTCCAGTCAGGTATCTACCCCCGAAGGCTCGTCTAAGCATAAGAATCCTAGACCACTAAATGCAGGGGTTTGTAATGGAAATGCTGGCACGAGTAAAACTGTATTGGCGTTATTTCGACACAAACATCTTGCTGATAAACCCTCAAATCAATGCAGTCACTCACTGCTCCAGTAATTTAGGGAATTAAAAACAAACAAACAAAAAAGTGAATGGAGCAAAATGCTTCCAGAGAGGATGATTATGTTAAATATTTGTTTTCTCCCAGGTGCGTGTTTCGCTCAAGTGGGTATGCAGCCAACAGAAGGTAGTTAGAAATAAAAGAAGAGAAAACAGGTCGGAGAGGGGAAGTAAATTACCTAAAAATGGAAGGGGGTGGAAAATATCTGTGTTACAAGAGAAGGAAAAAAAAAATAGAGTTAAAAAGCCAAAAATGCCGAAGCGTGTATGTTTTACAAGGTGGGGGCGGCCAGCACCGCTGCCCCGTCCCTGGGTAGGGCGGCTGCCGAGGAGCCGCCGACTGCGGACGAAACGCAAAAGGCTTTTCGGTTTGGTTAAGCCGCCCCAAGACTTGATTTTAAAGGGGCTGTGTGTGAGGAGAGGGGGGAGCGAGTTCATGCTCGGCACTATTTCTTACTGCTGACACCTCGACCCCAGCACCCCGGCCACCCCCCCCACCCCCCCCTTCTCCACCTCTCCAGGGTAAAACCCGAAAGGAGAAACCTCTAGGGTGAGTGACACCCTCCAAAGGTAGCGAGAGGGAGAGGGGCTCCGCAGGGCTCCGGCCATGCGGCCCCCCAAAAACGGGGGTTCCCCGCGGCCCCCGAAAAGGGCGGCAGGGCCCTGGATACGCGGGCCTGATCCTGCGCCCCTGACTGCGGCGAGGAGCTGAGCATCAGGGATCGAGCCCGGGGGGGCTGCAGAGGGCTCGGGCTCCCCCCCGCCCAGCCACGTACTCCCACACCCACGTAGGTAAGTGTATGCGATGTGGGTGTTTGGCTCCGTGGCTGCTGATGGGTGCTCCGGTATTTCTATGCATGCGGGACCTCATATATAGATATGTATATGTATATGGAGTGCGATATATAGGCGGCGTTCACGTATTTATCCACTCGCTCAGATTTGCGCACAGTCGCGCTGAGCTGTGCGAAGGGCTGGGGCAGACTGATGCTTGTGCGCACCCAAAACCTCTATGTAGACCATAGATGAAACGTAAAGCTTCACAGGCGTGTATAATATATAGGGCACGGGTGGCTCGCACTTGTATAGATGCGGTTGTGCGAGTGTGCGCAGCGATCTCATCACCCGCAGATCCACGCACACACGGTTTTGTGATGTGTGTGTCTGTGTGTGCGTATATATATACATGTATATTCGCGCGTATCTATAGATCTCTGCACCCCCGCGTTTATGTTGTACGCTCAGCTTCCTGGTATAAAATTTGCCTAAACGCTTGAGCAAGAAGTCATCGTGAGTGTGCTTTTGGAAACTGTGTGTGTCCAGACTCATTTAGGCATGCACACCTATACTGACATGTATACATCTGCAAACATACGTGTCTTGGCATTCCTGCTGCCCATCTTTCACCCGCTCGGGCGGTGTTTGGGTCCAGCAGTGGTTCTGGGCTCAGCTCCGAGGCCGAGCGAGCGGCTCTCGGGCCGGATCCGGAGCGGGGCCGGTGGCGCCGGGCGGGCGGGGGGAAGCGGTTTCCCCTCCCCCGGCTGCAGCCACCTCGGGGGTACCCCAGGGGGCACTGGGAGCGGGGGGACACGACACTTTTATTTCTGATTTGGGGTAAATTTTCGGCAGGAAGGTCCTATCCTGCCCTGGCAGTCAGTGCCAGCCCGGCTCCCCGCAGACGAAGGCGTTGTGAAGTGCACGATCGTCCTCCGGGGAGGTTTTTCCCCCCATCCCGGTTATTTGGGGGCGACCCCGAGCTGAGGAGCGCGGCTGGATCCAGCACTGAGGCAAATCGAGGGGCGGCTTTTTCTCTCCGACCCGCCGGCCCCCCCTCTTTTTTTTCCCCCCCATTCTTGCTGGTGCATGTTACTCAGGGCCTGGCTTCCCCTGGGTGTCTGCAGAGCTCGGTGGTGGCCGGGAGAGCTCAGCCTGGGGAAACGGGGTGAATCCAGGCAGGATTTTCCTGCCGGGAGGGGAATGCTACCTGCAGCCCCCTCGGCCGGAGCTGGGCTGGGAACACTCACCCTCTGCAGTGTCCAGCTCCTGCAGGAACTTCTCGGTTTTCCTTAGGTGTTGCTCTTTATTTTCTCTCTCCCTATTTCTCCTCCTCCTCTTCCTTCTCCTCCTCTTTTTTTTTTTTTTTTTTTTTTTTCTTTTGGAGGAAACAACGTTTTATTTTTTTTTCTTTTTTCTTTTTCTTTTTTTTTTTTTTTTTCTTTTTTTCTTATTCCTTTCCGACATCTTTCTGCAGTGACCGGGAGAGCATCCCAAAATCCCTCCAAGGTTGAGGGAGAGCTGGGATGCGGGGAAGCGCCGGCGGTTCCTCTGCAGCCACCGGCTGCACTTGGCCGTTTTTTGCTTTTTTCTTCCTATATTTTTTTTTGGTAATTATTTTCCTTCACTTGTCAATCTCATTTGGCAAATAATCGCCTCGGTTTACTACTTTTTTTTTTTTTTTTTTTAATCAGCAAAAATAATTGTTTCCCGAAGCACACTTGAATCTCTGCAAATAACCAGGTTATCATTTACTATATATAGCCCAGCGTACTTTCTTCCAGAGGCTCGTGAGAATTCATCTGACAAGTTTCCTGCTCACTCTAATGGCATTATTAAAAAAAAAACAACTGAATAATGCCAATACCGTTGAATTGACTGGGCTGCTGCTGGTGTAGCAGGAGCTTTGCTACTGGTTTTCCGCTTTTCATTTCCAAGAAAGAGGGGGTTTTCCTGGAGTTTCCATGCCTGCTTGGGTGATACACACCCATATATAACATATGGCTCCTTACACACGCATATATGCGTGTATGTTGTATGTCTCGGCGTGTGAGTATATATATTTACATGTATATATACATGCACACATCTATATAGAGAGGTTACATGCACACAAGCTCATTGATTTTGCATTGAACAGAATGGATTTATTTGGGGAGAAAAAAAAAAAACGGAATCTCACTGATAGGGCTTTAAAAAGAGGAGAATAATACAAATTAACCTTCCATTACTGCTGCAGTCAACCATGACAGAATAGGCCAGTTGCGTGGTTGGTGACGTCTCCGTGTCCTATAGGAGCAAAGCTCGTGAGATAGCAGCTATCGCCTTGAACTCTCTTTATTTTATTGGAGTATGGCTGGTAATAAACAGTAATATTTAATTTGTCTGAGACCACAAATCGGCTTCTAGCTGGAAGGCTCCTTTGCCTTGACATTACAGTTGTAGGGAGCCTGGACTTGCCGTCCTTTACTCAGCTGCCTTTTTTTTTTTTTCTCCTTCTTGACCCCCCCCAACCTGCAGACGGAAATAAATTCGATTTATTTGCATCGTTTTCGACTTGTCTTCAAGGTGTTTGAGAGCTAGTTTGGCATTGGAGAGGTGAGTGCTTTCCCAGGCAGCGGCCGTGCTCGTGTTCGCTCTTCCGAACTTCAGAGATTTCCACTTTTCGCCTTTCTTTCCGGCGAGGGAAAGGCAGCTCGTGTTCTCCCTCGCTAGAAGCTGCGAGAAACCTTTCTCCTCGCTGCTTTCAATTATTATTTTAAGATAAAAATCCTGGTTTTGTTTTCGGTCTCGAACACCTCGGAGGATGCTCGCCGGTGCGGGGAGGCTGCAGCCACCGCGGCCGCGCTCAGCTCTCCTTCCCCGGCTTCCCAGCACCACGGTGATCGCCTGCTTTGTTTATATCTTTTCATTCTTTTCTTTTTCCCCTCTCGATTTGCACCTTTCGGAGCAGCATCCGTGCGATGGGAAGGGCTTTGCAAAGCCGCACGGTGCCCGCTCGCCCCAAGGCCGGAGCCGGGGCTGCTCCCGCCGCCCTCCCCGCGGGGGAAGAATCGTTCGGTTTGCTCGCTC